>NC_090935.1:1409749463-1410374463 GCF_040938575.1 Ambystoma mexicanum
ATTGCAAACGACACCCCAGACATGTATTAAATAGATATACGAGCATACATGTCTCGGGAGGATAGCTCAGGGGCAACGCGATCGCCTTGGAAGAAAAACGAAGCGGAGCAACACAGGTTTGATCCTGGGTCGCGTATTAAGCGTGCTATAAATAACCATTTAGAATTACAATTTGCATGTCTCCTTACTAACCTGTCACGGAAAGGCTCCTGAGAAGAAAGGAATCTCAAAGCTGGTCACTCCTTCAAGTAAGTGCCTCAGTGGCAGCTGCAATTCTGCTTTATGCTGCCTCTGGCAGATGGACTGTCATGCTACAGCTCACCTGCAATCATTTATTACAGTCTGTAGTGATCCGGTTTTATTATTACAGGTGAGTCCTGATTTTATAACTAGACTGTAATCAGAAAATGATGTACACTTGTATATACATATTTTTCAGGCTTGCATTAATTTCATGCAATATAACATAGTGTAGTATCCTCATTTTTCAGTTGGGTGATGGCCTCTAGAACGCCCGCAGTCTACTTCTGACTTGTTACCCTTCACTTACAAACCATGCACGTTTCTTTACTGAATTATTTTTCAAGATGACCTTTTGTTAGTTGCGGTGCAAGTGCGTTATTCCCTGTGTATATAATAATACATCAAAAAAGATGCAGATAAGAAAATAATAATGTATAATCTTGGATAGCACTTCACGCCAGATTCCTTCTGCTTCTAATCGCTGTAATGACACGTGTTATTGCTATGCAAATTGTTGGTACTAACAAATGCACAACGCTTTGATCCTCATAGGACTTTTTCCCTGTCTTCGAATCCACCAAATACACATCTGCCAGGATGCATGACCGCCCTGCTTGAGAGGGCTGTAACGGGTGTTATCGGCCCACACCAGCACCATGGGCCCAAGGCAAGGCTGATAGAATGTTGGGTAAGGCACACATTGAGCATTGTGACGAACGTAGGGAGAGAAGCATCGATCTTTGTAACAGTTGTTAAGGAACACTGCAGGACACAGGATCACTAGCATTTAAACCAGAGAGCAGGGAAGCGAGTGGTTGCAACACGAGGTGGTTCATTCAGTGAGCAGGGACAGGTCAGGTAGAGTTGCTAGAAACCTTCAAGAATTATTTACCAAAATGCGATGACATGAAGGAAGAAGTCAGCGGGAAGAGAGAAGGCAGGTGAGAGGAAGGGAAAGGACACAGGATGACTAGCGTCTAAACCAGAGAGCAGGGAAGCAACTGGTTGCAACATGAGGTGGTTCAGTGAGCAGGGACAGAAAGGAATAATATATACGTACCTGAGAGCAGCAGTCTTTTAGTCTCACTGTCGTCACAGAGTCAGGCTCGCACTGACTCTCAGAAGCCTAGCAGCACACGTCGCTGCCTGCTGGCTTCTGAACGTGAGGAGGAGGCTGGCAAGCTGCGCAGCAGTGCACTGGGCACTCCAGCCCAGCCTGGGCTGGCACATGCCGTATTCCCCGGGAGTGGGGTAGGAGGGGAACGCACAAGCAAGAGTTGTCAACAACTCTTGCTCGTGGTCCTGCGTCGTTCTCCTCCGCCTACCCCACTGTTATTGTGTGAATCATGCCAATGAATCAAATCACGGTCCGTACCTGCTGCATGCAAACTTCAGACAGAGTCTGAAGTTTGCACGCATCAGTGCACATAATGGCACACACAGGACACACAAAATGGGGGGGGAAATAGGCCTTTGTATCCCTCACTTAAAATTGTGAGGGGGGATTTGTCCCCCCCATACTCCCTGTGTCCTACGCCCATGTACAGGGAACACTGGACAAATAAACAGGCCAAAACTCTTGTCCCCAGAACCGTTTTGATGTCAAAATTAAATAATGCCATGAAGAATTGTTAACTCGTAAGCATTTGCATTTCTTAATAAGGTTTATTTTTTTTAAACAAACACACAGTTTTGGTTTTCAAAAGCAAATTGCAGGTATAGCACTTGCATATTTTAGTTTCCCTGTGCCCTTAAAAATGCTAGCAGTTTTTGAAGTCAAACAGACTTTTGAGAATACTTTTGATTGATAGAGCCCTTCTTTCTTCTTCACCCCAAAAGCAATACAAAATTGTTCTGCTATCAGGGTCACTTTCTCACTCCCAGGAAAGAGAGCGCATTTTTCAATGGAGAATTACACTTGGTTTCATTTAACCCAGCACTTCTCTACCCAGCACCTAAAACCCAGGTCTCAGTTTTATTCAGGACCCCTCTGTTTAATGGCAAGGTCTAGGGTTTGGTGACAGTTAGGAATTTCATTTTTGGACAAGGGCACCCCATTTCTTTAGGGGGGTCTGGGGTTGACAGGACACATAGATGTACCCAATTACTTTAAATGACTATAACTCATCTCCCTGCTAGGAAAGAGAGCAGAGGTTTCAAACTCCCACAAGTTCCATCTGCGTCAATCCATTTGGGAATCAATTAAATTAAATATTCAGTAAAATAGGCTAAGGGTCTACACAGTTTGCCACCCACCCACTCTTAAGGGAAAATATGAAGGCAGGCAGATCCCACACACACTTTGTTTTGTTTGGATTCATCTACTTATTTGGAAATCATGGTTTTTGGCACTCAGGAAAAGACACCAGCGTTTCAGGGCCCTCTCTTGGAGGAGCACAAAGATCGGGTCAGAGACTGCAGTCAAAGATAGCCACCAGCATGCATTCCTCTGTTTCTGCTCTCATTGCCAAAATCTCAGCTTTGTCTTTCTCAGTTACTGTCTCCCATGCAAAGTTACATCTCCATACATTTGTAGGCCATTTCAATCCAGGTAATGTCAGGCTGCTTTGTCAGGATTCACCCAGATAGTCTTAAGGAAAGTCTCCTGTAAGATCTTTAGGCAGCTTCCCAGATGTTTTTAGGCAGGTTTGTCCCTCTCTGGCTGGTGCAGCCACTTTTTAACACTGAAGTTCCACCCCCGAAATATTGAAATAAGAGAGGTTAACTTATTTGCACTGAATTTTCATTGCACTTTGATGGTCCTGTCCTCCTCCAAGGTTCAACCCCCCCTAACGACAGGCCCTTGGAGTTCTATGGTTGAAGTGATGTGAAAGATGTATACACCCATCTGCATGACATTTTTTACACATATAATTTGCTCTGAAGAATTGACAATGTTCATCATTTTACACATACACATAATAGCATAGATATTTTTAGACTCCTCTACTCCAGCCATACACATTACAATTATTCCCATTTCAGCAGGATATTGCATGTGCAAACTGTGATTTTTCTAACTATGCAACAATTCTATTAGTTAGGAATGTGAAATTGCCTACCCCGATATCTAATTTAATAAGCTACCAGCTCCCCAACTTTCAGATTCAGAACATATTCGGGGAAGATAGAAACACATTGTAGATTGTTACAGAGTTTCCAAAAACCAAACTTAGATACACATGACATCAAAATAGCAGGCTTGTCACCATCTTTAAAATGACACGGGAATGGACTTGGTGCGACTTATTGTTGTTGAGAAAATCACAAGTTATGATAGTCCATTTAAACTAATGGGAATCTTCAACATGTATGCAAATCTTCACTTTTTTTTCACAATATTCAGTTTCCATTTCCTTGAAATCATGTGGTCCAGGCCTGTGTACTGCAATGTTGATATAGCCTGCAGTTAACTCATTAGCCCTTCTTCTTCCACAGCTAATGGTCATTTTATTGCTTCTTCCAGAGACAGGGCCCTCATACAGTTATTTAATCACTGTCTGAGTGTTCTGCCCAGCAACTGGCTCTTTCTCAAAAATTTAAACCTACAGTCTTGTCTTTCCTGGGACCATATTTACATGCTGCATCTGAAAGAAAATAGTCTTTTCAATCTGTGGCATGTATTCTTCATGTGAAGCCTTTTAATTATTTTAATAACTTGCATCTTGCTATCACTATTCAAAGCCCTTCTCATAATGTGTTCATTTTAGCAAGGGAATATGATTCTCCATGTCTTTATCATTTCAGCTGGATAACATGCAAGGCCCTTTTGAACCAGATTTTCTAGCAGAAAGCATTTGTTTTACAATGGTTCGATTGAAAGTGGAACACTGCTATTCATGTTGTCCTTTACAATGTGCATTTTCTATTCCTTTTTGCAATCCGATTTTACTTTTCAGCATTGCCCTTGTTTGAACTGCAGAAACACACAATCTACATTCACTATGCACCTTGCTTATGATAAGGTTTGAGGCTGCCTTTTCATTCTGCCATTGTGCCTTTCCAGTGTGCCTCCCGGCAACTCTTGCACTTGGGTCTGTATCTGTAACCCTACAGTCCCCCTACCTGCACTTTTGGACACCTGCTGTCTGCACTTCTTGTTGTTGTTTTGATCCCATGTACAGCACTGCCCCCTCCCCTTTCCTCTGGCAGTTTTCCCCTCCCCCTCCACTGCACTTGCGTGATCTCACTGCCACTTGGCCTAATAAGATTGTTGTCTTTGTCCTCCCTCTGTTCCCCCTTTCTTGCTTCGTTGCGCTTTGAGACACGTATGTATAGACGCGTTACAAATGCCATATTATATCATATCATAAGACAAATGTATTTCAAATTAAAGGCCTAACCTGGCCTTTCTGATTTTCTTCCTGGGCTGAAAATATCCCACAGTCCTTCACTGACGTCCTGTTAAAAACAAGCATTGGCAAAGCCAACAGTTTTGGCTTGTGAACAAGTACTGGGTATTTGCCAGCCACTGCTATTAGATGCCCAGGTACTCACACCATTTTGCACCTGCTACCATCAATGGACATATAATACAACCATGGCAGTGCCTGGCAAGTGCCTTTGCCATGCCTACACAAAAGCCCAAACTGTTGGTATTGCCAATGCTTGTTTTATTATGAATCTTACCCCTATTATTCGAATTCATTTGATATCATATTTGGTTTATGTCGCTTTAACCACTGTTTTTGATATGTCATTTAGGCTAAACCATTGCCGCATAGGTTATTCTATGCAATGTACACCCTACTTAGGGAGATATTTCCTTTTGTTAACTTATGCCCACATATTTACTTCCAGTTAGGTGTTGTTTTGAGCCCGGACCTGTATCATTTCTGGTATTGCAATATTGGCACCCACACTCTGCTCGTCATGTGCTCCTAAATCCTGACCTACAGTAGTACCCTGTGGGTCACAGTTCTGGTGCATTCCTTCTGATCACGGCATTAATGCAGACAAATGGAAAGAAAATAAGAAATTGATGGGCAAGTGTGTCTGGAAGGGTCAATTTGGGTTAATAAATGACTTCAGTGAGAACTTACATAGGGTACCCTAAGATCAATTCTGCTGTACGAAGATTCACTGATGTGCTTAGCACAGAGAATCGGACATATTAACTCCCCAAATATAACCCCTACTCCCAAAATTCTCCAGCTGAAGCAGAGTTCAAGTCTGAGCTATTTGTCCTTCATGCTCTGAGCTATTTGTCCTTCATGCATTGACAGTGCATGCGCACAGGCATACGCTCTGTGGGAAAAAACAGTAGTTAACAATAAAGCACATACCATGCAAAGTATATCAAAGGTGACAATTAATTTGCTAATATAAGCATTTACTGACGGAAGGAAGGCTTTGATTTATTCATTACCTATGGCATAGCTCTGAGCAGCCTCCCATGCCACATATTTTCATCTTGTTTGCGCCATTGCAAAAGGGAAGTAAACATTTGCAAATTAGCCATACTGCACCAGTCACACCATTTGGTAGCTGTGAGCTCTATATGGCCAGGTAGTACCACAATGTGCCACCATATATATGTACATGTACTCACAACATATGGCACATCATATGGTAGGAATGGTCACCATTTCTCAGCCATTGGCAACATGTTCCTTGTTACTTCATCCTCATTGGAGGTTACAGCTATGTAAATGGCACGGCAAGTGCTCATGTTGTCATGTGCTGTAAAATGTCTGCATCACTATTTCATGCAGGATTGGCATTCGATTGCTCCTCTTTCGGTTCACTTGATACAGGACCACAAGATTGTGTAAATCTGCAGAGGTTTTGAAGCTGAGTGATCAATGCATTAGAATGGGTGGCAGGGCTTCCTCGGTTGTGGTAGCAAAAATCTCTGAAATTGGTACCGTAGATGGTCATCTCATCTTTTGAAGGCACCTTAAGACATGGGTGGTTCCTCTTCAAACTACGGGAAGCAGAAACACTGTGGCATGGAAACACGACCGCGTTGTGTTTCTGCCTGCAGCTGCTTTCCCATTTGGGGCTCTCGGGCTCCCCACAGGGAGCCCGAGAGCCCCAAATGGGAAAGCTGCTGTAAGCAGAAACACTGCGGCATGGAAACACGACCGCGTTGTGTTTCTGCCTGCCTTGGCTTTCACTTCGGGTCTCCGGTGCTCCCCTGTGTTTCAATAACGCTGCTGGTTTTCTTTCTAAGTTTCTCAGGCTCCTCCAGTTTTTTTTTTTTTTTAAATAGCACTTACCGAGATGCAGCTGCAGCTTTTCTGCCTGTAGTCTCCGGTCTCCGTCCTGCGAGTCCCGGCACCAGTGAAGGAAAAGCCACCCAGTGGTAGCTTTTGTTTACTACAGCTGGCTGGCTTTTCCTTCATTAGTGATGCAAAAGCAAAAGCGAGCACAGGCGGGCATCCATTTCACAAAATGGATGCCCCCATGTGCTTGCTTTTGTAAATTTTGAGCTTCAATTGCTCAAAATTTTAGATAGGGACATAACAAAAAAAGTGCCAGTATATTTTTTTTATTATTGCCCATCTTTTTGGTCAATTCCATATTTTGCCCGAACCATTCCTTTAACAGTGAATCCCAGGTGCTGTTTAACATGTGTGTCCTGTTCTGTCCGGCAACGGCTCTGTACGTCAGCCAGGTCGAGTCAACATATCTCAAAATGTCAAGGCGTGTGAGGGGGGAGGGTGAAGGGCTGAAGCCCAGCCAGCTGAATGGTGTTGCATCACTACTTGTGTTTAATCCCTTGGTTACTTGTTGGTCATCTTCATTACTCATGGCCCTATTCTTCCTCATCCCAGTACTTGTGTATGAGGCACTTTGACTCATACTCAAGTACTGGGATGCAGTAGAGGGACATGGAGGTGATGCTTGGGTCGGTTATCTGTAATCTTCATTATTCCCATTCCCACTCTTCCTCATCCCAGTACTTACCTATGAGGCAAGGAGCCTCACACATAAACACTCAGACAAGAAACATGGATGTGGAGGTATTTTTGGACCAAGAAGCTGATTTTGGGGGTTCGGGCAGGCGGTGAGAGCGAGGGGTGATGTGTGGGTTGGGTTTGGGGGTGGGGTGGGATGGGAATTGTACAATAAATCGTAATGGTCATCCATGTCCAGGTTAAGCAGACTTGCTATGTGTTATTAGTGGCTAGAGAGGCATTTTGGTGCAGCCAGTCTAGAAATGTCTTTGTTTGGCTTGACTTTTTTTAACTGGGCATCGCTGATAAAGCAGTCCTGCTAAGTGTAATTACCTGGCTAGACTGGCACTTGGGTGCTGCCAGTCTAGCCATTTCTTACTGCAGCATTGTATATTTTTCTGGGCATCTGCGATAAAATTACCATGATAAGTGTTATTCATTCGACTAGCATTTTGGTGGAACCAGTCTAGGTATGTCTAAATGTGGCCTGGCATGCTTTACTGTAATATGTTATTACATGTCTAGACTGGTCTACATTGTGCCGCCAGTTGGATTGGACATGTTTTCATTGTGGCATGATATTTTTAACAACAAAGCATTATTTTAATGCATTAATGTTCCGCTGCACTGTTGGTGACATGCATGTATTGGATTTTTAGATTGGTGTTAGCATACAAAACAATTGCAAATGCTCTGGCCTTTTAGCCATTTTTCCTCAGAAAGTGTGCTGTATAATGCATTAAAACACATATTTATATCTTTCTTCTAGTGCAGTGTGCTGCGTACCCCAGCAGCAGCACGTTTGTTTGTATTGTGCAAGCGTGGTAATATAGGCCGAGCCAGAGTGTGGCGCGATCTGTGATTTGTTGCCAAGTTGGGAGGGGGGCCATCAGCATGGCTCGCAGGGGAGCCCCCACATTTTGGGTTACGCCACTGAAGAAACTCAATCAAAATCTAAACACCCTGACGTTCTCTGCAAGTTGCCTTGGTGCAGTGGTGGTGGTGTTTTGCCACCATGTGTACGACTGGGTTAATAACGCCTGTTAATTAAAACATAGCTGAACATGCATTCGCACTTAAACTGAGCTCACAGAAAGCGTACTATGAAGACCTAAATAGGCAAGATGAGAGGGGGACAAGATGCAGATTGAACAAAGAGTTAATCCCAAAGAAATCACCAAAAGAAAAGTATTCCACTGAAAAACGCATCCTACAAGATGGCTTCTGGAGCGTGCTGTCAGCTCGTGTATTTGACAGCAGTCTAGCGTCCTTCCAGGGCCTCAGTGTTACTGAACTCGGTTGTATTGTCGTGTCGGGTTTTGTTTTTGGCATTTCAAGCAGATCGTTAGTTATGCAGATACAATTAGATGACAAGTTGTTTTGCTTGTATACGCGGGAGTGATTTATCTTGAAGTGCGCTCTACAGGAACGGAGGCGCCCGCAAATCTCCCGAATCTGCCAGAAGACACTGAGTCAACGAGGAGACATTTTTCATCCTGAAACATTACTCAACTAATGGGCAATGAATCAAGCGTTCTAAATAGCCAGGGGTTAGATAACGATAATTACGTTCCATCTGATTTCCTTCTTCCCTTTGCTGCAACAGCAAAAGGTATGAATATACAAATGTAGCATAATAAATAAGTCATTTGGGCAAATATATCATAATGAAACCGATATATTGACGACCCTACACAATTACTTTAAACAAGTTACATTTATGTCATTAGAGCTGAGGCCTGGAAAGCATTGTTGAGTCATTTAGAAATCACTCCAAATCTAACTTTGGGAGTTGCTGCATGCTTCGTGGGTTTCTCAATATGAAAAGACACAATCCTGTTATTTTGCTAAGCACGTACAAAATTAACAAATATTCCATGTTATCCCTGACGATAGTTGCAGTGGCGGCTCGGATCTGTCAAATAAGGTGCGTGCAAATCCCTTCCTCTAGTAGAAACCAAGCAAGGGGGGACCACCTGGCCAGCCTGTGGTGGGCTTGGGGGTTTCTATACAGGGGAACATTTGGAAAATAATGGGTTGAATTGGTGGATTTTACTGTGCAACATTTGGAGTTTGAATCAACCTTCAGCCTGGTCCTGACCATTGAGTGCAATGCAATGAACCTCTGAAGACTACATGACAAGAGTGATAAACATCCCCCTTTGAATAGGGATGAGAACTTGCACACACCCAAATGGGGAGCCACACACAACATGTCCTATCTTACCTGGAAATACTCAAGTTGTGTCTATTAAATGTAATAGTTTTTTTATAACACGCCAAACACCATACCCAAGTTCTTTTTCTAAGTGCGGATGAGCCCACTATAGGCCTGGTATTCCTCCAGGGTATTAATTACTGCTTGAAATGATATTGCCGGTCCGCCCATATAAACCAAAAGATTGTCTGCGTATAAAGATACCCGGTCCCCCCTGCACCCCCAGGGCCACCGGAAACCTAGCCAGCTCGTGTCATTTCAGAGTCTGATCACCAGTGTCTCCATGGCCCAGATGAACAGCAGGGGGAATAGGGTGCATCCCTGACTCATGCCACTTTCAAGGGTGAACCCCTCTGATAGAACCCCATTAACCTTGACCGAAGCCTCAGGGGCTGCATACAACAGGCGAACCCACGCAAGGAAGCCCTCCCCATACCCCATGCATCCCATAATTTCCCAAAGTGCCTCCCATTGTACAGAATCAAAAGCTTTTTCCAAGTCAATGGCCAGGAGTGCTGCCGGTGTTTGTTGCTGTGATCTCTGGTCTATCACCATCTGTGCTCTACGGATGTTCATTCGCGTGGACTTGGTGGGCATGAACCCACACTGGTCGGGGTGTACTAAAGTATCCATGACGCCTAGAAGGTGGTTTGCCAAGGCCCGTGCCAGCACTTTGGCCTCGCCGTTAATCAGCGAAATGGTCCAATATGAGGCGCACCATTATGGGGGCATCCTCGCCTTTGGCAGGATCACTATTTGTACCTTCCTCCGATCTGAGGGGGAGGATCCCATCGACTTCACACTGCCTGAAAAGACGGTGCATAGGTCCTGTGACTTTATCTCTGAGTGACTTCCAGATCTCAGCTTGGAAGCTGCTAGGCCCCTGGGTTTTGCCTGACTGTAGCTGCAGGAGTGCAGCCGGCACCACCAGTCTCGTTATGTCAGCCTCTAGCCCGACTTTCTGGTGCGCTGTTAATCAGGGAAGTTGAATGGAACCGATAAACCCTTGGGCTGTCAGTCCAGTCTGATCCCTCTGGATGCTGTACTGCTCCTTATAGAAAGATACAAATGCGCCGCAGTCTCCCATCCTCAATCAATGTCCTACCATTCGGGTCATGTATTGCCTGTACCTGTCATTTTGCCCCCTCCCTCCTCTCCAGTCATGCCAGTGTTTTCCCTATTTCATCCCCAGATTCGAAGACTTGGCTCCACATTGCCCAGTGTGCCTGCCTTGCATTATCCAGAGCTACTTTCCTTTGAGCCTCTTGCGCCGTGACCAGACCATCATGCGACGCCTGCCTTGCAGGAAGCGAGGAACTATTCTTCCAGTTGCAGCACTCATGTTTCTGCCTCCTCAGCTTCCCAGGTATGTTTCTTTTGTTGCGGCTGCTTTCAGTGACATTGCATCTCCCTGTAACACTGTATTGAAACCCTCCCAGGACATGACTGGGCTGTTCACAGATTCCTCTTTTCAGGGAAGAACTTCAAGATCTTCCAAGCCAGCCCCTCCCTTACTTTTGGGTTCCCTAAGTGGTACGTGTTCAACCTCCACATTGCCGCTGGTTTGGTTTGGACGTTTTTAAATTCTATGAGGAGGGGTGAGTGCTCAGAGGTCCCCCTGGCCAGGTATCTGGCAGAGACAAGCCTGTGTGAGGTCCCGTGGGTGAGAAAGAAGTAGTCAATGCGCGACAAGGAGCCATGAGCATTTGAGAAAAAGGAGTAACCTGCCACTAATTCACCAGGCATCCACCAGGCCTAGCGTTGAAGTGAAGGAACACAATTTGGTGGAGAAGGCTGGGTTCCTATGTCCCAGGTGGGTGCAATCTTCCCTCAGGTCCACAACCTCATTGAAGTCCCCCTGATCACCCAAGTGTCTGCCAAATCCTGGAGTAGCAGGCCCTGCATGCCATTCAGTTGTTCTAGTGTGAGTGGGGCTGGGGTGTAGATAGCTACCATGCCCCTTGTAGCTCCCCACAGCTCCCCTTTGATTGATACATATCTACACCTGGGGTCAGATCTAACTTCTGGAAGATGAAAGGGGATTCTCTTGTGGATCAAAATCATCACCCCTATCGCTCCCCTTGAGAAGCCAACGTAGTATGTCTTATTGTAGTCCGTCTATCTGAACAGTTTACACCCCACCACCCCCATCAGGTGAGTTTCGATCAGGAGCACTATGTGCGAGGAGTGCCTGTTCAAAACCTGGAGCACCAGGCAGCGTTTGATGTTGGAGCCCAGCCCGTTGACATTGCCAACATGGATATTTTCCCTTCAGCCATTATCTCGCCAAGAACCTTGTGGGGTGTACCTGAACAGATGGCCCTCCACCACCTCGTTTCCTGCCTGCCCCACCTGCTGCATTGCCTTCCTGTATTTCTGAACTTCCCTGCATTTCACTGCCATCCAGCCAAACCTTATATACTGTCCCCGCAAAGTAGTGACAACCTGCCCCACTAACCCAGAGGATCCCTCTTTCCCCCACTCCGAACTTTCCCTCCAACTTGAAGCACCTGTTGCCCAAAATCACTCCAATGGGTGCCAAGTCCAACACAAAACATCTACAGGGGTTTCCGCTGGTCTAGCCACCACAGCTCACACTCCGGTCCTGTGCCGGTACCTCATTATATTGTCCTTCAGTGATCCGTCGCTCCTCTTGCAGCTGTATCTTCAGTCGTTGCCCCCGTCTCAGCCCGGGCCTCAGTCTGAGTTAACTGTTCCGGGGTTTGAATGTCATCAGTGTGCAGCGGGCGGTTTCATGTCACTGCTTCTCGCTTATCAGTTGGGTTTCTGGCCCTGATAAGACCTGGGTCTCTAGCCAGGCCCATGCCTCCTTCAGGTTGTGAAAGAGATGGATGGACCCTCCATTTGGTCCTTGAACTGGGCCGAAAAAACAGGGCATATTTGATGCCCATCGAATGCAGCTTTCTTTTGAGTGAGTCATATGATCGGCGTGCCTTCTGGACTTCTCTAGTGTAGTCTGAGAAAAAGCCCACCCGATGGCTGTTGTATGTGATAGGACCCTTGGTCCACTCCATTTGTAGTAAGGCATCTCTGTCTCAGTAGTTTAATGGCCTCGCTATAATTATACGGGGAGGCGTCCCAGGGGAGGGCCAGCCCGTTGGAATCCTGTGCGCTCCTTCCACAGAGAAGAATTTAGAGAGTTTTTTAGGGTCAAACATGCCCGCCAGCCAATAATCCAAGAAGTGCTCCATGCTAGGGCCTTCCTCCTTCTCGGGCACCCCTAGGATGCAGAGGTTGTTACGACGGGCCCTGCCTTCACTGTCTTCCACACTGTTTTCCAGAGGCGTGAACTTTTGGATCACCATTGTGAGCTGCTTCTCCAGCCTTTTAATAGCATCTTCCTCATCCAAGACGTGTTGTTCTGCTTCCCCAACCTTTGTTACCAGATTCTGCAGGTCATGACACAGGAAGGACACTTATGCTGCAAGGCCACCCACTTTGCTTTCCATGGTTGCCCCTGAGTCCATTACGGCCTTCATTACATCCCAGAGGTAGATCTGGGGGCGCAGGCTTCCTCCTCCACCTGCGTGGCCGCCTGTGTTGAGACCATGTGTAGCTGGGCTGCCCCCACTGTAAATTTGTCCATTTTTATTTGTATCCCTGATTATTTTACATTTGTCTTTGAGCATGGTTCTCTTGAGCTTGGCTGCCTGAGCAGCTATCACTGGCACTGTGGGTTTGCTTCTCTATGCAGCAGTGGTGGGTCCACACCACCTTTCCCCAGACCAACCAGGTGCCAGTATGCTTGCTCAAGTCTGCTGGATAATGTGGCCCCTGGAATTATGGTATTGGAGCACTGTCCATACGTTGCCTCCTTCTGCAGGAGCCCCACGTGTGAGAACAAGCCTTGAAGCGATGTGTTCATGAGGAAGGCTTAGAGCTGCAGGATATGTTGAAGTAGGCAGAATAGTCCACCCACAATGCAATCTTAATGGATGAAATTCTTCCTTAGATATTTAGCCTGGAGCACACACAAGAGTGTGAGAAGCAAATACGCCCACCAGTTGGGGACCAGGGCTCTTAGGATGGGCATAGGCGGCTGTGCTGCAGGATATTTACAGAAGGAGTCCGAAGGAGCAGCTGACAGCTGTGTTCGGAGAAAAGCCGGATTTCCCTAGCCAGGATTGAGGGGGATGGTCCTTGCTTTTGTATTATTTTCGAGGATGTGGAGCTTACTGAACTGAAACAGCCATTGGGTATAAGACTTTTTTTGGAATTATTAAAAGGCTTTTCATAAAACGAAAAGAGGGATGGGATGGCACCTGGCATGTTGGGAGAGGAAAAATAATGATATATGTTAATTGTTGGGGAGGGTGAAACTCAGGGTTCTTGCACCTGCTTGCTTCCCCACCATGGGTTTAAAACTTTGGTCCATCAATGTTCTGGCAATGATGCCTCTCTGAGCACATATAACCCTTTCGAGGTTAAGGCACTTGCCTTAAACTCATGTTAAGGTTATCGCTATCCTCACCCACACATGCAATGTAAATCAGCCTTTATGTGTGGGGACTGTTGTCTTTTAATTGGGCAAGTGGAGCTGCTGTCCAACATTGTGCCCTGAACTTAAAAGAAATGATGGCAGCAAAATATTTTGGAGGGAACAGATGTGCAGTGGCTAGCCACACCAGGGACACTGCCAAACACTTCACATTATTTCAAGTATGCAATAGTGTTTTCTAAATATTCAGGTTGCGTGTTTGGTAGATATGCATGAAAAGGATTCTATCTAGTGTCAGTGTTTATAACTGAAAAGAATTCTACAAGTTCAATGAAACAAAAAATAAGCTCACCATTTGCTGGAGAAGTTTGTGCGAAAACAAAGTTTCTGTATGCAGGTTCCACTGACGGCTGGTTAATGCTCTATTCAGGCGATACTTTTCTAAAATACATATTAGTTAAAATTGCATTAATTGACCTCAGGTTATCGAACTAAGTGAAACTATACACATTCCTTCTAATGATGCCCTTTTACAGAACAAGTTTGGGATTTCCACCTCTGATCTTGGGTGTTAACTATTGTTATCTGGAGGTATTGGGCTTCGAATTATGGAGGAGGAGTTCTAAATGAGTTAAATCTTGTTATGCGGGTCTCCGGATGCCCCTTGGAAATACTCTGATTATGGCCGCTGTGATTTGCACATTTGTCTCTGCAATGATTGAGCTTGGGGAATCGAGCATGTGGGGTCAGTATATTCCTTTACCGTCTTAAGATGGCAGTTAAAACGTGCACATGTAAAAATTTAGAACGAATCTACGACGTACACAAAGTTATCTACCAGGGTGCGCATGCGTACGCATTCACTGGCGGAGTAGCTGTACGGAAAGGACGGTGCCAGGACGCTTTGCCGGGATGCTTTGCTTTGAGTGCACGGAAGTTAGAGGCATTTCAGGTAAGCACTTTAAAACTTAAGGAGATGCCGGCGAGCAGAGCATTACAGACATGTGGGATGACATAATTACTTTGACCTACTTGATATTGGCTTCATGTGTGCCCCGGCCTTACAATCGTTTTGCTTGTAGTTTGTAGGCTATTTTGAATAGCTGCAGGTGTACGGCAACTCGTTGAGGCCTTTTGGAATTCTTTAGAGGGGCTTGATGCTCTGGTATCCACGCGGCCTCCTCATTGAATTTTGGTGATGTTTGTAATCCCCGGTTAGGGGTGAGTATATCATGTGATTGAACACGTTGGTGTTATTGGGTCTCATTTGGGATTCTATCCACTTTCAATTGAATTATGTACATCTGGGCTAGGTAGTGGTGTTAGAAATTTTTATCTGGTTCACTAAGTGGTGCGGTGAGTCCATTTTTGGAAAGGTGCATGACAGGAATCCACATGTAGTTCGAATAAGAGACGGGGGATTTCGGGGTTACCTAGTAGGGGTATGGGTCACTTGGTATTCTGGCATTTATTTACGATCAGGATTCTCCCAGGAGATTTTATTCTTTTTCTCTATATGTGAGGATTGATATATGGTGATGGTTGATTAATAACTGACGATCGATTTACATATAAGGGAGTATCCTGAGGTGCGATTGTCTGTGCCTTCATAGGTTACCCGCATTGGTGGAGTTATAGTTGGAACAATCAGGCTTTTGTGGCCCTGAAGATGGATTGTTAATCAATCCGAAACGTGTCAGCTTTGTAACAATGCACATGGAAGCCTATTTGGACTCTTGTACAAAAAGAAGAAATTTGACCTTTACCTCTCACACCTGATAATTCCTGATATCTATGGATGGAATATCATCATGTGGGATTGTGGACTTATGTTATAATGTGGATACATTGTAACTCAGATTATGAGCAATGAGCCTGTATTTTGGATCTTGTATTTAAATTTATGTTTATATTTGCAGAAGTACGATATGACATTAACAGATTGATTTGTTGGCCGAATTCTGAAAGCATACCTGAAGAAAAGGTTTTCAATGTTCACTGTTTTGCTGAATGGGTGTTATTTTATTGAAATACAATTTAACTATTTACTTTGTTTTAATTAAATCAGATATTTTACTTTACATACTTTGGTGATTGAATGAATCTCTGTGTATAAATTATTTAATGAAGTTGAATGAATGGTGGACTCAGAAATCACACTTAGTCCCCAACATATACATCATTACTAGCTGTGGGTTCGGAGGAACCCTTTAGAGTGCATCCTGGGGGTTACTGTACGGTGACGCAACTCCATGTCGATTTTCATGATACCCATCATTAACATTCATGAGATACAATTCAATACAACACTTCTAAATGTATCCACATGTTTCCTCTCAAGGCCTAGAGTCGTCCAACCCTGAATCTACATGACAGCTTTTAAGCTCCTACTGTACAGTACATGTTAATTGAAGATGATTTTATAGGCCTAAATCAGAATAATAAGAAAACAAACTTTGTTGGAGGACAATGTTTCATCTAGTATTTAAATGAAGTGACTCAGGTTAATAGTGCCATAAAACCTTTGAGAAAAAAATGACAGACCGGTCTGCAGTAGTAACCCAGCTTCAGTCCAGTTTGAGCGGCACGGACGGTCAATAGTTGTTAGTTTCCATTAACACACGGCTAACACCACTGCCAACGGCTCAACCCAACAAGAAACGCAGGTGAAGGGCCAGCTCCTGCCAGTGAATGTGACTGCAGGGGATCCTTCCCAATCTAAGTGTTGTTAAATGTTTGAAATTAAAAAAAGTAATATAAGAACAAAATAAAGCATTTGTGATGAGGCTCACACACAGCACTCTTAGCTGATCACTTTTCCGAGTGATTGTTGTAAACTTTAGGCCACCAATGTTGTAGCTATGAGCAGCACCTGGGTGCCTGTGTGACTGCAAATTGTGAACATATGTGTGTTGTGGACAAGGCATGCATGTGCAGGGGCTGTAATCCCTCTTTAATGAGAAGGAGACTCATTGTGGCAAACGGATAGACAGGGCTTCACGTCACTTCATCAGCACTGTCATCCGATCTCTGTGATAGGAACCCAGAAGTAGCCTAAGTGAGGCGTTTTGCATGGTCTAATGCGAAGATCTAACTGGAATTTCACAAACAATGCATTAACATAATTGGCCTTGTACTCCAAACAGAGATGCCAAGCTCCGAAAGTACAGTGATTTACAAAAAACATTTATAGAGGTCAACTTTCGAAAATATGGAATTTGAGCTTGATCCTGACATTTCTCTAACTTATTATGGATAGTTTTCAATTGGAAACAAAGCCAAGCTTCTAAACATGGGGTAAAATACTAGACCTGATCAATGTGTAAGTAGCCAGATGTAGCCCTAGCTGTATTTTGAATTTGTGATGTGTAATCAATGATTATTTCATGTGTGAGGGAAGACTGAGTGGCAAAGGCTGCTTTTAGACATTGTTATTAGCAGAAAGATAGATAGGCGCAGAAGGATGTCACATATAAAACAGTACAGAGACGGGTTATACTCTATATGTTACCTTATAGAGCTTTTACACCGTGCCAAAGACGTGTAAGGGTGCTGGTATCTTTTCCAATAAATTAGCGCTTTGTGCCCCACCTAGGGTAACCAGACTATAGTCTATGGAGGAAGAAATGAGGAAAAAGGGAAAAAGTGAGGGGTAGGCAGAAGCGGCAAAAAGAAAGTGATACACAGAACTAATAAATTGGGATGTTAAGATAGGATTGAGGTAAAGGAATGTTATTATATAGGTAGAGATTGGAGTGGGAAGAGAAGAATTATATTGGTAATGATCAATTTTCCAGTGATGGCAGTTTATCGTACAATGGAAGGCATTACTCGAATTAGTGGAAGCATGGTTGAGAGATAGCATTGAAGTGTAGAGGCCAGAAGTGTCACGTAGAGCTTTTTAAGCACCCTCTGCAAACCCCATGGGTATAATATGGGGTTACCAGGCAAACTGTCAAAAGTGTGAGAGCCAAGGAGTGGCCTTGTAAAGAAGCTGAAAGAGGGGACATAGCAATGGGGAAGAGGGAAGAGGAATGAGGAAGTGAAAACTGCCCTGAATAAGCCATACCTATGTGGCCTCTGCATGAGGGCAACTTCACTGGTGCAGGTTGTGCTAGATGTGGGAACAGTGTGATGTCAGTGCATCATATTTGCACTGCTTCCATACGCTGCTCTTGTGCTAAGCCTCCAATATCTTGGGGATGTTATGAAGCATGACCCATTTACAAAAGACAAAAAAGCTGTTTATTTGTGCTGATGTTTCTGGCAGAAATGCATTTGGCAATAAAACACATAGGGCCCGAATCATAGAAAAGTGTGCATAGATCCCACAAAGTCTGCGCGCCGAGAATGTCTCTGCATGAGCCTGCACATATACTTTTTTCTGCGAGCTCCACGTATTCATGTATTCAAAGGCGCATTTCAACCTGACCCACAAAGAAAACCGAGCTGCACGAGGAACGCCCACAACATGCCTGTACGCAAACCAAAAACCAAGCAATAGACCACCCCTGACCCACCATCCAGCACCCCTGTGAAACCGTGCAAGCTCCCGCGTACGTCCAGGCTGCACCCCTGTGAAAACACATGAGTTCTCTAGTAAGTCTAGTTGGCCCCCCTGCAAAACTGTGCAACTTCCCTCGTAAATCAAAGCTGCACCCCTGAAAAAATGTGCAATCTCCCTGTTAAGTCAAGGCAGCACCCCTGCAAAAATGCACGCGATCCCTCGTAAGTCAAGGTTGCACCCCTTCAAAACCAACCCACCTCACCTCCAACACTACCCCCATGCAGCCCCCTGACAGTACAAACCCTTCCCTGCACTGCCCTCTCCACCAAAACTACCCCCAGGCAGTGTCCTTAACACAGGACCATTCTTAGGATCATGCAAAAAGGTGGTAATGTTAACATATCTCCAAACAAGGGCAGGGTAGGATTGGAATATGAACACAAAAATAGCAACCACAAGACTGTTTGTGTTACTGTCAACAAGAACCATGTTTTTATCAATTAAAACAGATATTCTCCACAAAATGAATCTGGATTTTGATCTCTCTTCCGATTTCTAATCAGGAACTGGCATTTAGGCATAATGCTGATGCAATATTTATTTCTTCAAAGAATTTCTAAAAGTTCATTTTAGCCTCTGGAATTTCTCTGCAAGTCTTTGCACGTCCTGCTAAAATTTATAAGAAGTGTCAATTGAATTGCAGTCCAAAACAAATATGTGCTAGCCACTCGCTGCTTCATCGTCCTTCTTCTTGGTCATCGATTGAGTCTGCACACGCAGACATTCTTCTTCATGTCTTGCTTCTGGATCAGCAACCGCTGGAGGTAAGATCTTGCCTTTATAAACCTTCACATCACCTAGATGCAGCCAAGCTTGTCTTCTTGATAACTTAACAGCAGAAGAGAAAACTTCCTCAACAACAAAAGGGCCATTAATTCTAGGTTTCTGCCACCTTCTAGTAAAGTAAAATTGTTAACAGGAATCATGTCACCAACATATAACTTTGGCGGTGCAATAGTTCATTTGGATTGGTCGCTGGATTGTCCTCTTCCATGTTCCTTGCCTCCTCCCTTCGATGCATAATTCGATCTGAAATGAAAGAAACACTGGCAGTCATACATGTCAAATAATCGTGCATCTCCTCACCTAGAGTCTTCGCTACACTCTGGGCATCACTCCTTACTCTAGATGGAGATGTAAGAGGCATTCTCATGTGACACCCTGTCACTAATTCATGAGGGGTGAGGTGGTGGTCAGAAGGGCATACAAGGGTAGGGGAGGGCAATATAGCCATCCCTTCTTTAAGGTCAATTTAATCGTGGTGATCCTCTCTTTGACCCTCTCTTTGGGGAGGCCATTGAGTCTCTCACATATCCTGTTTGCTTGTGAGTGATGCACAGAGGAAAATGTGTGCTTTATACTTAATAGAAGTCCTATTTGTTCAAAACATTCATTGATAAAATGTGGCCCATTATGGGATCTTAATTCTTCGCACACACCCCACCTCGGAAAGAATTTGCGCACTAAAAACTTTGCTGCGCAAGTGGCATCACGTTGTGCACACAGACCGACTTCGATCCACCTAGAGAAGGGGCACACCACCACTGATAGATACCGGGATCCATTACATGTCTGCAGCTTATCGACATAGTCGATATGTAAGTGCTGAAACAGACCATTTGGTTGAGGTATTACTCCTCTGATTGTTCTCAGTGTATGCCCAGCAGTAAACTTTTGACACACGATGCAATTCACCATGAACTGTGCAACTTGTTCCAGCAGGTTAGGAACAAACCAGTCTTCTGCCATTGTCGCAGCCAGACTTTCTCTGGTTATATGTGCCGGATAATGTAGTTGCTCAAGTGCGATTTTTAATAATGCTGCCGACATCACTGGCCTTCCAGTGCTTTCCTGTCGCCATAATGCTACTGTGAGGGATAAAAAACACCCCCTTCATTTCCATAGCTCTTGCTCTGCCTGTCGGGCTCTTCCCTGAATCTCTATTAGTTGCGTAATTGACAGCATATTTAACTCCTCTCCTACTAACATGCTTCTAGTTGATCTTTCTTTAATATCTTCAGTGTCAAAACTCGAAATATCTGGAGAATATGCAACCCTTTTGGTTTCTATTTCTGCGGCTTCGTTTCTGCAAGAGATAAATGCTGTTCATTTAGTATGGGCTGCACATTTTACAACCGCTATGGCTGCTAGGAGTTGGAGTGCATTAATGAGTCTGTACAATAGGGATGCATGTTGTACTGGAGAGCTGTCTGCGCGGAGATAGTTCTCTTTTTCCAACATGACAGCACTGCATGCACGGTTGATATCACATAGGCGGAGTCACTGTAAACCGTCACTTACTGTCCTTCCTGTTTCTTGAGTGCTACAATAAACGCTACTAATTCTGCTGAAAAGTGAGACAGTAGTCTTGCACTCGCCACTACCTCAAAGTGGCCATTTAATCTCTGTCTTATTACAGTGGAGCCTGAATGCCTCTCCCCACTAGCCTGGTCAACTTTTTAAAGAACTGTCAATAAAAACAATCTCCCTCCTGCCAAAACAGTCTCCTTCACACAGGGTGTATCATCATAGAATTCAACATAATTTCCACAGTCATGCACATTATCACCTACTTCTACTGGCTCAGCTACAAACATGGCTGGTTTCACAATTTTACATCTTACAATTTTAATCATTGGCTTGGAAATTATGACTTTGTAAACTGAAGCTCTTGGGGATGTTAAAATGGGATGTTAAAATGTTAAAATGGCCTTGGGTTTCTCTAAAATTGCAAATATGGCAAATAAGGCATGCTCCACATAAAGAGTCACAGCATAGCCTATGACAATACTTGTGGACTTCTCAATTACAAATGCAACAGCATTTGTTCGCACAGGAAATGTCCTCTAATAACTGGGTCTAAAATCCTGCTGTAATATGCCAAAGGTTTGTACCCCAATGTTGTCATTTGTGTGAGCGCTGCTGTCATTACTGCCCCATTTGTGTGCAAAAATAAATAGAATTCCTCCATGTAGTTTAGAATCCCTAAAACTGGAGCTGTACAAAATGCTCTTTTCAACTAATCAAATCCTTCCTCCATTGCTTCAATCCATGCTATCTTTTCCTTGCTGACTTGTGCTTTCTTTAACGCTTGCAAAAACGGCTTGGTATATGTGCTGTAATCAAACACCCAGGCTCTGCAATAATTGCACAATCTGAGAAACTGCTGCATGTGTCTCACTGTGTTTGGTTTTGGTGTCTTCATAATTGCCTCAGCCCTTTCAGGTGTCACTTTCTTTATTTCATGTGAAATTATCTAACCTATGTACAGCGCTTCTTCCTGACAATGCTGTGATTTCTCCTTGTCCACCTTATATCCTTTGTCTGCTAAAATAGCCATTAGTTGGACAGAGTCTTCTCTACATTCATCCTCTGTTTTACTGCAAATGAATATGTCATCTACATACTGTATCACCACACTTTTAAGATCAATATTGCCTACATCCATCTGTAGGACCCTGTTACAGATCTATGGGCAATCACAATACCTTTGAGGAAGACGAGTATGTTTTAGTATTTTTTGTCTAAACGTAAAAGAAGTCAGGTCTTGTGAGTCCTTATGCAACGGGATCAAGAGAAATGCATTTTTTTCAAATCAATCACCAAGAAAAACTGAGCTTCAACTGGGATGCTGCACAATATTGTTGCCGGATTCTGAACTAAAGAAAACTCTGCCTCTACAATCTGATTAAGTGGCCTAAGGTCCGGGATAAATCTCCATGACCCCATTTAGATTTTTTCATCGAATACATTGCAGTATTGCACAATGACTGTGATGGCACTAGGATACCCTGATTCATCAGTGCTGAAATAGTCTGGAATATGCCCTCATCAGCTTCTCCGTACATGGGGTACTGTTTGGCTAGGGGTAAAATTGTGCCTGGTTTAAGCTTTATTTTAACCTCCCCTATTCCCGTCAATAGACCTTAGTCATAGGGGCCCGTGGTCCACAGGACATGTGGCACCTTTTCTAGATCTTCCTGGAAAAATGCTGGTTGTTGCCGCATTATCGCCATTTGCTGTGGGATTTCTCTTTTCTCAATCCTTATCCAATATGTAAGGCTCATAAAGAACACCACTTCATCATTGACACGTTCTTCTCTGAACATGTCTTCATCTGTTATATCAGTCAATCTGTAACACCCTTCAAGAGCTATCACAGTTCTCTATGATCTACCATCGTCATCTACCCCTCAAGCATTGCTATTTCCCCTCATTCTATATCTGCTTCCAATTCTATAGGAATAGTCTGCCCTTCTTCCTCATCCATAGGTTTTCATGGTCTAAATATAAATTCATCAGTTATTCTCACAATCTTCCCTACTTGCCCATGGAGCCATGTCAACAAAATGCTCACTCCATACAGTAAGACTTCCATATCTACCGGGACTCCTCGTAGAGCCACTTGCCCTGTGAACGTCAGTATAAACTCTTCTACATTTAAGTAGTGTATGCCTAGAGTCGAGCACAATATTCGGTGATCAGTGAATGAAATCCTCATGTTAAGTTTTGTCATCAAATCTCTTCGCAAAATGTTAACTGGTGTCTGTCATGAATATAACAAGGGAATGGACATGTCACATTGCCCTATATAAAACCGTAACTTATCAGTAAAAGGAACTACATTTGTAGCTCCAGAGAACCCATGAGCATTCATGGCAATACCTGGATATTTTCCCTCCCTTATGCAAGTGTGAGTTGCCCTAGTGTCTACAAGAAAATAAAAGGATTTGCCCCCTATCTTCACATCAACCTTTGGTGCCTCTTGGGGGTCTGGTGTTACAGATAGTACTGAACACATCAAGTAACCCTGTGAGCTGTCCTTTTGAGGGTATAAGCTCATAGCCGTCCCTGTGAAAGGGTTTCCTCCTACCACAGTAACTCCCGCTATCGTAGGTGTAAGTATGTGCCCCATTTTCACGCTTTGTTGTGTTTGCATATATGCATGTTGCAACTGCCCTTGCAGTGGGTGCATTCATACTTGTCCCTGCTGTTGTGCCCGCTGTACTTGCAGCGCCTGTGCCTGATAGGATATGTATTTCTGGGTAAATCCCTCTCTTGATTGTGTGCTGTATGCCAGTGGGTAAGCTGTCCCCCTCTTGAAAACTGCCCATTCTGTACACTCCCTTGGATCCTGCATACGCGGGCAATATGCTCTGTTATTCCACAATTCCAACACACTGGGGGTGACCCTCTGGCAAACCCTCCTTGGTTGTATCCTCTCTGAGCACTCTGACTCTCATTCTGAGTGTTCTGAAACCCACCTATTCTTCACCTAAAGCCTATACCTCTGCCTCATGTCACAAACCCATACCCCCCTTGATCCACCAGGCGTGAATTATTTACCTGTGATGTACCTGTTACCTCTTGCATGTACATTCCTTCTCCACTTGTCAATACTCCCCCTTCTAAGGCAAATTTCTACAACTTTTTCTGAACTAATTTGGGTTCCTCAATATTCCTATTCTGATCTTTCTTTTTGTTCTTCTCTTGTAGTAACCGACAGTGATGTACAATAGTGAACTGTATCTCATCCCATGGCTTCGCTTCCATCCTCACTTGTTGTTTCATCTGTCTCTGTACTGGTTATGGCAATCCCTGGCACAAAATATGATAAAATATGGTCACTGCCTTTTCCCACGGTTCACGAATTTCAAGCTGCCCTTTCGCCTGAATATCCTGATTGCAAGCAATAGGGTCTTCATCCTCCTTCATTTTCCATGTCATAATTGCACCCATATCTGATGTGTCAGGATACTGTACCCTGAGAGCCTTCATAACATCTGCCCTACAATTATTAAATAGCGCTCTGTCATCCGCTCTGTTTTATAATGTCACACTTGCATACCCCACTCACCTCCGTATGTCATCATCCCTTTCCCCAAGAATAGCTGCCAGTAGACCTTTTCTATCTCCTTTGGCCAGCGTATTTCCCCTGTCATTTCATCTAATTTGTATATCCATTCCCCACCCCCCGAAGTTAAACTAGGGAGCTTCCATTTTAAGTTATCCTTATCCATCTGTGGTCATGGAATGTATTGCATTCTTGCTCCCCCTTTTCTAACAAGGGGAACAGTGAGAACCCCATTCCATAGTCGCATCCCACTATTAGTCTATCTATGGCAGGGGTAATTGTCCCTACCCACCTTCATGCTTGTAGTGACCTTAACATGCTTACATACAGTGGAGATTCTCCCTTCTCACTACATGATCGTCTTCGGGGAAGCTCAGGATATGATATGGGATATGGCATTCTTTCTGTGGGATGTTGCAGATCTGACCATCTTACTTCCTTATCCATCTGATGGCTTCCCAGAAGGGGGGGGGGGTGGCGCATGCACCCTCTCCCTCACAACCTGACTCTCTCTCCTTGTCTGACATTTCTAGTCCCCAACTAGTGAGACAGTGCTCGCCGTTCATCACTAAACATGTTTTCCTCCTCAGTCCGTAGTTGAGACATCAGGAATTCATTACCTCTCCCTCGAGTTCCAAACCCGCTATCCCATCTTAGTTGCTGCTATATTTTATTGATTCTTTCTCCAATGCCTTCCGCATCATATCCTTCTTCATCTAGTGCTACTCTAGGTTTATCTGGCATTATCTCCTCTATCAGGAGAATCTCTCTTACTCTTACCTCACTGCCTCCTATTCTGTTTTATTTCTTCATCCACTTCCCTTCGCATTCTTGCATCCCTTCTAGCCTTTTCTTTCTCCTGCCTTTGTTCTTCCCTTCTTACTTCCTATCTTCGTTCTTCTTCTCTCCTTCTTTGTAATCCTCTGTCTTTCACTCTTTGTGCTTCTTCCTCTCTCTTTCTTTCCTTCCTGTCCCTTTCTTCTATCACTCTCTGTTTATTGTGATACTTTTTTTGTTCCTCTGCCCGCTTTTCATCTTTTTCTTGTTCCTCCCTGTACATCTGTTCCCGTCGATCCCTGCTTTTCCTTCTTTGCTCATCCTCCCTTATCCTTTCACATTCCATGTTCTTCTTTTCTTGCATGTCCTTATCTTCTCTTTGTCTAACCTCCTTGATGCTTTCCCCATCTAACTTGAGTAGTATCTGTCATCCCATCCACTTGTTCTGTACGAGCGTTAACTCGTCAGCCCTGTCCTTCTCCCCCTATCATTGCTTAATTTCTCAGTCTAAATCTGTCATTATTTCAACCTCTTGTCTCTTTCTTCCTTATCTCCTTATCTCATATAAACTTAGAGCCATCTTACTTTTACTCTCTTCTGGACTGTCGTCACTACTGTAAGCGGGTGTTCATATGTCGAGTTACTATACCCTGATGCTGCTTTCAGTTCCTTTAAAGGATAAACTCCTATCTCTTGTGTAGTTGCACTCTTAATCTCGGACAAGGTAAGAGGATCTGAGGGCTCAATGTGCTCCCCCTTATTCTGATTAAACATCCACTCATCCGGTGGCAGGTCCTCCCTCTCCTCTTGGTACATCTTCCAAAGTTCTAAAATTGCCAGCGATTTCTCCAATTACTTTCCGCGAGTATGCAGCGTACACGTATGTGGTCATGTGTTGCAATACCACCTTTTGACAATGATCCCCCTTGTAGCCATTGCATGAACATTTTATCAACTGTGCCCTTTACCCATTCTGCACTGCACTGTTTGAGCTTGGGCGCATGTTTCGGTAGTGTCTTACAAAGATGCATGAGAAGAGTGTCCTCCATAATGACAAGTCTCGATTGACTGTCAATACTTACCAGATCATTAAATAAACCTTTTATTTTAGCTCAACTCACCACCTTTAGTTTTAAAACAACAAATATGAGCAAGCAGCATCAATCACCACTCAATCCTGTTTTGTTTCAATAACCTATTTGTCTTTTAACTAAACTAAACTAAACTAAACTTTTGATTGTGCCAATCGTTTACTACACCTTAACTTCAAACACTGTTACTTTCAACATTTCAAAGTTCCATTACTTCTTGATACTTCACACACCAAACAATACTTAAAATAATCTCACACTACACATTAATAACCCTGTGATCACCTTCTCTTACTTACCTTTGTCTATAATAAGAGGTATACTTCTATCGCCTCTACTTATTTTGCCCTATACAGGGTTTAAGACGTCACCTTTCACTTTCCTGACCATGCATATTACCTTTTTATAAATACTCCAGTTGGAGTTTGAGACGTCTTCTTCTAATTACCTTGAAATAGGATTACATAGGTGTTCCTTTATTTACACAAGATTTCCCATCACTCAAAATGTCAAAATACTGACCCTTTATATTGCCATTTCCCTTAGTCTACTTACATCGGTTAATCAACTCGATGCCTTCGATATCGACTTCTCCTCCAATCCGACCACTTCACCTTCCGTCCACAGAGCATCTGTGGAAACCGAGCAGGGATTTCTTCAAAGAGGGGCCTGCCCACCATCTTGATTCTTCTTGCAAGATTATTTCTATTGGCCGCTCTCCACAGGAAACTCTGCAATCTTCCAGCTAATGACAGAGGATGCCTGATCGTCCAAAACTCTGGAGCCAACCTTGTTTGCATCTGAAACCATCCGCACTGCTACCACATGAGCATATGGCCCGTAGAAACGTGCATATGGAATGGATGGGATGACACAAGAGCAATTCTGAGTCCAAATAACGAAATAACGGAACCAACTCAGGAAGATGGCAACGTACTGTTTTATTAACAATTATGTAAAACAGGTAGGTTACAATGAACATCAACGGACAGACGCTCAGTCTCTCAATGATCTCCACAAAAAATTTAAATATTATATTGATAATGCATCAGAGTGACATCATACTACATAGTAATAGTGACAAAACGTATCAAGGGTCAGGATTGGTTAAGGGAAACATCTAGATGATGTGATATGATATGACATTTATAATGCGCCTCTACACAAGTGTTTCAAAATATACAATTGTATAGGAGCTAGGATTGTTACTGGCTGTCTAATATCAGGTGGACAACTTATGCCTACCTCTAAAAGCATGTAATTTCAGAAATATTAGATACATAGTTTTTCATTGGTCCTGCAAACTATAAGGTCCTTTGTTATATGGACTAATACAATTGGTTGGCACGCTTGTGACATGTCTGGAACATTCGGTTCATTTAGCAACAATTAAGGCCAAACCCTGGTGCAAGGAGATAGGGTATGGAACTACTTCACCACCCAATAAGCCCATCATCTCTCATTGCCCATGCCTTCTGCAATGAAATTGTCTTTGTCCTTGGCCTTGCAGAGTATCCTTGTCTACGAGAATGCACAGGAGTGTGGGCACTCAGTATCGTGTCTGAAACTCCAAGTTCAAGCTCTATTTCCATCCTTGGCTCATGTGGCAGGAGACCACAATTTGGTCCTTTTTGCAGCTTTTAAATGCTCTAAATGAATTAAAGCTTGGCATCATTTGTGTTCTTTCTTGCACCTTAATGTAAGAAGGTTCATCCTCTGAATAATTTGTATTTCTTCAGAATAGATAGCTGACCTTGCTTCTCGAATCTTGACTCCAGGGCAGGCAGCCTCGCCATGCAGCTCCATGAGCCTATTATTCTTGCTGTGACAGTTTTCTATTTCTGCTTCATGGGTTCTGGCTTACTTAGAATGCAGTCAAAGGCGCCATTGTACAGAAACTGGACATTATTAATGATACCAATCACCAGTTTCTGTACAATGGCGCCTTTGACTGCATTCTAATACTACTCATAGCTAGCAACTAGGATGACTTAATATACCTTGCGTTACAGCATCTGTATGTGTGTTGAACTTCTGTTTTCAGCAACATCTTATTTACTTCTTTCTCTTGTCTACGTCTATACTTCATTTAAACTCGTGCGTTATTATTTGTCAGTTAGGACTCACAATTTGTCCTAATTCTTTATTTCAAGACATTGTGCAGACTTCTTTATAACGTCATCAATTCACCCGTTCAGCTTATCTTTATATTCTTTCAGGGTTTTCCTCCTGTATGTTATTATCACATTGATGGTACATTCAGTAGGGTTGTCTCAACCGGTATCTTCTTTCAAACACTCGCTGCAGTATTGGTATAATGGCTGGTGTCAGGCATGGCATGATCTCAAGTCTCCAATACAGGTGACGTATGGGGTGGGATCGCCTGCAGATGTACACAGCTGCTCCTCTGCACACACCCCTCCCCACACCGCCCTCACATCCGACACTACCCCCAGGCAGTCCAATGAATGGCTGCAACTCACCTGTACCTCTGGGGACCGCCACCACCATGAAGCAGACCGCCAACATGTCCACCGCCAACACGATCAACAGGAAGCACTGAAAATCAATCCAGGACCGGAACATCCGCTGTCATTCCCTGGCAGGCATGAATTTGCAGCACCTCAATTAGACAGCACAATATTGCACCAAGAACACTGTGGCCATCCCAACCACATGTGAGAAGTGCTAGAAGTAAACAGAATCAAACATTGGCCAGATACACAAGTAATGACCAGGCGTGTTAAAACCTGAGCATAAGTAACCTGGGTTGTATGGGTGGCAGAGTCCCTGTCAGACTACAACATGACAGGCCTTTGCATGCGTGATGGGAGATCATCAGAAAGTGCATGACTCACTGAGACAGGAAATGTATGCTGCCACGTAGAAACAGTAAACATGGGACACAACTGCATTCCAGCGGCAGAAGTGGAGCAAGACATGAGAGCAGGTAGTGTGTGACTGCACATGATGTTGGGCGTGTGAGCATGACATGGGAGTGACACAGCAATGAAATAACAAATGTGCATGTGGTGTGTCCAGGCCACCCATCCACAGTGAGCCCACCTCCCACTGCAGCTCCCCCAATGCTAAATACACATTACAGTGAATAGAGTGTTGGCACATACACAATACCAAGCACGTGCAAAGGGGACACATGAACAACAGTCGACCTGAAATGAAAACAATGTGAAAGCGTGTAAACACACATAAACAGTTGGCATTTTATCCACAATTAGAGTCAACAAAATAATACACAACACATTCACACATCACTGCAAGCATACCCGTATATACATCATCACACACACACAAAAGCACCCTCCACGCCAACCACACCCACACACTGATGCTAAACACACAGTGAAGCTGCACATGTAATGGCAAATGACAACAACCAGTGCAGCCTCCAGTCATCTGATGGCCTCACCCCCACATGTCAGGCACATGTGCATCACTCCACCCACAAGCATCGCAGCAACAACATGACACACACAGGCATATTAATGAGTGCTATGTGGCTGTCCGTTGCCTGGATCTCTGTTCTCTCTCCAAGATATTTACTACTGTTGCATAACAGAACTCACCACAATACAGATGAACTGCAATGAAAAGATGCACTGGGTGAAATGTAAATAATCAAATGAGCAGACACACACAAATGAATGCATGAAGTGTGGAATGTAACCAGATAAAACCTGTATTCACTAGAACTATATACAACAAAAACTTGGAAGGAATGTTCAAGAACTCTGGGGTAAATGAGGAAAACTTAAATGAACCCTATACCTAAAGAACTATATACACGAAAAATAGGGAAGGAAAGTCACTGAAGTCTGGGGCAAAAGAAAAAAAACATAAATGAATCCTATACCTAAATAACTATTCACAAAGGCAGTGGGCTAGTCCTACTCACCGATCTCTGCCAACCTGTCAACCGGGGCTGACTCACACACCACATCCTCCTAATTCAGGCAGCCTCTGTTGTTGGGGGGATTGTAGGGTGGTCAACAATTGGTGTTTGCGTCCCGCCCCGACCTGCAAGTCACCTCCAGGATGGCAGCTGACCTCCTTGCCCGACGGAGCACCACCTCAGCCCTGGCCACCATCACATGTGCCTCCCATGCCTGCTGCCTTTCTGTCAGTAGATGCCTTTTGTACTGTCTGAACACGGACGGTATGGTGTTCAGCGCCCCCACATGGTCCTCCTGCCTCATATTTGCCACCTGCCTCCTTGGGGTGCTTTGCCCTGCAACAGTCTGACTCCTCATACTTGCCACCTGCTGCCATTGTGCCTACCTCAGCTCACGTACTTTGGCACTCCCACCTCGGGCACAGACGTTAGCTCCACCAGACGGGGCATTGGGGATGGGACTGGTGCACAGGGAGCCGTGCTGGTTTGTAGCCCGGAAGGCACCCGGGAGTACGACTGGCACACAGAGGAGAATGCGAGCAAGGGAATGCAGCAGTGAACAGCCCATGGAGCCCACCAGGGAACAGGTCTGCTGCCAGCAAGGCCACCAGGCGGCGCAGCTCATTGTGATGATGGGCAAGCATACCAAGAGTAGCCTGCCCATCATCACGAATGACTGCGGCCTGCCTCCTCAGGCCGGCCAGCAGGGGCAGCACCTAATCCCTGATGGACACATCAGCTGGTAAGGGGATGCTGGTCTGGGTGGAGGCATCCCGGAAGGAGTGCACTGCTACATACAATGGCCCAGGGAGAGGATTTTGAAGAGGCACCTCCACAGTGGCCTGCACAGTAACATTGCCCATGTGACAGTGTTGCAGCATTAACACCCACCTCGACACCCCCACCTGATCCCATAGGCTGGATTGCAATGCCACCTCGTCCGCCTCTGCCTCCGTCAACCTGGATGACTCTGCCATGGATGGCCCCTGTGCCGCATCACCCTGTCCAACCACTGCTGAGTAGTCCCCTGCCACCTTCACCTCCTGAGACTTACCTCCAGCAGCCACGCCCAGTGGTCCTAGCATTGCCTCAGCCACATCACTCCCCTAAAATGAGCTGTTATGGGGGCATGGCTGGGGCCTGTGCCATTGTCTGGTGGAATGCTCCCTGATTCCATGCTCCACAGCACTGCTTACGCCCTTTTCTTCAGCTGCAGCAACTGCTTTAAAGGAGACACAGAACAACCGCATCAGCGTACACCGTGAAAGCCTGTGTGGCATATGCAACATTCAGAATAACATGAATTGTCCAGGGGACAACTAGCAACATCCAAACTCACACAAATGGACATGCAATTTACATTCAAACAGACACACCAACCCATGTTCAATGACAACCATATTCATGACACATTCACATGAAACGCAGCACAATGCGGGCAGTGCACACACACATACCAAGAGAACTGCCATGGCACAATGGCAAAGGTAATGCGACCCAACTGCAACCTGCTGCATTTCCACGACAGACATGCGACAGGGGACCATGGGTGGACAGGGAGTAAACTGGCAGGGTGGCCATACACGTAAAGCATGGAAGCACAGATGGGCTGGGCTACCACTGTGGACAAATTGTTTGCAAGACACACAGTGGAATCCTTGTCACCAGTAGTCATTCATGATTGCACCACTCACAGCATGGCCATGACAACACTTGCTTGAGCATCATTCCACAGAATCACATCAAACAACATGCCTCCCTCACAGCCTGACCTGTGAGCATGCTACACATACATGCATCAATTGCAGAGGCACACATGAGTATGCCATAGCGCCAAGCACATACACATTGCATGCACACACATCAACTCAGAGTACACAAGCAGCGCCATGACAGGTCACATCAAAGTCCCCGAAATTGCAATGTCACAACTTGACTACACCAAACATCCAAACAGACATGTCTCCTTCAGAAGTAGAGGGTGTATATCCACACATTGCAATTGTCGGCACAACATCATGTCCAACATGCATGCAGTTGACATGGGCACCACATCCTCATCTTGCACGCTTGCCATCCAAGCACCTCTAATCATCAAGTAACATTGCACGGTTTGCGCAACTGTACAACAACACACACTGTAAATACCATAACATGTCCAGTCAACAGATGTCACACTTCACACATGGGTAACATTGTATGGGGACTGCATGCTGCTGTGGATCACTCAAACACACATTCTGCATACATAAGGGTGTAACTACAAACATGCAGGAACATGCACAACACAAACGCAGAGTAGAGCGGTGCACCACATGCCTACTCACCAGCAGACTCCAGATGCTGTCTCCAATCGAAGACCTGGGTATACAGCTCCGGGTAGAACCTTGCCAAAACCTGCATATTGTTCGATGAAAACCTGCACTAGCCCACACGGTGCACCTCCATGGTTGCAGCTGCCTTCAGGGTGGGCAAGGCCTTGGTGTGGTTCCAGAATATGAGTTCTTCCCAGCACTTATGGACACACTTGGAGCAGCAGACTGCCACCCCCTCCGTGTTGCTGGCAGCCATTATGTTCCCCCAGATCTGCTTGCATCCTACCTTGATGCGTTGCTTTGCTGGGTCGAAGAGGGCATTATAGTTCTCCAGAACCTTATCCACCAGGATGCCAACTTCTTTGGAGCTAAAGTTGGCAGCCCTCTCCCTCGCTGAGATGGGGTTGCCGCTCTGGTCCGATGAAGATGATACGGACATGGCAATGCCCAAGGCAGGTGTGGGTGGGCAAAATGGTCCTGGAACTGGGCTGTCGAGCAGTGGTGGTGGAATGGAAAGGTGCAAGCCCGACACAGCAGCTGAGGTGGTCACTGGGCCAGAGACAGAAGCACAGTCAATGGCTGGTCAGCAGGCACTCCCAACACAGTGCAGGTGGGCATCAGGCACTAGAACTGGACAGGCAGCAGCAGATGGCAAGGTGGGAGATATGATATGATATGGCATTTATAACACGCCTATACACAAGTGTTTCAAGGTGCAATGAGGCAAGGGAGGGGGAACAGAGGGAAGACAAAGACAATGATTTTACTAGACCAGGTGACATTGAGATCGCACAAGTGCAGGGGCGAGGGAAAAGGGAAAAGTGGGTGGTCAGGGGGCAGTGGAAAACATAGGATCAACAGTAAAAAATATAAATAAAATAATAAAACAATAGGTAAAAGTGCGGCCAGCTAGTGGCTAGTGCAGGGGTAAGTGCAGACATCAAGTGTCAAGAACTGGTACGGGACTGTAGGGATACAGGAACAGCTGGGGACTGTAGGGATAGGGATACAGAAGCAGCCCCCAAGGTGTGGCCCGGGAGGCAGTGCAGGTGTGCACCTGGTGGGGAAGGGGACCTGGGCCAGAGATCAGAGGGAAGCAGGTGAACCAGTGCAGTTTCAATCAGGAGTTCAGCAGGGGAGAGAAGGAGAGAAAGCAGAAGGTCTTGAGGTGCTTCCTGAACTGGAGATGGATCTCTTTAAGTTTCAGGGAGGCAGAGAGGCTGTTCCAGAGGGAGGCCCTAGCCAAAGACAACTCGTTGCTTGGAGAAGTGACTGACTCTGAGGGATTTGGAGGCAGATGAGTGAAGGCCTCGAGAAGGAGGCAGCACGGGTCAGGAGGAGGCAGGTAAAGTGGCACAGAAGCAGGAGAGTGTGTCTTCCGTGTCTAGCTAGGAAGGCAGACAAAAACAGAGAGCATGTATGTTAAGTGACACACGCTGCACACAGCATGAGTACGCAGCTCACTGTGGGGATACATAAAAACGTGGATGCACAAAACTGGTTATGCATGTGAAGGAATGAAGATGGATGAGTATCGTTTACATGTATTTGCTTTTGGGGCCTGCCTCTGCGAGTATGCACATGTTTTTATTTCCATTTTGAGGCGTGCGGTGTGTCGCATACACAATGTTTGTGTTTAGGGGTGCCACTGAATATCGCATACCGCTTTTTTCACTTTTTGGAATTATTCCGGTTATCGCCAATGCAATTTTTGTGTTTGGGGATGCCAATGTGTATAGCATACCATTTTCTGTTCTTAGGGTACATTGGAGCCCTGCTGGACCACACATCTACGTCGCACATCACATAGATGGTTCACTTCCTGTTATTGCACAGGACAATAACTTGCTGTGCCTTCCATTCATCCCTTACACCTGTGACATGAGTGGAAAGGCCCCAAGAGGAAAAGGGAGTAGACAGGGTCAAGGCGGGGGACATGGTGAAGACACATCTGCCCCATCCCCACGGAGTCAGGGAGGTGGTGTGGAGACATCTTCAGCAGGGGATCAGGTATGTGGTGTGGAGACATCTGCCCCATACCCAGGTGGACGTGGCAGACCCCAGTCAGCAGGTGGCCCACCACCTGGCCACCAATGTTCCCTCACCCAGAGAGGAGCGGTACCAACTCCTAGTGCCACTCAGGCCAAGAAGGTTTGCCCTGCACAGCAGGAAGATGCCCTAGCCAAATGCACTGCACAGAACACTGGCCCTCAGCGGAAGAAGCATTTCACTGATGAGGCACTCCAGATCCTCACTGACTACCTGAACGATCACTATCGTGAGATGTGCCAGTATGCGGGGAGCACCCATACACCCGCGCAACGGATGGTGCATTGGCAGTGGGTCAAGGATCAGATCAACTCCTTGGTGTGGAGATGTGCAATGCTGAACAGGTTCAGTAGTGCTGGAATGACTTGTTTGCTCACTTGTTTCACCAAGCACAATCTCAGTGTCAAACTGGCCTCTGCTCTGACCACTGGACGGGGGCCACCAGAGGAAGAGCATCTGACACCACATGAAGAGGTCACAAGCCTATTCATCATCCTTGAGCAGGTGCAAGGCGAGGGAGGCCTGGAGAACTATGAGGACACATCTGGTGAGGGGCTGTCATTGTGCATCATATGTTTTGCCAGTCATGCATGATCCACCCTATTTGTTCAGTGGTACATCTAGAAGTAGTTGTATGAGATCCCTGAGGAATGCATGTTTCCTGACGTCCACACTCATGTCACATGGCAATCCTACTTGGAGTATCCTGTGTGGTGGACATGTGTGGCACATGTCTATGTGACAGTACAGATCACTCACAGGGTACTCCCCTGTTTAATGGGCAAGACAAGAGACAGCTATATGTACTGTTTTTGTTTCATTCGTGTGGCATGTCACTCTGCACTGCTAGACAGCTACATGCGATAGATGTTGAACACTCGCATCATTTTATGCTGATTTGCTAGTTCAAATTGTCATCTGCTTGTGGGATGTTTTTACCCATGCATCCAAGCCCTACAATAAAACTGTGCAGTACTGGCATGGAAAACATCATGATGGCCAGAACTCCCCAGAGAGTGCACAGGGAAAACATGAAGAATAGGCTGACACCCATTTTTGCCTATGTTGTGAGCACAGGAGGGCACTGCCTAAAGCCACCATTGGGCTACACACACAGTAGCCTGAAACCATTGGGAATGGCAATGCTGATTGCCAAAAGCAACCCAGAACTGTGGGGAATTCATTTTCCTAATCCCAAAAATGGTTGCATTACCAGTACTCACCACTATCAGAAAGCCAGCGTTTTAAAACCACAGGACTTTTGTGTAAAACTGAACAAATGAAACAAAACCAGACCAAGGAAAGACTTGCTAAGAGGTGGATACAATGTAAAACTATATTCTGAAATGACTTGAAGGAAGTAATTATTTAATGTATAGGTACAAATTGTCAGTTTGATTTGAATGTAGAAAACTGGGAACAAAAAGTGACATTTAGCTGAAACCTGGCTTAATGAAACTGGATTCTGCCTGACAACTACCCCCGACAGGAGAACCCTGCTCAGCCACTCCCCTTGCCAAAAGGAGTTGTCACCTCTCTGATTAGATTAGGGGTGGAGCAGCTGGGGACTACAGGGAGTTGAACAAAGGCCTGTCCTGGACTCAGGCAAATGTTATATTGGGGGGCCGTAAAGTGGCTTCCTCTTAGGGGAAACTGGGAGGGGCAGAGCCTCTGCTAGCAGCTGAGCTTGGGGGAAGTGGATAAACCAGTTATTCCACCCTGTGATGTGGGAAGCCACATCCCTTTTTTGACCGGAGCATAATTTTAAAAAGAGAGATAACTCATAGTGCGGACTTGTCAGAATTATATAAGTAATATCATTATTTTTGTGATTTTTCTGTGAACATTTTGAGAGGTGTTAGGACCCTGTGGTGTATTCTGGGGGGTTGCTAGCAGAAAATAGGGTCTCACTCCAAATGTCTGCATGTTAAAAATCTGACACTTCATCAATTAATGTCCATACTCCTTGCGCACATGTGTGTAATTTTGGTTAAATGCCCGATATTGCAAAACCAATTAAAAGGCGCAAAATGCTGTCATTTTTTAATGCAAGCCCCCAGGAAGATCAGAGGCGGACAAGCATGGACCATAAGGAATATATCATGTGCACATGTAATTTCAACAAATTGTATATCTGGGAAGGATGTATTTGAATCAAATATAGATTTGTGGGCAAACTGACCAGGGGAGGATCCTCTGACCCATAAACAGACTTCATCATGATGACAATCCATTTCCTTCCCCCAATCATGGGAGAGGGGAGAATTGGGCCAATGACAAGTAGAGAGGGGCAGGCTTAGCTAGGCCCAGGCACACACCCATTTTCAAAACACATAAAAAGAGACTGCTGAGACAGGTAGAGACATTCAATTCCATTTGCTGCGGAGCATGCTGACCGACGACTTCACATCCAGAGATCCAGACTTCAAATCCATCAATCTCCAAAGACCAGAACTTTACTTCAGAACTTAAAGCAAGGGCCTAAACCCACAAACTGAGAACTCTTCTCAGCAGGCCTCAACAACCTTAAAATCATTTGCAAAATATTCCACAGCCCGGCGAGCTGTTTGAATTCTTTTGCCAAGAACAATTGCCAGAGACCAGACCATAGATCCAGAGTGACCCACACCGCTGTGAGCAGAACCAGAGAGCTGATCCAGACCACTGTGAAGTGCGAGACCAGAACCGGAGTCCAGTCCTAAACCTGACCAGATCCGTGGCGAGGCCTATTTCAAATTTATATTGTGAGTACCTAGCAGAACTGAGCAGAACCAATCTCTTAGTTAAAATAATCTAATCCAAACTATTTTAACCTAAGTAGAACTGCCTCCTAGAAATCGTGTCATCTGTCATTTTTAAAGCTGCACAACTGTCACCTGTCAATTCTACAGCTGCAAGCTGTCACCTGTCATTTTGAGTTTTACTTTAAATCCGAAAAACTACCTTTATTTAATCGTCCGTATCTCTGGAACCGTTTGGGCTAGGAACGAGATTTAGCTTTCCTCCGAAAGCTTAGAATCTAAGTTTTCCAACAAGCCTAGAACCGACTTGTACTTTTGCCGCAATCACGATTCACGCACTCGCGAATTTACCGCGATTTGCGATTTTGGCTCAATTTCTCCACTTGTCAAAATAGCAGCTCCATTCTTTCTTTTGTTAAAATCTGTTGCAACTTGGTAATAAATCATAGAGCATTGCTAAAGTGAGCCTAAACTAATACCAACACGCATCTCCCACTCACCCTGAATCTCTAGAGGGAATTAAAATCAGTTGGCACATTTTCCCATCCATTGCCATCACATTTAAAAAGCATTTTGGGCCTGTGTTTCAAACTCCTACCTGCTTCCTCTAAGCTTGCTGGGGGGGAACCGAATTTCGTATTGTATTTGATTGCATTCCTGGGAACTGTGTGCTCCTCTTTCCATCTCCTCCCATTTCTTACATTGCATAGGGGAGGGGGGTGAATTGCCAGAGAAAAAGTGATTATCTTATCTTTTGCTAAAATCATATCAAGTATTTTTGTACTGCATTTTATTCCTCATTGCTTTTCCCTTGAAATCATGAAAGTATTTTTGCTACTTTATCCATCCTATACTAACTCCTCATTGATTGTAAAAAAGTGTGCTAGTGCCAGATTACCCATTGTTGATCAACATCATATGTCTAAGTGTACTGTCAGATATTCATTTATTATAAAGTGTGATATATATATATTGTTTAAATTCTCAAATAAACCTTTTAATTTGCAAAACAAACCTACTTCTTGGCTCAGTAGGGTCAGGGGGATTCTAAGAGGGGGGTGTTATACAAGGGTGGTCATCCCGAGTACTGAACTAGACATAAAAATACATTAATAAGGGTTTTCCTCAGCATCCCAGACTAGGCATTGACTTGGCTGTAGTGTTGATTGAATATCGCTTACAAAAGTGGGGGCTCGTCCGGGATATTCTGGGTTAGATTTACCATTTGTGCAAATTAATACAGTGTGCCAGCTGACCTGATACACATATCCGGTCGGATCACCACCCTGTGTTACGCTGTAAAGCACTCCTCAAAGGAACGCTCTAAGGAAACAGTCTGTTTTGCAAAAATAAAATACAAACTTCTGTAAGTCAGGAAGGAACTCAAATTCCAGAATGACGACACTGGTAGACATCAAAATAGCCAGAGAGAACTTCTTACATAAGCTATTTGTGAGAGGTGAGTGGACTCATCAGGACCAAACGGTCTGGTTGCAGGCAATCGCGCAACAGGTCACTGAAACAGGGTTAGATATATGGGGAGATCACGGTCCCCTACATCTGGCCCTGAGTGAACTATATATGGCCTCTAAAGCCAAAGATGAACATAATAAGATTGCCAGGATAGCAGCATATTTGTATCTATATCCATGCAGGACAAATGTGCTGAAGGCCAAGATCTGGCAAATAGGCAACAGCTGGCGTTAGAAAAGGCCCAATCTGACCTGGTCTCTTCTGAGCAGAGGCTGCAGAGGAGCCAGGAGTCAGAAAATGATAGCAGGCAGTATATCATTAAAATAAAAGAGGACATGGATAGACTGCAACAGGAAAAGGCTGACCAGGATACCAGATTTCTGGCCTTGCAGAAGGAGTACCAAGAAGGTTTGGACTCACTTCTGCAGAGCCAGAAAAAGCTGGGGCAACAACTGGACTTCAACAGGGCATGCACAGAGCAGGTAGCCACCCTGCAAATTCGATTAGACAGAGAGAAAGAGGAAAGCAATAAATTGATTCTGAAAGACCTGGATACCCAGGCAGAGTTTGATCAGGAGCGCAAGAAAGCTGGTGCCTTCCAAAGGAAAAAAGGGACGACCTGGCGGCACAGATGCAGGCTCTTAGTCAGGAAAGGGATACCTTAGGCCAGGAAGTCTGCCACTTAAAAAGGAAAATGGAAGAAAATCACCTGGCCCTCCAGGGACTGGGTGACCTCCAAAAAGAACACAAGAACACCAGAACTTGTTAGAGCACACCAGGAGGGTGGAGGATGCTCTGGCAAGAAAGGAGTAGGCCAATAGGGACACAGCTCAGGAGGTAACCCTCCTGCAGCAGAGACTGGCCCAGTACTCCAGGACCAATCAGGAGGCACAGAGAGAAAATGAGGCTTTCTGTCAGCACAATGATAGGCTCCAGCAACAGGTAGCGATGCAGGAGAGACTGATAGAGTCTAGTAAGGCCTTAACTGAGGAACTGAAAGCGCAGGCTCTTGCATTGCAACAGGAAGCAGGGGCGGATAGAGATGAGGTTCGCTGGGAAAGAGAAACTCCTGAGCATAACCTCAGGTGCCCTAGTACCAGAGGCCTTCATCTCTCCCAGTCCCTGGACTCTGCCACCCCCATGTCCCCTCGCGCACATGAGCCCAGGGCTTCGGGGATGGCAGATTACTACCCAGCTAGAAGTATGGGGCTCATAGGCCAGTACCTCCCAGGAATGGATGGGCGGGTATCCGGGTATGGGCACCCATGCACAGTGCAATTTAGTGGGGAACCCCAGGAGAGTGGGCCCATTAAGGGCATCCTGAAAACCGCTGCCCAGTTAGGTCAGTGGGGGGGATACCCAGCAAATCCTGGTAGCAAGGAGGGATCTGAAGACTCCTCTGAATGTCACAGGACACAGGAGACCAGGTCCCCACATTCTGCCAGCCATTCCCAGGCTCGCAGAATCCGGGAAAACCTGGAAGATCAGACGGGCACCTCTGGGAGCAGTGCTTCTGAGTCAGAGGATGAATGGACCAGGGTTACCCGAACCAAAAAGGCCAATAAGGCAAAAAGGGCCTTGCTTAAGGACCCATTGAAACAAATAAAGGCAATCAGGAGTGTCATCACTCCTTATCATAAGAACGCCAAGTATTCCGTTTGGGAACACTTGGAGCTCTATGAGCAAATGATGGAGACTTTCCATTTGAAGAAGAGCAGTAGCTGCATCCAGTACGTCAAATGGACATTCTCACCAGAATACTCTAGTTTCTTTGCGGGGCTGGAGGATCAAAACCATTCAAGGTGGTCCACATACAGGGCGGCCATCTTGAAACATTTTTCTGTGCACAGAAATCCTCAAGAGGCTCGCAAGGCAGCCTACAATTTGCAATGTGGGGAGGATCAGGCCCCACAAGAGTTTGTGCAAGAATTAAAGCGTGCTTTTGCGCAGACCACCAGAAGGATGCGCACGGATAGCAGAGAATTTATCAATACGTTTTTCCATGCCTTACCCAAATACATAATGACCCAGCTCGTGAGAGATTTTCATGAGAAAAGATCTTTAGACTGGGTCATTGAACAGGCTACCCGGATCTATGAGGTGCAGAAGCCCATTGAAAATAAAAATAATGCGCCGAAAAACCCCAAAACCAACAGCACCCCTGCTGCTGCCAAGGTGGCAGAGGTAAAGGTTGCCCCCGTTTTAGATTTGGAGATTGGGGTCCTAAAAACCTGCCTGCACCAAATAATTCACAGCCCAGAAGGCCCTCGGGCCAGTCACAGACAGGGAGTCGAGGAGGTAGTCCCACAAATGGGGTCCCCCGCTCCCCTGACTATGTAAGTCCCCGCTACAAGGGAAACCAACCCATCCTGGGTTATGTGTGGACTCCTCCAGCCCAAGGGGGGGGGGGTCCAGCCAAGAGCCTACCCGGGGAACTTCCCTCCTAACTTCCCCCAGGAGGGCAGAAATTCACCAAATCCTGGGCAGAACTTTTTTCCCAGGTATCCACCCAAATTCCAGCCCCAAAATCATCCATCCTTCTTTCCCCAATTCCCTGAGCCCAGACAACCTAATCCGGGAGAGGGGAGGCCAAGGGTGGAGGGGTACCCAAATCTTCCCAATCCGGGGTATTACCAGCGAAGGGATAGCTACCCTTCCCGGGATCAGCCCAGGGGAGAAAATAGAGCCCCGTATCAGCCTGAGCGGGTTTCACAACTTGAACGCCAGGTCCAAAGTATGGCACGGGATCTGGGTCACATACTGAGGGCTCAACAGAACCCTCAGATGAGCATGCCACCACAGAATGCCCCAAACTCTGGACCTGGTGCTCCAGAACAATGACGGGGGCAGCACCCCGATAACCCACCGGTTCCCAGGGAGGAGGCACAAGGGGAAGGGGTGTGTAAAGCCTTGGAGGAAGCTTCCTTCCCAACTTGTAAACAGCTCCTGGAAAACCAGAAACCGGAAACAAAATCTCCTGCCCCTGAAAGCCTGCCTCCCAAGGAGCAGAGGGGGGGTAGGAGAAACAAAGGATCCAAACAGACCCACTTTGTGGAGAAGGTACAGGTCTTCCAATTTGAGGGAGAGGGATCCTCAGAAGATCCTGGGAAAAGGATCTTCTCCTTCAGAGATAGGGGAACTCCTCCCAAGGAAAAATGGGTCCCAAGGGATGCCAATTCAGACTGGGGAGACATGGAGACTGAGCTACCGCCGCCCATCATCTCATCCCAGAACCCACAATACCGAAATCCCCTGGGTCAAACCCATCCTCATGACTGCCTCCAAAAAGGGGGAGGCAGCCCAGAACCGGAACCAGGGGAACCCACAATGGCTCTGATCTCCAGTTGCCAACTTTTTCTTTCAGATTCCCAAGGCTCTCCACAGAATTCTGCCCAAATATCTTCGCTAGCAATGTCCAAAACCAGAAAGTTAGCCCACCAGTTGTCCAGAAATGTGCATTATCTGTGCCCCCTTGAGGAGAAGGAGGGAAGATACTATGCCCCGGTACAAGTACAGGGGCAGGGTACAATTTTGGCACTGGTGGACACTGGATCCCAAGCTACCCTTCTGTCCAAAAGGGCCTTTGAGGAACTAAATGCAGGAAGGGGGGAGAATTACCGAATTCCTCTCACCTCTCTTCCTGGACAACTGCAGAACTTTGACGGGAAGGAAATTCCCGTTGAGGGGACTGCAGACTTGGACATTAAAATTGGGCGACACAAGGTGAAACACCCGGTCATAGTAGTGACTCCAGAGGGCACCCCTTGTTTACTAGGGAATGACCTCCTGAGAAGGTTGTCACCCCTAATAGATTGCGTAAACAAGGTCCTCTGGACCCAGACTAGCCGACCAATAAAATTAAAACAGAGTGTCAACCATGTTAGTTTAAACGGCACTTGCCACATGGTTGAACAAAAATCTGACCAAGTAGAATTTCACTTCCAGAACAACCAAATTCCAGACGTGACAGTAATAGCAGTAGGAAAACAGACTGGTGGTGGGGGGTCCTCTCTATTTCTGAAAATCAACCTTCCTTCCAGTTTAAGGTGGTATTCCACACTCGAAGGAAACACCCTGAAATTCTTTACTAATCCACAATCAGAAACTCCCACTCCTATAGTCCAGAAAGATGTGAAATCAGCTCAGAGCCTGGCTGATATTCAGCAAATTGGAGAGCAGTTGTTCATCCCTGTTCAGTTAAATGATGGGAAGGACTCTGTTCTCGCTCGAGTGCGTGTGAACAACGGTAAGAGCTTCATCAGCGAAGCCATGTTCCGCCAACTCCCAAAAGATCCAGCCATTCCCACATTCAAACTGATAGACAAATGGGAAATGGACCTGGAAGCACCTAATTCCAAACATCTCCTGCCAAGCAGGTGTATGCTCAAAATCTCCATTGGCAACAAGAGCATAGTCCATAATTGTTGGGTCGTGCGAGACGTCACTGCCGCCTTTTACTTAGGCAGTGACATTCTCAATCGCTTTGCCATTAGTTTGGACCTAATAAACTGCAAAGCTTGGTCCCGATTAGCGGATAATCCCATGGGCTTTGATGATCTAGAAAAAGCATTTAGGTCAGCTCAATTGCTACCTTATGCAGTTGAAATTCAGATCAAAGAGGAAGTCACCATCCCAGAAAGGACCCGACAATTCTCCCTGGAAGTGAAAGTTAAAAGAGGACAAAAATTGAAAAACCCTGATGCTTATATTCATCTAAATGCTTCTCTCCAACAGCAAGGGTTAGGGGTAAACCCAACACCATTAGTCAACATAGAACATGACACCATTCCAATAGAGGTGGATAACAGCGACTTAAAGAGTATTACTCTAGCCGCAGGCACCATTATTGGAATGGCGGTTGATGACCAACATTTTTCCATTGATCTAGGAAGTGAACTGTTAGGACCAATCCCCAAGGACTGTTTTGACAGTGACAGTGATGACAACACAACACCAGACAGGATTTTCACCCGGCATGGGGGGAACTTCCTGGTGTACACTTCTTGCCCTTATAGTAAGGAAGATGTGACTTGTGACTTCAGGAGGGATGAGGTGATTTTCCAGGTCCATGAGGGCTGCCTTTCCCACCTGAAGCCTCCAGTCCAAATCAGCACTCTGACCAGGGACTTCTCCACCCAGCTGGAGGAGGCCACTGAGATAGCCAAACCGGAAGTCTTTCCAGGCTTCAGGCAGATGGTGGAAGAGAGAGTCAACCTAGATGATGCCTGTGTGACTCTGGAACAGAAGCAAAAGTTGAAACAAGTTTTCTTGGATTTCCAAGATCTCTTTGCGGTAGACTCATATGACTGTGGTCACACCGACATCCACACAACAACAATTCCCACGGACCCTGGAATTATTCCAGTGTTTGTGAAGCAATATCGTTTGCCTCTCACATCCATGGAGTCCCTTACTGAAATAATTAAGAACCTTGAGTCCCGGGGAATAATACGTCCAGTACACAGCACCTTCAATAATCCGGTGCTGGGAATATTGAAGCCAAACGGCCAGTGGAGACTCTGCGCTGACCTAAGGGAGCTCAACAAACGGGTCCATACTTCCCGATGGCCTCTGCCCTACATTGACCAAGGGCTGGCCCAGATTCAGGGGTCACAGGTATTCACAGCAATAGACCTGACCAATGGATACTGGACCGTGCCTGTCAGTAGGGAGGACCAATACAAACTGGCTTTTACCTTTGGGGGCCAGCAGTACACATGGACCCGGACTCCCTTCGGATACCTCAACTCTGGCAATGAATTCAACATTTTCCTAAATAAGGCCATGCCCGACCTGGGTGCGAGAGGTAACCTGGCTTATGTAGATGATGTCCTCATCAAAAGTTCATCTGTGGAGGAACACATAGCGGAGATCCGTTATGTTCTGACACAGTTGAGGGCCGCCGGAGCAAACATTTCCTTTCAGAAAGCACAGTGGTGTAGAACCCGTGTTAATTTCTTGGGGCATGAGATTACTCCTCAGGGTCTCTGTCCCCAAGAAAAGAAAGTGGAAGCCCTCCAGAAACTGAAAGACCCCACAACTCTGCGGGAACTAAGGAGCCTCCTTGGACTGACTAATTACAGCAGAAAGTTCATTGAAGGCTACGCAGAGATCACTAGACCCCTGATTCACCTCTTGAAGGGGGGGGGGTCAAGTGGGAATGGGGTCCAGAACAATCCGAGGCGGTAAGGCAACTCAAAAGAAGCCTCTCACAAGCACCTTGCCTAGCTTACCCTATCAGAAACAAGGAGTTCTTCCTGTAGACAGGGTTCTCTAATACGTGCTTGACGGCAGTATTATACCAAAAGCATGAAAAGGTCAATAAAGTAATCTCATATGCGAGCAAAACTTTATCCTCTGTGGAGGAAAAATTCAACGATTGTGAGAAGGCACTCCTGGCAACGGTGTGGGCATTGAAGAATTACCGCCCGTTTATCCAGGGGGAACACATCATAGTGGAGACTCCACACCAGCCTCTGCAATATCTCCAAAGTGACAGAATCCGGGCCAGAAATGTGAGTAATTCCCGAATTACTTCCTGGATTCTGTCAATGCAAGGCTTTCCTGTGGAGGTCAGATATGGCCAAAACAAGAAGAGTCCCCTCGTGCAAGGTCTGGCTGACTTGCATGATTGTGCCAGAGAAAACTGTCTCGAGGACGAAAGTCTAAAAATCAAGGACAACATGGAGGCATACCTTAATTCCCCACACAAAGTCTTTGAAGAAGACAAGTGTGAGGGAATGCCCACTGTCTATGTGGATGGATGCTCTTACCATGTTGACAACGACGGGGAGAAAGAACTGGTGGCTGGCGTAGGGAATACATGGGTAAAGGAGTTCCCAGAACCCTCCGCTGGATACAAAATTGGTCCCCGAAGTAGTCAGGTGGCAGAATTGATGGCTGTGCATCAGGCCATCCTCACTGCTGTCCAGCATCAACTCCACAAACTGGTCATAATCGCAGATTCGGATTATGTACGGAACGGGTTCGTGGAGCACCTGGTAACTGGAAAACCAGAGGCATGTTATGTGCTAAAAACAATCCCTGAAACATGGGAAGTTAATCCAAAATATTGATGATCTGGTCACATCGAATGGGATGACCATCTATTGGAAAAAGATCAAGGGTCATTCCAAAGTAGAGGGACCAGACAAAACTGGAAATTACTTAGCTGATCAGCTGGCCAAAACCGGGGCCATCCAAGGGGATCTAATAGAAATAGAGTCCCTGTTGGTGGAAATCCAGGTCACTGCGATCACTAGGTCCCAGACAAATGCTCACAATGATCTTTCAACTGCCCAATGGAGCAAGGAGACCCCTGATGCTGATTTGATTACAGCTCAGAAGGGGGATCCAATTATTGGTAAATTTTACCAACACCTTGAGGACCCTGAGAACTTTCCCCTGACGGATACCGATTACATTGGGAAAGAGGACCTAAGAGTGTTGATGAAATGTCCAAAAATGTTCCGGATCCAAGACGGTTTGCTGGTAAGGAAATCCAAAGCTGGCCACGATCAGTGGGTGGTTCCTACCTTATTCCGAAGCCTGATGTTAAGTCACGCCCATGACGCAGCCACCGCCGGTCATGGGGGGTTCACACAACACTGGAAATCTTAAGAGAGGTTGCATACTGGCCACACATGGGGCAGGACCTCGACCAATACTTGAAGGGGTGTCTTGTGTGTGCACAATTTCAGCCATCATCCCTCACACACCGTGCACCTCTCCAAAAGAGGGGGATGACACTGCCATGGTCAGATTTGCAAATTGACTTTGTAGGCCCTGTGATTCGCTCGTCTAGAGGAAACAAGTACATGTTGACCGTTACATGCTTGTTTACCAAGTGGGAGGAATGTCTCCCAGCCCCAAACTGCAAGGCAGAAACAGCAGCTGCCCTGATGATTAACCACATCTTTTCCCGTTTTGGTCTACCTCAAAGGATTGAGTCAGACAGAGGTAGCCAATTCACCAGTGAAGTAATGACAAAGATGTGGGAGATACTGGGGGTCAAAAGAAAGCTACATATTGCTTACTGGCCCGCTTCTTCTGGGGCAGTAGAGAGATACAACCAAACCATTGTGAGCATCTTAAAAAAGTTTGTGGCAGATTCTGGGCCAAGTTGGGATATCCGACTACCTCTGGTCCTAATGGCCATCAGATCTACCCCTTCATCTGCAACTAAAATGTCACCATTTGAGTTGATGACTGGACGCAAGATGGTGCTTCCCCAGCCTTTTCTCTACAGAACCCAAGAGCAGACACTGATAAATTCCTGCACATCTCATGAGTATGTGCAGAATTTAAGGAAACACCTCCAACATGCTTTTGCCTATGCTCAGCGGAATCTAGAAAGATCAGCTGAGAGTATGAAGACCCACTATGATTTAAAAACTACCCGAAAGGAATATAAGGTGGGTGATCGGGTCTGTCTATACAATTTCCAAAGGAACCAGGCCAAACAGCGAAAATTCTTGCCTACATGGAAGGGACCGTTTGAAATTCTAGACAAGATCTCCCCTGTTGCCTATAAGATCTGCATCCCCAAAGGCAGTCAGGCGGAAGGGGAAGACAAGTGGGTCCATATTAACCAGCTAAAGTGTTGCCCTCCCAGGCACACTTTGCAGCAACTGGAGGAGTCCTCTGCAATACCAGAGGGGACCGCTCCAGATTAATTCAGTTCCAACCCTAAAATATCCCACATATAGTCTCTAAAATATTATACTCTTGTAAGCCACTGTCTTTGAATGATAACTTGTATCTCAAAAGTAAAATGTTAGGTATGTTAAAATATAAAATGTATATGTCTGCCACACCATTAGTAGGGATGGAAAAATGTCTACGAATAGGTATTGCCGCTTTTCCTTTGTCGTCCTAGGAGATGAAACCATGGAGACTGACCAAGGAGGACGACCGGGGACCGGGAGCAGAGACCCGAGGGGCCCAGGGTACCGCCCAATATTCCCATCAGGACCGGCGAGGAGAACCGATCGATCTAACCGGATGGGGGAAAAGATGCTGAACTGTGCCATCTACCGGAAAAAGATGAGGAGAACATCCCAGATCTTGCGAATCTGAGAAAGGACAGAATGGCCATCGCAAGAGGGGGGGCTTGTGGGATGTTTTTACCCATGCATCCAAGCCCTACAATAAAACTGTGCAGTACTGGCATGGAAAACATCATGATGGCCAGAACTCCCCAGAGAGTGCACAGGGAAAACATGAAGAATAGGCTGCCACCCATTTTTGCCTATGTTGTGAGCCAGGAGGGCACTGCCTAAAGCCACAATTGGGCTACACACACAGTAGCCTGAAACCATTGGGAATGGCAATGCTGATTGCCAAAAGCAACCCAGAACTGTAGGGAATTCATTTTCTTAATCCCAAAAATGGTTGCATTACCAGTACTCACCACTATCAGAAAGCCGGCGTTTTAAAACCACAGGACTTTTGTGTAAAACTGAACAAATGAAACAAAACCAGACCAAGGAAAGACTTGCTAAGAGGTGGATACAGTGTAAAACTATATTCTGAAATGACTTGAAGGAAGTAATATTTAATGTATAGGTACAAATTGTCAGTTTGATTTGAATGTAGAAAACTGGGAACAAAAAGTGACATTTAGCTGAAACCTGGCTTAATGAAACTGGATTCTGCCTGACAACTACCCCCGACAGAAGAAACCTGCTCAGCCACTCCCCTTGCCAAAAGGAGTTGTCACCTCTCTGGTTAGATTAGGGGTGGAGCAGCTGGGGACTACAGGGAGTTGAACAAAGGCCTGTCCTGGACTCAGGCAAATGTTATATTGGGGGGCCATAAAGTGGCTTCCTCTTAGGGGAACTGGGAGGGGCAGAGCCTCTGCTAGCAGCTGAGCTTGGGGGAAGTGGATAAACCAGTTATTCCACCCTGTGATGTGGGAAGCCACACCCCTTTTTTGACCGGAGCATAATTTTAAAAAGATAGATGACTCATAGTGCGGACTTGTCAGAATTATATAAGTAATATCATTATTTTTGTGATTTTTCTGTGAACATTTTGAGAGGCGTTAGGACCCTGTGGTGTATTCTGTTGCTAGCGGAAAATAGGGTCTCATTCCAAATGTCTGCATGTTAAAAATCTGACACTTCATCAATTATTGTCCATACTCCTTGCGCACATGTGTGTAATTTTGGCTAAATGTCCGATATTGCAAAACCAGTTAAAAGGTGCAAAATGCTGTCATTTTTTAATGCAAGCCCCCAGGAAGATCAGAGGCGGACAAGCATGGACCATAAGGAATATATCATGTGCACGTGTAATTTCAACAAATTGTATATCTGGGAAGGATGTATTTGAATCAAATATAGATTTGTGGGCAAACTGACCAGGGGAGGATCCTCTGACCCATAAACAGACTTCATCATGATGACAATCCATTTCCTTCCCCCAATAATGGGAGAGGGGAGAATTGGGCCAATGACAAGTAGAGAGGGGCAGGCTTAGCTAGGCCCAGGCACACACCCATTTTCAAAACACATAAAAAGAGACTGCTGAGACTGGTAGAGACATTCAATTCCATTTGCTGCGGAGCATGCTGACCGACGACTTCACATCCAGAGATCCAGACTTCAAATCCATCAATCTCCAAAGACCAGAACTTTACTTCAGAACTTAAAGCAAGGGCCTAAACCCACAAACTGAGAACTCTTCTCAGCAGGCCTCAGCAACCTCAAAATCATTTGCAAAATATTCCACAGCCGGGCGAGCTGTTTGAATTCTTTTGCCAAGAACAATTGCCAGAGACCAGACCATAGATCCAGAGTGACCCAGACCGCTGTGAGCAGAACCAGAGAGCTGACCCAGATCACTGTGAAGTGCCGAGACCAGAACCGGAGTCCAGTCCAAAACCTGACCAGATCCGTGGCGAGGCCTATTTCAAATTTATATTTTGAGTACCTAGCAGAACTGTGCAGAACCAATCTCTTAGTTAAAATAATCTAATCCAAATTATTTTAACCTAAGTAGAACTGCCTCCTAGAAATCGTGTCAACTGTCATTTTTAAAGCTGCACAACTGTCACCTGTCAATTCTGCAGCTGCAAGCTGTCACCTGTCATTTTGAGTTTTACTTTAAATCCGAAAAACTACCTTTATTTAATCGTCCGTATATCTGAAACCGTTTGGGCTAGGAACGAGATTTAACTTTCCTCCGAAAGCTTAGAATCTAAGCTTTCCAACAAGCCTAGAACCCACTTGTACTTTTGCTGCAATCACGATTCACGCACTCGCATATTTACCGCGATTTGCGATTTTTGGCTCAATTTCTCCACTTGTCAAAATAGCAGCTCCATTCTTTCTTTTGTTAAAATCCGTTGCAACTTGGTAATAAATCATAGAGCATTGCTAAAGTGAGCCTGAACTAATACCAACACGCATCTCCCACTCACCCTGAATCTCTAGAGGGAATTAAAATCAGTTGGCACATTTTCCCATCCATTACCATCACATTTAAAAAGCATTTAGGGCCTGTGTTTCAAACTCCTACCTGCTTCCTCTAAGCTTGCTGGGGGGGAACCGAATTACGTATTGTATTTGATTGCATTCCTGGGAACTGTGTTCTCCTCTTTCCATCTCCTCCCATTTCTTACATTGCATAGGGGAGGGGGGTGAATTGCCAGAGAAAAAGTGATTATCTTATCTTTTGCTAAAATCATATCAAGTATTTTTGTACTGCATTTTATTCCTCATTGCTTTTCCCTTGAAATCATAAAAGTATTTTTGCTACTTTATCCATCCTATACTAACTCCTCATTGATTGTAAAGAAGTGTGCTAGTGCCAGATTACCCATTGTTGATCAACATCATATGTCTAAGTGTACTGTCAGATATTCATTTATTATAAAGTGTGATATATATATATATTGTTTAAATTCTCAAATAAACCTTTTAATTTGCAAAACAAACCTACTTCTTGGCTCAGTAGGGTAAGGGGGATTCTAAGAGGGGGGTGTTATACAAGGGTGGTCATCCAGAGTACTGAACTTGACATAGAAATACATTAATAAGGGTTTTCCTCAGCATCCCAGACTAGGCATTGACTTGGCTGTAGTGTTGATTGAATATCGCTTACAAAAGTGGGGGCTCGTCCGAGATATTCTGGGTTAGATTTACCATTTGTGCAGATTAATACAGTGTGCCAGCTGACCAGATACACATATCCGGTCGGATCACCACGCTGTGTTACGCTGTAAAGCACTCCTCAAAGGAACGCTCTAAGGAAACAGTCTGTTTTGCAAAAATAAAATACAAACTTCTGTAAGTCAGGAAGGAACTCAAATTCCAGAATGACGACACTGGTAGACATCAAAATAGCCAGAGAGCACTTCTTACATAAGCTATTTGTGAGAGGTGAGTGGACTCATCAGGACCAAACGGTCTGGTTGCAGGCAATCGCGCAACAGGTCACTGAAACAGGGTCAGATATATGGGGAGATCACGGTCCCCTATATCTGGCCCTGAGTGAACTATATATGGCCCCTAAAGCCAAAGATGAACATAATAAGATTGCCAGGATAGAAGCATATTTGTATCTATATCCATGCAGGACAAATGTGCTGAAGGCCAAGATCTGGCAAATAGGCAACAGCTGGCGTTAGAAAAGGCCCAATCTGACCTGGTCTCTTCTGAGCAGAGGCTGCAGAGGAGCCAGGAGTCAGAAAATGATAGCAGGCAGTATATCATTAAAATAAAAGAGGACATGGATAGACTGCAACAGGAAAAGGCTGACCAGGATACCAGATTTCTGGCCTTGCAGAAGGAGTACCAAGAAGGTTTGGACTCCCTTCTGCAGAGCCAGAAAAAGCTGGGGCAACAACTGGACTTCAACAGGGCATGCACAGAGCAGGTAGCCACCCTGCAAATTCGATTAGACAGAGAGAAAGAGGAAAGCAATAAATTGATTCTGAAAGACCTGGATACCGAGGCAGAGTTTGATCAGGAGCGCCAGAAAGCTGGTGCCTTCCAAAGGCAAAGGGACGACCTGGCGGCACAGATGCAGGCTCTTAGTCAGGAAAGGGATACCTTAGGCCAGGAAGTCTGCCACTTAAAAAGGAAAATGGAAGAAAATCACCTGGCCCTCCAGGGACTGGGTGACCTCCAAAAAGAACACCAGAACACCAGAACTTGTTAGAGCACACCAGGAGGGTGGAGGATGCTCTGGCAAGAAAGGAGCAGGCCAATAGGGACACAGCTCAGGAGGTAACCCTCCTGCAGCAGAGACTGGCCCAGTACTCCAGGACCAATCAGGAGGCACAGAGAGAAAATGAGGCTCTCTGTCAGCACAATGATAGGCTCCAGCAACAGGTAGCGATGGAGGAGAGACTGATAGAGTCTAGTAAGGCCTTAACTGAGGAACTGAAAGCGCAGGCTCTTACATTGCAACAGGAAGCAGGGGCGGATAGAGATGAGGTTCGCTGGGAAAGAGAAACTCCTGAGCATAACCTCAGGAGCCCTAGTACCAGAGGCCTTCATCTCTCCCAGTCCCTGGACTCTGCCACCCCCATGTTCCCTCGCGCACATGAGCCCAGGGCTTCGGGGATGGCAGATTACTACCCAGCTAGAAGTATGGGGCTCATAGGCCAGTACCTCCCAGGAATGGATGGGCGGGTATCCGGGTATGGGCACCCACGCACAGTGCATATTAGTGGGGAACCCCAGGAGAGTGGGCCCATTAAGGGCATCCTGAAAACCTCAGTGGGGGGGGGGGGGATACCCAGCAAATCCTGGTAGCAAGGAGGGATCTGAAGACTCCCCTGAGTTTTACAGGACACAGGAGACCAGGTCCCCACATTCTGCCAGCCATTCCCAGGCTCGCAGAATCCGGGAAAACCTGGAAGATCAGACGGGCACCTCTGGGAGCAGTGCTTCTGAGTCAGAGGATGAATGGACCAGGGTTACCCGAACCAAAAAGGCCAATAAGGCAAAAAGGGCCTTGCTTAAGGACCCATTCAAACAAATAAAGGCAATCAGGAGTGTCATCACTCCTTATCATAAGAACGCCAAGTATTCCGTTTGGGAACACTTGGAGCTCTATGAGCAAATGATGGAGACTTTCCATTTGAAGGACAGCAGTAGCTGCATCCAGTATGTCAAATGGACATTCTCACCAGAATACTCCAGTTTCTTTGCGGGGCTGGTGGATCAAAACCATTCAAGGTGGTCCACATACAGGGCGGCCATCTTGAAACATTTTTCTGTGCACAGAAATCCTCAAGAGGCTCGCAAGGCAGCCTACAATTTGCAATGTGGGGAGGATCAGGCCCCACAAGATTTTGTGCAAGAATTAAAGCGTGCTTTTGCGCAGACCACCAGAAGGGTACGCACGGATAGCAGAGAATTTATCAATACGTTTTTCCATGCCTTACCCAAATACATAATGACCCAGCTCGTGAGAGATTTTCATGAGAAAAGATCTTTAGACTGGGTCATTGAACAGGCTACCCGGACCTATGAGGTGCAGAAGCCCATTGAAAATAAAAATAATGCGCCGAAAAACCCCAAAACCAACAGCACCCCTGCTGCTGCCAAGGTGGCAGAGGTAAAGGTTGCCCCCGTTTTAGATTTGGAGATGGGGGTCCTAAAAACCTGCCTGCACCAAATAATTCACAGCCCAGAAGGCCCTCGGGCCAGTCACAGACAGGGAGTTGAGGAGGTAGTCCCACAAATGGGGTCCCCCGCTCCCCTGACTATGTAAGTCCCCGCTACAAGGGAAACCGACCCATCCTGGGTTATGTGTGGACTCCTCCAGCCCAAGGGGGGGGATCAGCCAAGCGCCTAACCCGGGGAACTTCCCTCCTAACTTCCCCCAGGAGGGCAGAAATTCACCAAATCCTGGGCAGAACTTTTTTCCCAGGTATCCACCCAATTTCCAGCCCCAAAATCATCCATCCTTCTTTCCCCAATTCCCTGAGCCCAGACAACCTAATCCGGGAGAGGGGAGGCCAAGGGTGGAGGGGTACCCATATCTTCCCAATCCGGGGTATTACCAGAGAAGGGATAGCTACCCTTCCCGGGATCAGCCCAGGGGAGAAAATAGAGCCCTGTATCAGCCTGAGTGGGTTTCACAACTTGAACGCCAGGTCCAAAGTATGGCACGGGATCTGGGTCACATACTGAGGGCTCAACAGAACCCTCAGATGAGCATGCCACCGCAGAATGCCCCAAACTCTGGACCTGGTGCTCCAGAACAATGACGGGGGCAGCACCCCGATAACCCACCGGTTCCCAGGGAGGAGGCACAAGGGGAAGGGGTGTGTAAAGCCTTGGAGGAAGCTTCCTTCCCAACTTGTAAACAGCCCCTGGAAAACCAGGAACCGGAAACAAAATCTCCTGCCCCTGAAAGCCTGCCTCCCAAGGAGCAGAGGGGGAGGTAGGAGAAACAAAGGACCCAAACAGACCCACTTTGTGGAGAAGGTACAGGTCTTCCAATTTGAGGGAGAGGGATCCTCAGAAGATCCTTGGAAAAGGATCTTCTCCTTCAGAGATGGGGGAACTCCTCCCAAGGAAAAATGGGTCCCAAGGGATGCCAATTCAGACTGGGGAGACATGGAGACTGAGCTACCGCCGCCCATCATCTCATCCCAGAACCCACAATACCGAAATCCCCTGGGTCAAACCCATCCTCATGACTGCCTCCAAAAAGGGGGGGGCAGCCCAGAACCGGAACCAGGGGAACCCACAATGGCTCTGATCTCCAGTTGCCAACTTTTTCTTTCAGATTCCCAAGGCTCTCTACAGAATTCTGCCCAAATCTCTTCGCTAGCAATGTCCAAAACCAGAAAGTTAGCCCAACAGTTGTCCAAAAATGTGCATTATCTGTGCCCCCTTGAGGAGAAGGAGGGAAGATACTATGCCCCGGTACAAGTACAGGGGCAGGGTACAATTTTGGCACTGGTGGACACTGGATCCCAAGCTACCCTTCTGTCCAAAAGGGCCTTTGAGGAACTAAATGCAGGAAGGGGGGAGAATTACCGAATTCCGCTCACCTCTCTTCCTGGACAACTGCAGAACTTTGACGGGAAGGAAATTCCCGTTGAGGGGACTGCAGACTTGGACACAAGGTGAAACACCCGGTCATAGTAGTGACTCCAGAGGCACCCCTTGTTTACTAGGGAATGACCTCCTGAGAAGGTTGTCACCCCTAATAGATTGCGTAAACAAGGTCCTCTGGACCCAGACTAGCCGACCAATAAAATTAAAACAGAGTGTCAACCATGTTAGTTTAAACGGCACTTGCCACATGGTTGAACAAAAATCTGACCAAGTAGAATTTCACTTCCAGAACAACCAAATTCCAGACGTGACAGTAATAGCTGTAGGACAACAGACTGGTGGTGGGGGGTCCTCTCTATTTCTGAAAATCAACCTTCCTTCCAGTTTAAGGTGGTATTCCACACTGGAAGGAAACACCCTGAAATTCTTTACTAATCCACAATCAGAAACTCCCACTCCTATAGTCCAGAAAGATGTGAAATCAGCTCAGAATAATCCAATGGGCTTTGATGATCCAGAAAAAGCATTTAGGTCAGCTCAATTGCTACCTTATGCAGTTGAAATTCAGATCAAAGAGGAAGTCACCATCCCAGAAAGGACCCGACAATTCTCCCTGGAAGTGAAAGTTAAAAGAGGACAAAAATTGAAAAACCCTGATGCTTATATTCATCTAAATGCTTCTCTCCAACAGCAAGGGTTGGGGTAAACCCAACACCATTAGTCAACATAGAACATGACACCATTCCAATAGAGGTGGATAACAGCGACTTAAAGAGTATTACTCTAGCCGCAGGCACCATTATTGGAATGGCGGTTGATGACCGACATTTTTCCATTGATCTAGGAAATGAACTGTTAGGACCAATCCCCAAGGACTGTTTTGACAGTGACAGTGATGACAACACAACACCAGACAGGATTTTCACCCGGCATGGGGGGAACTTCTTGGTGTACACTTCTTGCCCTTATGGTAAGGAAGATGTGACTTGTGACTTCAGGAGGGATGAGGTGATTTTCCAGGTCCATGAGGGCTGCCTTTCCCACCTGAAGCCTCCAGTCCAAATCAGCACTCTGACCAGGGACTTCTCCACCCAGCTGGAGGAGGCCACTGAGATAGCCAAACCGGAAGTCTTTCCAGGCTTCAGGCAGATGGTGGAAGAGAGAGTCAACCTAGCTGATGCCTGTGTGACTCTGGAACAGAAGCAAAAGTTGAAACAAGTTTTCTTGGATTTCCAAGATCTCTTTGCGGTAGACTCATATGACTGTGGTCACACCGACATCCACACAACAACAATTCCCACGGACCCTGGAATGACTCCAGTGTTTGTGAAGCAATATCGTTTGCCTCTCGCATCCATGGAATCCCTTACTGAAATAATTAAGAACCTTGAGTCCCGGGGAATAATACGTCCAGTACACAGCACCTTCAATAATCCGGTGCTGGGAATATTGAAGCCAAACGGCCGGTGGAGACTCTGCGCCAACCTTAGGGAGCTCAACAAACGGGCCCATACTTCCCGATGGCCTCTGCCCTACATTGACCAAGGGCTGGCCCAGATTCAGGGGTCACAGGTATTCACAGCAATAGACCTGACCAATGGATACTGGACCGTGCCTGTCAGTAGGGAGGACCAATACAAACTGGCTTTTACCTTTGGGGGCCAGCAGTACACATGGACCCGGACTCCCTTCGGATACCTCAACTCCAGCAATGAATTCAACATTTTCCTACATAAGGCCATGCCCGACCTGGGTGCGAGGGGTAACCTGGCTTATGTAGATGATGTCCTCATCAAAAGTTCATCTGTGGAGGAACACATAGCGGAGATCCGTTATGTTCTGACACAGTTGAGGGCCGCCGGAGCAAAAATTTCCTTTCAGAAAGCACAGTGGTGTAGAACCCGTGTTAATTTCTTGGGGCATGAGATTACTCCTCAGGGTCTCTGCCCCAAGAAAAGAAAGTGGAAGCACTCCAGAAACTGAAAGACCCCACAACTCTGCGGGAACTAAGGATCCTCCTTGGACTGACTAAATACAGCAGAAAGTTCATTGAAGGCTACGCAGAGATCTCTAGACCCCTGATTCACCTCTTGAAGGGGGGGGTCAAGTGGGAATGGTGTCCAGAACAATCCGAGGCGGTTAGGCAACACAAAAGAAGCCTCTCACAAGCACCTTGCCTAGCTTACCTTGTCAGAAACAAGGAGTTCTTCCTGGAGACAGGGTTCTCTAATACGTGCTTGACGGCAGTATTATACCAAAAGCATGACAAGGTCAATAAAGTAATCTCATATGCGAGCAAAACTTTATCCTCTGTGGAGGAAAAATTCAACGATTGTGAGACGGCACTTCTGGCAACGGTATGGGCATTGAAGAATTACCGCCCGTTTATCCAGGGGGAACACATCATAGTGGAGACTCCACACCAGCCTCTGCAATATCTCCAAAGTGACAGAATCCGGGCCGGAAATGTGAGTAATTCCCGAATTACTTCCTGGATTCTGTCAATGCAAGGCTTTCCTGTGGAGGTCAGATATGGCCAAAACAAGAAGAGTCCCCTCGCGCAATGTCTGGCTTAGTTGCATGATTGTGCCAGAGAAAACTGTCTCGAGGACGAAAGTCTAAAAATCAAGGACAACATGGAGGCATACCTTAATTCCCCACACAAAGTCTTTGAAGAAGACAAGTATGAGGGAATGCCCTCTGTCTATGTGGATGGATGCTCTTACCATGTTGACAACGACGGGGAGAAATAACTGGTGGTTGGCGTAGGGAATGCATGGGTGAAGGAGTTCCCAGAACCCTCCGCTGGATACAAAATTGGTCCCCGAAGTAGTCAGGTGGCAGAATTGATGGCTGTGCATCAGGCCATCCTCACTGCTGTCCAGCATCAACTCCACGAACTGGTCATAATCACAGATTCGGATTATGTACGGAACGGGTTCGTGGAGCACCTGGTTAACTGGAAAACCAGAGGCATGTTATGTGCTAAAAACAAACCCCTGAAACATGGGAAGTTAATCCAAAATATTGATGATCTGGTCACATCGAATGGGATGACCATCTATTGGAAAAAGATCAAGGGTCATTCCAAAGTAGAGGGACCAGACGAAACTGGAAATGACTTAGCTGATCAGCTGGCCAAAACCGGGGCCATCCAAGGGGATCTAATAGAAATAGAGTCCCTATTGGGGGAAATCCAGGTCACTGCGATCACTAGGTCCCAGACAAATGCTCACAATGATCTTTCAACTGCCCAATGGAGCAAGGAGACCCCTGATGCTGATTTGATTACAGCTCAGAAGGGGGATCCAATTATTGGTAAGTTTTACCAACACCTTGAGGACCCTGAGAACTTTCCCCTGACGGATACCGATTACATTGGGAAAGAGGACCTAAGAGTGTTGATGAAATGTCCAAAAATGTTCAGGATCCAAGACGGTTTGCTGGTAAGGAAATCCAAAGCTGGCCACGATCAGTGGGTGGTTCCTACCTTATTCCGAAGCCTGATGTTAAGTCACGCCCATGACGTAGCCACCGCCGGTCATAGGGGGTTTCACACAACACTGGAAATCTTAAGAGAGGTTGCATACTGGCCACACATGGGGCACAACCTCGACCAATACTTGAAGGGGTGTCTTGTGTGTGCACAATTTCAGCCATCATCCCTCACACACCGTGCACCTCTCCAAAAGAGGGGGATGACACTGCCATGGTCAGATTTGCAAATCGACTTTGTAGGCCCTGTGATTCGCTCATCTAGAGGAAACAAGTACATGTTGACCGTTACATGCTTGTTTACCAAGTGGGTGGAATGTCTCCGAGCCCCAAACTGCAAGGCATAAACAGCAGCTGCCCTGATGATTAACCACATCTTTTCCCGTTTTGGTCTACCTCAAAGGATTGAGTCAGACAGAGGTAGCCACTTCACCAGTGAAGTAATGACAAAGATGTGGGAGATACTGGGGGTCAAAAGAAAGCTACATATTGCTTACCGGCCCGCTTCTTCTGGGGCAGTAGAGAGATACAACCGAACCATTGTGAGCATCTTAAAAAAGTTTGTGGCAGATTCTGGGCCAAGTTGGGATATCCGACTACCTCTGGTCCTAATGGCCATCAGATCTACCCCTTCATCTGCAAATAAAATGTCACCATTTGAGTTGATGACTGGACGCAAGATGGTTCTTCCCCAGCATTTGCTCTACAGAACCCAAGAGCAGACACTGATAAATGCCTCCACAACTCATGAGTATGTGGAGAATTTAAGGAAACACCTCCAACATGCTTTTGCCTATGCTCAGCGGAATCTAGAAAGATCAGCTGAGAGTATGAAGACCCACTATGATTTAAAAACTACCCGAAAGGAATATAAGGTGGGTGATCGGGTCTGTCTATACAATTTCCAAAGGAACCAGGCCAAACAGCGAAAATTCTTGCCTACATGGAAGGGACCGTTTGAAATTCTAGACAAGATCTCCCCTGTTGCCTATAAGATCTGCATCCCCAAAGGCAGTCTGGCGGAAGGGGAAGACAAGTGGGTCCATATTAACCAGCTGAACTGTTGCCATCCCAGGCACACTTTGCAGCAACTGGAGGAGTCCTCTGCAATACCAGAGGGGACCGCTCCAGATTAATTCAGTTCCAACCCTAAAATATCCCACATATAGTCTCTAAAATATTATACTCTTGTAAGCCACTGTCTTTGAATGATAACTTGTATCTCAAAAGTAAAATGTTAGGTATGTTAAAGTATAAAATGTATATGTCTGCCACACCATTAGTAGGGATGGAAAAATATCTACGAATAGGTATTGCCGCTTTTCCTTTGTCGTCCTAGGAGATGAAACCATGGAGACTGACCAAGGAGGACGACCGGGGACCGGGAGCAGAGACCCGAGGGGCCCAGGGTACCGCCCAATATTCCCATCAGGACCGGCGAGGAGAACCGATCGATCTAACCGGATGGGGGAAAAGATGCTGAACTGTGCCATCTACCGGAAAAAGATGAGGAGAACATCCCAGATCTTGCGAACCTGAGAAAGGACAGAATGGCCATCGCAAGAGGGGGGGCTTGTGGGATGTTTTTACCCATGCATCCAAGCCCTACAATAAAACTGTGCAGTACTGGCATGGAAACATCATGATGGCCAGAACTCCCCAGAGAGTGCACAGGGAAAACATGAAGAATAGGCTGCCACCCATTTTTGCCTAAGTTGTGAGAACAGGAGGGAACTGCCTAAAGCCACCATTGGGCTACACACACAGTAGCCTGAAACCATTGGGAATGGCAATGCTGATTGCCAAAAACAACCCAGAACTGTGGGGAATTCATTTTCTTAATCCCAAAAATGGTTGCATTACCAGTACTCACCACTATCAGAAAGCCGGCGTTTTATAAACCACCAGACTTTTGTGTAAAACTGAACAAAACCAGACCAAGGAAAGACTTGCTAAGAGGTGGATACAATGTAAAACTATATTGTGAAATGACTTGATGGAAGTAATTATTTAATGTATAGGTACAAATTGTCAGTTTGATTTGAATGTAGAAAACTGGGAACAAAAAGTGATATTTAGCTGAAACCTGGCTTAATGAAACTGGATTCTGCCTGACAACTACCCCCGACAGGAGAAACCTGCTCAGCCACTCCCCTTGCCAAAAGGAGTTGTCACCTCTCTGATTAGATTAGGGGTGGAGCAGCTGGGGACTACAGGGAGTTGAACAAAGGCCTGTCCTGGACTCAGGCAAATGTTATATTGGGGGGCCGTAAAGTGGCTTCCTCTTAGGGGAAACTGGGTGGGGCAGAGCCTCTGCTAGCAGCTGAGCTTGGGGGAAGTGGATAAACCAGTTATTCCACCCTGTGATGTGGGAAGCCACACCCCTTTTTGACCAGAGCATAATTTTAAAAAGATAGATAACTCATAGTGCGGACTTGTCAGAATTATATAAGTAGTATCATTATTTTTGTAATTTTTCTGTGAACATTTTGGGAGGCGTTAGGACCCTGTGGTGTATTCTGGGGGGTTGCTAGCGGAAAATAGGGTCTCACTCCAAATGTCTGCATGTTAAAAATCTGACACTTCATCAATTAATGTCCATACTCCTTGCGCACATGTGTGTAATTTTGGGTAAATGTCCGATATTGCAAAACCAGTTAAAAAGCGCAAAATGTTGTCATTTTTGAATGCAAGCCCCCAGGAAGATCAGAGGCGGACAAGCATGGACCATAAGGAATATATCATGTGCACATGTAATTTCAACAAATTGTATATCTGGGAAGGATGTATTTGAATCAAATATAGATTTGTGGGCAAACTGACCAGGGGAGGATCCTCTGACCCATTAACAGACTTCATCATGATGACAATCCATTTCCTTCCCCCAATCATGGGAGAGGGGAGAATTGGGCCAATGACAACTAGAGAGGGGCAGGCTTAGCTAGGCCCAGGCACACACCCATTTTCAAAACACATAAAAAGAGACTGCTGAGACAGGTAGAGACATTCAATTCCATTTGCTGCGGAGCATGCTGACCGACGACTTCACATCCAGAGATCCAGACTTCAAATCCATCAATCTCCAAAGACCAGAACTTTACTTCAGAACTTAAAGCAAGTGCCTAAACCCACAAACTGAGAACTCTTCTCAGCAGGCCTCAGCAACCTTAAAATCATTTGCAAAATATTCCACAGCCGGGCGAGCTGTTTGAATTCTTTTGCCAAGAACAATTGCCAGAGACCAGACCAGAGATCCAGAGTGACCCAGACCGCTGTGAGCAGAACCAGAGAGCTGACCCAGATCACTGTGAAGTGCCGAGACCAGAACCGGAGTCCAGTCCAAAACCTGACCAGATCTGTGGCGAGGCCTATTTCAAATTTATATTGTGAGTAACTAGCAGAACTGTGCAGAACCAATCCTTTAGTTAAAATAATCTAATCCAAACTATTTTAACCTAAGTAGAACTGCCTCCTAGAAATCGTGTCATCTGTCATTTGTAAAGCTGCACAACTGTCACCTGTCAATTCTGCAGCTGCAAGCTGTCACCTGTCATTTTGAGTTTTACTTTAAATCCGAAAAACTACCTTTATTTAATCGTCCGTATCTCTGGAACCGTTTGGGCTAGCTTAGAATCTAAGCTTTCCAACAAGCCTAGAACCGACTTGCTACTCCTTATACTTTTGCCGCAATCACGATTCACGCACTAGCGAATTTACCGCGATTTGCGATTTTGGCTCAATTTCTCCACTTGTCAAAATAGCAGCTCCATTCTTTCTTTAGTTAAAATCCGTTGCAACTTGGTAATAAATCATAGAGCATTGCTAAAGTGAGCCTGAACTAATACCAACACGCATCTCCCACTCACCCTGAATCTCTAGAGGGAATTAAAATCAGTTGGCACATTTTCCCATCCATTGCCATCACATTTAAAAAGCATTTTGGGCCTGTGTTTCAAACTCCTACCTGCTTCCTCTAAGCTTGCTGGGGGGGAACCGAATTTCGTATTGTATTTGATTGCATTCCTGGGAACTGTGTGCTCCTTGTTCCATCTCCTCCCATTTCTAACTTTGCATAAGGGAGGGGGGTGAATTGCCAGAGAAAAAGTGATTATCTTATCTTTTGCTAAAATCATATCAAATATTTTTGTACTGCATTTTATTCCTCATTGCTTTTCCCTTGAAATCATAAAAGTATTTTTGCTACTTTATCCATCCTATACTAACTCCTCATTGATTGTAAAGAAGTGTGCTAGTGCCAGATTACCCATTGTTGATCAACATCATATGTCTAAGTGTACTGTCAGATATTCATTTATTATAAAGTGTGATATATATATATTGTTTAAATTCTCAAAAAAAACATTTTAATTTGCAAAACAAACCTACTTCTTGGCTCAGTGGGGTCAGGGGGATTCTAAGAGGGGGGTGTTATACAAGGGTGGTCATCCAGAGTACTGAACTAGACATAAAAATACATTAATAAGGTTTTCCTCAGCATCCCAGACTAGGCATTGACTTGGCTGTAGTGTTGATTGAATATCGCTTACATGCCCCTATAGGATGCCTTGTCGTGTTGCATATCTGAGCTGTCTGTCACCACACCTTGTGGTGTGCCCAGAGTGAAAGTGCGTAAGTGCACACTGACCACAGCCCTGAGTTGCAAGCATGATGTTGGTGCTATAACACTTGTATGTAGTAAGGGGTTACGCCATTCACTACATGGTGAACAATAGCTGATGGTGGGTTGTCATGTAGAGGTTTCCATCATTGCAATCTGAAAATGACATGGGAAACATGAAAGGAAATGAGTATGACTGGCTGCATTCCATTCTATGCATCTGCATGGTAATTGTTAAAACATATCAACAAACGTAAATCTAGAAGCACCTGTCTGATATCAAAGGCATGTATGTGACCGTCAGTTGATACTTGACAGGCTCATGCCCTGTCACTATCATCATTGTGCTGCACAGTTGCACAGAGATTGGACTGTCTGCAAACTGGATACATGCACACTTCCCCATATTCATGTCATCTGTCTCCTGAGGTTAGACATGCCAGCTACATTGGCCGCTAAGATGTGGCATGATGGCTCTGTTGCTCCATGCATAATGTGCTAGGTATTAGAGGCGATGCTGGTTCACATTATGATCATGAAATGTCATGAAATGTTGACCCATCATCATGGGATGATGTTCACGGACAGGGACTGCTCAGCAAACAAGAACACCTATACCAGAGAAATTGTATTAGGGATTAATTGTTGCACACGCATGCCACTCATGGACCTTGTTTGACCTTCATCACTATGTCCAACAACTGTGTCTCAGGATATGTTCAATGCGCTCCACATTTGCACATACACAGCGTCTCCACCTGCATGTTTGGAGTGGGAGCAACAGGGCAGGGCCATGCCACTGTAATAGAGATGACACTCACCTCTCAATCAAGCCTCACTCCTCTGCCTCACCCTCATCCTCTCCCATTCATGACTGCCTGTCTGCCATACAGGCATGGTATTCTGCTACCAATCTCTGACTCAAAGCCAGTGACACAGACAGCCTACCCATTGGGACCCGTGCTCCCTCTTTCCCTCCCACACTCCGGCCGCACTCCACAAAAGTAGTCAAAAAGCAGTACACAGTGGTGCAAGAAATAATGCAGTATTATTCAGGGTCCCAGACGAATCTGGGACAGCAAATTCAAACAGATCTTGGAACAGAACTGCATGAAAAGGCACTGTCAAAGAAACACCCCTACACTAAAAACTGTCATAGAAAACAAAATAATTAGCATTTGCGATTGTGTGACAGGAAAAAGTCTCCCCACACAAGTTTGATTTGACCTTGCACTTTGAACCCATATAGAAAAGCATACATTGCAAGCAATTATTGGATTCAGAGACCTTCACACACTGCCCTGAATTATATCCTGTGACATCACAACACACCCCCAATTCCCACAGCACAAAATTAAGTAATTGAAACATTTGAGACGACCAGCTGAACTTTAACAATCTGCCCTGGTCGTCTCATCCTGATTCTCGTGAGAATTGCTTCCCACCATGTCACCATTGGAGCCTTGAACTACGGACATTCTGCTGCACAAATATTGCATATTGGGGACAAACTAACTCTTTTCCAAGGGCACATGTTCAATGGGGCAATTTGAAACTGCTGTAGTTCTTGCCGGCTCATAAATAATTTTGAATTATAAAATATTCATGTATTCATTCCTTGCTGGTGTAACCTGTGAGATCTAATCTGTTGACCTAGAAAAATAAAAACCACTGTGTTCTTCCCACAGTGCTGACCTGGTATTGCAAACTCTGCACTAATTCACCATCTGCAGTGGTCTTTCCCGCGATTAAAATGCTTCCATACGTTTAAAGCAGAAGCAAGCTTTTAGGGCCTATTTACCATGTTTCAGTCTACTGCTATGCATGACTATACTGACCTGTGCCCCAGAATTATTGGATTCATTTTATTAAGCCTTTCATTTAACATATATCAGAAAGAGCCCCCTCCCCTTTTAAAGTGCTACTCTGGCAGCTGATAAATGCATTCCATCATACCACCCTGAACTTGCATTTTTATTACATGTATCCATATTTTATCCAACCGTGTCATGTCTCCCCCAGTGTCCTCACAGCCATTCAGATCTTCCCCAATCCATACACACCCTGTCACATCCTTCAGACACTGTATCCAGAATTCCTTGTAATTCTCGATATCAGAAGGCTTTGTAAAAACCCATCCATCAGGATCCTCCCCCTCACTTTCCCCCATTATTTTCTCTCTGCTCTTCATTTCAAAATTATTTTTGTCAACACTCACGGGTAACATTAAATGTCCTTTTACTTTGTTAAAAAATACTTTAAAATGTCCTTAACAACCTAGAAGGTGATGAGAATCAGTACTAATGCGGGGACAGTCACTCGGAACAATCCAGAAAGCAAGGTGGGCACCCACGCGAATACTCTGTCCAGTCAGACTTTTGCTTGCACTCCATTAACCTTGCTTGTCATCTTTCCCTGGACTGTCTGTATCTTTTGTATAGCTGCACTCAGAGTTCCATTGGAGGCATCACAGTCAGGTGTTGCTCTGCAGCAACTTGACTCAAACTTTGCACAGACACCTCCTTCGATGGCCGTTAAAAGGTCCAGAATAAATCTATTTTGAAGGGCCACCATGCTCAAGCCCTCATCTGTTCCTTGATTGCATTCAACACTTTTGCTGTTGAATTAGCAAGTTGCAATTTCACATAACGAGTTACCTGTAACCATTTAGAATTAGCTGCAGTCTGTACTCCTGGAAACACAGAGAAGTAAAACAAGGTGTCAGCCATTGAAAAGAGTTGGTACTCATCTGGGATAGCTGCCAGGTTCTCTGTGCCTTTCCTTGAGAAATAGTTGTTTTACTGCTTCCTCCTTCTCATTATCTGTTGCTGCATATTTTGCTGTGTCATTTTTCCCTGCAGTGCAATCTGCATGGCAGTGCTATTTTGCGGTACCACAATTGCAGGACTGTGCAAAGTGACGAGTGCAGATTCCATTCCATTCAGGCAGAGGTTGGGCATATGCTTTGGATCTGCAAGCTCACCAAAAATCCATCATTGCTGCTGTTCCCCACATCAGCGCTGCATTCTTCATCACTTTGGCACATCCTGAATTCTCCCCAATAAATGGACCCATTCGACCTGAAACACAAAGGGAATCGTGTAAAGCTCCTTATGTAAACTGGTTGATGTTTCTCATGTAACCACGTTAAGGCATGAACATATTTTCCCCAAGTGGCTCGACAGTTGTCATTAACTTTGGCTACCACGTTTTGCTCAAAAGCCACCACTCCTTTAATAGCATTTTCCCCCCTTCTATTTGTCCCCATACCAAACAGCTCCCTCTGTTTTCATCAGTGGCCTTGTGTGACACCAGGGGACACTCTGCCCTTCTTTAGTTGTGCATTGCAATCTTTTATGGTCTCACATTTGTAATCACCCCGCTTTACGGCCTTCTGTGACATACTCCATTAACTTATACCTTGTTACTTGATTTTGAAGCATTCGCGTTCATTTTACAGAGTTGTCTTTATATACATTTTACCCTTCATCCACCCAGTGAACTGCTTCTTTTTTTCCCCTGAATAAACTTTAGCATGTGCCATTTACTCTCTCTCTCCCCACACGCATCACAGGCATCATTTCTTCATACCAGATATTGCCTATCAATTAATTATGGTCTTCCTCAGCGCCATGGTGGAAGTCTTCCCCATTCAACGCATTCCATTGTATTTCACTTTTTTCTTTAATAAACATATACAATTATAGCATTAAAACTACACTAAAACATGTTAAGATCATTAGAAACCTGTAAATGTCTTTTTCTTTGTCACCCATTTTGGATTATAACTTTCTTCAGTTCCCTCTTTCGCGGGCTTTTTATAAATTGTAAGCGCTGTTAGAAAATGAAAAGAAAACTATGTAATACTTTCCATTATGTTGTCCTTTGGGGGACTGTCTCTGCGGACGTCCGTTATGTGGACCCGTGATTCCGTCGTCCTTGGCTTTTGACAGCTGTTGGTGTTGAATATTTGATGACTTGCGGACCTGTGAAGCGTTCCTCTCTCCACTTCCTCACATGGGTGCACACAAAGACATGGTGACCTGGAAAAAGAGGTGTTGCCGATGGAAAATATTTATTTGGATCGCCTGATTGTCCAGATTGCTTTTAAGGCCTCCTTTGCATGGATATATAGTTTAGGGACTTGGTAAGCTCTTCAAGATACAGATCAAATTCCCCCTGCAGAATAGGAGAGGTAGAGTGAGCATCAGAGATTGTATGCAATGGCAGAATTGGTGGAATGCATTCTCCACCCTGCAACAGTCTCATGAGGAGCCAAATGATTATCACCCCAAGAAGTAGTTCTTAGATCAAACAAAACAAGAGGCAGCAGTACACCCATGGTTTTTCAAGCGATTGCATAAGTTTAGCCAATTGTACTTTCAGCAGGCCATTCATCTTTTCTACCAAATCGTTGGCTTGAGGATGGTAAACCATACAAAGTTTATTTTTTATCCCAAGGAGAGTTATAATTTCTTTTAATAAATCATTTGCAAAATGCTGGCCATTATCAGAGGGAATTTCATCTAGAATCCTTCACCTCTGGAACACCTCTCTCACCAGAAATTTAGCCGCAGAGCGGGTATCATTTTGGCCACACGGACCCGCCTTAAGCCAACCTGATAATGGACACACAACTACAAGCATGTACTTGTAAGAAGGACATCTCTCTTGCATAGCAACGTAATCGATATGCAAGTGTCGGAAAGGGCCTTCCGGTCATGGCAATGTTCCCTGTACAACTCTCAATGTGTGACCTGGTAGAAACTTCTGACAGATCATACAGTTACTTACATATTCAGAAACACTGTCATATAAATTTGGCACAAACCAGACTTCATTTATCCCTGCAGGCAAATTTTCATTTGCTACGTGGGAAGGATAGTGAAGCTGTTCCAATGCCATTTGTAACAATTTCTTTGGCATTAGAACCTTTCCTGTGCTATCAAGTCGCCAAACCAAATCAGTTGGGGACAGAGAGCATCCTCTCTTTTTCCAAAACTCTTTTTCAGCATCTGATGCTTCTCCCTGCAACTCAATTATCTGCAATATTGGAATTGAATAGCAACTTTGTGGCAATGCATGTTTTTCCTTGCTCACTTTTAGTACTGCTATTGGGGGTATTTTTTCTTTCTCGCCAGGGTACAGCATATGTGAGACCTCTGGCATATATGTAGCTTATTTTTCTGCTATGTTTGCCCTTTCATTTCCTAGTGAGATAAAATTGTGCCCTCCTGTATGGGCTTTGCACTTTACTAATGCTAGTTCTACTGGGCGAGGTAACATTTCTAGTAGTTTACTCAGTAATGCTGCATGCTGTACAGGAGTGCCATCATTTCTTTTGAACCCTATCCTTTCACACCTTGCTAGTCCTGAATGCACTGTAGAGGTAACATAGACTGAATCAGAGAAGATGTTCACTGCTTGGCCTTCTGACATGTTTAGTGCTTCAATCAAGGCCTCTAGCTCTGCCGCTTGGGCATGGTAATGGTTTGCTAGTCGTGCTGTAAATTCACTATCAACTCCTCCCCTTTTTGTACTCCTCATCTATAGACCACCACTGTGCACCATACATGCCTTTGCCCCGTGGTTTAGTCAATGCGGGAACTCCCGTCAATGAAAATCATGTCTCCCCCTTCGATCACTTCTTCCTTAACTAGGGGGTTACATTCGTGCCAGGCTATGCATGCTACAAAGGCATGCACATAATCTCCTTCTTCTACTTTTTCTGCAATTAACTCTGCTGGGTTTATTGTACTGCATCCTCGCCACTTCTATTGCTGGGTTGGTTAGTATTACCTTGTACCGTGAAGACCTTTGAGTTGTCAGTGTTGATTTTGTTTTCTCCAGTACGGCAAACAATGCATGTTTCATGTACACAACTACTGGGCTGTCCATGGTTATTGTGGACAACTTTTCAATAGTGAATGCAGCAGCAGTAAGTGCCTGCTCACATAGTAAGTGTCCCTGCATAATTGCATCCATTGACCCACTGTAATATGCAAATGGCTTGTGTCCCTGTCCTCTTTTCTTTGTCAGTACTGCTGTCATTACCTTTCCATCTGAGTGGGAAAACAGGCAAAACCTCTCTTTGCAAATGGGGGTTGCTTACACTGGTGTATGTGCTAACTCATGTTTTAGCTCATCAAAACATTTGCCCATTTCAGCTGTCCATTTTGTGTTTGTTTTATTTTTCTGTGCTTCGTTTAGTGCTTGCAACAATGGCCTGATGTATGTGGAGTAATCAGAGACCCATGCCCTGCAATGGTTGCACAAGCCCATAAATTGCTGCATCTGTTTCACTGTTTTTGCTTGTGGAGATCTGTGTGTGGCCTCTACTCTTTCTACCATTATTTTTCTCCCCTTTGCTGACAGAATCTGACCCAAGAACACCACCTCTTTTTGACAGTATTCTAACTTCTCTCTGTCCACTTTCTATCCTTTGTCTGCTAGTAAAGTCAGTAGTGTCACTGAGTCCCTTCTACACTCCTCTTCTGTCTTGCTGCACACCAATAAATCATCAATGTACTGTATTACTGTCCTAGCAACCTGCAAATTGCTCAAATCCATTTATTTATCAGTCAGTTGAAGATGTTTGGCTATTCACAGTACTCCTGAGGCATTTTAGTATGTTGGAACTGCATCCCGCGATGCGTAAAGACGGTGAGATACCTGGCGTCTGGGTGTAGCGCAATGGAGAAAAAGGTGTTCCTTAAGTCAACCAGTGTGAAATAGTGTGCTTCCCTGGGAATGTAGCAAAAAATTGTCGCAGTGTTGGGAACCAATGGATATTCTGCCTCAATAATGTCATTTAGAGGGCATACGTCCTGAATAAAATGCTACGCCCCCTCTCTTTGCCTTCTTAATCAGCTAGATAGCGGTGTTGCAAGGTGATGAGCTCACCTGTATTTATTTTATTTTTAATTTTATTTTAATTTGTTATGTATAACTCACTTAATACCCAGAAGTTTCTAAGTGCGGACCCGGGGATAAAACATGTGTTGCTCTGCATTTTCTTGCTTCATGGTGAGCATGTTGCCCTTGAGATATCCTCTTGTTCCCTGCTGCCATAGGGCATGTAGTGTCTCATATATGCCCTCATCTGCTTCTCACGAGAGTGGATACTGCTTTACTCGTTGCAACAGTGCTCCCTCTTTCATCTTGATATGTACTGCCCCTACCCCTTTGAGCATTCCTAAATTATGGGGTCTTGTTGTCCACAGATTCTTGGGCACTTTTTCCATATTTTCGTGCACACATTGTGCTTTCGGTTTTGTTATCTGGGGCACTTTCTTTTCTTTTATGTGGACTGGACAAGTTAGGCTCATTTGGAACACTACATCTCCTTCATTGTCTTTTGTTGCAAACAACTCTTTGTCACTTACTCCTGTTAATGTCAGTGTGGGGTCAATATATAATATTGTGCGCCATTCCATGTTGTTCTCATCGGTGCCAACTAATATAATCATGTATTTTCGTACCACTACTCCCTCCAAGTACAGTAGAATGTGTGTGCCTGAACTATATGAGGAGGGACAGTGAGGCCTGAACAAAAATGTGTTGGACAGTCAGAATACCTTCCCAAAAATCCCTGGAACCCATCCCAACAACACATGTATCCCGTACACAAACACCTCTATGTGTGTAGGTACCCCTCTCACTGTGCTGTGTGCATAGTATGCCTGAATCAGTACTGCCACCCGAGCTGGATACACCCCGGGTGTGCTGCACACCATTCCCTTCTCAGAGTTTGAAATTGTGGCATTCAATTTGCTGAGTAGATCCCTCCCCAGAATATTGATCGAAGTGTCTTTTGACAGCAAAGGTGCTGCAATATGCTGTGTCCCTATCATCAAAGGTAAATCTTTTTTCAGAGGAACTTTCAAAATCGGCCTCGAAAAGCCTTGTGCTTCCAAACATTTGTTAGATAATGGAAATCGTTCTTCCTTGATGCATGATGCGGTTGCCCCAGTATCTATAAGAAATGAAAATGCCCTCTATCCTATCTGAACTGCTACCTCCGGTTCCTCCTTGGAGTCTTCAGTTATTGCTAGAACAGGACACACTCGCACTCCCTGTGGGCACCCCATTGAGAAAAAGTGTTTACGGATGACGCAAATGGGTTACCGGCCACCATTGTCACTCTGGTGTTTTGGGGTATGGTATTCTGTGCCAGTATTGTTACCCCTTCAGGTATCTGTGTCTGCACTGTTGCCTGAAGTACGTTCACTGTACCTTGAATTCCTGTCATTTCCCCATTTTGTACCTGCACTTGTCCCTGGGTAGTAATACCCTGAGCCTGTCCGGGCTGTATCTGTAATTGCTGTTGCTCCGGCATTACCTGCACCTGCTGTGGAATCTTCTGCATGTATGTCTGTTGTTGCTGTGACATGACCTGCACCTGTTGATGTTACCCCCCTGCACCGATGGTCGTTCTGGCGACAAGATCGTGTTTATAATGTGCTGCAACCTTACTCATCCAAGATGGCTGACGCCTCTGAATCCATCTGTGCGGGCAACGGTGCAGAGGTTGCAGGTTCTATACATTCGTGCCGCAACGATCATGTGACTCCATATAGTTCGACCAGGAAGTTCAGCAAGTGCGTCGCTACTCTCCAGCCCGGCGCTTCGTAAATTCGTTCCTAGGGAATATTGCTCATATCCCCATTCTACTATTCTTTGCATTCTGTACCTATAATAATTTCTGATCCTTCTGTCCTTTCTCCCCTTAGAGCCTCTCCTTTCATCAGTCCGCCCATCACCCATCTGTCCCATCCGTTAGGTCCCTATGCCGGCCCGAAAAGTGAGTTCTGTGCACCCATGGGAAGAGGATACATGGGGTGGGACGGTCCACAGCAGGGATTCTGAGGAAGTGGAGGATTTCAGGATTTCCAAGGGGGTGTGGCTTTGGCCCACAAGTGAGTGAGGGTGGAGTTTATCTCCACCCTCATCTAATTTTTTCCCTAATCTTGACGGTTACACTGATCTCCGCTTCTGGTCTCCGGAAACAGTCTTTTCTATCCCTTTAGGACTCACTCCCTTTTGGAAGACTCCACTCAGCATACTGAATGCAATTAACTCCGTACCCGGAGTAAGTTGGGTCATAACTTCCCGATCTAAGCTTCAGACTACCTTCTATGGACGAAGACTCACCTCTTATTTCTCTCGTCCAGGACCAGTCTCGCCCGCACCTAACTCCTTGAAGGAAGCCTGGCAGATTCCTTCCGGAAGCCGACTGCTGACCTGATCCGCTATCACCGCTACGCAGGGTTTTTCTTCCCCGGAGGGTTTTCCCTGGGGACTGTGTTTCCCCCGCGGCTGAGATTACTAATCGGCGGGGAGGGAACAGGGTGTCCCGGGAAGCCTTTACATTCTGCGGTGTTGCTGTTTACGGAGTCTGCCCGCTGCCCAGGTTAGTGAACTCCACTGATTGTTCTATCTCAAGTTAAAGTAGCTTCAGGCATATTTGTAACAGTTAGCGACGCCATAAGAAAGGGAATTTACCTTCAGTGCCACTGGGCAGACGGTAGACTTCCGATGGAGCAACAGATGCAGCAATTAATGGCTGCCATGCAGCCTCTGTCTTTGGAGATGCAATCTCTGAAACAAGACAATTCTCAGTTACGACAACAGGTCGCTCATGCTTTTTCAGAAACCCCCCCTTATGCTTTACATACCGAGAAATATGACGGAGATCCTCACAAACTCAAGGAGTTCCTTTTTAGTTGTACGGTTCAGTTTACCTTTAAAGCCCATTTTTTCCCATCCGATAAGGACAAGGTAGGTTATCTGATATCACATTTGACGGGTCCTGCATTGGCCTGGGCGACTCCTCTAGTAACTTCGGGGAATGCCATTTTAGACTCATACACAGCCTTTACTAATAGTTTACGATCTATGTTTAGTAGGCAGGAAATATCAGTGTCCACTCAGGAAAAATTATTAGATTTAAGGCAGGGCAATAAGGACCTCATGAGTTACGTTACTCAATTTAAACAACTATCGGCCAAAACTGGGTGGCCGGATAATGGTCTCCTCACGCTATTTCGCAGAGGTCTTTCTGAGGAACTGAAAGACGCAGTCTCAAAAGTTCCTCGACCAGCCAATTTAGCTGAGATGATTGCGCTCACTATGCAGATAGATTACCGTCTCCATGAGCGCTCTCATGAGAAGAAGAAAGGGAAACCCACCAAACCCTTCTCCGGTTCTCCTTCCCCTTTATCCAGACCTCAGACTACAGATGAACCTATGCAAATAGGAATAGCCCGAGGCCCTTTGTCAGCTGGTGAAAGAGAAAGACGAATGAGTCAGGGCCTATGCATGTACTGTGGGGCTTAGTCTCATGTGTTAAGGGATTGTCCCATCGTTGCTCCTCGTCGGACAAAGAATCCGATGCGGGGAAATGCCAAGACCCTGCCGTAAGGGGAACCACGGCAGGAGGTTCTGAATGGAGTTCCCCAAAGAGACTTGGTACTTCTTTAAAAAATGAGATGACGGAACACTCTATGTTAGTACTTCCCCTGATCATAAAATTACCAGACTTGGTGTTACAAGGAGTCCCAGCATTGATCGACAGTGGAGCTGCTGGCAACTTTATAGACGACCAGTGGGCTGCTAAGCATGGGATCATCAGATCTGCCAAGACCTGTATTACTCCCATTCAGGGGGTGGATGGTTGCCCTCTCAGCTCCGGGCCCATTAGAGAACAGACAACCCCTCTAACCTGCCAGATTGCCGCTCACAAGGAGACATTAGTATTCGACTTGATTAAGACTGCTCATTTTCCCATTATATTGGGGTTACCGTGGTTGCGAACCCATAATCCCTATATAAATTGGGCAGCGGGAACTTTATTTTTGGGTTCTGAATATTGCGTTTTCCATTGTCTTTCTCAATCCTCTGTTGGGATTCAAGCTCCTTCCATGATGGTTGAACCCGCTGAAGGTCCATCGATAGGGATGGTCGGCGAGATCCCGAGGTGTCACTGACAATTCCAATCGGTATTTTCTCAGCCAGAATTCCCTAAGTTACCTACTCATCGTTGGGATGATTGTCATCTGGATTTGTTCCCGGATCAACCTATACCCTTCGGTCGAATGTACATATTATCGCAGCCGGAAAAGAAGGCACTCAAAGACTATCTTCAGACTAATCTTCAAAATGGTCTTATAACTGAGTCCAAATCACCAGCCGGAGCCTCTTTATTTTTTATCCCTAAGAGGCATACGGACGAACTACGGCTATGCATAGACTATCGAGGGCTAAATAAAGTTACCATCCCTGATAAATATCCAATGCCGCTAATCCCTGACATTCATGAAGCCGTCCAAGGGGCTTCTCTTTATACCAAGTTGGATTTACGTGGGGCATATCACTTGATTCGTATTGCCCCTGGCGATGAGTGGAAGACTGCATTCCGGACCCCATTCGGTCATTATGAATATAGGGTAATGCCGTTTGGGTTAGCTAATGCTCCCGCTGTTTTTCAGCGTTTTATGGACCATCTATTCGCCGACGTCCTCCTTCACTATGTAATCGTCTACTTGGATGATATTCTAGTTTTCTCATATAATATAGAGGAACACATCGGACATGTCAATTTAGTCTTGGACCGCCTTAAAGCTAACCAGCTGTACTGCAAACTGGCAAAATGTGAGTTTCACAAGGAACAAGTGACTTACCTAGGGTTCGTGTTGTCAGCCCAGGGAATTTCGATGGACCCTCGAAAGATCTCGGCTATTTTGGATTGGCCTTCCCCCTCAAACGTCAAAGAGATCCAACGATTTTTGGGATTCACAAATTTTTACCGAAAGTTCATCCCAGGATTCTCTAAGACCATTCTTCCCATCACCAGTCTTCTGAAGAAAGGGAAGACTTTTGTTTGGGATGACCCTGCGCAGAAGGCATTCACTGAACTTAAGACCCTTTTCACTTCCGCTTGCTTCTTGCTCACCCCGGACCAGTCACGACCATTCATCGTTGAGACTGATCCGTCTCACCATGCTCTAGGGGCAGTCCTTCTGCAAAAAGACGAGTCAGGAGAAGAAAGACCAGTCGCTTATCCCTCCAAAACCTTCTCTTCCTCTGAAACAAATTATTCTGTCCTCGAGAAAGAATTGCTGGCAGTTAAGAGAGCATTTGAAGAGTGGAGACATCTTTTGCTGGGGTCGGTCCACCCGGTCGAAGTTCAAACCGACCACCGCAACCTCAAAGTGCTGCAACAGGCCCACACCACTAACAGTCGACAGGCTCGATGGGCCCACTTTTTTTTACCATTTCGGATAGAATTTACTTTCCTTCCGAGAAATCAAAATCTTCGAGCAGACGCCCTTTCACAAAAGGATCCTCCAATCAAGAAGTTCCACCCTGAGCCTTTCTTTCCTAAAGCTAAATTTCTGGCTACAGTTACTGATTTTCTACAAACAGTCAGACAAGAAACTGCACATCTTGATCCGATCTGCAAGAATCTACAAAAAACTCATTCGCTTAACAAGGAGAAAGGATATTACTTCTTCAATGATCAAGTGTTCATTCCAACCCCAACACTTCAAAGAGAAGTCCTGTTCATGTGTCATGATTCAAAGGTAGCAGGGCATCGAGGGTATCAAAACACCCTTGTGTTAATTACACGTCATTTTTGGTGGCCAGGTCTGACCAAGGATATACAAGATTACGTATCAGCGTGTACTGTTTGTCTACAATCTAAGACACCCAGGTGTCCACCTTTTGGTTTACTTACCTGTATGCCTATTCCAGACAAACCATGGCAAGTCATTTCCACCGACTTCATTGTCGATCTTCCGTTGTCCTCAGGCTACACCACCATTATGGTGACTATTGACTATTTCACAAAGATGGCCCATTTCACCCCTTTGAAAAAACTCCCTGGGGCTGCTCTGATGTCGAAGATCTTTATATCAGAAATTTTTTCCAGACATGGTCTTCCTAACACTATTGTTTCTGACCGGGGTCCCCAATATATCTCGCAAATTTGGAAGGGTATATGTCAGGCATTGGGGATTAATAGAGCCCTCAGCTCAGGATATCATCCTCAAACTAACGGACAGACAGAGCGCCTTAACCAAACATTAGAATCCTATTTACGTTGTTTTGTTTCGGCTGCTCAAGACGATTGGGGAGATCTCCTGCCCTTGGCAGAATATGCTTATAACAATGCCAGCCATTCGGCACTGAAGACCAGTCCTTTTTACTGCTCATATGGCTACCATCCATCCTTTGAACCTTCTGTCTCAAAGTCCTCCTCCAGATGTCCTGGAATAGACAGTCTTGTCGACAGTATTCAAAGGGGACAACAGCTCGCTCGAATAGCTCTGCAAGCTGCCCAAGATCGAGCCAAGAAGGTAGCGGACCGTCATTGACAAGATTTGCCCTCCATTCAAGTTGGGGATGCTGTCTGGTTATCTGCTCGGTTTCTCCCGAGACATTTGGTGTCGTCCAAGTTGTCACCTAAATATTTTGGACCGTTTAAGGTAATAGCATTGGTCGGTCCAGTGGCAGTCCGATTGGCGTTGCCTCCCTCATGGGTCCATCTTCATCCGGTCTTTCACATCTCTCAGATCAAATTATCCATGAAAGATCGGTTTCAACGCACCCCTGTAACACGTCCCCCACCAATAATGATCAATACGGGACCGGAGTATGAAGTGGCAGGGATTTGCGACTCCAGATATCACCGGGGTCGGTTGCAATTCCTAGTAGACTGGAAGGGTTATTCTCCTGCTGAACGGACATGGGAGTTGGCATCGGGTGTGCATGCTCCCTCTTTGGTCCGACACTTTTTCCGGCTTCACCCGGGAAACCGGGTTCACCGCCCCGTAGGAGGGGGCATACTGTTACACCCTTACACTGATGGTCGTTCTGGCGACAACATCGTGTTTATAATGTGCTGCAACCTTACTCATCCAAGATGGCTGACGCCTCTGAATCCGTCTGTGCAGGCAACGGTACAGAGGTTGCAGGTTCTATACGTTCGTGCCACAACGATCATGTGACTCCATATAGTTCCACCAGGAAGTTCAGCAAGTGCGTCGCTACTCTCCAGCACGGCGCTTCGTAAGTTCGTTCCTAGGGAATATTGCTCATGTCCCCATTCTACTATTCTTTGCATTCTGTACCTATAATAATTTCTGATCCTTCTGTCCTTTCTCTCCTTAGAGCCTCTCCTTTCATCAGTCCGCCCATCACCCATCTGTCCCATTCGTTAGGTCCCTATGCTGGCCCGAAAAGTGAGTTCCCGGGGATTTATCTCCACCCTCATCTAATTTTTTCCCTAATCTTGACGGTTACACTGATCTCCGCTTCTGGTCTCCGGAAACGTTCTTTTCTATCCCTTTAGGACTCACTCCCTTTTGGAAGACTCCACTCAGCATACTGAATGCAATTAACTCTGTACCCGGAGTAAGTTGGGTCATAACTTCCTGATCTAAGCTTCAGACTACCTTCTATGGACGAAGACTCACCTCTTATTTCTCTCGTCCAGGACCAGTCTCGCTCGCACCTAACTCCTTGAAGGAAGCCTGGCAGATTCCTCCCGGAAGCCGACTGCTGACCTGATCCGCTTTCACCGCTAGGCAGGGTTTTTCTTCCCCGGAGGGTTTTCCCTGGGGACTGTGTTTCCTCCGCGGCTGAGATTACTAATCGGCTGGGAGGGAACAGGGTATCCCGGGAAGCCTTTACATTCTGCGGTGTTGCTGTTTACAGAGTCTGCCCGCTGCCCAGGTTAGTGAACTCCACTGATTGTTCTATCTCAAGTTAAAGTAGCTTCAGGCATATTTGTAACAGTTGAGAAGTCTGCTGCATGTATGTTTGTTGTGGCTGTCCAGCCTTGCAATGATTGGGCATGTTCGTGCAAAATGTCTAAAATTCCCACATCCGCAGCACTGTAATCCAGTCATTCTCCTGTATGCCATTACCCTTCCACGTGCGTAGCATCCTCTCCCAGTCTGATACTGTCCCGTGTACCCGTTCCCTCCACCTGCCTGCATAACCCCTGGCTGCTTCTGCTGCACGTTTATGAATGTGGGTTGCTGTATATGTACCTTTTCCCACTGCTGGTTTGATGTCACCTGAGTATAACCTCCTGGCTACATTACCATGGCCAGTGGAAGCCCCTCTTGCTGGTGTTGTGGAAGCACTACTGGCTCTGTGAGTACTGCTCCCTCCATGTGTTTTTCGGACCTAATTTGTTTTTTGCCTTGGTAGCATTGTTGACTGTCTCCTTATCCTTCGCCTGCTTTCTTTTGCAATAGTGTACAATTGGATGTGATAAACCAAAGGTATTTTTACATCCCATGACTGTTTATTTTCCTGCGTCCACCTTTCCTGTACAGACCTTATGTATTCCGCAGGACCCTGGTCAGGCTTCATTTTGCGAGCCAAAATAGACTTCATGTGTGACGTCTCTGGATACAGCTCCCTTAGAGCCTTCCGAAAATGTGCTTGATAATTGTTAACCCCTTAAGTTCCAAGGACAAGTATGCTTGCCCTTTTTGCATAGACCTGCATGATAGCCTGGCAGTTAAGGGGTTAAAGGGTACTCCATTGTGTATATTAGAGCTTCATTTTATCCCAGAATATCCGGCCTATTGCCATATTTTGTCAATTCTCTCCCTGACCAAAACTGCCAACAAATCTTTTATGCATCCTATGGCCAATGGGATTCCCGCTGTCTCTTTCTCAAAAACATAAATCCACTGGCTTGCCCCCTGCCATTACTGAAGGTAAACTGTAAACTAAATTGTCCCTGTCCATTGTCTGCCATGATATGTAGTGGACCTCGCCCCTCGCTTTCTGTAAAAGTGGCATTTGCGTGCTCTGCGTTTATTGCCACATTGTGGTCTTTTCGCTACCCATATTCTGGTTTTCCTGTTTCGGGGCCTATTTCCCCAGTGTCCCAATAATTCTTCTCTTTCCTCTTCTTCTCTGTCATCTCTTCTTCTTTCCCTTCTCCTGTCTGTCAGACTGTGTGTCTCTGTCTTGTTGTTCCCATGATCACTGTCACTGCTATCCACCCAGTCTGATACGGCATGGCCTTCGTCTGACGTGTCAGTTCCACTATGGTCCGAATCCAGTGCCTACTTGCCTATTGTAAACTTCATGCATCCTGCTGTCCCCCCTGTTGATTGGTTCCCTTCTTGTGTTCCTTTCCTTTCTCCTCTATTTCCCTTTCCATAGCTTTTCAAGCCTCCTTGAACACACTGTCAAGTAGTTGCTTCACGCTCTTTGTTATGTCATTTAAATATTTCCTCTACCCTAGCTTGTCCTTGCCGATAATTCTTGTCTAACCCTCTTCGTTCTTTTTATCTGTTCCTTCCTTGTCTTGAGACACTCATTTAGGATTTGTATCTGGTTTTAATAATGGGTATACCGTATAGGGGGGTGGCGTTGCACTTCCCTGCTCCTCCTCCTCATTCCCTTTCTCTGTTTCTTTCTCCTTTTTCTTCCTACAATTTCCAAATAACCAGAATGTGCTGTCACTTTTTAAGTTTTGATCCTTTGTATGTAGCTGCCAAATAGTAATACATTCTGTCTATAATGTCTTTATTGAGTGTTCCCTCTCAGGGCCATACTTTATAACACTTCCCTACTGTGTCGTGCACCCACTCAAAATGGTACTTTGCTATTTTCTTGCTGTATTTGGGCAACTTCTTACACATGTGATTGAACAGAGCATCCAATCAACAGGATGACATAGTCTCTGCCTTATTCCTTTCTATTTAAAACATTCTTCTCTTTCCTTCCTTCCCTTCCCCTTATTAATTGAAGCCCTTAAGCTCTCACTCTCTTGTCAAACAGTCCCACTCACTCAACTTTTATACTTACCACTTTGCACGATCACCCTAGTTTCAGTCACTCCGGCCTTCTCCGCAGGCCCCACCCTTTCACACCTTGCACTCAATACTTGCACACAATGGCCTTCTCCACAGGTCCACCTTGTTATATCGTATTACTATAAAAATGGCCTTCCCCTCAGGCTCACCACCTTAACAACGAAGCCTAATATTAGTATGTTAGTAAAAAATATTACTCCTCTTCTCGCTCAACTTTGCCAGCAACTCGCGCTATGTGGCGTTGCGCTATTTACAAGTTAATTTGGTTCTGGCTCTTCTGTCCTTTCCACAGCCACATAAAACAAACGCTACAACCACTTCTCCAAGACGCTAAAACAAAACTGCTGATACCCACAAATACGTACACGCATATACCCCATATAAATTCTTTCCCAAGAGGATAAAATGACGCAACTATACCAATTGCCTGCATTGCGCACAACTCTTGTCTAACAAGGTTCTCCACTTACTACTCAACCCTCTCCTCTAGCACAGATGTGCCACTGTCTACCTGCTCCCTACTGGAATGGTAGACCTAATATCTATCTATCTCCTATACAGCATAAAAAGGGGCACATTTGCCCCCCGTGCTTTCATGCACGGGTACACTCACGTATCCTTTTAGGAAATTTTCTACTTCTTTTCACCTCCCAGTCTCCCTTTAAAGACCTGCACATTCGGTCAGAGTGAAGGCAGCACCAGACCAGGTGGACCTTTGGGAAGTGGCGTCCACAGACCTCTCTTTGTTTGAGATATTTGTACTGGCCAACGGACACTGTCCTGCACTCCGGGAGCACGGCTGGTATTCACTTGCCTCGGTCGAATGGCAGAGATATCTCACTGGGGCCTCCAAAAATGTATCAGGAGTCACCACATAGAAGTTACCAAAAAATTACAAAACTAGTCAAAAAGGAGTGTACACCGGTGCTAGAAGTAACACTATTTTATTCAGTGCCCCAGAAGCAGTGGGGACAGTAAATTCAAACAGATCGTGGAACAGAACTGCATGAAAAGGTGCTGTTCTCTGTCCCAATCATGACTAGTGTGTCATGTGTTGACTGTGGTAGTGTCTGTGGATATGGGTGGCTGACTGATGCTATGTGATGTCCTTCTGCAATACAGTGAAATGTGCTGTACTTTTCCCTGGTATGTGTGCTGACATGACAGTTGCATGGCCCATCAGTGAATGTATACGCCACTTTGGTATGTCGGGGGGAGCTTGTCAGCAAATGCCATACATCCGTGGCATACAGCTCATACTGTGGGAATGTACAATGTGCCAGCCGCGTGTGCCAAAACCCATTTCAGCGCACAGCGTATTCATGGATTTCAACATTCATAAGCAGCCGTGGCGCAGAGTGGCACAGTGACCCTGCAGCAGCGCCAGTTACGCCCCCAACCCCGCCCCGTGTGCCATGACCAGCGCACAAATCCAGTACATGGCGCAAAGGCCAGTGGACCAGCATACAGCCCCGCAACCACAAGAACGCGTGTTAAGCTACCCACGCATGCCCCAGAATACACGTATCCCTCCCGCGGCAGCGAAAACACGTGTAAAACTCCCCGCGCACCCCTCAGAATACACGTACCCCTCCCGCGGCAGCAAAAATGTGTGTAAAACTCCCCGCACACCCCTCTGAATACACACACCCCGCTCGTGCCAGGTAAATAGTGTAGAAAAAGCACCCCCCCTGTGGCGTGGGCTGCCTGTGGGGCATGCTCAGGGTGGATGGGGTGCCTGCATGTATTTGGGGGGTGCGCGTGAAGTATTACACGTGATAGGCCTTGTACAAGCGTGGTACGTGTATTTCCGTGGAGCGCGGGACGTATTACATGTGATAGGGTTTGTGCGAGCGGGGTACGTGTATTCTGAGGGGTGCGTGGGGAGTTTTACACGTGTTTTCGCTGCCTCGGGAGGGGTACATGTATTCCTGGGGTGCCCCAACACGAATTGGCAGTGTGTGTCCTCCCAGGTGTGCCCTCTCCCTCGTCCCCAGGCCCTGCAGGCAGCCCACATGTCACCATGCACAAGTGAGCACCGACACATGTTCCCCTGAACCCCCACCCACCCAGCAGTGACAGGCACCTGCCAGCAGGCCCCGCTCATTTCCCCCCACCCACTCACCCATCCAGCAGTGACAGGCACCTGCCAGCAGGCCCCGACTGATGTCCCCCACCCACTCACCCACCCAGCAGTGACAGGCACCTGCCAGCAGGCCCCGACTCATGTCCCCCCAACAAGTCATGACAATCCACAATCATGGGCCTCATGGCCACCCAAATCACACCCACCGTCACCCCAGTCCAAACACACAACCAGGTATTACATCCACCCCACATTGAAATCCCCATTACATGATACATCCCAAATGGCAAGTATGCACATCAACACATTTCCATCACACACACACAATGGGTGCATGTGATAGAGAAAACACACATCATGATATGCATGAAACCAAAAAGAGAATACCACACAATGAAGTATGAAATAAAAATGTATTAAACACAAAAGCAAGGGAATGAAATGAAACACACAATAATGGTAATAATGAAGAAAAAGCTGCATGTCCAAAATATTTTTAAAAAATGTGTGAAAGCAGAATCCAAATCAATCCAAAAGCACATGGGTCCAAAGTGTCTGTCCGTCAAAACAAATCCAAAGTGAAAAAACAAGACAAAACCATTGATCCATGGAACTAAAAAAGAAGAAGTGAAATCCAGTGTAGAACCATATACAAAGTACAAATCCAGGGTCAATGAGCCCAACCATTGAAAGGAAACCTACAAAAAAACCTACCTAATGAACAACTATATACAAAAAGGTGGGGCATTGTCCAAGCTCCCCAAAATAAATAAAAACAGAAAGGAAACCTAACACTAACTAACTATAAACAATAGCGGCGGGCAAGTCCTACGGCTCACTCTGTGATGTCCCGGGGCAGGGCATCATCGAACTCCATGTCGATGTCCTGGAGGCGGGACTCTCCCCTGGTCCCGAGGTCTCGCAGGGATGCAGTCATGGCCTGTTCCAACTCCCTGCGAGTTGCCTCGGAGCACTCAGCCCGCCTCATCGCCCTGCACATGGAGAACTCCGCCCTGACGATGGTGAGCCATGCCTCTTCCGTCCACCGCCGCTCCGCATCTATCCGCTGGCCCAACCGCTGCCACACAGAAGACACTCCCATTCCAGGGTCCTCCTGCCCTCCGGCCGATGCCTGCCCCACTGATGTTGATGGCCCCCAGCCATCATCGCTCCCACCTAGAGCCTGCTGCTGCTGCTGTCCATGTGCCCTGCCCGATGATGCCGGCACATCCTTCATCTGCTGGCCTCCAGTTGGTGGGGTGTCCACCCGTGCTGGACCTCCGACTCCCGACTGTGGCAGGGATGTGATCTCCACCAAGCTGGCTGCGTTGGTCAGGCCAGGTCCACACGGGGCCCTGGTGGAATCTGGGCCGGAAGACGGCAGGGACAACGACTGGCGCATAGTCTCCACAGAGGAGTAGAGGACCGCCAAAGTCCTCAACACATGTAGGAGCCCTCCGACCAGGGCCCCTCCCAACTGTGCCACGTTGCCATGCAGCTCTTCGTGATGGCGTGCGTGGTCCCCCCAGGAAGCACGCACGTCATTACGAATGACACGCGTGCGCAACACGACACCAATAAGGACAGACCCCATACGGTCATGGGTCTCCTCGTCCGCAGGTAGTGGAGTGCCAGATGACGTGGGCCTCCCCCCTACCTGCAGATGGGCCTGGTACGGGGCATCCCTGCTGGTGCAAGGTGGTGCAGTCACAGGGTCAGGGACAGTGACATGCACAGGCCCCTACGTGGCGACCTGTGCTGCCTCCTGCCCCTGGCCCTGGACTGCACCACTTGCACCAGTAGTACCACCCCCACCAGGCTCCATGTGCGGCTCAGTAGCGGCCTCCTCCTCCTCTGTGTAGACCACCAACCTGGATGGCTCTGCACCATCTTCCGCCATCGCAAGCCCCTGTGGGGGCTCACCCGGCCCTTCCGCTGCAGCCGTAGTGGCAGACGCGGCACTAGTCCCTTCGCTCCCGGATGATGGTAATTCCTGGGAGGGTGGCTGGGCCATGCGTTGCCAGCCGGTGGAGGCATCCTGACGCTTTGCTCCACAGCGCCGTCTCTGCCCTCTTTTTCACTCGACGCTGTGTAGAGGGAGACATAGAACACAAGCATCAGGGTACTGTACAATAGTCCCCTAGACAGGAAGCAATAGCACATGCATGGCACTGTCAAATGCCACTTCCATCCTGTCCCTCCACAACACATGGGTCAATGCAGGTAACACATGCAGAAACAGGCACGGCACATGCAATCAACATTAGCATCCATGAAGAAGGGCCTCTATTGACATAAATGCTGTCTACAAACTCACATGCATCATGGGTCATACTGAGCCCATGCACGCACATCAAAGGACGCTCATGCATCTGGCCTCATACACCACAGACACAGTGAATGCAAGGATGACTAGACTGCATCAGTGAATCAACACATCATCACGGACATGTGTCATGCATCCATGGCGTTTCATAGTCACACACATGCTACTCAGACACACAGACATGTATACCATCCATGTCCATGACAGCAGCACTCATCTCTCACACCCCATCCATGTCCAAGAACAGAGACAGACATGCATTCATGTGTGCATTCCGCATGCTGCTCCCCAATTTGCATTGTAACACATGCACCATCCATGTGGTTCACTCATGACTGGTCTCACATGCAGCACCATGATGTCCCTGCACACACACATCCATACATGGCCTATGTCACACATACAGGCAAGTAGCTGACTACCAGCACACTGCAACATGCCCTGTTTCACACAGCAATGCATGGCCACTTACCGCTCAACTCCAGACGGGTCTGCCTCTGAAGGATCTGCACATGGAGCGCTGGGCTTATGCATTCCAGGACCCTCGTCTGGATGTTGGTCAGGCTGACCCGGCACCCCTCTGCATCCTCAGCCTTCAAGATGCGCCGGGCCTTGCTGAGGGTCCTGGACCTGAAGTCCTCCCTGCGCTTTATGACGTGTTTGATGTCGCTGGTTGCCACCACCTCCGCATTGATGGCAACCACTACGTCCTCCTAGATCCTCTCCCATCCTTCCTTTTCGGCGCACAATGGTGTGAAAAGGGCCTCATAATGCCCGAGAACTTGCTCCACCAGGATACCAACTTCCTTATCGCTGAAGCTGGTAGCCCTCTACCTCTCTGGCTGGGGGTCGCCAGTGGTCTCAGATGGTGTTTGCCCCGACATGGCGACCCCCGAGGCAGGTGTGGGTGGGGAACTGGGTCCTGGGGCTGGGCTGTGGAGCAATGGTATACCAGTCGGGAGTCTTCTGTTCCAGCAGGGGTGGACACAGCAACTGGACCTCTGCAAATGGCTGACGTGCAGGCACCAAATAGTAGGGCACGTGGGCAGCAGGCAGGCAGGCAGCAGCAGATGGCAGGTGGGAGCGTGCTCGGGGCTCTGGGGGGCAGGAAAATAGCCTTCTGGGCAGGAGCGTGGTCTTCCGTGTGTTGTCGCGTGGCCAGCTTGATAGGGAGTGATTTGGCACGTTAAAAAACTGCACGTCAGCGTGTAATTCGAGGAAAGGCCCTTAGGGTGTAAGCGCGTCGATGACATTACGCGCACGGGCGTTTCCCTCGTGACAGGTGCATAGTGATTCAGCACGTGAATAAACAGCACGTCCGCATGTTAATGCGTGTAATCCGGGGAAAGGGCCTAAGCGTGTAAGTGATGTGACACGCACGTGTGTTCCCCTGCCACGGGTTGAAGATCCCACGTGGGTTTCCAACACTTTGTACGTGCTTTTTGTGGGAAGCGGTGCATGTGTTTTCCAGGCGTTGGGGTTCACATGCTATTACTTAACAGTGCGTGGGTGTTGGCTACACGTTGTTCTTCTGCACGCAAGGCAGACGGTGAGTCGCACACGCTATTTTTCCCACTGCGGGTGTCCATGTTTGTCGCGTACCCCTTTTTTTACGGCCATGCTAGCCTGCGTGTTTATCGCGTACGTATTTTTTGTGTTCCTGGCTGCCACAGCGTACTGCATGTGTTTTTTTACATGCATGTGGGAAACACGGGTCGCTTATCTCTTTTTCTTCCTTTTCTGGGATGCATGTGCATTGCGTGACATGTCATTTCTCCTAGGGGGCCACAGAATGGGACATTCATCGTAGCTGTATATACCTGTTTTTCCTTTGCGCACACTTTTGTAATGCGCAGGGATGCTACCGCTTGCCTCCGTGTGGTGGAAATGTTTAGGCCTGTGCGTGTCTTTGGCCGTGCGTGGGTTTCCCCTATTCAATTCCATAAATACGTGTGGTTCGCATGCGTGTGGGCGTTCCGTATGCTTCACAGCAGTACATTCCCAGTTACGCCTTCTTTTTCATGCGTTGTTCCCCCTTCCGCATGTTACACCCTGTGTCCCGCCCCCTTTTGGTGTGTGCGCCAACGCTGTGCGCTTTCCCTGTGCGCGTCGGCACGGCGTTCGGGATGTTGCAATGACGTGTGCGCCCTTCCTTGAATCGCACGCGTGCGCGTGCGCTTGCTTTTTCACGCTTGTGCCAGCTTGCGCCAGCTTGCACTGAGATTTTCAGCGCACATTTGTTCCATGAATCGGCCCCCTTTGTGTCTGAGTGCACTTTGATGCACATGTGCATTTGTGTCTCTAGGGACATGACTCAAAATGTCTTTCTCTGTCCATGTGCAGGTGGGGATGCACCAGATGCAGAGGAGGACGAGGAGGAGGAGGAGGAGGAGGAGGAAGAAGAATAGTTTGTGGTGCTTCAGAACACCAGTGGAGGAAGTGGTGTTGTAAGCCATGAGATCCCACTGGTGCTCCAGACCATCCTCAGTCATGATGCAGCCTCTTCGGATTCTTCAAACTAAGCTGACTTTGATGCTGAACCACACGTGTATGCCTCAAAGAAAGTGAAGGTGATTGCCCCAATGGGCTAATCAGATGGGTCCTATGAGTCTGCGATGGTACAGCAGGCTTCCCAAGCCAGTCAGTGGTGCGCCCTCTGTCTGCAGTGGTTACGAATGCATAGGGGTGACATGGCAATGTGTTGGACAACATTTCAGAGGGCATTGATAAGATGGCCAAGGCCATGAATCCACCAGTGGCCTGGGTAGAGTAACAGCTGCAGGTCATGCAGTCCTCATGCCGCTCCCACAGACTGTGCATGGAGGCCGAAAGCAAAGGTGTTGAAGGGCCGATCTGAGGTTTCTGCAGGAGTCCCTGCATGCAGATGCTCGGGCACACAGAGAGGCCCTGACGTGTGAGATGCAGTCCTTGAGGAGTACAATCCATGAAGAACTCTCAGCCACAAGGAGAGTGATCCACGAGGAGGTGGATGCCTTTAGACAGACACTGTCCGAGCAGCTCAATGCATTACGAGTGAGTGCGCATACAAACTCTGCAGCCATTCATGAGGAAGTGCATGGATAGCTCACCACCCTTACTGTGCTGGCGCATTCAACCGTGTCATGGCTGGCCCTGGCCAATGAAGACCAGGCCTTGGCACTGCGTAGTATGGGTCCACCACCACAACCACCTGCATATCAACTGCAGGATGGGAGCACATGGGGGCACGGACCAGCGTCCTAGACCACTGTTGCCGCAAGGTCCCTGAGGTCCACTCATTGGGATATTGATATGCACTCTCCCACTCCACCTTCCAGGGTGGACACCCCCCCTGCCCCCTCAGTCCAGGGTGGACTTTTATTTTGGAACATGACTGGTGTGGTCGGATTTTCTTTTTTTTTTTAACCCCTTGATTCAGCATGGACACTTTTTTCTTGTTTCTCAAAACCCCTGGCCAGGATGTTGGCATGTGTTTTTTGGCCCATTCCAAGGTGAACTCTTTTTCTTTTTTTTCATTTTTCCCTTGAGATGTGCTCTTGCCCTCTCAAAGGCATGATGCAGCCATTCACAGTGTTGTCAACTTCCATGGTTGCCTTGTGGTCGACAGGATGGCATGTGCAGGTAACAATGGGTTGAGGGAATCTTGTCACATATGTGCTGTATGAATGATTGCCATCTAGGCTGGTGAAATGCAATGTCCCATGTTGTTGCAGTGATCCTGATTCGTCCAGTAACTGCACTCGTTGGGAGATGCACCCTGCACCATTTCCCATCCCTAGTCTCCATGCCCTCTACCAGGAACTGGACCTCCTTTCACAAATTTGGAGGTACAGTTTCCGGTGGAGGTGATGAGGGAATCACATCATGCCAGCTCTGTCAGCAGGTAAGCATGTGCTCTGTCTCTCATGTTGTGTCTGTGTTATTGGTCACCATGGTCTTTGCATGCATGCCACACATATGCTAGCTGGGAGTGTGATCCTTGAGTCACTGTAAATGTCTGCACAGAGGTGTGTCTGTCCACATGCATGTGCGTGTATGTGCAGTTACACTTCTATACCGGTGCATTGTTTTGGTGTATGCACTTTCACAATTGATGCAATTAATGGAAGATATTGGGCAGCACTTGTCACATTTCAGCCATTGGCATTATTTCCAATATTCTGTATTTTCCCACTATTTGCCGGCCTGCATTCTCTATGCATCTGCACCCTTTGTATTTTGGTTCACCAACACTTGCCTCACTGACCGTGATGATGTCTGCTTACTGCCACCCTTCTACTCACCCTGGCCCCATGTTCTCCTATGGGGCCCTGCAGATATAGTCCCTATCCACATTACTCTTTGACCTATGCCACTACCCACTCCACTCCCTTATCCACTTACAACCCCTGCCCTGCCACTACACCACATGTACCACACACATCCATTGTCAGGTCTACTCATCCTCAGCTGCACCGCTCCATGATGTAGCCTCTGGTGACACAGCTCTGGGCATTTGTGTAAATTGACTCCATATTACAGGTTTCTCACACTAGCTGCATGTAGGGTTGTACAGATGTGTGCATGTATACCCTAAACAGACTGCTCCTGTGTTACCCAATCAGGTCACTTGTTGTACATTGTTTGTTTCTGTATGTTCTGTCCACCAGTATGTGTTGCATGATTTTTTGTTTGCATTATTTGTTCATCTCATCCATCACTGTAAGTGGCTGCACAGTGTGTGTGCACATTGTAGGGCATGCATGTCTTTCTTCGTCCACTCCCCACAGTGTGTCTATATCTGTTGTCCCTGTGTGAGTTGCCAGTGCACTCTGGTATACATGCTTATTGGGACAGTCTCACACAGGGTGTGTGGTCGGTTGGAGGGTTAGTGAACATCAGCATGCTATACCAAGACCCATTTACAGTGGTGTACATTAGGGGGGTTGTTGGTTGATGTAGGGTATGGTTAAGTGATTGTAGGTATTTCTTTGCGGGGATGTTGCGTGTAAGCATGCACCAACATTTGTTTACACCCTCTGACCCCCATAGCTCATCCCTGTCCTTGGCCTCTGTTTCTCTTTCCTGTATCATGTCTGCGTGTCTCTTTATTGCCAGTTGCCTTGGTGCCATGCCTTCCGGTATGACTGCTGCCTCTGTGAAGAGCTGTCTTCTGTGGAGTTGGTGATAGTTTTGCATCACATCGTCTTGGACTTTACATCATCAGCTCCACTGCCAGTGATTACTGCACTGTGCACTGTCATATTATTCAGGGGATGCCACATTGTGGCATTGGGAGTACTTCCAATGTGATCCTGGGTTTTCAACTTCTCAGTGGTCTCTTTTTGGGTGTCCTCTCAGTGTCATACTGACTGTTTCCAGATCAGAGTGTTCACAATGTCCCATCACTGTAAAAATAGGTAAGTGTTACGTGGTCCTTCACTGCATGGCACTCGGGGGGGGGGGGCAGGCAGTGTAGGTGTTGTGGGCGGGTAGGGTGTCACTTTGTCGGGTGTTAACATTGCATTGGTGTGAGGTGGGAGATTCTGGCTGCATGGGTGCTAGGACGCATGGTGAATGAGTGGCTACTGAGTTCTTGTTTGCATTTGTTGCATGTCACAGGGTGGCACATGTTGCTGTGTAATTGGGTGAATGGATGTGCTGCCTGCCCTCACATTGTGTTGTATTTCTCTACAGAGGCAGTCTGCAGGGAAAGATGGTTGCTGCGATTGAAGGTAAAGTTGATGCTGTATGTGCGTACAGGACACTGCATCAGAGTTTGGTGGTATCCAGGCTTACAGAGGGGGACATCCATGGATCCCAAGGTCTGGCTGGTGCAGGCTCAGAAGGGATGAGCTGTGAGGTGAGATGTGCATCTTTCTTGCAGTGCACTTGCATTTTTCAGATTCTTCATGATTCTTTTGATGTCACTGTGTATTGTGAGCATAGTTGTTGTCAGGGTATGGGTTGGCCACTCGACCTGTTTATTGTTGTGTAACACACTTAGGGGGTCCAAGGCAGTCCTCACATGTCTTTGTTGATCACTTCCATGTTGTCCAATGCCTTCCTACTTGTGGTCTTGTGTGTAGTTTTGTGTCTACATGTAGAACAGTTGCTGTTCTCCATGTGACGTTGGTCAGGAACTCTGTTGCTTGTGCTGTGTGTGTTTGGGTGTACTAAATGGCCACTGTTGGTTCATGTTGCTACGACTGTGTTGGTTATTTGTGCACAGCTATACAGATTAGGGGTGTATCAACCACTTTTGTTCACTTTCAAAATAGCTGATACTCAGTTGAAGTCAAAATATGGAGTATTAATGCTCTCTATTTACAGTATGTAAGCAACATGTTCAATATTGCATAACTAATTTCATACTCACAATAACATGGATAGATTTCAGCCACTAGTGCAGTAGTCCAACAGGTTGACAATTGTAGTTTGACCAGCTGATTGGAATTAGTAAACATGTAGATTTTGATGGCCATGAATGACTAGGTGCTAAGAATTGATTCTTGGCAAGCTAAAGCATTTGTCTGTTCCAACATATTATTACATTCTTAAGAATTTCTCACATTTTTGATTTGGACTTACATGTTTTATGCATCCAAAATCATTTTACTACAATCTTTGAAAATTGGGAGTATAACGCTCCGACGTACAAGTCTTATTTGGGGCTGTATTTGTGCATGTTGTTTTATGTCTAATGGACAAACACAATTTGCCTCTGAGACACATTCCCAGGGTGTTGTTTTGGGCACGGAGGATCAGCCCCAATTCATCATTGAATCAAACCTGAGTTGTGGCTTCACTATGTGTGTTCCACACGGGCAGGTTTTTATGTGAAGTATGATTGCACCAGATGGTGCGTGCAGCCTCTCCATGTGCCTTTTGGCCACCCAAGGGCAAGTGTGGTGCCTGTGGGTGTGGGCGGTGTCCCATCTGCATTTCCACTGGTACATCATGCCGTGTGGCAGCGTTGTTCTGTACACATGCTGCCATTATGATTTTACATACTACTGGTTATGCATATAGCAACACCCCACCAGAGTGGTCAAGGGAGCAGACCTGTGAATTCAGCTCTCCGAATGTGTGCTCCACTATGGCCCTAGTGGCTACATGTGCTGTATTGTATCTCACCTCAGCTGGTGTTGTGGGATTCCGGATTGTTGTCACCATAAACATTGACAGCGTGTAGGCACTGTACACTGTAAATGTGTACATGTTTATCTTTGTTATTTATTGTCAGGGTCTGTTCATCAGTGTGTCTCGTGCATGCATGTGCATGACCATTCATATTCACCGATGAGACATGCATTGTCATGTTTTCCAGATGCCAGGGCCCGGTGCAGTGGTGACTGCCGGCGGATGTAGCTATCATGTGTGCTGCCCGGAAAATTGGCATACACTTCCATGATGATTCCATTGACATCACACACTACCTGCGCATAAATAGAGTGCCAGTGCTTTCGATTCCCATAGATGTGCTCCGTCAATCGGGGGGCCGTATTGCAACATGTGTGCAGTCAATAGCACTTACTGCATGGGGGAAATGTGCTACTGCATAGAATTCATGGATCACTGTTTGCTTTCCACTGCTGTTTGAGGCATATATAAGTGTCTGCGCACACATGCATGTGCTGTTATGCATGACAATACCTGGTGTAGGCAGCGGGATTCAGTGGCCTGCGATATCCCACCAACTATTGCGGTGGTTCACTGGAAGCACCCGGTTGCTATGAAATGGAGTGCAGTCAGCAATTTTTGTAGGGGCGTAAGGGCCATGGAGCAATTTGTGGGTGATGCTAGGTCGTCTTGTCACCCCCTGACGAGGTCTAGGATTACATGGGGGGAACCTGAACCTTGCATGTACCAGGTCATCTCGTATCCCAAACAGTGTGGTGCGTGGTATGAAGATCCGGATCCTGGCCATTCTCCTCCTATGGTGTCCATGCACAATAGCCCCTACTAATGCTGGGTTCATCATGGCTGTAGACGTTAGTTTGGTGTGTATTGCGTCCTTTATATGCATTGGTTCCTATGTGTGTATGCGTGTTGAAGTTTACGCCTGCTATCATGTGGCGGATGGATCACAGGGCTTGTGTGTGCCTTTACCCAACACAAAAAAATTGTGCTAAAAATCCTTGACAGAGTTGCCTACTTGCAACTTCAAGATTACTTAGAGTCCAATCAATTGCTAGGCTTGCGTCAATCTGGCTTTCGACCTCAACATGGAACAGAAACTGCCCTTGTTGACCTCAAAAGTCAGATTGATGACATCAAGGACAAAGGCAAAGCAGCTATCCTACTCCTTCTAGACCTTTCAGCAGCCTTCGACCTGGTCGACCACAAAATACTCTGCAACCACCTCTCATCTGCTGCCCACTTTTCCCCCTCTGCTGTCATGTGGATACAATCCTTCTTAGCCAACAGAACCATGAGGGTCTTTTCATCTGCGGCTGCAGCAGGCCCCATCCCCATTACCTGCGGTGTCCAACAAGGATCTTGTGTCTCCCTATATAACATCTTTACAAAGCCTCTCTTTGACAAACTGGACCATCTGGGTGTCACCTACACCAACTACGCAGATGAAACCCAGATACTCCTCACCATCACTGGCAACAACAATGTTGACGTCACTAGGATTAACAAAATCTTCTCTATGATTCAGGCATAGATGGCCACACATGGCCTCTGCCTGAATGATGAGAAGACCGAGCTCCTCCTAGTCGGATCACCCAACAACCTACAGAAACTCAGCCTTCACTACACCAACATCATCATCGATAATAACACCATCCCAGTCATTAAAATGTGAAAACCTTAGGCTTTTACCTTGACGCCAATACCAACCTCTCTAAACAAGTCAACATGACCGCCTCAGCCACCGCCTACACTGGTAAACTAATTAGGGCCTGCAGACCTTTTCTATCCACGAATAGCTGCCTCACACTGGCCAGGGCTCTCATACAATCGAAGCTTGACTACTGCAATAGCCTCTACCTAGGTGCCAACCAAGCTATAATCAATATACTTCAGATTCTCCAAAACAATGCGCTGCGAGCAGCACTAAACATTCCCAGGCGAGAGCACATTTCCCACATAAGAATATTTTGCAAATGGCTCTCCATTCAACCAAGAATTGGACTTAAAAACCCTCTGCCTCACCTACAAAGCCTTAAACCACCTAGCCCCCCATCTCACTAACAAACTCACTTTGAAGCCGAGCACCAGAATTACTAGATCTTCCAATACTCTCTTCCTCACCGAGCCCAGATTCACCACTAAAAGAGCCGGTGGCTCGAGTTTCACGGTCCTTGACCCTCAACTTTGGAACACCCTGCCGTTGAACATCAAATCAACCAAATCCTTCCAATTGTTCAGGAAATTAGTCATTGGCTGGCGACTGGATAAAACCAATCCCAAGTCAGACTAAGCACAATACAAACTGTATATACTGTACATACCATACAAATGTTTAACCACATGCTCAAACTACCATTGTTTGTATATATTGTATATTGTATATTACCTCTGCAAATGTATAACCGTAAAAAATGTATATATATTGTACTTCTTTCTGTAACCTATCCTTAAGCAACCTTTTACTCCTGGGTCTGCAGCGCTATATAAAATCAATAAACAAACAAATAAACAAACAAGCAAGGTTGTGCATTAAGATCATTTAATACGTTTGGATTTGCATAGGAATGGACGTATGCTTGCTTATCCCCGGGCCGTCCTTCAACACACCCATATTTTGCTGGGTACTTCCTCTTCTGCTTGTTCCGCCCCCTATTTTGGACTTTGGGTAGGCCCAACGCACCCTCTGCGAGGAGTCTCGTGCAAGGTGCTCGACTGCTCGTAGAGGCGTGGCAGACCTGCGCGAAGTCCACATAAGTCCCGGGAAAGTCCTGTGCAGTCGATTCCATGAGTTGATGAAAGAAATTTCACGCACGGTTTGGCGCACAAAGTCCCTATTTACCAAGCAATTAATTCCATGAATCAGGGACATACTCTTAACAAACCAACATTGTGTAACATATCAAAGCACACACACAAACATAAACACCTGCACCAGTCTCACCCCTTCAGATTTTAGGTGTGCTCTTGGGCAGTATGCATTCAGTGGCTACTGAAATACTACACCAAGCATCGTTCTAAATATTGCTCTTGTTTAGTGGTACATTTGTCTGCCTCCTCTTTTTTTGTCAAAAACATTTTATTAGTTTCCAATAAAAGATGCTTCAACACAATAAAAAAAAGTACAATAACAGACTAAAATAACAAGAACCTCCTACTTCCCTTTCCCCCCACCCAAATCCCTATTCCCCTACTTCCACAGACGGCCCACATCTGCGAATATAACTTAAATCAGTTGAACTAGAGGAACGCAGTCTGGCCCACGTAACTACACTATCAAGTAGGTTTCTGACTGATTTGAGGACTAACCTTCCACATGAAATGTTCGATACTGCTTTGTGGGCATGTGTTCTGCATGTTTTCATTTCAATCAGCATATTCTCAGTATCGGAATGTTACAATTACGTTCTTGCGCACATCTGGAGTCATTCGTTTAAAGCCCTAAATCTACTCGGACACCTGATACTAACACAATCTGAAGTAGAAAATGGGTAACATTCCCCATTTCCGGGCAACGGCCTCATCACTGTCATATCAGCGGTGCCTTCTGCTTTGCCATCCTGTCTCCTCTTTTCATGCGTTTTAGGCAGTGACACACCAACTCAGCACCCTGATTAACATAGAGGGCCCTTCTACGCAAACATATGGACAATGCACAAGGTGTGCTCCCTGGTGCAGTGTTACAGAGCCCCGACCCGCCTACATATAATCAGCTGTACATGTCTTCCTCCCTCTCACGTCAAATAATTCAAGGTCTGTGACATCTGGCGGTCCTGCTAGAAAAATACATCAATTGGTGGACATGTGTGGGAGGGTCTTCTTTCTGCCAAAAACATTGAAACCTGTCTGTCTTGTGTTTAGAGGAAAATAAAACATTCGAATATGTCAATCCATTTATTTGCTTTCAAAATATAGTGGTAAACATTTTAGAAATAAATGATTATAAAGGAATGGCATTTTTGGGAAATAACACTTCATATAATGTAGATTTGTCGACTGCCATTTCAGAGCTATGAGTTCAGCGCGTCCACCTTTTGCTCTTCTTCGACTTTTTATAGTTTTTTCTTGTAAAACGAATCGGCCTGCTGCTGAGAAAGCTGAGATCGTAGTTGTGTGGCCGGCATCCAGGTTCAATTACACCTCCCCGTGGCACTGGACATCATTCCGGGGTCCTCCAGAACCCAAGAACACAGCTCTGACCCCACCTGTGATATCTTCTCCCGCCGGTGCGCCAGCGAGGGAGAGAGCATGTGGGGCCCCATGGCTGCAGAGCGAAATGAAGGAGGCACACACAGGGGCTCGTGCTTTTCCCGGAACTGCCTCCTCGTGGCGGGGGCAGGGTTTTTATTAAACGCGCCTTACGTCACAGCGTCACGGGAAGTAAGGTGTACACAACATTCCTCCTTTTTTCCAACAACTTAAAACACAACACGCTAAATACAATCATGTCAAAGTGATTCAACATAACTCTACTGTGCATTCTAGTCCAGCACACCTTATAGTCCTACCACTCATAGGGGGTCATTACGAGGTTGGAGGTAATGGATAAACAATGCCGGTAAAGGATTGCCGGCATTGCATACTGCTCCGGGCTATTCCGACCTATACCCCGTTATTAGAGGCAGCGCTAATAACGGTGCATCTAATAGCAGCAGGGGCGCAGGCACGCAGCCCGTCAGGCCGGCAATACCGGCATGCCATTAATGGGAGGACATCACAAGACAGGCGGACATGCAAAAACCGGCATCATGAAGGCGCTAATCGGGGATACCGGCATGCCGGCAATACCGTCATCATGAACCAACGGTAAAATTCTATGTGCAGTGTTTCCAACTGCCACAGGTGCACACAATCAGCACAGGTGGAGGCAATGGAGTCTGGGCCAGCACAAAAGGAGCACACCCACACACCACACCCCTTCCCACACCAAGATGATTCCTATAGTAGTAGCAATACTGGGGATGGAGGACACTGCTACACCAGCAACAACAACAACAACAACAACAACAGCAACAGCAGGCACCACAGAGGAGACGCAGGAGGAGAAGGAGGGTGAGACAGGCCCAGCATGCCCCACCAGTGCAGTCGTGGTACCATGCAGGCAGCCCCCAATCCCTCGCATCAGAGCCAGTACATTCAACCGGTATACACGCATTTCATCGCAGTATTTTTCATCGCGTGTTTTTTCATTGCCGTTTTTATTTAGAAAAAAAGCAATCGTTATTTTTTTTTGGGGGGGTTAAAAAATTAAATATATGGTTCTGGGTGTAAGGGAATAAAAAAAAAGGGGGGGGTTTGGGAGGGCAACCCCCCAAAAAAAAAAAACAAAAAAAACCCATCAGTTTTTCGAAAAGAAAACCGCAGATGAAAAAACCTGCGATGAAAAATACTGCTGCAAAATAACATAGAACCCATTCAACCTAACCCCTGAGCAGATCCACACCCTGTACCGTCTGGACCGGGACACCATCACCACCATTGTGGACATGATACACAACGACATTGTCAGCCTCATTGAAATAAGCACCGCCATCCCCCCTCTACTGAAGGTAGTGTCGGTGCTCCAGTTCCTTCCCACAGGCACCTACCAGCACACGGTGGGGCACATGTATGGCATATCACAACCCTTATTTTCTTGCATTCTGAACAAAGTGCTGGATACCCTCCTCAAGCACACATGGGACTACATATCCCTACCATGGACTCCCCAGAAGATTTTTGATACAAATTTGGCTTCCATGCACTGGCAGGCATGCCAAATTGGATAGGTGCCCTCGACTGCACCCATGTGGAGTTGGTGGTCCCGCATACCATGGAGGTGGTGTACCGCAACCACAAGCAATACCACTCCATCAATGTGCAGATGGTATGGGATGCCAGCAAGATCATCACACATTGTTGTGCTCGATATCCCGCATCAACTCATGACTCTATGGTCCTGCAGAACTTCACGCTACCATGCTACATGGAGTGATATGCTGGACGGCGTGCCTCGCTGCTTGGTAAGTTGCATGACAGGCACATGGCACTGAAATGGGGGGAGAGATGCACACACCACCATGGCGTCAATGTGGATGTGACAGAATGATGTGCACATCACTAAACACTGTGCCCCAAAGCATCCCAAACAGAACATGACAACCAAATCCCATAGGAATGAAGTAAGGTCGACACCTATCACAACATGACAAACAGTAAACCACCCCACATCCCACAACACGTGCACCACTCATCAGCGGACCTCACCCTCCATAACACCATCCAGCAACATGCAGTGAATATGTACTATGTTGCTGTCTCCAGCAAATCACCATGCAGGACAAGTATCCATGGGAGTGCCTTGAACAAAACCACCAAGTGAATCCACTGTCTGTCACAGGGCCACCACAACCACAGGAATGCAGCATGTCATCATGGGAAAAATCAGCACTGAATGCCTAACATTGCAGAGCCTACTGCCAATGCTCCCAGTCAGAAAATCCTACAGAACACAACACATCAGAAATTAGACACGAACACAGCTGTATGTGTACACGATGCATGAGCAACAAGAAGGCAGTGCACACCGTGTATCATCTTTAAGATGCAACCCACACCATTAGTCCATGGCACAGGACACATTGAGGGCCTAAAAATGGCATGCATACAACCAGAGAAATGTGCATGTGACCAACGATAATCTGCAGGCATGTGTGACTAGTACAGCTATCCATCATGAATCGACTGACATATACCTTTTTTTGCCTCCCATGCAGGTGACAGTGGCCATCCCTTGAAGCTGTGGCTCCTCACCCCTGGCCAAAACCCACAGAACAGGCACAAGGAAGACTACAATCGTTCCCACACCCGTACCCGTGTGGTCATCGAGCAGACTTTTGGCCTGTTGAAGGCACGGTTTCGCTGCCTTAGCCGGTCGGATGGGGCACTGCTCTACAGGCATGAGAAGGTGGCCAAGATCATCATGGCATGTGTCATGTGTATCCGACGGAACGTGCCCCTGCCCCCTGACATTGAACAGCTACCACCTGGTGATGATGAAGGGGATGAAGAAGATGTGGCTGCACATCATCATGGTGCCGATGTACAGGAGGGACGTGCTGTGCTTCAGTCAGTGATTGCACAATATTTCTGACACACATGGCTGCAGAGGGTGACATGATAGTTGGACAGAGGGCACTGGGTGTGGGAGTGATGTACACTATGCATTGTATATGAATAAATGACACATGCACAATGATGAATGTCCATTCAAGATATGTGTTCACACAACAGGTGTATTTAAATGTCCAATAAAGATGAAAGTGCTCTAACCCTCCACCACCCTCACCCCCTCTCCCACCCCTGGCAACTCCCCAACACACCCTCACCCCCTGCCCCTCCCCCACAACTCCCCTACACACCCTCACCCCTCCCCCTCCCCCTACAACTCCCCAACACACCCTCACCCCACCTCCTCCCACAACTCCCCCACACACCCTCAACCCCCCACAACTCCCCCACGCATGGTGTCCAAACATGTGTCTATTGCCTTCATCAGGCTGGGCAGTCTACTTCCTGCCACTCCCTGCACCTGGTGGCGGCATGTCCGGGCGGCGCTGGGTGCGTGCCGACCTGCGTAGTGGGCTAGTCTGTGTGGAGCTCGAGGACGATGGTGTCGCCGCCTGCTCCATTTGGGGGGCCGGACGCTCAGCCTCCATTGCATCAGCAATGCGGCTGAAGACCTGCATCAGGGCTAATACCTCCTTACACAGTCTACTGGTGCTATCTGCAATTATCTTCCCCAGAGAGGCGGTGTTCTCGTGCCACTCCTGCCTTGCTTGTGCATTGTCAGTAACAAATTGTCGCACCAGGACAGTTAGCTCCTCCTGCTGCTGCAAAGCTTGCCCTGCCTGCTGCACCCCCGCCGGTACACCTGTGGAGGTGGAGGGTGCTTGTGTGTCATGCACAATTTCTAATGGGTCCCCTACGGGACTCATGGCCCCTTGGATGTCCTCACCGCCAGACTGCTCCAGGGTGGTGCCATGGTCGGAGTCGACCGATTTGAGCTGGGGGGATGGTGCCGGTCTAGGTGTGCCAGGCAGGTCGGAGGAGTAGTCCTCAATGGGCACCCACACCTGTCCCTGTGCCTCGCCATCAGCCGGGGGTACTGTAGCTGCCGCCTCCCCAACTGAACTGTTCTCTGCTGAGAGTGCAGCTTCAACTGTGTCCTGTGCCAGGGTGACTGGAGTGGTTGGTACAGTGACGACGGCCCTTGGCGGCACCAGTGCCTTTGCATCCGGAGGTGATTTCCTCTGTGGTGCCTGCCGAGGCTTGTGTTGGGCTTTGGAGGTGGAAGGCATGTTGCCCTCATTCCGGGCCCTCTTCTGAGGTGTGGTCGGCTGTGGGGGAGAGTCCCGGGCCTCGCTGTCATGATCTGAGCTTGTGGGGGTCAAAGAGAGGGACGGCATGAGTGATGGTTTGAGAAGCATCATGCATACATTTGTATAATTGCTCAACTAAACAATAGAGGGTAATAGGCAGTGGAGTTTGGATGATCACGTTGCTTGCTATATGGGTGGGTAATGCAGGCATCCGTCGGGGTCACTCATGTTGGGGCAGACGTATGCTATGTGACATGTATATTTGTTGTGGCCTGCATGCAGTGTGATTTATGCCATTAACATCTTGGTGTGGTTTGTTTAAGGTATGGCATTGCCTTGCTGCATGTGGCTGTGCTATGTACGACAACTAGACTGGGAATGTGCGTGTATTGGGGCATGGCTTGCCTCTTTAGACAGACATTTGGGGGGACTATCATCAGATTCTGCATTACAATGTTTTCTTAAGACACTCACCTCCTTCCGCCGATGAGGTGGCGCCACATTCCATGTCACCCACGCCTTCAATGGCCCCTATGCCGATCAGGCTAGCACATATCTCCTCCCACCGGGACAGCTTTATCGGAGAGCTTGCTCCTCTGCCAGTTGCCATGCCCTAGCTCCTGTTTGCCGAGAGGATGTTGCGGACTCGCAGGCGTGGGTCATCCCACCTCTTCCTGCAGTCCTTAGTTGTGCAGGGGGTGTTGCCAACTGCGCTTTTTGTGCCACTAGTGCCCAGATATCCATCTTTCTGATGACAGCCTCCCTCTTAAGGCTCTGGGCAAACACTTCATCGGCACTTGTCTCGGGAGGATAGCTCATGGGCAACGTGCTCGCCTTGGAAGCAAGACGTCACAGAGCACCACAGGTTCGATCCCCGGGTCCGTGCTTATAAACCTCTGGGTATTAAGCGCGTTATAAATAATTTATCATATCATAACCAGGCTCTCCACCAGCATGGTGAGCTCGTCTTCATTAAAGCGCTCTTTGCGCTGGCGGGATGTGACTTTTTTGACTGCCTTGGGCATTGTATTGTTGTTGTGGGTAGATTTTGGCACACAGCAATATACTGCAGGTCCTGGCTGCTGAGGATGGCAATGGATTGAGTTTTTAAAGATGGCCGCCATGCTTTTTCCCGTTCCTGTGCGATGACGCTACTTCCGGTTCCGCTTATTTACGGTGACCATTATTAGCATTCACTGCTGTTAGTGGTCTATGATGATAGCGGTCACCGCTAATAGCGATGTCCGCTAATGCTGTCGTGAATCATGCCGGTAGTGCTGTCTGCGCTTTGCATGATGCTTCTAAGGGCAATTTTAGGGACTTTTAGGGCATGTCGGTAATGTCATTACCGGCATTGGTGCAAAGCTTGTGCACGCGTAATCGGAATAGCCCTCTATTAGCGGGCTCTTGACTACACGGACACAGGATTTGCTCTATGGACGGTTACTTACCTCCAAACTTGGAATGAGGGCCCTAGTCACTTAACTTCTCTGGGGCTCTTGGTGCAGTTCTTAGGGCGTAGCGCCCACATCTAGGGGCTGTCCCAAAGATCGTGTACTGTTGCGGCTCACTGGCCTTATTTGGAGACGCCTCCCTCGGTTCCTCCAACAGTCCGTCTGTCTCGTTCTCCTCGGTCGACTCCTCCTTGGGTTGTTGGTACTCATCTTCCGGCGGTGACCCTGCTTCCTCTGAGGGCTGCTGGTCCCCATCAGTCCACATTTGTCGTGGCACTTCCTTGAACCATGATGTGTTCCTGGTGATCAGTTGCTGCCCTTGTGTGGCTGTTATAATGATACCTCTTCGTCGAGTTATAGTCCAGGGAACCACGTCGTACTGGGTGTCCAGCTTTTTTTTCGAGGGGTTATGCCTCACCAGCACTTGATCGCCGACTTGGTGTCTGGATTCCTTTGCGTGTCTCTTGGTGCTCATGCGCTCATTTGCCGTGATCCTTCTTTGATTTGAGCGTTCGCTTTCGTAGGCATCTGTGCCCCTGTTTGGATGGTGTGGAATGGATGAGTTTATGACGGTCCTGTACATGATGTCTGCCGGTGGTATTCCTGTGGTGCTGTGGGGTGTCACTGTGTAGTTCCTTAGGAATCGGTACAGGTCTACCCTCCATGGGCTGGAGTGTGCCCAGGATAGGTGTAGCACTTTGTTGAGGGTACCCATGAACCTCTCCGCATCTCCATTGGCTTGGGGCCTTCTCGACGTGATGTGGTGGAATTTGATGTTCAGATCATCCAGGTATTTTTTGATTTCTGCCCTTGGAAGGGTGGCCCGTTGTCGCTCCGGATGCGCCAAGGTAGGTCATGGGTGGCAAAGATCTTCTCCAGAGCCGGCATCACCATGTCTGCGGAGGTCGATGGCACGATTTCCACCTCGGGATATCTTGAGTGGTCATCAATGGCCACTAACAGATACGTGCCTTCTTGGACCACGCAGAAGTCAACGCTGATCAGGTCCCATCTTGAGGACCCCCGCACTGCCGCTTGTATGGGTTCGGGGTTCGGTGGTGCGCTTGTGATCTGACACGGGAGGCATGATGTTATGAGTTGTTCTACCTTGGTGTCGATGTGCAGGAACCATACTCAGTGCCTGATCCTGGCTTTGGTCCTGACCATGCCTTGGTGACCTTCGTGAGCCAGCGCAATGACTCTGTCTTACAGACTTGCGGGTATGACAATCCAAGCTCCTCTTAGTATAAGTCCTTCCTTGGTGGCAGGCAGGTCTTGTTGCACTGGGAATATGCCCATGAGGAAGTCTACGGCTTCGGGTGTGCGATTGTGTACATTTTGCAGAAAAGATTTCCATTCGCCGCAGATGATGGAGTCCTTGACGAGGTCACATCAGGGGTCAGCTTGTGTGGCTTGTACAATGTCCTCAATGCCGCTTGCTCTTGGTTTCATCATGTGCATGACCTGGCAGAAGTGTTACTCGGTTTCTTCCGCCACATTCACCTCTCTTAACGTGGCCGCTCTCGGGTGTCGGGATAGGAAGTCTGCGGGGTTGCTGCTGCCAGGTTGGTATGTTAGTTCACATTTGTATTGTTGCAGGTGTAGCAGCCACTTCCCTATCCTCACCAGGGAGTGTGAAGAGGATCCTGTGAAAATGAGGATGAGAGACTTGTGGTCCGTGTATGCCTTGAATTTTCGTCCATGTAGGTATATGTGAAATTGGTGGCAGCCCCACAATACCGCAATGGCCTCTTTCTCAATATGAGAGTACCGTTCTTCAGTGGGAGTTAATGCACGGAACGCGTAGGCAATCGGCTTCGTTTCTCCTGTCTGGGCAACTTGGACCAGGATCGCTCCGAGGCCGATGGGGCTGGCATCAACATATAGTTCCGTCGACAGTGTGGGGTCGTAGTATGCCATTGTGGTGTCAGCTGACAGGGGCGTCTTGAGCTGCTCGAAAGCATCCTGGCAGTTGGGGCTCCAGACACATTTTGTATTAGATTTGGTGAGTTCCCTGAGTGGCTCGGACATTGTTGCCAGATTGGGGATGAATCTCCGCAGTACGTTGCCATCCCCAAGAAACTGCGTACTTCTGTGGGTGTTGTTGGGGGTGAGGCTTATGTGATGTCCGCAACTTTTTGTGGGTCGGCAGAGACTCCAGCGCCGTTGAACACATATCCGAAGAAAGTGATCTCTTCCTTCATGAACTCGCACTTCTCCCGGTGAATGGTTAGCCCTGCGGTCTCCAGCCTGCTAAGTACCATCTCGGGGCGATGCATGTGTTCTTGCCTGTCGCTGGTGTGGATGAGAATGTCATCACTGACATTGAGTACTCCCGGGATGCCCTGTATCACTTCCTGGATGGCCTGCTGGAAGACTTCAGCCTCTGAGGATATGCCAAAGCTCAGTCTTTTGTATTGGCGCAAACCCAGGTGTGTGGAGAAGGTCGTGATGTATCTCGAGTCCCGATGCAGTTTCAACTGATGGTATCCCGCATTGAGGTCAACTTTAGAGAACACCTTTGATCCTGTGAGGTCTGTGATGATTTTGTCAAGCGTGGGGGTGATGTGTCGTTCCCGCTTGATAGCTGCATTGGGGAGGCTCATGTCGATACAGATCCTCACCTTCCCTGGTTGTTTTGGCTTCTTGGTTACCACCATGGGTGAAACCCACGGTGTCGGCCCAGTTACTTCCTCTATGATGTCAGCTTTCTCAAGTTCTCACAGCTCCTTTTTGACTTGGTCTCTCATGTGAAACAGTGTCCTGTGACGCACCACTCGAGGCTGTACTTATTCATTGATATGGAGTTTGATGAGTTTGCCTTTCAGGCATCCGATACCTTTGAGGAGGCCTTTGTGCTTGTGAAGGAGGCTGGCAAATTCCGATGGGTTGTTTATGTTGCAGACGAAGCGTATTAATTCTAGATCTTCCGCTGCATCCCCACTCAGCAGGCATTCGATGCCTGCGTCAACGACATACACCTTGGATTCTATTGTTCAGTCGCCTCTGCTGAGAGTTGTCCGAAAGCGCCCTACCACTGGTAGTGGAGTTTCGCACCCGTAGGCGAATAGAAGCGTGTCTGTCTTCTTTAGGACTGGGGGGGCATAGTTTTCGGAACATGGTCACCGGCATAACATTCACTGATGCCCCCGTATCGATTGTCATTTGTGTCTCTTGGCCTTGTATGGCCACTATGCATTTCCGTCTTCTTTGCCTTTTTGTCGACCCTGTGCTTCTGTGATCAAGTGCAGAGACTATGGGCCTCATTACACGAATGGCGGTAAGGATTTACCGGTACCGGTAAATCCTTACCGCCTTACTACGAGGTCCCTTTGCGGGTTGGGGGATTTAACGCCTGCTTTTTGCAGGCGTTAAAAACCAACCCGCCAAGGGACCCAGGGAGCTAATTACAGTACCGCAATTTGCGGTACCATAATTAGCACCTTCCCCATTCCCATTAAGCCCTATGGGGCAAAACTGGGAATGGGGAAGGGCAATGGGGGAAGGGGGAATTACCACCCCGCCAACCTTGGAATGGGGTGGTAATTCCCCTTTCCGCCAAGGCGGTGCCGGTATTTTACCAGCATGAACAATGGCGCTAATAGCGCCATGGTTCTCTGCCATCCGTGTTATGAGGCCCTATGTATACTTTCCTTCCTTTTCTCAGTTGTCTGCTTTCTGCCTCTTTTGTAGTGTCGCCATCGATATCGCCTTCTTCGTTGGTGGATGAGTTGGCTGTCTCGATGCGGCGGGCATTGGCCTGTTTCTTTTTTCTCTGGGCCCTTTTCTCTTGTTGCAGCTGGGGGCATTGTGCGGGCCATGACGATCTGCAGACTCTCGCATAGTGATCCTTCTGGCCACATGCTCTGCACGTGGTTCCTTGTGCTGGGCAATTTCGCCTTCCATGACGTGCACTTCCGCACCACCAACATTCATCGGGCCTAGGAATTCTTGATTGCCACAGAGGTGGAGTGTTTGCGTCGTTGGGGTCTTCTCTTGACTGTTGGCGGCTGGCAATTTGCTCTATCATCACTGTCGTCTGTGTTATCTGGAGATTCTGCAGGGTGATGCTCATGTGTGCCACCCTTGCACGTGATAGTTCCCTCTGACGTCCGTATTCAAGGATTCTGGCCAGTGAGAACCCCTTTTCGCTCAACACCATCCTGCGTAGCTTTTCTGAGTGCATGCCATTGATGACTTGGCGTCTGATCTCTTTTTGACGTTGTCAAACTCACATTAGAGCGTGAGTTTTTCCGAGTCTCGTGTGATATGCGTCAATCGTTTCCTCTTCTAGCTGGATGGTGATGCAGAAGATGAAAGTTTCGTAGTCTGGGTTTAGTTGTGGCATTAAATGGGCTGTGAGAGCATCCTTTGTTAGCTGGTAGACGTCTAAGCCATCTCCGATGATGAGCGAGTTGAAGATGCGTAGGACTTCATCACCCACGTTGAGTAGGAGGTGTGACCTCATTTTCCTGGGTGTTGCGTCATCTTTGCAGTCCATGGCAATTTCAAATTTCTCGACCCACAACAGCCATCGGGGGCCCACAGATGAGGGGTCTGTGTATGGGTCAAAAGGTCTGAATGCCATTGTGGTACCCCCTTGCGGCCGCGGGGACGGTGCTGTGGGCATTAGGTTGGCCGTAATCCTCGATGGCGTGCCAGGCCTGGGTGTGGATAGGCCTGTTGCCATGATGTGCTGAAGTGTGGGCTGTAGTAGAGAGTGTGCGCTGAACTTTCCTCACCTCAGGGGGATTGTAGCTGGCAGTGCTGTGTTGCCTGGACTACCTGGAGGTCTGTTGGCTGGCTCCAAGCATGCAGTGGCCCAGTGGCCTCAGGCATGCATCAATAGTGTTGTTCTTTTGAGGGAAACCCATTGGTGGGTTTGATGCAAAAATAAAAAATGGATGCATTAGCCACTTTTTTTTTTTTAGAAGAAAAATATATTTTTTTTTCAGGTGCGGGATGGGCCCCCCACCGTGTTTGAAAATATTCACCCGTGTCGAGGGCTTATTGTTATTGTTTAAGCACACGCACGTGCTGTGTCATAGTTCGTTCCCTCGTCGCCAGTGTGATATCTTCTCCCGCAGGTGCGCCAGCGAGGGAGAGAGCATGTGGGGCCCGGTGGGCCAAGGATTGGCTGTGGAGCAAAATGAAGGAGGTACACACAGGAGCTTGTGCTTTGACCGGAACTGCCTCCTCGTGGCGGGGCTTTTATTAATCGAGCCTTACGTCACTGCGTCGCGGGAAGTAAGGCATACACAACACTGCACTGCTTCGGCGTGCCATGGATATGTAACTTCTGAGCACCAAGTGTTTGCTCCAGCATATAGAGTAAGGAGCAGCAGAGCCAGAGGCACCCATTGGATCCATCCCCATGTGGGGTGGGCTTTGACACCAGCTCCACACAAACCGTTGGATGATCATGAAAGGCTGAACTTCTGATATGAATATCAGCTGATCCTGTGATGCACCCGTTCATTGGCCTATGTTCAGAGTTAACTCGTTGGACATCCCGGATGTGAAAATGCTGCTTTTAAAAAGGTGCTTATGGTATTGCTCATGGTTACTGTTTCCCATATACATGAAAGGTGTATACTTGCTTGACGCTGTGGTGCACTAAAATTAGTAGTTAAAAAGGCTGATGATCATTTGGATTGAAGTTGTCAAGCCCTTTGTTCAAATGGTATGATTCGTTTTTAAGCATTGACTCGTGTGAAATAGTAACTTTAATACATATAGGGCCAGTAAAGCTTTTATCCTCCTCTTTTAGTGTTTTTGGTGAACTGGTGTTTTCACTCAAGAAAGTCGCTGAACACTCCTGTGGCAAAGGACATCACACTGGCTGATTAGATTAGTCCAAAAAAAGAGTACCTCATGTAGAGCAGGGGGTACGAAAGGATATCGTCACTAACCAACCCTTCTAAAAACACACCCTTATGCATACACGTCTCAAACTCTTAACTAAAAACAACCATACCGCTACAGCACAACAAACTGCAAGTACTACACTACACCACAACAACAAAACAAGCCACACCTAGCCTCCCCCAACAGCACATGGCGGCTAGCAACCGGAAAACACACCTACGCTCAATGAGAATTGTCAACCGAACTGAAGCTACCAACAGCACAGCACAGCTCTCCTGCTTATTTCTCCCGCTCAGTCCTACTAACTTACCCCTCTCGTCCTTGCTGTTCAGATCCTCCAGAGCGCAAAGAAACCATGCAGGTAGCAACAGTGCGTGTTATAAGAACCTTTAACATAACATAATAATAATAATAATAATAATAATAATAATATTTATTTATGTTTTAGGTCATATCAGAACTTTTCATAAATTCACATACATTATCGACCACATAGACACAAGACACCAACAATAAGATGAAACACAATCCATAATATGGCAAAAAAATAAGAGCAATTAATTAAGTTGAGCAGGCTTCATATGCAGAAAAACAAAACTGCAACTGATTACAATCACTCACACAATGCATACATAATAACCATTGTTTTAGTTATGCACTCATAAAATCTGTGAAATTCCCTAGCAATTCTTCAATTTTCATCCATACTTGATAGAGTGCCAGATGTGTAGATATAGAATCCGTGTTCAAGCGGTAATTCCAAAAGTCCTTGGTTTTTATGATGTCATAATTATCGACTCGGTTCTCAAGAGAGATCCTATAGAGGGGGCCCAGTTGAGGACAACCAGTGAAAACATGCTTTGCAGTCTCCACATTAGTGGGGAACAAACAAATGCGGGAATACCTGTCCTCTTCAGCAAGTCCCCATGTGGCTCCCCATGTGGCCCGTAATGGTAATACATTACAGCACAACAGAAGGCGCATCTGGCAGACTCGTGGATGGGGGCACTGCACAAAATACCCATGGGGCTTTTCAAAAGTATGGGTAACAGTATTCACTGCTTGGTACCCTTTTAATTTCGTTAGGTGAGTATAATTACACCAGTCCCATCTGTTGAATTTCCTGCAAAAGATCCCTTTTATTTGTTCGAAGTCTTAGCAGCGATTTAGATCGGGATGCCACTGCATTAGTTTGAATTGTTCATTGTTTAACTTCATGTAGTTTATACCTCCCAGTAGGGGCTCTTTGTGTAAATTACTACCTAACACCATTAGCAAAGGAAACTGTGGAGACAGCAGAGATGTAATGTACAGTATTCCTCTTCTTAGCGCCTGTCCCTTCAGGGATCTCAGACCTATTTCTAGGCATATGTATTCCATTGGGGTCGAACTAGGTAACCCTAACACACTACGGCAAAAATGCCCCTCCAATCTGTTTAGCCTATTTCGATCACTCATTGTGAGGGCCTCTAATCCATATAAGACAGAAGGGCAAAACCACTGCTTGTACAGCGTGACAATCCCGACGAGGGAATAGCCTGAATGCTGGCAGACAAATCTACGGCAGAGGGCACTTAATTGCTTGGCTTTTCTGGTTTTCAAATCGGTGATATTAGAGTAAGTTGCCCGATTTGAGATAGTAAGGCCCAGACATTTGTAATAGTATATTGAATCTCCCCTAAAGTTGTAACCATAACATAACATAAATGTTTCTTGAGGAGTATTACATAATCTTAGTCTTACTCAAGTACACAGCTAGCCTGTTAGGAGTAGCATAACTCCCAAGTTCATTTAGCATATCCTTCAATCTGGAGAAGGTCTGATCAAATAGGACCAGATCGTTTGCATAAATCACAGAAGAAACACCAGATATAGATTGAACACCAAGGGAGCCAGCACGCAACCTTGCTTGACTCCCCTGTTAATTCTCACTGGCGTGCTCAAACTACCATTATTCCCCAGGCGAATATGCGCCGTTGTGTTGCTATGGAATGCAATAAGAATGTCCACTAGCCACTCAAAGCAGTTCTTTTCCCTTAGTTTCCCCACAACCAAGCGCAATACACCTGGTCAAATGCTGCACGGAAGTCCACAAAAGCCAGGTATAGAGGAGCACTCTGTTTTACACTGGCTCTGAGCACCAGTGCATCTAAACGTCTAACATTGTGTAATGTGCTAGAGCAAGGGGCGATTGCCAGTCTGGAAGGGGCTCAGAATGCCATCCCTTTCTATTCAGGATTGTAATTGAGACAGCACGCAGGAGGCAAACAGTTTCCCAGAGACATCCAGCATGGATAACAGTCTATAATTCTCTGGTCTCAGTCTGTCCACTGCTTTAATAATAATAATAATTTCGCATTTATATAGCGCTACGAACCCTCAGGTATCTGAGCGCTGCTTATTATTACCCACGACCTCTGAAGGATAAGTTTGGCCGTGTTGGGATTCGAACCTGCATCAGCAGGCTCTGCATGGATGTTAAAGCAAGCGCTCTACTCACTGTGCCACTGGATAGGCTCTGAGAGTAGAATGGCCTTTGTCCACGTCTCTGGGATTACTTTTTCACAAGACTCTATCGAAAAGCTGCAGCAACAGCATTGCCCCCTCTCTGGGATCTCCGTTCAGAACCACGGTCGCCAGGCCATTTGGGCCTGGGGCTTTTGAATTTCTCAACTCAATTATTCGTTCTTGTAGATCTACAAGGCTAAGAGTCAGTGGCCACTCACTTAGACCCTCTTCCAGAATGTTGCTACCTCTTGACTGTGCCTCCAGTGAAAATATTTTCCCTTGTATAAACCACAGCCAATTCTGTTCTGCAATTGAATTTATCTTGGGCTGTTTATTTGCACTTCTCGCAAGCATCAATACTTGCCACATTGTATGCACGGTTTTACTGCAGATAGCTGCCATCATATTTTGCCAATCCCTATTTAGCCCTTTAAATGTATGATGTTTTAGCCAATTTCATTAGCAGTTTTTAGCCTTTTTTGTTTCTTTCAGGGTTACTACCATAGGTCCATCGGCAATTTTAATTTGACGCAGGTGTTTTCTTAGTTTGGCTTTAGCCCTTCTAATTTCAGGGTCATATCTATAGGGTTTCAAATTGCCAATACAGCCCCTCAGTTTTCCTTTAACCACTTCCACCGCACACGTCATGCCATATATCCATTCTTCTATGTCATCTGAAGAAGCCTTATATAATATACACAACGCTTCACTAACTATCCCCCGCAAGGCGGTGCAAGCTTTTTGGATGTTCAGATGGGACAGACTGATGCGGTTGCCACCAGAGTTAACTTCCATCTCCCCCAGACTATGTGTGTGTTAATCTTCATGAGCCCCCCCCAGCTCCAAACACAGCAGAGCGTGATCACTACAATCACTTTTCATTACTTTGAAGTCAACTGTGGCCTCCAATAAGGCGTTGTTGCCCCCCCAGATAGTCGAGGGAGGCAGATATTGTGCTCATTTGCCAGGTTGGTTTCCCCAGAGAGTTACCCACAGTTCTCCCATTCAGGAATGTTAGTTCCCATTCTGCAATAAATTTGAGCCACTGTCATCCCTTCTGGTTGTTTTTTTTATCCTGCATGACATTACTTGAGGACATGCACTGGTAGGAAGGAACTTTGGGGGGACTCACCACATCGTCCATTCAAATCTACTCCAAGCACAAAGATCGCACTCATGGACGAGGCTCCCCAAATAAGAATGATCTTGTCAATGTATTCAAAGATTTCCTCTGTTCTGCTACTGCCTGGAGGGTCTTAGACAATCAACAGTAACATGCGCTGGGCAACCCCCAAGTCTTGGCATGCAAACTTTAACTACCAGCACATTGCCTTTCTCATTGGGCAGGAGAACCTGGCATACCTGCCATTCAGCACACACCCCAATCATCAAGCCATCAATGGGTCGTCCCCTGGGGCCTTTAGATGCTAGTATTTAAAATGTTATATTTATGTTTATGTTTATGTTTATTCATTTATATTGCGCACCAGACCCGAGGGTATGAGAGCGCAGGAGCAGCATGGTTATTCTCAGCTTGGTTACAGTGCTGTACAGTAATTACAGTGTGTACATAGGATAAAGCAGTTGCATTTGTGAACAGCATATGCAGTGACAAACGAATTTACAAATGTACATAGGGTAGGCAAAGGTAGGTAGTAGTCGTTATCCTTTATCCACTGGATGTATTTACGCCTAAAGTGGGCGTTTATACACATCTGAATAGAATAGGGCACACAACCGGGTTTCCTGAAGCATACATTCTTTAAAACTTGTTAACAATTTAGTTGAGGGGCCATTTGGGCAAAAATGTGAGTAACCCCTGGTATTCCAGCAACCCATTTTCCAATGTCAGACAACACCAGGATCCATAGTTTGGAAAACACTTCTCAGCCCCCTAAGACCTACATTATTAAACCCCTCTGGGATTGGTTTGGAGCTTGGCCCTTACAGGTGCACAACACCCTTGGGCCGACTCACAATTTCGATTATCAAGTTCAAAGCCCAGGTAAGCAAGTGAGGCTTTCTGTGCCCTTACATTGTGGCACGTTCTCGCAGCATACAATGTAAGCGACTCGTAGGCGCATTTATGGCACCCAGAGGTTCTACAAAATTGCAGTCAGATCAATTTAAAATACAGAAAGACACTATCTTCGTGAACAGTTTCATAAGGACTGAGCAATTTAAATTAGGAGCGTTAGAGGCTTTCGTTTTAGCAGCTATAGTTAATATGCAGGGGTCCAAGGAATCATTATCTGACTGTGCTTGCTTAGTAGACACTAATAAGCCAGCTGCCTTCAGTAGGCATACCAAGGTCTGATACCAAGTTTTATAATTCAGACATGTTCATATTCCAGTTCCCCGCCCATGATCCGTCATCAAGAGCTTCACCAGCTGTCAAATCCTTACTGCTTTCATCTTTAAGTAAACAACTTGTAAGGGTTCCCACCGACTTCTGTTGTTTTTTCCTGCTAGTGATCTTCTTTCTCAAACACCATGGCTGAGTCATGGAGGCTATAGTTGAATTCAGCAGAGGGCTTGGTTGCACTTGAGAAACAGGTGGAGGATTAATAGGTGCAACTGCTTGGGTACGTTGCATATGTTTCATCCTGTGTCTTTCCTTTCTGGTCGGGTCAGACGATGGTGCAGGGATGTCATTTGGAGGTCACCAGGGTTCACAACTGCGACCTCTGAGGTCTTCCTTGCTACCTCTGTGGTCTCCCTTGCTATCCCTGAAACAAAATTAAAAAAATGTTTTTCCTTTCAAATGGAAGCTTCTTGGATGTGGCCAATGCCATGTGGCTCTTTGTTTCTGGAGTGGCTGGATTTCTTGTTCAGGCCTCTTAAAAAACAAAAAAACAGGGGGTTCCACAGTGTAACACTTTGAGCAGTGACCCTAAATAAGAAAGAATCGGAATAACAGCTAGTCTTTCTGGAATTCTATACAATAATTGCTATACTCATTAAAGGTTTATTTTAGGCAGACTTCAGGGGGTGAGTCACTGATTTAGTCTGATTTAGTCTGTTCTTAAGCACCTCAAATTCACAATGCAGACAGAAACTATATGTGTTTTGCTTTTCGCAAGTTGCAGTTATAGTATATTTTTTTCTGCTGTTGTCTCTGATACGATCATCACAAGACATTCCATCTCGGTGTCCTCCGTCACTTGACAAAATCCTTGTGCCTAGTAGCTTATGTACAGTGTATAAATGTTTGACCATAGCACATAAAGTGGCCCTTGATTTCATTGCACCACAATTAATGCTGTGTTGTAATGAGTCTATCTTTCCTATCTACCTGGCATGCTGTTCAGATGTTTGCTTGCATGTATGAGATAACGAGTGCCCAGTGTACGGGATGCTGTGTGAGTGTGCTGCTTTCCCTGCACTACTCTAAATTCTTTAATACAAAGTTGGTATGTATTTTGGCAACCTCTGAAGCCTGAAAAGTAGATCCACATGTGGCCAACTTTGCACCAGAACTGCAGATGAACTGGCCTGCTGTTAAATCTCAGTTGTCTCGGGAGCAAAGCTCAGGGGCAACGTGCTAGCCTTAGCGGCAAGACAACATGGAGCAACACAGGTTTGATCCCAGGGTCCACACTTAGAAACGTCTGGGTATTAAGTGTGTTATAAATATCATATCTTTTTTTAAGCTGAATTTAATTAACTTTTAAAAACAATTTATCTTACAAAAATATGAAATTTCAAAATTTAACAATGATAATAAAAAAACAAGCACAAGAATAACATTTTTAGCTTGTTGATAATAAAATAACATAGATTCAAAGCCATCTAATTTAAAATCACATATTTCAACGAAAGAACAAATAAACAAATTGAGTGTATCTTTTTTAGAGAATAAAAGAATAATTAAAATTTCAATTAAACTTTCAATCCAACTGTTGATGATTATAGTTTAAACATTAGTTGATATATTTCATTTGATCTATGTCTTTCCGTGCCACATATTACAATCAACAATTTTGATTAAGATAATTTCATCAGATGGCTGTCTAATAAATTTAACTCATTCAAAAATCGAATTACATTGATTCTTAGGGAGGTATTCTTACCCTGAATTATCATATGCCACAACAGAATTGGAGATAATTCTATATAATGTATGAGAGATGGCTTCAGAAGCTGTATGTGCTTGCGAATAAGAGAGGTGCATTCAGTGAGTAAATGTTGAGGAGTTTCTTCCTGATCTTTCTTTTGACAATGTCTACAATAGTTATCTACCACCATCAATAATTTACGCCTTGTCAAGATCTCTCGAGTGGGGCAGAGATTGAATCTCAGCCTGGAGAATTCCATTCTGTGTTCCACTGAAGGTGATCTAATCAAGTATGGCTCCGTTACGCCTTGTTTTTTTGTGCAATTGGAGATAGCCCCTAAAATCATGTAACTGCAAACAATGTCCTCGATTTTTTATCCAATCTGCGGTAAACATCTTGATCCTAACTTTAGTAGGGTTATCAAATAGGGTTTGGAGAGATACATCAGCCTCAGCTAGAGCATCAATGGCAACTTGACACCACTTGGATACATACGGTTCATTACTTGTCAATAAATAGTTTGACAATATGCCTATTAGCATTTCCTTATCAGTAGTCATAACACATTTACGAAATAAATATCATATAATATCAGTTACCAGGGGGGCGTGGCCTGAGCTCATGGAATGAAGGCGTGCCTTGGTGGAGCTCCTGTCCAGATCCTTGTCTTGATCCTTGAAAAATATACTTTTATACAACTTTGTGCCCATCAAGCACTACCTGGAGACAGAGGAAGGGTTTGTGCACACAGAGGGCGAAGAAGCGGCATAAATCGGAGACCGCCACACGAGAAACGAAGCTGCGGAAGAAAGACCCCCAGGCACACAAGATGGTGGCCTGAGAAGCAGCCAGACCGTTATGGGAGAGTGGGCGAACCCGAAGCGAGGGAGCCCTGGTGGCCGCTGGAGGAGACGGCTCCACTTCCCTGCGTTGCAGTCCTCGAGCTGCCTGCTCGCCACTGCGTTGGGGTGAAGTGAAGCAGCGAGAGCAGGAAGCATCGGAAAAGATTGTGAGAAGCCCTGAACTCGATGTGATGGCGGAGTCCAGTGGCAGGAGCTACCAGCGGGTCTGCATGCTTGGAGAACACACGGATCACATCACTACGGACCAAAGGATCACTGAGGCCCGGGATCCAGACATGCCTCCAACATCATAAGAAGTGGCGACGGAGGAAACAGCCCAATGGATCTGGACGGTGCTGGCGGCCGCCCTGGGACCCAGTACGGAAGGGCACACGGATTGAGCCGGCTGCGAGCGGGTGGCTAGCAGCAGAGGCACAGTGCCTGGACAGCAGTATGCCTGCACGGAGACCTGAGCGGGCGGACCGCTGAACCATCTGTGCGCCCGACAGGGATAGAGAGCAGTGAACTGCGTGCTGGGGAACCTCCTCTGATCCGGTGAGTGCAGGCAGCAGCGTGTGACCGCCAGGTCCCGCGCAGAGGCCCATGCCGCTGAGGCCCGCAGTGCTGGGCACAAGACATCAAGTGAGGGGCACCCCTGAAAAGCAGGGTCTAGCCCCCCACATGAGCCACAGCAAGAAGCGCAGAACAGTGAGCAGCTGTGCCTGTGCCACACACACCTATCACGCAGGGATATGGCAGCCTGGAGACCAGCACTAAATAAAAAATCCAACACAGCACTGCTAGTGGCACACCAAGCAGCATATTGCCAAAGCAGCGGGGCACCTGCACCAGACCCTGCACATGCAAACTCCACTAAGAAACCTAACAGAAGAGTGGCTGGGGAAGGCATTCTACCACAGCCTTCTCTCACCAGGGACCCACAATACTGCAGCAGGGGAAAGCCCCCGCTGGACCCAGGGCGACACAACACAGATCTGAGGTTGGGACGGAGGAGAACGGTGGGCCAGTGCCTCAGACACCCCTCAAACTGGGTTGAGGCCTGGGACACAACACCAAACAAAAGACTACTGCTCCAGTGGTGAGGGCTCAAGGAACACCCCACTACTAACTCAGCGGGGCACCAGCAAATAATCCGTAACCCACAAACCCCACTAAGAAACCCAACAGCTAAGTAGCTAGGTGCGGCAATTCAACACAGCCTGCGCCCAACAAAACCCAAAGCATAAATTCATAATAAAAGGGGACAGGAACTGCCTGCAGTGAGGTGTCACAACACTGCCCTGCGATCACGACGGAGAAACGCTGCGGGGCGATATATAACGCACAGCCTCGACTAGCCCCTGCACACTGCACTGGAGCACAGAGACTCGCACCTCTCAGCAGCTTGCTGTGCGGACCCGGCCCGGAATCACCTGGTCCTTTCGCGTAAGACATGCCCTCATCCAATCAAAAGAGCAGCCCACAATAAGGGAGTCCTTCACAGCGACCAAGCCGAGAGATCGGACGCCGGTCAACAAGGGGACCCACGCAGACCAAGCTGACCCATAAACACCCAGCAAAGATACAAGGTACTGGAAGGAATCGCAGGACTGCGCTCCTTTATAGATAACAAAATAGAGGAAGTAAAAGCAGACATGCAGCTGATGGGCCAAGATATGCGCAACCTTACTGAACGGGTCACTGCCACAGAAACCGGTCAAAAGGAAATGGCGGACACGCTGAAAGACATGCAGGCCAGGGTACAAGACCTGGAGGGATGCAACAAGGCATAAGAAGAAAAGGTGGAAGACGCAGAGGGCAAATCTAGGCGGAAAACTGTTTGCATTTTAGGGGTACCTTAGGGAATCGAAGGACCCAACCCCACGAACTTCATAGAAACTCTACCTCAGCAGGAAGTGGGAGCGGGACGCCTCTCAAAGGGCTTCACGGTGGAGCGGGCCCACAGATCCTTACAGAAAAAAACGCTGCCGCGATCGCATCCACAGCCAATGCTAGCCAGGATACTGAACTTTCAAGATAGGGAAACTATACTTCGATATTCACGAGAAGGTGGGGAGATAAGAAGGGACAATGCCTAAATAGCCATATACCCAGACTACACACCAGTAATTCAAAGAGCAAGAAACTCAAGGCCCGACTCCGACAGCTAAATCATAAATACATGCTAATGTACCCATCCCGGCTGAAAGTTCTATACAAGGGGAAAGCAGTGTTCCTCGCGACCCCAGCGGCAGCCACCATGTGGCTAGAACACAACAACATGGAGGTGGGCGAGGAGGCAGTGACATAGCAGGAGACACAATGTTCAAGTGCCCGGAGCCCAAACATTAAGACACCCTGCAGAACCACAAAATAGTTTACAGCTGGGAGCACAAGAACTTTCTGCAATGTTTAGCACAAGGGACAGGCAGCACACCTGGGTGCCTGTCCAGTGTCAACAGGAACAACCCCCATGAAAGGAACAGTGTCGGCATGTTGCTGACAGGACACAACCTGCACGGGAAGGCCCAGATGGGCCCAGAAGGTGCAAGGGCACCTGAGCGTTGTTTCCACAGAGCAACAGCTGGGTGCAGTTGGTTCACGACAATTGTTACTGTTTCACGTTGTTCCAAAGTCTTCACGATGAGAAAAGGTGGGTGAAAAAAGTCCAAACACATGACACACTCCCACAGGGGTAGGGGGGGGCATTAACAAGGACTCCAAGGGTGCCAGAAATTGGTCATGACAACGCAACTTGAGATCATTACATGGAATGTGCGTGGGATGGGTTCCTACCTGTGCAGAAACAGAATTAAATCCTACTTGCTTAGAAGAAAGGTGGACATTGCACAACTCCAAGAGACCCATCTAACGGCCAAAGCCATGGCCAAACTGAACGAATACTGGGGAGGCCAGGGACAAGGGGCTGCCTACTCCAAATATGCAAGAGGGGTGCACACTTGGGTTAATCCGGGGGTACCTTTCCAACTGCTGGGATCTGAAACTGACAAGGAGGGCCGATACCTGGTACTATGGGGTGCGATAGAATGGACTGAGATATGCATTGTAAACTTATACTTCCCAAACCATGGCATACCTGCACATCTGAACATGCTTCACACCAAAATACTCCAACATCAAGCGGGTCTGTACATATTGGGTGGGGATTTCAACTGTGCTAAGTACACTGTCCTTTACAGATCGGAGTCACCAAGGAATAGGGCTGAGGCTGCCCCGCTGGCCCTGAACTCCATGCTAGAACAATTAGACCTGGTAGATGCCTGGAGAGAATGCAACCCCAGTGTCAGAGCCTACTCGCACTACTCCTCACCACAAGGCTTATACTCGAGGATCGATTACTTTTTCATAGGCAGAACACATTTAGCACGAGTGGACTCAATTCAGTACATGGGTAGGTCAATCTCAGACCATTCCCCACTACCTATGCACTGGGCGATGTCAGTCCCCCAGCCACCCATACCAATATGGCGAATTCCCACAGATGCACTTTCTGTCCAGGCCTTCAGGGGAGAACTGGGTGAAAAACTTGAGGAGTACCTTGCGATAAATCAAAGCAGTGTAAAACACTGGAGCACAATATGGGAGGCCCTGAAGGTGGTAACAAGATGGGAGGTTATTGCAAGTGCGGGAGGAATTAGGAGGCTGCTGAAAGAGGAGCTGGGGAAAAGAGAGGAAGATATAAAACGGCTAGAAGATGCCACCCAGGGGACCAGGGAGGAGGAGGCGATACTGAAAGAGGCCAGAACTGGCTGTCAGTAAGCATGGGGGAGATTATCCAAATTTGACTACATAACACGCACCACCAGAGAACACAAAGAGGTAGACCAGCCCAGCAGGCTACTAGCGTGGCTGTGCAAATGGGAGCACCCCAAGCACCCAACGACAGCACACAAAGACGAACACGGGACACTGCACACCACACAGCCATCCATTAACGACACCTTCATGGCTGTCTACGCTAAGCTATATGCCCACGACACTCCGGTGCCACTGGCAGACAAACAAGACACCTTTGAAGAAATAGAGCTCCCCAAGCTGGATGAATCACAAAGGGAGGCACTAGATGAGGAAATCACTACGGAAGACATCAAGGATGCAATCAGATCACTGCCCACTTGCAAGACCCCGGGCAGCGATGGGCTCCCCCCGAATTCTACAAGGCATATGAATCAACACTAACCCCAGCACTCCACAAGGTGTTCAGGGAGGCATACGAAGTAGGAGCACTGCCGAAAAGTATAAGGGAAACATTGATAGTACTGATACCCAAACCAAATAAACCAACTGATGAGTGTGACTCGTACTGCCCTCTACCAATGTTAAACTATGACGCTAAAATATTAACCACCATACTGGCCAAACGCCTGTCTAGGGTAATGGGGAGTCTGATACATGAAGACCAAAGTGGCTTTGTGCCAGGTCGAAATACGACCGCTAACCTGCGCAGGTTGCAACACATTATGGCGCAACAAGAGGTGGAACATCTTGCAGTAATGTCACTTGATGCCATTAAGGCATTTGACTACATATACTGGGAATGGCTACCAGAAGTTTTACAGGCATTTGGGTTTGGGGAGTGCTTTGTGAGGTGGATCCAGGTGTTGTATAGAGACCCGGTGGTAAGGGTAAAGACGGGGCGTATGATATCTAGGGCCTGGGAAATCCAGAGGGGCACCAGACAGGGATGCCCGCTATCACCCATGCTATACATCCTAGGACTAGAGCCCATGGCGATACATATCAGAAAGCATTTTTTTGACTGTGGGATAAAAATAGGTGGGGAATACCACATCATATCACTCTACGCTGATGATGTATTGTTCTATTTGCGGGACCCACAACACAACGCCCCGACAATACTAGAGGCACTAGATAATTTTGCACGCTACTTTGGAATACGCTTTAGTAAGCAAAAATCTTGTATGTTCCCACTAGCAGGCCTGAGGGAAACAAAGACTGGGAGACTACCGGAGGTGGGAATACAGTGGCAAGTGGACACATTCAGGTACCTGGGGGTACGTATCTGGCACATACCAGGACTTACACATGAACACAACACAGGAGCTGTAATGCAGGGCTTATGCGATTCAATGAAGTTCTGGGCCAAGCTAACGCTATCAATGATGGGAAGGGCATCAATCACAAAGATGATCATTTTACCAAGGTTCCTGTACTACTTCCAAAACATCTGCCACTACATCAAGCCATGTTTCTTCCACACCCTAGAAGCAATGCTCAGGGATTTCCTTTGGGGAGCTATGCGCCACAAACTAGCACTAGCTATACAGACGCTGCCCTGTAAGGAAGGAGGTATACAACTCCCGGACTTCGAAAAGTATTATCTGGCTGCACAACTCAGCCATGTAACAAGGTGGCTGTCGGACGATTCAACCGCAGAAACGAGACTCCTACGGGATTTGATTGCCCCAATGCACCTGAAGGAAATTCTATGGTCCCCACGAAATGCCACGAGACAAGACCCCATGCTGGAGACACTAGGCAGGCTAATATGAAACAGGGTCAAAACACTCCTACACCTGGTGCACCCTTACTCACCAGACATACCACTACTAGCTGAATCAGGAGCAGGAAGCACACCTGGGGGGACATGTATGAGGATTGGCTATTCAGAAACTTTGAATCCCTGCATGAGAAAGACGGGCTGCCAAGTGGGCAATTCTTATGGTACCTAAAGCTAAAATTAACGGCAAAAAAGAGCTGGGGGGGAATGGCTGGAAGAACCAGAGGCGAACCCTCTGTTGACAGAAATGTATAACCTGAGTGGCGTATGGCGGCCGGTGTCGAGATTTTACGCTCAACTAAATGACAGACCCAACCCCCGCACAACCACACTGAAGGCTAAATGGGAGGAAGACCTGGGAGTAGACATCACAGAAAAGGAATGGGAACGGGCACTATTACACCCCAAGGAAGTGTCCAGGAACGTGAGATTCAGACTGATACAGATGAATGTTCTGTACAGAATGTACATGACCCCTTTGAGAGTGGCGAACTTCAATAAGCACACTAGGCCGGCATGCCCGCGGTGCAGCAACAAAGAAGCTGACCTAATGCACATGTTCTGAGGATGCACAAAGGCACACCATTTCTGGGCAAAAATCAAACAAACATGCATAGATGCTGGAGTCACCAGGTACGAATGGTCCCCGAAGGAATGTCTCCTGGGCACATAGCCAGACAAAGCAAATCAAAGCACATAGCGAAAACCATGGGCATGGCATGCATACTTGCAAAGAGAGCGATCGCAATGGCATGGAAATCTAGAGAAGGCCCACAATATGCTAGTTGGAAGTCAGAAATGGAGAGATGGGCCGCAGCAGAAACAGAAGCCTGGGGAGCGGGGTCTGCTGGAAATGCTGAGGATATCAGTGTCACATTTGAGGCATGGAAAGCCCTAATAAGAGACAAGTTTCTGCCGTCTGATGGTAAACCCCCCTGAACACACGGGAAAGAATGGTTAAATATTTGTCAATACAAAGACAAGAATAGAGCACTGACCCGTCCACATGGACACCCTTGCACCCATTGAAACTGGACTGGAAATACACCCCCACAACTACAGAGCGGATAAATTAGCCTACCATCGAAGAAGAAGACAGTTACTGTTTATTGTTTAACCTTTGTAAGAAATTAACTACATAAAGGCACTGCAATGATGCTTAAGATTAAAATGCAAATTGTAATGTATAACTAACAAATGCCAATAAAAATAGTTTGAAATAAAATAATCAGTTACCAGTTTATTGGTATCCACTACAGAGTGTAATTTGCTTTCTGACTTTGAGAACATTCAGACATGTTATTGCTCATTTTAATATAGCCAGTAAGATGGCTATAGCCAGTAATATAGCTGTGTGTGTGATCTGCGGGTTCCAGGTTCAAATCCCGGCATGCCCAACTCAGCCTTTCATCCTTCTGAGGTCTGTAAATGAGTACCAGCACAGGTTGTGTGATATTGTATGTATATTTGTTCTTTATAAAGCACTTAAGCGTAAGTGCTATATAATAACACCTTATTATCATTTGGCCTTGGACATCTGCTTGCATTCACAGTCATTTGGTAATATGGGCCTATACACACTGATATTAATGATACATATGGTGATTCGTTCTTGTATGAAATGTATATCACATTACAGTGATAATGTAATCATATTTATCATAGTGTACTTAGGAACAATGATAGGGGATGCCACTTGCTGTTTTGTCAAGGGGTGAAACCTTGTGTTTCATCGGCTCCTGTGAAGCGTCACTTTGGGGGGGGGTCAAATGACATCACTTCCTGTGCTGTCATCAGAAGTCAAGGGCCGTGTGATGTCACCTCCGCTACCCCTAGCATTTTGGTGAAATGACGTCCCTGCGATGGTGAGGGGACATCAGCTCAATAATATCCAGATCGACTATAGATGCATTCTGACTGGGTGGGCCCAGTATCTCCCACGTTCTGAGCGCATCACCCTCAATTTCATTTGACTCCACTTGGTGAGATGATTCTGGCACCATACTTTTTGACAATGATGAAGCACTTAATGCGTTTATGAGCAAACCTTGCTTAAGAAAGTCTTTGTGGATTCGACCACATAACTTCAGCAAGATCTTAAAAGCAAAGTTCAAGACATCTTTGTTTTCACGTATCCTTGTTCGGAAAAGTTCAAATTCCCATTTGCTCCTTCAGCCGGAGCAGAGTCTTCAATAGGCTGGGGCATAGGCTCAAAGCACAAATTGGGGGAAGTGGAGAGGTGAGTTTGGTGATGTATTATGGGACAGGAAGATGGAGTCACATTGTCTGTACATCATCCAAGCCCCGCCGCTAGTGCAACTTCCAGCTTCTCACGTCTGCTTTCTTGTGGGCGAGGGACTTCATGGATGGAGTAACATAGCTCTAGGAGAGAGTTGTTATCAATGTCCCCAAAGGAGATGCTGTTATTAGCCTGCTTCGCTGCCTCTGAGGTGTTCAACACCTCTGTCTGGGTCATTGCCACCGCAATTTTGCTCGAGACTGCCCCCTTTGTCCCTCCGGGTGGAAATAAGTGGTGATTCTCAGAATTTTCACTGGAGCAGCAGCATTGGCCTCTCCCTCGCTCTCACCATCTCGCGGCGATCCGCTCGCCTCCGCCACCCTTACCGATATTCTTTTGTAGCCGTCGGTTTTGCCATACGGCTACACTTTGCATAGGTTATATACTCTGGATTTAGCTGGAGCCTTTCCGGGCATGATCGCTCCAAACCCAGACTTTACCCTCTGATACGGTGGGGTCACAAGTTACCAAAGTTAATAAGCAAGGGCAGTGGCTGCAGAGCAGATTTTGACAGAAGCTTCATTACTGAGGTAACCTACCCAAAAATTCATCAGCTTCCAGCCCACAGTCCCACCAAACTCTCGCCAGACCACGCCAGATCGCTTTGCAACCACTTTTCACCTGTGCAACGCTCCACGCCTTCTGGTGGTTTTTAACCGCTCCTGGAACACACTGCTTTTAAGAACCTCCTCCTCTTCAATAGAAACTGTAGAAACACTGCAGCTTAATCTCTTGGTCCTTACCACGCCAGGCCATTTTGAAACCACTTGTCCTCTGCACCTTCTGATGGTTTTTAACTGCTTCTGGGACACACTGCTGGTAAGCACCTCCTCAATAAAAACTGTAGAAACACTGCAGCTTAATATCTTGGTACTCACCACACCAGACTACTTTGCAACCACTTGGCACCCGCATAACATGACATAGCATAACCAATCTCTGAGAAGCCCCCCTTCCTCCAAAGGGCCATATCATCACTCCAAGACAGTCAAATACATTTGTAGTGACCTTCTTGGTGTGCTGTGATTTTAGCTAGGGTTCACTTTCTGATCTGTAGGATTTGCTGTTAATTTGCCACTCGGCCCTCCACAGTGATTGCAATTTGTTGAAGAATATGTGCAAGCCCACTTGCAGTTTCATACAGAAGCAACGTTTGGACTGGGCAAGCATATGCTGGGTTTGTTGTACTCTTCTATGATGGCACAGCTGTTTCCTCTCCTTCCCGGGGCCCTTGTTTACATGCCAGCCATTTCCAACACGAGTTCTGAGCCAGGCACAGAAAATGGCGTCCAGAAAAGGTGTAGAATTGTTTTTGAATATCTGTCCACTTGTTTACAGACTTCTCGTTGGATTAACTTCCCGTGAGACGAATTCCAAATATCCCACCCCATCGTAAACCAGCCTCTCCAAGCCTAATCAAGAGCTGGCGTTGCAGTTTATTTATAGTTCAAGAGGTCAAAGAGACTGTCTTAATTGGAAAGCATCGCTTACCGGCCCCCTTGTCTATTGATGTACTGTATATTTGATGAGATTAGTTAGACCCGCAGGTTTCTTGCCTGACCTTTCTTAATAAGGTGCACTCTTTATAATAGGCAGTTAGGAGGTTCTGAGAACCATTTACACCAAATGCGTGACAATCAGCTGCGCCGTGTAATCCCCACAGAGGGGAGACGCATGCTTTAATTGGAGCAGTGTGCAAGATCCCAGCCTGCGCACATTACATCAGAAATTGGGAACATAAAACGTGTTAAAACCATTATCTTGTGTAAACGGTGCAATACGGGTGTCAGACATTTCAGGTAACGGCTGAGGCCAACGTTACTCACGTTTTACAAGTTGACACTGATCCGATATCTTCCAAAGCCTCGACAGAATAGAAGGAAAACTTAAAAGAAAAACATAACAATACCACAGGCGCCAAGAAAGTAACAAAGTGGGGCAGGGCGAGCTATTCCAGATCGAAACAAAACAAACAAGTTTAAGACGTGTTTCATGGTGACAGAAGGAATGGCAAGAATAAAAGAGAAAGAGCAAACTTATATAATACATTGTTTTATAGTGTTAATACACTTATCACAACACACATAAGTGTATGTCATCCACTGACCTACAATAGATATGCACAGAATGTATTTGATAGAATGTTGACTGTTTTCCAATGTTAAAGCAACACATAAAAATGATCAAGGTCAACATTGTCACTCTACACATAATGGAGACAGGGCTTTGTGAGATAAGCAAAGCATATATAATTATGTACAAATCCGATCTCAACAAGAACTTTCCTTGCATCATTATGTCAACCAACGTGTAGAGCAAGACGACAACCACGACGAAAAGCCTCAACCAATGGGAGGAGAGTGGTTAGACAAGAAAGATGGGGCAGTGCACTAGGATATAAGCAAGAAGGGGGATTGCCAGCTTCAAGTGTATTAGCCTCAAGATTGGCGTTGCATAGACGGCTCTTGCAAGTCAGCCCATACCTAATGTACCTGCAAAATAGCACTTCTTTTCCGGCTCTATCTATTCAAGGGTTGCTCGCTTAGCCCGGACGGCAGCTACGCTGGGCAAACTCCTATTGTTTTTCAGAGGCCATGTCTATAGGGTTTCTATGTGATCATTTCCCTTTTTGTAGGTCGCCCAACAAAAAGACCGATAATTCTCGGCCGATTTTGGGCGACCTACAAAAAGAGAAAACCCACATTGCCTCGACCCTCCCATCAACCCTCTCCCAAAATAGACAAACACACACGCAACAGACACACGTACCCGTTCTCCGTTGCGACCGCTTCCGGGTCCTGGGGTGCCTGTCGTGTGTGTTGCAGGGACTGACAGTTCAATTTAGCTTGACCGCTCTGTGCGGTCACAGAACGGTCTTTCTTAATCTTTTTTTTTTTTCAATTTGGTCTTTTTAAAAAGGTTTATTCACCCAGAACGGTCTACAGGTTGTCACATGTCACTTCTCTATGTACCAGTGTGTGCACAAAGTCAATCCCAGTGTGGCCAATCTAGTGTCCACCTCGAAGTCTAGTACCAAAACTAGGCTTAATCTCTCTAAGATACTTCTCATCAGAACTCCGTTACGTTTCTACAACTCCCCAGCATGGGAGAATGTGTCTGGAGCTGCTTAATATCTGCCTTCACTAAAATCCTTCATGCCCACCTTGAACATTCAGACCAGTTCATTCCAAAAGTATTCTTTTGCTGCCATATCTTACCCTTGGGGTCACTTAAACATCTCCAAATATTCCTTGGAATGCAGTCACATTAACCCTGATGTTCCTCAACAACTACATCCAGCTCACTTTTGATTTTAAATTGGGAAATATCTTCTTTATTACATTCCAAAACATGCCTGTATTGAGAAGATATGTTATGTTACAAGACTTTTATACTGTGCCAGATCACCACTTTCTTGGTTTAGGAGGGTCTGGCTTGCATGGAGATTTGGCACATTGTACCCACACTCGGGGGTACACAGAACTTATTTTGCAGCAGAAAGGAGTTGGGGGGCGGAACAAGCATGCGGACGTTTGTGGAACCCACTGACGTAGAGATGGTGTGATGTATGAAGGGAAAAGGAATGTTTTTGTCATACTTTCTGTGCATGTGGATCCACTAAGGTGGACCATAGGTGGTCATTGTACAAAAGATGGTATTTTCTAAGCATTTTTGTCATCAAGTGGACTATCCATTTGAAGAGCTTAGAGGAACAATTGGTAATTAATAACACAGTGTTGCAAGTGATACTAGCCAGAGGTTGTGCTTTAGAGAATCTGTTTTGCGTAACTTATTCTCATTAAGTACCCAACCAAACTTCAAGTTCCCACCTAGAAGTGCCTGGGAAGTGCTGTCTTACTGGCCAGTCTGCCGTTTTCAGTGTGCGTTCAGGTGAGGATCTCTGCAATAAACAGTGTTGCTGATGGATGTTGGAGAGCTGGAATTACCCCCTCCCCGAACTCCTACATAAGGCAGTGCCTTGCGCACCAGCACGCACGCAACTCGAAGTGCCCGAGAAGTGCGGTCTTGCTGGCCAGTCTGCCGTTTCAGTGTGCATTCGAGTGAGAATCTCTGCAACAAACACTGTTGCTCTTCCCCTTTCCCGATGTCAATATTTTCTTTGTTTTGGGATTATACAACACTGCCTTCCAGTGTTGCTAAGTCCCGATACATTTGGCTGAACCATCTTTAAACCAAGCATGTTCATTTTGTTCACTAGTCAAATCCCCATGAGGTACTCCCCATTTCACTGGAGACTTGCAAATTACGGTCCCATAGGGTGGTTCCAAGTCAGCCAGCACAATGCCAGCGGAATGCCAGCTACTTGCTCGCGCAATTTCGCAACTCCACCTTTGCCTGTTTTTGCATGATCTTGAATGTACCATTTCCATTTCGTAATGCTAACCTCTTGATCATGTCCGATTCAATGTGTTTTGGGAGAGCTCAGTACTCATTGAATAATCAGAATTTCATGTCGTATTAATATATCATGACCCACCGTCATTTGCTCTGTATCTACAAGAGCCCAGTAGCATGCCAAAAACGGCTTTTCAAAGGGAGTATATCTGTCACCAGCTTTGGGTAACTTGCAACTCCAAAATCCCAAAGGAACTTGCTTCTTGCTGCTGGCCACAAACTCCAATTGGCATAATTGGCATGCACAGACAAATTTAATTCAACTTCACCCGCCCTGAATGGCCATAAATCCAGCACTTTTTGAATTGTATCTTTCGCTAGTTGAAATGCTTTCTCTTGCTCATCACCCCATTTAAAGTCGAATTTCGTTCATGTCACTTTGTAAAGAGGTGCTAGAATCTGCCCCAAATGTGGTATAGGTTTTCTCCAAAATCCAAACAAACCTATGAACTGCTGAGCCTGTTTCTTATTCACACATGTAGTGAAATTTAGAATCTTTTGTTTGGTCTTAGGCACCATTTCACGATGCCCATTATGCCAATGAATTCTCAGAAAAATCATGGTTTCTGCTGATCCTTGAATTTTAGTTTCATTAATCTCCCACCCATCTTTTCTGAATCCTTCAATAATTACCTCTAAGTGCATCTGCTCACTCTGCTCATCCTTTCCTTGAATCAAACTGTCAACAATATAGTGTGAAATCTGTACATCGGGTCTGCACGGTATCTTATCCAAATGTTCTGCCACCAGCCGGTGACAGATAGTCGGACTGTGCAAGTATCCCATGGCCAAACGTTGAAACATATACTGCCTCCCATTCCAAGAAAAAGCAAACTGCTCTTGACACGCTTCTGCAATTGGTACAGTGAAAAATGCATTAGCCAAATCTATCACTGCATACCACGTTTCTTCAAACTTTTGCACATTTTCAATCAAAGTAACAGCATCTGGGAATGCGGGTATTAACGGAGGAGTGTACTTATTCAACTCACGATAATCCACAGTCATCCTATATCTCCCATCTGGCTTCTTAACCAGCCAGATCGGGTTGTTCCAATGCGTGGTTACAGAATGGAACATGCCTGCTTTGACATATTTCTTGATGGTATCTGATATTTCCTTATGCCCCCCAGGAATACGATATTGCTTCGTTGACATGTTTTGTTGCCAAAGGAACCTAAACTGGGGACATCTTCAATTTTCCCCCAATAACAGGGGTACACATCAATGCACTCACCCCAAACTGATACATCTTACCTCCAAGCCCTAGCATTAATCCCTCCAGAATTTCAGAGCCAATAATATATTCAGGTATGGGAACAATCAACACTTGATATGTATTCCTTTTCAAATTTCCAATTTTCATTTCCACTTTAGTCTGGAGTGTGGCAGTCTCTTTTCCTCACAGCCCAGTTATGGTAAAATGTCTACCATTCAATCTCAAGGGATTACCATGGATCAATGAGGCCCCCGCCCTGTTATCAATCAAAACTTGAACCTCTTTTGTATTCACTGATAGAATATTTTCACATTCACATTAGGGCATCTGTCTACCTTAAATCCGGGCAAACGCTACCAGAGTTTGACCAGAATCCTATTTGTATTTCAAATGCGTATTTGTATTTTGTATTTGTATTTAGTTGATTTATATTGCGCACTTGGCCAGAGGCATCTGGGTGCATTCCTTACAATGTTGCTGATAAACATTACAGAGCATCATGTATTTGTACTCTGTCTCCAATATCGCACTCGCCACTTTTTGTAAATCAGCATATGTTGGGTGATATGGCGAAGGCGTTTCCATGGACTCTTCATCCATCTCCTCTTCAGGTGGTGCAGAAGGGGACTTTTCCCCAGCTCGCTTGTTCACATCTTGCATTTCACTTGTTTGTACCACTCTTTCTGTTCAAGCCCTGGCTTTTTATACAGCTGGTACATTTCATGGGTTTCAATTCCATCAATGTCTTCTTGCTTCACTCCATCTTTTAGTAGCACCAAGAACATGTCTTTTCCTGATACATGAGAGTCTCTACTGTCGGACCTCTTTCCAGGAGTCACTTTTTCACTTTGTCCCTCTCTCTCTCTCTCTCTTTCTCTTTCTTTTTCAGGGTCTCTTGCCAGCTTTATCCCATTCCCCTAAGTCTTCTAAATCCCTGATAGCATCCACCACCGTTAATTTACCTGTCATACCCACCAGCAAAGTCAAAATTACATTCTTACAGTCCAGTGGGGTGGTTCGAATGATTGTATTTCATGCTGAGACCAACAATGCCAGCACTTCCATATGTTCTGGATTATCAATATGGATGGCTTCTTTAATAGCATGTTGCCTAAGCCTTTGGATTGCCTCTCGCAGTGCATATCACCTATTCTCCTCGTTAGGCTAGTTCCGATGTAATCAGAGATTTGCAATTACAACCTTGAGCAGCTAACTGTAACAAAGACACTTGTGACTCTCTCTCCATTGACCATCTGGAGGCTTCCCTGCATGCAATGCTTCTTGAATATGGGTCTTATGGGACAATGGCAGAAATCTTGCAGAATCTGTCGGATCTACAAGAAGGCCTGCCACCCCCCCATCAAATAACCTAACCATCCATGTCAACATAGACTCACCAGCCCTCAGTTTCAATTGATTCATTATTTCCCCAACTTCTTTTTGAGAATAATCCTCCAACATTGTCGAATCCACCAGACCACCCCCAGGATTATTTGGATGTGGCCCAGCCCACCTACGTGTAACTGGAGTAAGAGTCACCACTTTCCTGTCCAGCACTGGTTAAAACAGTGTTTCCCTGTCTGAACCACTCTCTGAACTTGTGCTATCAAATACATCTCTGTCCCACGGGTCGGGATCCCAATCCACCCCTACGGAGCAATCACTGTTGCCACTTTACGGGTGTTCACTCTCCCTCTTCTCTTTCGATATTTATATCAAGCCACCCTTACAGCAGCTCTTTTGGCCACTGCCTGATATGTATCCACATTGTCATGATACAATTTCATCTGCAGTTGCTGCATTAACGCAATTTGTTTCTCAGCAGCCATCTCTTTTTCCAACATCAAGGCACTCACCTGCATTTCTACATTCTGCTGATACGCCTTTCTGAACGCATGCAACAAAACCCAACCTCTTCTGCCCAAAACGGAGCACTCCTTTCACTTCTCTGAGTACCTGTTGCAAGCACGCTGCCACTTCAGCCAGACTCACTTCTCCTAGACTTGTATCCCAAGTTTCACTCAAACCTGTACAACATGCCCAAGTCTGTGCAAGTTTGTCATATGGGCTCTTTGTCCACTCTGTAATCATCACTTCGGGACAATCTCGGCCTGCTGAACTTCCCTTTTTCCTAAATAAAGAACTAATTGTTTCAATTAATGTTTCACGTCCTTATCAAAATACCTCAAACACAATCGCGCAAGTCACAAAACACAAAAACACAGGAAAATTGCCCTTCTGTGTACAAGCTTCAGATTCGTTTAGTATTTCAAACCAATTTCATCACAAATAACCCACTCACAGCGCCACTATGTTCTGCTTTTCAGATGCGTTTAATGAACTTAGAATGACTCACCCTATTACACAGACTAAATGTTCTTGGAGACAGGAAGGCATAATGCATACTCAGACAAATACTTCATAAACATACATATAACTGTAGAATAAATCCAACTGGTACATAGATACATGAACAAGGACAGGTATGATAGATATACATCACCGTTAGTGCAGTTGTAGGAGAAAACTTTATCTCAGCCACGCCAATGCTACCCAGTCCCAAGGCAGGTATGCAGAGAGATCACTCCTCAACTAACAGGGTCTGGAGCGGAGTGTCCTCCCTCTCAGCAAGACTTCATCACCCGGGGTTCCAATTCTCTGTCTCCTCTCGGGATACCTCTCTTCTTTAGGGGGACAAATCCCTGCATCTCGTAAGTTGCAGAGTGTCCCCAGCCGAAGGACAGAGAGCAAGCATGGGAGGCAAGAGCGGAAAAATCCAGACAGTGGTGGAAAAACCCAGCTTGTCTCCTGCACGCTCTTTCTCAGCATCCCATACCAATGCACCTGCATATCACAGACTCCCCTCACGGCTCGTCCTTGAGTGAACAATGTGAAAACTTTCCTCCATAATAAGCTCATCTGCTTCACACTATAATATTGCAACCATTGCAGAACTCATGTCTGCCTTCTAACTGAGCTCACACAAATGTAGATTTTTCATTGCGGTTTGGAAGTGAATGTCCAAAATGGCTGCGCAGGTGCGCCATGTTTTAACTATTTTTCACACACACACTACAGGCACATATCGGTATTCAGAGAAAACAGGTACAGAAAGTGCTCAAGCATGCATGCAGATTGGAAGAAATGGGAAAAAGCCAATCTACAATTTCACATCGTTTCCAAGTGCTTATCATTGAACAAGGTACAATTATTTGTGAAAGTTTGCCTTTCATGAACTAAAACAATACTCTTTTTTGTAGAACTGACTTGAACATTACATCAATCACACAATAAGTCAACTGGACAATATTTAAAAACACAACTTTATACAAGCATGTTATGCAAAAGGAGAATGATTCTGGCTCGTGTTCTCCATCATCAAGGTAATTATTCAAGTGCCCGAATATCAATTGGTGTAATCTTAAAAGATTTCATCTGGAGTTTTCTATTGTATTTTAAAGCTTTAAGTACACCAGCACACAGACTGAAAATATGTTAGCCAGAGGCCTGTGACATTTGGTCAGCTCTCTTCTTGCCATAACCCCTACTCTTTAATGGCCTTCCTAAAAATACATATCAGGCAATTGGCTAAACAATGGTGCCAGTATGTAAGAGGGCAAGCCTTTCATGGAAGGCATCAGAGTGAGATAAGTTCGTCCAGAATCACTGTATCATTCAATAGCAAAGCCAGAATATGAACATCAACCCTTTGGTTCTACACACTTTATTTTGACTACCTAATAATCTTTCCCAAACAGCACTTTCTGTTCTTTATTGGGGTGGCTGCTAGCATTTACAACCCTTGTTTTGAGGAATCAGGCTCCAGACGTACATCACACTGATGCTATGTTACTTTATATAGCTAGTGATGTATTTATTTCATTATTTGCATTTTTAAAGCCGCTCACACAGAATTGTCGTTTTTTTTAGTTGCGTAATTGTTTTTTTTTTGTCTTAGTTGCGTATTTATAATGCGCTTAAACATCCAGAGGTTTCTAAATGCGGACCCGGGGATCGAACCTGTGTTGTTTCGTGTCATCTTGCTTCCAAGGCCCGCACGTTGTCGTTATGCTATCCTCCCGTGAGGTGAGGTGCAGTGTATTGTAGCACAGTAGGCCTTGCTATCACAAAAGTATCATTCTCAGATCTAGGAATGGCTGAGTCTACCTTGCTGAAATTTGTTTCTGTGATCTGGCATATGAACGCAAATATCTGTAATGAGTATTTACTACACTAATCTATCTTCTGCAAAATTGTGGCACTCAATGTATCACTATGCATTTCAATTTTCTGCACTGCACATGACCAATATGGGACACAGAACAATAAGAATGCTATAGGTGGTGTGCTATAGTAAACTGACAAACTGTCAGATTCTCAAAGCTGAGTGCATATGAAATAAAGCAGCAAAGGTGCTTCTTGAATTTGTGCTTATTTTAAAAATGTGTGTGTCACCTTATTCTCGAAGGTGACTTGAGCATTTTAGGGGTGGATGAACAGTAGTGCAGATACACTGCCCAGCCCCCCATAAATACATTAGTGTAGGAAGTATGCTCCCGAAACAGGATCCCAGCTTGGAGCGTATATCAGAGTGAGAATCCCTTAAATGACCTGCCAATGTTAAACGAGGTAAAAAATAAAAAAATAATTACTGTCTTTGTTTGAAGGATAGAAATACTAATTGGTGTACAGCGGGTAACACCGCTGCTCACCCACTTCAAACAAAATGCATGTAAGTTTCAGAAATGAACCTATCATGCATTGGGCTTTACCCTGCACCTAGTCCAAGCAGGCCCAATGGAAGAGCTTTCAATTTTGTGCATTTTAAATTTCTTCCCATTTGTGGATTAGGGATGTGCATTGAAATACAGAAAAAAGGAGCCTTTATTTGCACAAATGGGCAAAGGGAGTGAACAAGGACATCTTAATGTGTGTGTGCAAAATGCAAACATTCAGAGGATTTTTTGTGGATTTTGGTGCAATTGTTTTGGTGCAAGTGATGAGATGCTTTAGCTAATTTCATCACTCATGCCAAAATAGTTTTGGAAATCTGGCCCACAATGAATGCAGAAAGCTTACAGGATTTATTTATCAGAACAGAATGTGGTCGTGAACAACAATCAGGCAGCAGGATTAGATCTTTAGAAGTGCACCATAAAACACCCTGGCATGTTGTGCAAACAAGTCCCCCTCTGCACTTCTACCCTTCCTCTTCCCTGCACTTGAGGGATCTGAATGACACAACGCCTAGTAAGATCATTGTTTTGTCCTCCTGTTTCCCCCTTCTTGTCTTGTACCTCGAAGCACTTGTGTACAGGTGAGTTATAAATGCCATATCATATCTTCTGTGTGTCTATTCTTATCCCGTTTTTGTAATCACTGTCCTGTCTTTTTGGAATGCGCTCTGATGCCGTGGGCTTTAGTGCTATATAAATAAATAAATAAATAAATAAATATCATATCAATGAGCACTGACTTCTTTGAATCAGGCAGCCATGACCCCTGCCCTCAAAGTGGGGGATTCGGGCATTAACCCTTTTTTACTCTCCCAAAAAAAGTATCTGGGATGGCCTGTGGCCAGGTTCAATCAGGCACACAAATATAGCCTGAGGAAACTGGTGGCCGAAGATGGGACGAACTGGCATGACCTCATTCTGTAGGGGGTTTTCGCCATTCAGAAAACACCACAGGCATACACTGGGCTTTCCCCTTTTGAACTAGTGTGTGGTTGGAAATCCCCAGGAGGTGCTGGATATCCCGGGAAAAGAATGGGAGGAGCACAGCAGTCGACAGACCAGTGACCAGTGGTAAGAACATATCTCCAAGCTGCACAGACTTGCCAGGAGAGGGCATACAATGCGGTAGCAAAGTTGCATACTTTTCTGGTAAACCACAAAGTGATGTTTCTGCTACCCACCACCCAGAACCAGCTACTGGCCTTATGGCATGGGCCTTACATTAACACAAAGGTTGTGTACAACTGCAGATATAAAGTTCAGCAAATGGACAGAAGAAAGTCATCCCACGTTCTTTAAATGAAAGCCGATCAAGAAAACAGGAACTTGTATCTATCATCTTTCCACCTATGATAATAACACCAGGGAAAACCCACTGCCAACTCCCGTTCACAGTGTCATCATTCCTTCAAGTCTTCCCTGATCCAGCCCCAAAGAATTGTTAATATCCTTAGAAGCCTACCCTGAAGTACTTTCCACATAGTCAGGAAGAGTGTGAGGTGCAATGCATAAAATCTAAACTACAACCAGAAGGTTGAATCCTTACCATCTATCAGAGGACAGGAAGAAGATTGTCAAGGAGAAGCTGAAAAAAATGCTAGACCTCAGGGTTATCAAAACATCTTACAGTGAAAGTTGTTCTCCAATTGTTCTTGTACTAAAACCTGATAACAGTTGGCGCTTCTGCATCAACTTCCGTAGTTTGAATGAGATTTTGAAAAATAAAATCCTACACCATGCCTCGTATAGATGAGCTGGTGGAAACATTGGTAGATGCCACATTGATTTCAACCCTAGAGCTCAAAAACGGATATTGACAGGTCCCTCGAATGAGGATGCCAAAAAAACTGCTTTCAGCATGCCAGAGGGGCCATTTCATTTAGCAGTCCCACCCTTTGGCCACCCACCTTCCAGAGAGTGATGGACCAAATCTTGGCCACCTGTTGGACCTTTGCTTACCTTGATGAGACATGATGTTGTCATATACAGCAGGACTTGGGCAGAACCCCTAAAACACCTCACTATTGTGTGTGACCGGCTGAGAAAGTCCAATCTCAATATTGACTCAGCTAAATGCCATTTGGCCCTGATGACAGGAAAGTACAAGTATGGCGTTGCTACCGTACCGCCATACTACGAGTTCTGCTTGCGGGTGCTTTTCTGCCCGCCAGGCTGACCTGGCGAGCGGACCGGCACCCACAAGCAGACCTCGACGGATGCACCGGCACCATTCATGAATGGTGCCGGTGCATCCGGCCTCCCCATTCCCATTGAGCCCTCTGGGCCTCAATGGGAATGGGGAGTAATAATTGCTGGCACCTGGCAATGGGTATTTACCTGGTCCGCGTGGGCTGGAATTCCCTGGTAAGTCCCTATTGCCGGGTGCTGGTAATTTCAAGACTGCAGTGGTAGCTGTGCTGGTTTTACCAGCATGGCTGCGCCACAGTCGTAATGAGGCCCATTGTGTTTAATGTTGTAAATAGGCTGGTGCTGCCACACCACAGCAGAGTTGAGGCCGTCAAGAGTGTTCCATGGGCCTTTCTGGAGCTGGTGGGCTACTACAGGAGGCTCATCCCCAACTTCTTAGAGTGGGTAACACCAGTAAACAATGAACTTACAAAAACCCACCCTAATCCTGATTTCTGAGACCAAAAGGATATGATATGATATGGCATTTATAACACGCCTATACACAAGTGTTTCAAGGCGCGACGAGGCAAGGGAGGGGTAACAAGGGAGGACAGACAATGATCCTACTAGGCCAGGTGTCATTCAAATCGCGCAAGTGCAGGGAAGGAGGGAGAGAGAGAGTGTGTGGGGGAGCGGAGAGGGGAAAGTGCAGTACAAGGATAGCAGAATAAATAAGATTAAAAAAACAGCCAGCTGGTGGCAAGTGCGGCGTAAGTGCAGACATAAGTGCTGGCAGGGGGACTGTAGGGATGCAGAAAACAGTCCATGGGGTTGCCAGGGAGGCAGTGCAGGTGTGCAGCTAGCAGGGCCTGGGCCCAAGAACAGAAAGGGGTGGCCAGGTAAACCAGTGCAGTTTCAACCAGGAATTCAGCAGGGGAGAGAGGGAGAGAAAGCAGAGGCAAAGAGGAGGGTTTTGAGGTGCTTCCGGAACCAGAGATGGTTCTCCTCAAGTTTCAGAGAGGCAGGAAGGCTGTTCCAGAGGGAGGCCCCTGCTGAAGAGAGAGATCTACCAACGACTCGTTACTTGGAGAAGTGACTGACCCTGGGGGAGTTGGAGGCGGATGAGCAAAGAGCTCGATTAAGGAAGATATTTGGGAAGAGAGAGTTGAAGGTAATGCAGCCCTAGGCCCCAGAAAGCCTTGTGGACAATGCAGAGGGTTTTGAACTTAATCCTCACAGCCAATGGGAGCCAGTGCAGGGATTTCAGTCCTGGAGAGATACGATCCCTGGGCTTGAGGCCAAGGATAAGTCTCGCAGTCCTGTTCTGGATAAGTTGAAGAGGGTGGAGAATAGAGACAGGCAGATTAAGATAGAGGCTGTTACAATAGTCCAGCCTAGTGAGAGAACAAGGGCTCTGTAGACAGTGAGCTTCTGGGGGAAGAAGAGGAAAGTAAGAATACCTCTGAGGAGGTGCAACTGGTAGTGTGACTTCTTAGAGACGTCAGAGATGTGAGGAGAGAAGGAGAGAGTGGAATCGAAGATGACCCCGAGGTTTTTAGCCTTGCAGGTGGGAGCAGGAAGAGGGCCAAGAGAGGCCGGCCAGAGCGCTGCAGGGAAGGAGGGAGTTGGTGTGCCGATGAGTAGAATCTCGGTTTTACTGGCATTAAGCCAGAGGTCATTGGCGGCACACCATTCCTGGATAGCAGAAAGCGGAAATTTGGGCAGAGAGCGGCGATGCGGTGGGCAAGGAGTGCCAGTTATTAGTTGAACAGCCAGGGAGAGAGGTTAGATCCCTGAGGGACACCACAGGTAGAGAAAAAGGTATCAGAGAGGAAGGACCCAAGTTGGACCAAGGAACACAAAGCATATGAAACATTTAAGAAGCAGCCTTGTCAGAGCTGTGTTGGCCATGCCTGACTTTCGACAGGAGTTGTTCCTACAACCAGAGGCATCCTTTGAGGGCCTAGGAGAAGTTATCTCCCAAATGCAAAAGAGTAAAGGGAAGCCCATACTATATATCAGAAGAAAATACACTGTTTGTGCTATTACTTGATTGGAAGACAGTACAAGTTAATCATTGGTATGGTCCTGAGAAAGATGAGGATTTAGAACAAAGGGTGGAGGTATGTGACAGGGCTAGGGACTTGACCCTGTCATGGGGGGAGGGACCTTCTCAACCTGGGGTAAGAGGCCTACCAGGTTGCCTACCAGGGTGCTTTTCAGACCCAGTCCTGCCCCAGATGTGGGGTAACAGATTTGGGAGGGCCCAGTCTCTTCCCCCCTTATATGCCTGCTTACAAGTGGGGAGTACCACTGTCAATCACCCAATGCCTGTTTTACACAATGGTGTCCAGTGTTTTCTTTTTTCCTTTTCAGAATTTCATTTACCGACGCCCCTTTGGTGAGGGATGAATCACCTAGCCTGCGAGAGACACAGCGAGGAGCCTGAAAGATGAAACAGCTTAGCATCCACCGGAGATACAGACACTTTACCACAGGAATCCATGGGCGCTGGAAGTAGCAATTCCTATGGCATATTGGTGACTTTGCACTGAAGAAAGGGGGCGGGGGCTTGACAGGCATATTGTAACCCTGTACCAGTGTGACTGAGTGCCTGGGGAAAAGCCAGGTAAATATCGGCCCACAAAAGTGGGCAAGCGTTCTAAACAATGTGAAGAGAGAGGAAAGGTAAAACTACAAACAGAACCATATTAAACAATATGAAAGGGCTGAGTGTAGGTTGTTTGGGTGAGGACACCAGGCAGAGGAAGGATGATGAAGCAGAGCATGGAGGAGAGTGAGAGAGAGTTTTAATAAGGTGAGGTTATTGGCTATGAGAGAAAGTGGTACTTGATTGTGAGAGTGTGTGTAGGGTGACTGAGAAGTGGGGGTTAGTGAGAGAGCAGAAGGATACATGAGGGAGAATGAGAAGTGGGGATGAAAGAGTGAAAAGGGTGAATGTAAGTGGAAATAGAGGGCAGTGGAGAGTGGAGAGCAGAGGGAAGTCGAGATTAGTAGATAGTAGAGGGGGTGGAGAGGAACAGGGATTATTAAGGAGAGATGACTGGAGGAAGAGAGACAGACTGAAACACCGGAGGGAGAATAGATAAAGGGTGTGATTGTCAGAAGGACAGCAAGAAGAACTGCAAACGGCAGCGAGAGAGTGAGACACAGTGGAAGGAGGAGGGAATAAACAACTATCAGGGGCAGAAACACAAGGGCATGAAAAGGGCACTTACTTGAAACTGGGCTGTTGAAAAGGCACCACATCCCATTCTGAAAACTAGACTGTTTTGGGGAGATATTAGGATAGGTTTCACCTAGAAAATCCTTGGAAGGCGTGAGACAGAGAAGGCTGAGGAGTTTCGGCCTTAGTTCAAGTAAGTACCTTAGACAATAGGGGTTACTGATCTTTAATTGATAATCAAGGGCATGGGGAATCCTAGCTAGGGAGGTTGGACTGCCGCAGGAGAGACGAGAGGGACAGCGATTAGTGTCCTGCTGCCATCACATAACATTATGTAACAACCTTAATTTGAGCTCTGAGAAAAATGAAACCCTTGAGCAAGAGTAATGGGGTTCTTAAGGCCATCTGTGATATTGATTTCCATACATCTTGTTCAAAAAGCCTCATATTCTTATTTTTTCAAACCAACAAAAGGCAAATTTACCAAAATGTACTTCATTCTCTGCAGTCAAACAATTATATTCTTTTATGAAATGTTTAAGTGACTTAATATGATTTACTTTCAATACAGTCTACAAGCTCCCTTGTGATGTGGCATTGATTTCTTGTCCCCAAAACCTTCCATGTGTTCAGCATGTTTGTATTTGTATTTTATTTATTTATAACGCGCAAACCAACAGGCCCGGAGGCATCAGGGCGCAATTTGTACAAGGTTACAGATATGCAGGTATAACAGAGAAACATTAAACATTTACACATGGGATCCGATATGCAGGTATAACACAGAATCCTTATATACATTTACAAGAGGATCTTATATACATATGTACAGTAGTTTCAGTGCCGATAGGTGATAGTAGCGGTCGGCAAGTCAGGGTAGGTCAGGAAGAAGCGCGAAGCCGGCCTTAAAGCTGGTTGAAAAGCCAAGATCTAGTATTGGCTTTGAAGGTATTGAAAGAGTCTTTCGCTCTAATTGAAACAGGGAGGGAGTTCCATAACTTGGAAGCTAAGACGGGGAAACTTGAGCCCCCTGCTTTTTGCAATTTAAATCTGGGGATCGCTAGACAGTGGGATTGGGCTGTTCTTAGAGGTCGGGAGGTAGAATGGCGCGACAGTCGACTACCAAGGTAGATCGGGGCTTTGTTGGCTAGGCATTTGTGCGTAAGGGCGAGTGTTTTGAGTGAAATTCTCTGTTTGACAGGTAGCCAATTTAACTTACTTCTGGTTTCTTTGATGTGGTGGTGTCGGGGAATGTTTAAAGCGGCACGAATGGCGTTGTTTTGTGTCGTTTGAAGTCTGTTCAGGTTCTCTTGGCTGGTGCCAAGATAAAGAGCACTGCAGTAATCAATTTTAGCCATAATAAGGGTTCTCGCTAGCGTAACGCTGTTAGACGTAGTGAGGAATGGTCTGCAAGCTGCGATAAGTTTGCATGTGTATGCAGACGCAGATCTGACAGCATTAGTTTGTCGGGTTAATGAGAGTGTGGCATCAAGGTAGAAACCTAACGTTTTGGTATCTTTTGAGACACGAATGATATTACCATCTATGTTGAATGACTGATAGGACGGCTCTAGTCTGCTCAGGCGTTGTGCAGTGCCCAAGATCAGGAGCTCCGTCTTGTCATCATTCAAGCACAACTGATGTTGGGCCATCCAGGCTTGGATGACCAAGTAGACGTCGTTAAGGGCCTTGGTGTCACCTAGATAATCACCAGTGATGGGGATGAGTATCTGGGTGTCGTCCGCATAGTTGGTATAGGAGACACCCAGATAGTCAAGCACATCAAACAGTGGTTTCGTGAAAATGTTATAGAGTGTAGGTGACACACAAGATCCCTGAGGAACGCCACAGTAAATCGGGGAAGGGTCCGCGGCTGCGAATGGGGCAAAGACTCTCATGGATCTGTTGCTCAGGAAAGATTTGATCCAAGCCGCAGCCGAAGAAGAGAAGTTGGCAGCGGAATGGAGGTGCTCGCACAGGATCTGAAGGTTGACCAGATCGAATGCGGCTGAAAGGTCGAGAAGTAGTAGCATTGCTAGTTTGCCTTGATCCTTTAGAACCTCGATTTGAGTTTTAAGGTCTAATAATGCGGTCTCTGTCCCGTGTCTGGGGCGGAAACCAGATTGTCGTAGACCTAGCAAGTTATTAGTTTCCAAGTAATTTTGGATCTGAAAGTATGCGGCACGGTCTAGGATCTTGAGCAGAAATGGTACAGTGGTGATAGGTCGGAAGTTAGTGGGAATGTTAGGGTCTAGGGAAGGTTTTTTAAGCAGTGGGATAACCCAAGCGTCCTTCAGATTGTCCGGGACAATACCTGTTTGAAAGGAAGAGTTGATGAAGGCCGTGATGAATGGGGCCAACTCATGCGCTGAGTCCTTGATAGTAGGGGCTGGGCACGGGTCACCTTGGCAGTTAGTTGGCTTAATTCTAAGAGTTATATTTTCTACCTCTGCCATGGTAAGCAGAGAGAATGCGAATGGTGTGATATTGGCAGAGTCTGGCAAGGGGGCCTTAGTGAGGGAAAGAACGTGGTTGTCGGGCTTCAGGCTGTCCTGTTTATCTTTGATTTTGTCTTGTAGTGTGGAGATTTTATTTAGTAAGGCTGCTTGGATGTTGGCACACCATTTACTATCTTTCACGCATGTGTCAGGGGGGACGACTGGAGTTTCAAGCTCTCTCAGGATTTTAAAGAGTTCCTTGGTGTTCGAGTCGGCTTGTATAATGCGGTTGTTGAAAGATTCCTTTTTTGCCGTGATGATGGCATCTTTGTAGGAGAGTGAGGCTAGAAGGAAACTGTCTTTATGCTCGTCTGAGGGGTGGCTTTTCCATCGATTTTCGGCACAGCGTTTAGCTTTGCGGAGCAATCTTAACTGTGGTGTGAACCATGAATTAAGATAAGCTTGAGGTTTAGCCTTTCTAAGTTTGAGAGGTGCTATACAATCAATGGCAGTTCGCATTGTTTGGTTGTAGGTGTGTGCTAGTGAGGTTGGATCAGAGTAAGAGTTGGTTGCTGTGTTAAGGGACGGGAGTAACAATGGGAGGAGTTTCTCCTTGGTTATATCTTTTTTGCTTCTAGTTGGGAGTGCTGGGGCTAATGGTGACGGGATTCGTGGTGTGGCTTCAATGTTGAAAGTTATAATGTGATGGTCGGACCATAGACAGGGGGTGTCAGGGACTCAGGTAGGCAGAGACAAGGACAGGCTAGGCGTAGGGGTGTTGTGGGTACTGTTTTGGGCACTGGAGGGGAGAGACAAACAAAGATGCAACCATACAAAAGGCTGCTTTGCCCCATGTGCAGGAGAAAGGGACTAAAGACTGCGTTTCCCAGCAGCCGGCGCCAAAGGACTACAATCCCCAGCATGCCCAGGGACGTTTTGGGCCAATCAGGAACCAGGAAGGGCGCGGCCGCCCCATCGCTTACGCAGAGCCCCGAGCACGGGGCTTGCGCTTGAGACTCCATGCCGACAAGACGTGTGGACCGGAGCTCCAGCAAAACTACACGCGAGGGGCCCAGCCCCACCCGAGCAGCAGCCCGGCCCCTCGCCCACACGAGATAAGTACTCCTCTTTGCTCAGGGCCCAAAGGGATCGAGGGGGAAGCGCAGGGGGCGATTGCTTGCCACCCCAGAGCCCCTGCACCGCTACGAAAAGCTAAGTGTTTAGAACTTCGGCGCTCAATGTGCCGGCGGCATTCTTTTGGGATACATTGACCTGTGCACGGGCGTTTAGTCATTTGGGATGTTTCCGCCTCTTGGAGACCATAGCAGATCCGTGAGGCGAAAACACAGCACCGGAGACACCTGCCACAGTTTTAGGGCACAAATCGATCACGAGGGTCTGCAGGAAGATTGCTTGTGCATTTGAACATGTTTGCAGGGATCTGCAAGGAGATCGCTTGCGTAGCATAGTGCAATAGCACTAAACAGGTCTTGAGGGGGGCATTAGAGAGTGTGTCTGTGTGAGTGAGTCTGCATGAGGTGAATGCAGACAATAACAGAGGGCATGTTCTAATGCTTGTTAATTTCTTTTAGCTTGGACCTTTTGAAAACAACCCTTCAGACGTGCCAAGGACGTGACTGCTCTTCATGGACAGGACACAGAAGACCAGAGCTAAGTTGCATGCTAACTCCTGTACTGTTCCGATGACTTAGGGTTAGGCAGAGTTAAACTGTTCTTATGTGCAAATTGGTGCTTATGTACAAGTAGCTAGTAAGGGCTGAGAACACCAGAACAAAAGTGAGCAGCAACCAAACTTTCCCTGTAGAACTCCCCATTCCCACCCATAACCTCTACCTCACCCTCAATCCGGTTTACCTAATTCCCCCTACCTATCCAATCATCGAGACCCTAACCCTCCTTCCCTGCTCTGGTCCAGGAAACCCGTGTAAGCTCTGACTTGCGGGCTCCACGACCAAAGTGGGGGTGGTTGGTACTGCGTCGCTCCTGCGCCTTGGATTCTGGACTTCGTGACAGAAGCGCAAGCCCACGTAATATTCAGGTGCCCGAGCTACGTGGCCAGCCCCCATTGAAACCATGGAAGAAATAGCCAAAGCCCTGCAGAACTTACAAGGTGAACTGGCAGCGTCTAGACAGGACTACGCCACCCTGTCCGCACAGGTGCGCAGTTTAGCGGCTCAGACAGCGCCCTTACCTACCCAACCACCCACTCCGGTGCAGGTACACGTAAGTCCGGAGGCAATAGTTCCGTTGGCACCTCCTGAGCGCTACGCTGGAGACCCACAAAAGTTTACCACTTTTATTACTCAGTGTCGTCTCCATTTTCTGACCAAGACTGCAGCCTTTCGGTCTGTTCAGTCCCGAACGGCGTTTGTAATTTCGTACCTCACAGGGGACGCTGCGGCATGGGCAAACCCATTAGTCCAAAAAGACCATGCCATTCTTTATGACTGGGATGATTTCCTGGCGGAATTCGAGAAAATATTTAACCGGCGAGCCGCCACCCTTTGCAAGGATCGGGAACTGTTAAGCCTCAAGCAGGGGTCTAAGGAATTAGTGACATACGTCACTCATTTCAATCGGCTGGTAGCCGAAGCCGACTGGCCCCGTGATAAGCGGATGTCCCTCTTTTATCAAGGTTTGAGGGATGACATCAAAGACCTTATTGCCCAGGTAGATCCACAGCCAAGGGGATGTTCAGAGATGATTGATCTGGCCTTACGGCTTGACCATCGAATGGCAGAAAGGCGGGGCGATAAACGAAAGGGAGATTCACGACCCGTGCCTCTGTTGGATCTGTATAGGGGATCCCGGGGGGTGGCGGCCAGATCTGAGGGGGAAGAACCGATGCAGATAGGTTCAGTTCGAGGTCCCCTCACTAAAGAGGAAAAGGAACAAAGGAGGAAGGACGGCCTCTGTATGTACTGTGGCAAGGCTGGGCACTTTGTTCGTGAATGCCCAAGCAAGCCCAAGACCCAGGGAAACGCTTCGGCTCGTCGGTAGTGGGGGTCACCCGATCGAGCCTGTTGAGTAGTAGGGCCCCAATGGCAGGCATTTCGAACTATGCTACGCATGTCACCTTGACGGGTTGTTTAGAGTTCCAAACACAAAAGAAACAGGTCACTATGTTTGTGGACTCGGGAGCGACAGGTAATTTTATTGATGTCCAGTACGTGGTTACCTTAGGTATCCCAGTACAGCAAAAGGCAGACCCGGAACCTGTACGTGCTGTAGACGGCACTCCTCTCAGCTCAGGGCCCATAACACATAACACTTGTTTGGTGACGTTACAATGCGGAGCTTGGCATAGGGAAAGCATTGCCTTTGATATCATTGCCGCCCCGCAATTTGGGCTGATTTTGGGATTACCGTGGCTAAAAAAGCATAACCCCCAAATTCATTGGACCACAGGGTCAATCAGTCTGGACTCACCGCATTGTCTTGAACATTGCCGGCAAGAAAGTACACTCTTCAGTGTGTGCTCTCAACGTCTCGGTTAAGCAGGAAATGCGTCCCGAAAGTATACCCCAAGAATACGCAGATTTCATGGACGTGTTTAACAAACAAGCTGCAGAATCATTACCCCCACATCGGCCATTTGACTGCAGAATTGATCTGGAGCCTGGGGCTACTCTACCGTGTAGTCGTATATATGCCCTAACGGAGGCAGAAAACAATCACCTCCAAGAGTACATAGCTGCGAATTTAAAGAATGGATTTATTCGCCACTCTAATTCGCCAGTGTCCTCCCCTTTGTTCTTCGTACCGAAGAAGTCTGGAGAACTCCGGACTTGCATAGATTACCGCAGAGTGAACCAGATAACCATTAAGAACCGTTATCCGCTTCCTCTCATCCCGGTTCTTTTGGATCAAGTTAGGGACGCGACAATCTACACCAAGTTAGACCTTCGAGGCGCTTACCATCTTGTGCGGGTGCGCGAGGGAGACGAATGGAAAACCGCCTTCCGGACCAAGTTCGGATTGTACGAATATCAGGTTATGCCATTCGGTCTCTGTAACGCCCCCGCTGCCTTCCAACATTTCCTGGATGAGGTCCTTAGAGAATATTTAGACGTATGTGCGGTAGTGTACATAGATGACATCCTAATATATTCTCAAAATCTCCAGGAACATGTCCAACATGTACGCGCAGTTTTGCAAAAGCTGCGAGAATACCACCTTTATGCAAAACTGGAGAAGTGCGAGTTCCATTGTACCACCGTGGAATTTCTAGGCTACTTCCTGACCCCAACCGGCGTACAAATGGACAAGAAAAAGGTGCAGGCAATCTTGGATTGGGCTCCCCCTACCAGTGTGAAAGAGATTCAGTCATTCCTGGGGTTTGCGAACTTCTACAGACGCTTCGTAAAGAACTTTTCTGCATTGGTCACTCCAATCACGAAGCTTCTCCGTAAAGGCTGCCCTTTTGAGTGGGACACATCGGCCGACCAGGGGTTTCGACAGCTCAAAAAGGCCTTCACCGACGCCCCGGTACTGAAACACCCGGATTTGTCTAGACCTTTTGTAGTGGAAACGGACGCCTCTAGCTACGCTCTAGGTGCTATCCTGTCCCAGCGGGATCCTCAGACAGGCCTGCTACATCCCGTGGCCTACTTCTCAAGGAAACTACTCCCAGCTGAACAGAACTATATCATTGCCGATCGGGAATTGTTGGCAATTAGGGCAGCTCTTGGTGAGTGGCGACACTACCTGATGGGGGCACGTCATACCACCACGATCATAACGGACCATCGTAACCTCCAGTTTATAAGAACCGCCAAGACGTTGAGCCCGCGCCAATTGCGATGGGCTCAATACTTTGCCGAGTTTGATTTCATCATAACGTATAGACCCGGAGCCAACAATCGAAAGGCAGACATATTGTCACGATATCCCGAGTCAGCAGAGCAAGAGGCAGGCATTACACCACAACCTATTATTCCCCCAACACGTATCGTTGGAGCTACTTCTGATTTCTTTGAGGCCGTATTAAAAGACCTCACTATGCAGGACGTCCATCAGTGGTGCAAACAAGATCCTCAGAATACTTTAGTTGAGGGACTCCCCTACCATGGGTCAGCCTTGTACTTGCCCACCAAGCAACTACGGGAAAAGGCCTTATCTTGGTGCCACGATTCGTCATTGGCAGGACACCCGGGAAAGTCAAAAACTCAGGAGTTGGTGGCTAGACATTTCTGGTGGCCCAAGTGGCGGCACGATGTTCTGCAGTATGTGTCTCAATGAGAGGTGTGTGCTCGAAATAAAGCTAGCCACCAAAAACCTGCTGGGCTCCTTCATCCTCTACCGACCCCTTCGGTGCCATGGCATACGATCACCATGGACCTTATTGTGGATCTTCCCGAGGTTCAGGAATTCACTTCTGTATTGGTAATTGTGGATACCTTTTCGAAAATGGCTCACTTCATCCCATGTAAGGGAGTCCCGACTGCTGGTGCAATTGGCGAATTAGTTCTGCAAAACATAGTCCGCCTTCATGGCCTTCCCTATTGTGTGGTCACAGATAGGGGTCCACAGTTCACCTCTCGCTTCTGGCGTGAGTTTTGCAAGATTCTGGGAATGGAAGTCCGCTTGTCGTCCGGATACCATCCCGAGACAGATGGCCAGACAGAACGCGTGAATCAATGCCTAGAGCAGTATTTACGGTGTTTTGCCACAAGTAGGGAGACAACCTGGGTCCAGCATACTTGGTTGGCAGAATTGGCATATAATAACGCCACACATGCATCCACCAAAAAGACTCCGTTCTACTGCCTTTATGGGCGACATCCACGGATCCTCCCAGTGGCCATTCCAGTTTCAGGATTTGAATTGCCTACGTTGGCTGGACAACGGTTGGGCATAGAGCAGGTTTGGAAGGAGGTGCAGGAGAATCTCACAAAGGCCAAGGACGCATATAAGCGCTATGCAGATAAGCGTCGTCGACCCAGCCCACTTTACTGTGTAGGAGATAGAGTGTGGTTATCCACTCGCAACCTTCGCATGGAAGGACCCAGGAAATTACAACCCCGATATTTGGGTCCATTCCCAATAGTTAAAATTGTGAACCCTGTTGCAGCTAAATTGACCTTACCTCCCCAAATGAAGGTACATCCCACTTTCCACACTTCCCTCCTGAAACCCGCTCCACATGGGACAATTGCTAGAAAACCACCTCCCGTTATGGTGCAAGAGGAACCTGAGTACGAGGTTCGAGCAATATTGAACTCTAAACAAGATAAAAAGGGCCAGGTGTTTTACCTCATTGACTGGGTGGGGTATGGCCCTGAGGAACGCACTTGGGAACCCTCCCAGCATGTACATGCCCCCAGGTTGCTGCGTGCTTTTCACAGGAATTATCCTAGTAAACCCGGAACAACTGCCTTCTGTGGGAGGGGGAGTACTGTCAGGGACTCAGGTAGGCAGAGACAAGGACAGGCTAGGCGTAGGGGTGTTGTGGGTACTGTTTTGGGCACTGGAGGGGAGAGACAAACAAAGATGCAACCGTACAAAAGGCTGCTTTGCCCCATGTGCAGGAGAAAGGGACTAAAGACTGCGTTTCCCAGCAGCCGGCGCCAAAGGACTACAATCCCCAGCATGCCCAGGGACGTTTTGGGCCAATCAGGAACCAGGAAGGGCGCGGCCGCCCCATCGCGCATGCGCAGAGCCCCGAGCACGGGGCTTGCGCTTGAGACTCCATGCCGACAAGACGTGTGGACCGGAGCTCCAGCAAAACTACACGCGAGGGGCCCAGCCCCACCCGAGCAGCAGCCCGGCCCCTCGCCCACACGAGATAAGTACTCCTCTTTGCTCAGGGCCCAAAGGGATCGAGGGGGAAGTGCAGGGGGCGATTGCTTGCCACCCCAGAGCCCCTGCACCGCTACGAAAAGCTAAGTGTTTAGAACTTCGGCGCTCAATGTGCCGGCGGCATTCTTTTGGGATACATTGACCTGTGCACGGGCGTTTAGTCATTTGGGGTGTTTCCGCCTCTTGGAGACCATAGCAGATCCGTGAGGCGAAAACACAGCACCGGAGACACCTGCCACAGTTTTAGGGCACAAATCGATCACGAGGGTCTGCAGGAAGATTGCTTGTGCATTTGAACATGTTTGCAGGGATCTGCAAGGAGATCGCTTGCGTAGCATAGTGCAATAGCACTATACAGGTCTTGAGGGGGGCATTAGAGAGTGTGTCTGTGTGAGTGAGTCTGCATGAGGTGAATGCAGACAATAACAGAGGGCATGTTCTAATGCTTGTTAATTTCTTTTAGCTTGGACCTTTTGAAAACAACCCTTCAGACGTGCCAAGGACGTGACTGCTCTTCATGGACAGGACACAGAAGACCAGAGGTAAGTTGCATGCTAACTCCTGTACTGTTCCGATGACTTAGGGTTAGGCAGAGTTAAACTGTTCTTATGTGCAAATTGGTGCTTATGTACAAGTAGCTAGTAAGGGCTGAGAACACCAGAACAAAAGTGAGCAGCAACCAAACTTTCCCTGTAGAACTCCCCATTCCCACCCATAACCTCTACCTCACCCTCAATCCGGTTTACCTAATTCCCCCTACCTATCCAATCATCGAGACCCTAACCCTCCTTCCCTGCTCTGGTCCAGGAAACCCGTGTAAGCTCTGACTTGCGGGCTCCACGACCAAAGTGGGGGTGGTTGGTACTGCGTCGCTCCTGCGCTTTGGATTCTGGACTTCGTGACAGGGGGTATTGTTAAGGACCTTGATATTGCAATTGGAGCCAGCTACCCAGTCAAGTGTTCTACCTTTAATATGGGTAGGCTCTTGGATGTATAAGGTAAGGCCGAGGTCAGATAGTGCGATCTCCAGGTCAGAGGCCACAGGATCTTTTAAGTCACCAAGACCTAAGTTGAGGTCGCCTAGGATGATTGTTTGAGAATTGTTCTTTGTATTGTTGAGGAGGAGAGTCGAGATTTCACTGACAAAGGTTGGTGCGGGTCCTGGAGGTCTATAGATTAGGTGCATGGTGGCTGTTTGGTTAGGTGTGAGTGCTAGTTTGACAGACAGCAATTCAGCTGATGTGAGTTTGGAATCAGGTAACACTCTTAGGTCAAGAGTATTTTTATGGATGAAGGCCACACCGCCGCCTTTGGAAGAGGCGGTGGAGCGGTCACATCGTGTGATGCCGTAGTTCGGCGGTAGGGCTAACGCTAGTAAGGGGCCAGATGCGGCATGAAGCCATGTTTCGGAGATAGCTATGAAGTCAAGGTCAGACGTGGTGATGAGGTCAGCTATGTCAAGTGCGTGTGCAGTGAGGGATCTAGCATTAATAAGGGCACCTTTGAACATGGGCAGTTTAACCTCGGAGGTGGTGGGTTTGCATGTGGTGGCAGTTGCAAGAGATCCAGGAGAGAGGGGGGTTTGTTTCCTGGAGATGTGACGGATGTGGCGTAGGCGTAGGCGGAATCTGGTGCCTAGTCTCTTATTTCTAAGAGAGAGGGGGCAGGGTTGGTTAGGTGTAGGTTTCCTAGCAAAGTGATCCAGCCATAAAGCTGGGTCGTTGAGGTATTGGTTGGTATGGCCTACAGCGGGTGCTGCCGGGCTCATTCTAGGTGACGCGAGAGGTCGTGGGGATGCCATGCTGGTAGAAGGCTGGTCCATTTTAACCCAGAGTGTGGAGGTTGTTACCGTAGGTAGCTGGAGAGCTTGGGCAAGTCGAAGGGATAGTGTGTAGAGTAATGGAAGGAGTACACTGACGTGCATGATGACAGTCCTGGTCACCTAGGTGAGAGAGAAGAGCTAGGTGGCACAACAACCATGTACATAGACAGTGGTCACCTAAGATCAAATTGGCAGTGAAAGGCAAGGGCCATAAGACTAAAGGCACAGCATAAATCAGGGCAAAACACAGTCAGTTGTGGTCTATTGGCGACCATAAGGCACAACACAATGTAAGCAAGCAATGTAAGTGGCAGCTTCAGAAGACATCTTCATATTCTAATCCCTAAATTCGTATATATCTACAGTCCATAAATACTAATTTGAACTGCCATTACCTTCTAATAATGAGGAACCTGGAGCGGAAAGGGCAAAGTTCCTGGCCCCTGGCTCCTATGGCTCCGAACAGGCACCCAACAGGCCTTAGTATGGCCTTCGTCGTGGCCGGCGTTTCCGCCTGCCGGCGGATGCAGGCCGAAGAAAAGTGAAGATGCGGCCTCGTTGTGGCGCCGCGATGCGCCCGGAATTGCGGGGTCAGGCGCTCCGATGGGACAAGGTCAGGCAGGCCTTGCTCCGTGTGCCCGCACTCCTGGGGCTGGATTCTGGCTTCGGGGGGGGGGGTGCGAGGGGCTCCTGCCCTCTACCCTTGTTGCAGGCAAGTGAAGTGGAGGTAATGGGCACCCAACAGGCCTTAGTATGGCCTTCGTCGTGGCCGGCGTTTCCGCCTGCCGGCGGATGCAGGCCGAAGAAAAGTGAAGATGCGGCCTCGTTGTGGCGGTGTTAAAGATAACATAAAGAAAACAAAACATAAATGTCCTCAATAGGTTCCAATATTTCAGGGAACACCATTATGTATTCCTGTGCTGGGGAATTTGACTGTAGATATGTATAATTACCCATCCTTCTAGTTTCTTGACATTTTTTATTTCACTTATAAGCGGAACCCGATTAAATTGGAGTGTAATGTGGGACAAGCAAACTTCAGAGCCATTGACATGTTGTGACTAATTAGGCCTCATTTCGACCCTGGCGGTGACTGTATGAACAGTGCCGGTAAGGCACCGGCACCGTTCATACCGTCCCGCCGCATTACGAGTTCTGCTTGCGGGTTCCTGACAGCCCGCCAGGTCTTACCTGGCAGGCTGAGTGGCACCCGCGAGCAGAACTCGTGAACGGTGCCGGTGCAACCATGCTCCCCACCCCCCATTCTGCCCTATCGGGCAGAATGGGGATCGGGAGCCCGGCATTACGCCACCCACGAATGGGCAATTACTGGCCCATTCAACCCGTAATGGGCCGGTTATTTCCCAATCACGGGTGGCGGGGCCGGTAGTGAGCATGGCAGTAGCCGTGCCTGCCATACAGGCATGGCTACCGCCATGCTCGTAATGAGGCCCGTTGTCATTACTTTCCATCTTCCGAATTCCATCTAATTTAGCTAACAGGTTAACTCCCTCTCTTGCCTCATTTTGATATATACTATGGCAGCTTTAGTTTGACTAAGATGGGCACAGATGGGAGGCCTAATACAGCTTTTAAATAATCTAAATAATAGGCATTCCTTTAGGTAAGGATAACTTACTTAGGAAAATTGCCCTTTCCATGTATCTAACCAAACCTTATTGAACACACTTCCATACCTCTGCCCAGTACAGAATACTCCACACCTCTACTCCATGCACTCATTACTTAGATAGACTGCAACACAATAAATATTGGAAAAGGCTTTTGCTTTCACAGCTTTTAATATAACTACTTATTAATATAAATGCTTGTGATATATAATGTGCTCTAGACAAAGCCAACAACTTCACAGGGAGTATAAGTGGAGCACGGGAGGTAAATTGGAAAGAGAAGGACAAGGGGCATTATACAGAAGGGGAGTCAATGGCTCAAAAAGTTGACCACAAATCATTACTTTCACAGAATAGATGCGGTTCAGATTCCTGGGGCAGTTATTAAAGAACCAGGCTCGGACTGGCCTATAGGGCAATAGGGCAATGCCCAAACCAGAAATGCAAAATGGTAGTCTGGATCCGTTTTTTTGATGAACGTGGGCCACTTTTTTGGCCAATGTGTGCCAGCTTGATGAGTTGCTTCACTTTGCGGCTAGTAGTTTTGACCATTGTTGCTGAATAAATGCACCAATGAGGATTTTGTGATCCAATAGTGTACTTAATAGTGCAAGCCTGTATTCCGACTCGGACTGGCCTATAGGGCAATAGGCCAATGCCGAACCAAAAAACACAAGTTGCAAAGTGGGACACTTTTTTGACCCATGTGGGCCAGTTTGATTAGTTACGTCATCATGCAACTAGTAGTTTTGACCAGTGTTACTGAATAAAAATTCTTTAAAATGCACATTTTATCAAACCCCCCTCTCGCCACCTCCGGTCTGTCACAAAAGGAAAGAATTGCCATTTGCAACTGTGGGCCACTTTTTTATTTTATGCCCCAGTCTGCCCCTGCCTGTATTCCATGTTGGATGTCGGCGTCTCCTCCCACTTTCTCACTTTCGCTGTGGCTTCCCTCTTTTAAAAATTAAACAAAATGTACCTTACACTGAACTCCTTCTCCCGTGCCACACCCAGATTCTCCTACTTTATTTTCAGTCTTCCTTCCCTTAATGAAGATTGAAATAGGACTATGACTATAAAAGTGAGGAAGTCAAACACACAGCATGATAAGGTATGTTTTTTCTTCCTTTCGTATTCAAAGTTATCCAATGTGCACTTGGGTTTTGCACTTGGATTCTGTTCCCAGGCAACCCAGGTCAGTGATTGTGCCCCGAGCCCCTCTGGAATTCAGTAATTGTTTAAAAATTAGAATTTGAGCCCCCCACCAGGCTGTGTGCAGGGCCGCTCCTCCCGGGCCATTCTCTGTGCTGCATCCACCTTTCCCATCCTCCACCTGCTTCCCAGCCCTCCCACCTCCCCTGATTGGTCTGCTTACCACATCACTGCTGGTTTGGTGCCAGACTTTATCTGCGTGCACCATTCTGCTCCCAGGCAACCCAGGTCAGTGATTGTACCCTGAGTCTCTCTGGAAATTAGTAACTTGTTTAAAAATGAGAATTTCAGCCCCCACCAGGCCGCTCTCCCCCGGCCCATTCTCTGTGCTCCACCTGTCTTCCCCACCCTCCTGCCTCCTCCCAGCCCTCCCACCTATCCTGATTGGCCAGTTCACTGGCCATAATCATCCTCAAATTGCATATCTAAGTGTAGGCCTTTCTCCCACTTCACAGGACACTCACATTTAGCTGTGTTGACCATGTACTCAAAGTGCATCATTGGGTGTAGGCTTTAGCGTGTGTTTAGGCTTGTACTCAAATTGCATTGTCAGGTGTAGGCCTTTCTCCTACTATACAGAACACTAAAATCCAGCTCTTTTCGGTCTTGCACTCGTACTGCATTGTTAGGCATAGACTAGAGCTGTGTTTAGTCTTGAAACTCAAATTGCATCATTAGGCCTCTCTCCCACTATACAGGATACTCAAATCTAGCTGAGTTTGGTCTTATACTTAAGTTGCACTGTTAGGGGTAGGCCTTTTCCCACTATACAGGATGCTCAGATCTAGCTGTGTTTGGTCCTGCACTCAAATCTAGCTCTGTTTAGTCAAGTCTAGCTGTGTTTAGTCTGGCACTCAAATCTAGCTGTGTTTAGTCTTGTACTAATCTTACACTCTTGGTGTAGACCCCTCTCCCACTATACAGGATTCTCAAATCTAGCCGTGTTTAAACTTGCACTCAAATCTAACTGTGTTTCTCGCACTATACAGGATCCTCAAATCTAGCTGTGTTTAGTCTTGCACTCATCTTACACTGTTAGGGGTGGGCCTCTCAAATCTAGCGGTGTTTAGTCAAATCTAGCTGTGTTTAGTCTTGTACTTTAATTTAAATTTAATTTAATTTAATTTTACATTTATAAAGTGCTCACACAGCCCGCAGGCATCGAGGCGCTGTTACAGGAATTGTTTATTTTTCTTAGTTGCGTAATTGTGTTTTTTTTGTTTTGTTTTAGTTACGTATTTATAGCGCGCTTAAACACTCAGAGGTTTCTAAGCGCGGACCCGGGGATCGAACCGAACCTGTTGTTGCTCCGTGTCGTCTTGCTTCCAAGACGCGGACGCTGCCGCTGTGCTATCCTCCCGAGTACTCATTTTACAATTTTAGGTGTAGACCCCTCTCCCACTACACATGATTCTCAAATCTAGCTGTGTTTAGTCTTGCACTCAAATCTAATTGTTTAGTATTGCACTCATTTTACACTGTTAGGGGTGGACCTCTCTCCCACTATACAGGACTCTCAAATCTAGCTGTGTTTAGTCCTGCACTCAAATCGAGCTGTGTTAAGTCAAATCTAGCTGTGTTTAATATGGCACTCATTTTTCACTGTTAGGGGTGGGCCTCTCTACACCTATACAGGATTCTCAAATCTAGCTGTGTTTAAACTTGCACTCAAATCTAACTGCGTTTAGTATTGTATTAATCTTACACTGTTAGGTGTAGGCCTCTCTCCACTATACAGGACTCTCAAATCTAGCCATGTTTAGTCTTGTACTCACATCTAACTGTGTTTAGTTGTGCACTCAAATCCAGCTGTGTTTAGTCTTGCACTCAAATCTAACTGTGTTTAGTTTCGTACTTATCGTACACTGTTATGTGTACACCCCTCTCGCACTATACAGGATTCTCAAATCTAGCTGTGTTTAGTCTTGCACTCAAATCTAACTGTTTAGTCTTGCACTCATCTTACACTGTTAGGGGTGGGCCTCTCTCCCACTATACAGGACTCTCAAATCTAGCGGTGTTTAGTCAAATCTAGCTGTGTTTAGTCTGGCACACAAATCTAGCTGTGTTTAGTCTTGTACTCATTTTACACTGTTAGGTGTAGACCCCTCTCCCACTATACATGATTCTCAAATCTAGCTGTGTTTAGTCTTGCACTCAAATCTAACTGTGTTTAGTTGTGCAATCAAATCTAGCTGTGTTTAGTCTTGCACTCAAATCTAACTGTGTTCAGTCTTGTACTCATCTTACACTGATAGGTCTAGGCCTCCCTCCCACTATACAGGATTCTCAAATCTAGCTGTGTTTAGTCTTGCACTCAAATCTAACTGTGTTTAGTCTTGTACTAGTTTTACACTATTAGGTGTAGGCCTCTCTCCCACTGTACAGGATTCCCAAATCTAGCTATGTTTAGTCTTGCACTCAAATCTAACTCTGTTTAGTCTTGTACTCATCTTACACTGTTAGGTGTAGGCCTCTCTCCCACTTTACAGGATTCTTAAATCTAGCTGTGTTCAGTCTTGCACTCAAATCTAGCTGTGTTTAGTTATGTACCCTAACCTTGCGGTGTTCAGTCTTGTACTCATTTTACACTGTTAGGTGTGGGCCTCTCTCCCACTATACAGGATTCTCGAGTCTAGCTGTGCGTAGTCTTGTACTTAAACACTGTTTAGACTAACTTGACACACATCTATAGGGGAACAGACCGTGATAGTATTGTATCAACCTACCACCGATACCCCAGAGAACAACATAGACAGCTACTGAACTGAGCCCTAGACCACCCTACAACCGTGTGGCCAGAACCCCATACCCCACTGAACTACGCTCCCTAGCATACATACCCAACCCAACTGAACAACAGACAACTCCAAAAAGCACCCAAGCTTACAAACACTAGAGGAAACACCAGTGCTGCCCTAGCACAAGACATTACTGTCGACCACTTGACCCGTCATCTCTGCACCGAGCACCAAAATGCCCCGGAACAGGAATGGGCACCGAGAAACAGCACAAGATCATGCCACAATGGACATAGACACACAAATCCAACTTACCCCAGAAGTAAAAACCTCAAATGCAGGAAACACCCCGCCAAAACCAATAGGATCAGAACGAACTTTGAAAGAGAAAAATCCTTATATCTCACACCATACCTCGCAACAACCCCAGAACCTGGATACTCCAATGACACTGAGATATCGAGCCATGCAAAGAATTGTCCAAAACAGCCAGAAAAAAGACGGGAACACCCAAGAAGAGTGTGGGAAAACTCCAACCCCATCACCCCATACATCATAAGAACAGAAGTGCACCACCAACACCCACGGCACAGCGGACAAAATGACAAAGTACTAATAACCAACAACCCAAACATTAACCTAATGAACTGATTCAATAAAGAAGAAGCCTTCGCTGATCTTCAACCAATCGGCATGAATAGGGGAGCACCGCTATTGAACAGCCAAGCTTTCAATCTAGAAGACCGCTTCAATGAAGATGCAGCCCTCGCTGATCTTCATCCTCATCCAATCTACGCCAATAAAAATGCAACTGCAAACCAGAACAAGCAACAACTAATAAACAAAACCACACCAAAAAGATCAACTGCAATTTAATCAATGCAAAGTCAGTGTCCAAACATGACAATGGAATATACAATCTCCTTTGTGATGGAGGGATCGACAACCTATTTGTAACAGAAACATGGCTAGATAACGATTACAAGATCACCCTCAACAACTGCCTGCCTGAAAACTTCAAATGCATCCAAGCAAACAGAAAACCAAAAGAGGGGGGACTGGCAATCATCCACAATGAACACCTGGCTATCAAATTGGAAGATCCACTAAACATTGATAAATGTGAATCCTTAATCATACGCCTATCAGTAAACCACAAAACAAACCTGAAATTCATACTGATATACAGACCGCCAACCTACAATGCAACCTTCGTAGATGCCCTCACCTGATCGTCCTCAGATATTTCAACATCTGGTTCGAAGAAGAAACCACAACCACACAAAAATCTCTAACCAGCCAACTAGCAGCAATAAATCTACAACAACTAGTTAAAGGAGAATCCCACTCTGCAGGGCATAAACTTGACGCAATCTTCGCGAACAAAGAACTCCTTAACACAGCATCCCCAATTCAAATTCTCTGGAGCAACCACCTCACCATTCCCTTCGTAATCAAAATGAAGACTCGAGTAAATAGGCAACTTGACAAACCACCGACCACCATGAAATGAAACTGCAAAACCAGCAAAAACTCAAACCTTATTGAACTTCTGTAGCTCAACAAACTGCTACCAACATTATTGGAAGAAGCTGACCTGGATAAAAGAGTAGCCCTGCTCCACACCTGGATTGAAACAATTATCGACAATACCGCTAAAGAAAAACCTTTCACTCCTTCTCATAAAAGAGCAATGGCAAAATGGTTCACCCCACTACTCAGCACCATGAAAAAAAAAAAACTGAAGACTGGAACTAGATTGGCGAATAAGAAACAACACTGCGAAGAAGCTGAAATTCCTGCAACATAACCGCGCATACAAAAAGGAAATACAAAAAGTGAAGAGGAAACACTACGACAACCGAATCTTTGAAGCACCAAACACCCAAAAAGAACTCTTCAAAATCATAAATGAAATAAAAAATCCACCAGGCTGCAACAATACACCAATCCCTTTGACGAAACTATGCAATGACCTAGCAGACCACTTCAAAAACAAAATCATCAGCATCCAACAAACCATACAAAGCAAACCACACAGTCATACTACGATCCCCACCTATCCTCAGGAGGAACATCTGAACAAACTACAAAGCTTTCCAAAAATATCAGCAGAGACTTTCGTCAAACTGGTAAGTGAAAGCAACAACTCATGTTCTCCTGAGGACCTCTGCCCCCCAGACATATAGAAATCAATTCTTAAACAAGAAACTCCCGTGGAATATCACAGAATGTCCTCAAGATTTCAATCATGACAGAGAAAGTGACACAAGCCTTCAAATCAGCGTACATCAGGCCACTACTCAAAGATACAGCGGGAACCGCAGAGGACCTCTTCAACTACAGACCCATCTCTAACATCCCATACACAGCCAAGCTGCTCGAAACGTACATATAGAAAACGACCCAAGAATTTATAGAAGAGCACTGCCTACTAGACCAAGCACAAGTTGGTTTCAGACCAATGAGAGGAACGGAATCAGCTCTCCTGTCAATATGGGACGACCTAAAAATAAATGCAGACTCGGACAACAGAACTGCCTTGATACTTCTAGACCTATCTGCAGCATTCGACACAGTTAATTACGACATCCTCATAATGAGATTAGAAGGACTCAGAATAACAGACAGTGCCCTACTGTGGATCAAATCCTTCCTAACAGAACAGAAACAATTGGATGAAACCTTTCAAATTCAACCAGAGAGACTCCACACGTGGAGTGCAAGGATCATCCTTCTCCCCTCTAGTATTCAACATTTACCTATCTCTACTAATCAAAATCATCAAAAGTCATGGCCTCACCTGCTACAACTACGCCCATGACACACAAATAATCTTCAAAATATAAGACACTCCAGAAATAAACTCAGCGCTAGACAACTACCTTTGTGATGTATTCAACTGGATGAACTCTAACTACCTCAAAATCAACCCAGGCAAAACACAAATAATGATTGTCACAAAAAATGGAGGAGTAAACCACTTCATCCCTTGGCCAAGGGAACTCAGAACAGCCCCAGCACCTTTGCCGACTGTATAAAACCTGGGGGTCCTGATGGACAATAATCTCACCTTAGAGCCACAAGTAAATGCTATACTCAAGAAATGCTTCTTTCTCCTGCGATCGGCAAAAAGAATCCTACTGTTCCGATCATTTGCCAACAAAACAACCACCATCATCGCTCTTGTCATGTGCAGAGTAGACTACGCCAATAGCATGTACTTCGGTATGCCTGACTGACTACTAAAAAACTACAATGCATACAAATGCGGCAGCCAGATTGCTTCTCAAACTGCCCCGAAGAGAACACATCACACCCGCATTAAAAACACTACATTGGCTACCAATAAAACAACGAATACAACTCAAAACAATGTGCATCGCGCACAGAGCAGTACACAAAGAAGGCGCTGAGTTCCTGAGAGACAAATTACGCCTACCTCAACCAACAAGAACACTCAGGTCAAGCAACGACATCTGCCTGGAACCTAAACCCTACAATAAAAGAAAACTCAGAGGATCTTCTTTCTCTCACCAGGTGCCGATAAACTTGGAATGGCCTACCAAAGAACATATGCAACACATGAAACCGCCTACTATTCAGGAAACTACTCAAAACCTGGCTCTTCCCTTCATAACTAGAAGACCGCCCACAGGGACGGACACACAACTAAAACAAGGATGAATGAACAGACAGACCCCGATTCACACTAAGTAATCGACTGCGAAAACAGTCTAAGGAAGACACTCTATTACATACCAAACGACTAACTGAGAGATAGACATTTTAGGGCACTAAAGACCGAATACATAGCTAGACCAAGACGGAAGTACTAGGACGAATCATCAATAGCACCCTGGCCCTAAACCACTCCCAAGCTCCAACAGACCCGTGTCACGATAGATAGCAAGGGAATAGGGAACACCCATCATCAGCTCCGAAACCAGAGGGTGAGGAACAGACATACCCAATCACATTGTACACAGCTCATTAGGATACAGCTGGGAGCGTGCTGCGCCATCACACACAAGCAACAACCAAACAATAGATTTTAAGGAAACACTCCACAACATATCTAACAATGACTAACTGAGAGATAGTCATGTGAGGAGGACACTAAAGACTGAATACATAGGATGTCCAAGACGTAACTACTAGGACGATTCACCAATAGTACCCTGGCCCTGAACCATACCAAGCACCAACAGACCAATGTCAAAATAGATAACAAGGGAATAGGGAGCATTCAACCTCAGCTCCCACACCAGAGGGAAATAAATTAGACATACCCAATTACATTATACAATGCTCATTAGGATACAGCTGGGACAGTGCCGCACTATTGCACACTACAGTCAGACGGCCAATAAGAAATCAGCAACAACCCCACCCACACTAATACAACTCAAATGGAACAAGAAGTATTAGAACCAGGATACAGATCCCACTAACCCTATTTCAAATCTCTGCATACCCAACCCACCCAAAACTCACACAACCATCTCTCACCCAGCAATCCGCATACACTTTACCACACTGTATCAACAACATACAAACAACACATAAACACCTACAGCACACAAGGTCTTGCCCGGTCCGATACTTGCACCAAAGCTCAGCGCAAGGTGTATACCGAACTGAAGCTGCCAACAGCACACCTCTTCTCCCACTCTCCTACCCCCGCTCCACCCGACTAACCCTTCTTGCCCTCCTTCTTGTTTACAGATCTGCCAGAGCGCCTGAGGTCCAATTCCGTTGGTGATGGTGTGCTATATAAGTACCTTTATCATAACATAACATAACTTGTGCGTGATAACAGTGATAATGACTCACTTGCTGGGCATTCCCAGCTGGTAAAACGACACACCCACATTAAACGCCCTCACATTGCTCCGTTTTACCGTTTGCATAACCTCCCGGGAGAGTCATTATTTTCTAACTATGCCTGGAAAATGACTTTGAACATAGAATACTGGATGGAAGCGATTACTCAACAAACAGTATTGACTCCTGAAAAGCTACTATGTATTTTTTGCTTCTCCTTGAAAACATGTATACATTTTTTAAAGAAAAAGCCAGTATGATTACTTTATATTTGTTTCAGAGAGAAAATAACATATCTTCATCATAACATCAATTTCTTAAGGTAAAATTGCTAAGCGGGTAATTTTGAACTACTCCAACAATGTAGGCTGCAACGGATTTCAAATGATCCCTTGAAACGTTGTGCAGACACAATTATCGAGATTATTCCAAGAAAAATACTGCGTTTATCAGAACAAACGAAGTTGATCATTTGGAACAAAGGAAGTTGATAATTAATCAGCGCTTGAAGCGCAACTGTGACTAAACAATATATAAAATGTCTCCCCGTTCGCCTGGTAGCAAGGAAAAGTATGCTAATGTATTTCAAAATGTCATATTTAACCTTACAGAACAGGAACCTGAGGGGGCTGTCTATGGAATAAATCCCACCTCATTTGAGATCGGCTGCACAGCAAAAGGAAAATCCTGCAATGAATTTCAGATAAAGAGAGCCCTTCAATGTGATTTCGTCCATTTTGATGGCGGCTGAAGACTACTGTAACTCAGCGAGTGATTTCTGTTAACTATGGAGTCCCAGTAAAGCAATTGGACAGACCAATAGCACGGATTAATTGAGCAATAAACAGGAATAGGGCCTTGGGTAGCAATGAGCGTGGAGAACCGAGCAGGCCTTTATTTCCCCAAAGTCGGTGCCTCGCACAGCAAGAGGCATTAACGTACAGTAGACACGTGGATTATACGGTGTAATTATTTCTGAGGGTCAGTTTGCCAAATGGCAAGAGACAGGTTATTTCAAGCTTACATTTTTTCATCCACATTCCTAATGTAATCAGATTTTCATTTGTTCTCAATGTCACCCTAGGTTTTGAGTCCATATACTGATTGCTTTATTGTAGGCGCACATAACTAGTGGTATGTATATATCTATATATTTAAACATTTTATTTTCCCAGAAGATAATTGGACTTTTCATTATGCAAGCATTCTGCGCTGGAAAATCCTCAGAGAGATTTTAAGCCCAAGGCCTGCCTTTCCCACTTTTACTTTTAAACACTGGGGAAGTATGAAGAACATTGCGATGTGAATTAGAGGTACATGTGAAACCAAAAATCACCTCAGAGAGCCAGTAAATCCAGCACTGCAGAAAGGATTAGTGCTAATGCATGTGAGAAGATGGCGGTGTGTGGAAAGCAAACCGATGGGTCTCTGAGGCCCAGCCCTCCTTGTTTACTTCCCAGGTCAATTCATTACTGTACTTTGTAAAAGCAAATGGAACTTCATGTCAGCCTTGCAGTAAGCTATATTTCCCTACGGTTTGTCTGCCATTGTTCTTCTCCCACTACATTATGCCTGCATGAGAAGTATCCATTCTGGCCCCTTCATATGTGTCAGTACTGGGCATCTAGTGTCTGGCATCTAATAGGACAGCGTTCATCAGCCAACAGGATCAAGCAGATTGTATGTGCCGCATGTCTGCTACATACACACGCACATAAACATGAATCCCTGCCACATGAGGCGTATGCAGTGGCTTTAGTTTAAGCGCGTTGTTGTCCACACTGAGAAAACAGTTAATGTATAATAAATCCAGTCAGTGATGTGGACGCCTGCCAATGAACTCGGCGTTGCTTTTGTTTTATACATTGCATTGGAAACCACTAAAATCTCTTGTTTGCATAAAGGATGTCTCGTGCCCTCAAAAGTGTGGCAGGGCTTTTCACAGAAGTCAGTTTGTTTCTGATCACTTTACACACATTTTCTGACACTATACCCAAAAAACCTTGGGAGTGTGTTCTCAATGCCCCTACAGGTAATTTACTCTAATCAATGGAACAACATACAAGTTAGTCTCTGTGTCATTTCCAGGTTGCTCCCCCAACACAAAAGACACGTTTTGCTTCAACAAGTAAACATTGAAGATTTCCAAATTGGAGCTGTCTGGTTGCTATTATATCCACCAGACATCTACTCACACCCCCCACTCCATTGACACATCGATCAGAGGCAACACTGCTTGAAGATGGATCTTACCAAAGCACACGTGTGAATTTTCTGCTGGATCACCTCCACCAGTGGAAGAAGTGGAGAAAAAACCGTGGATCTCATACCCGTGTGGACAAAATGGGGTTTCATGAGGCATGTTGGAAGGTGTGGGTGTTGCTCTATAATGGAATTAGGAGGTAGGGTGGGCACTGCTGAATTTCAAAGTTTCGCTAGTTCATTCACAATTATTTATGGGGGCTCACCCTTTAGCCTAGGCACCAGGTTTAAGCAATATCCACAAAGTAGAGATGGACAATTTCCATTCCTGGATGAGCTCGCTCTCACTTCCCTTGTTGGGTTCCAATTAACTCTCAAAATGATTTGAGACACTTCGTTCAGTGGTTATGTTCCAAATTATCAATCCACAATTCTTTATACAGTGCTCTATAATGCACATTTTTTTAGTGGGGAGAGGGGGTGTTGGTGTCTGTCTTTTCAAGCTCAAACTCGTTGTTGAACGAAAAATAAATACATCACATTAAAGGTATGGTTTAATATTACTCTATTTGCCTTTTAAAGCAGATGCAGATGCAGATGCAGATGTAATGCACAGCATCTGTAGTATTAATATATATGAACAACATGTGAATACTCATTTAAGCATTCATGCAGGGATCAATAACATTATGATTGCGTGCTTGTGTGGAGGCGCTAAGAGAACTTTAGTCACACATTTTTGATTGAGAGGGACAACAGTGTCTGAAGGTAACTTACATCATGACATTTTGTACCTTGGTGTAAATGTTTAGAAACAAAATGGTACATTTTTTTTATCACTGACCGGAACATGCCAAATTGGCTTGTCAGCTAATTCATGAACAACTTGTCTTCGAGTCATGCGTTTTGTCACACCAGTACTTATGCCTTTTTGCATAACAAGGGATTCCCCCTTGTTAATGGCAAGAACTGGTCTTCTGGTGCCACCATTTTATATGCAGGGAACTTAAGTTCTTCACGTTCATGGTACCATGCAATCTGGCCAAAGAATCAACACATTACATAAACATTCCAACCAGACTTGTTTCTGTGCAATTATGTTTAACTTCCCTACAGAGTTAACATCCACGCTTCCCCTTGGAAGCAGTAAGCATGAGCATTCCCAAAATGTATTTTTATTTTCAAAATGTCTCCAGCAATCTTAATGCGCACTCCTCCTGTGCCCTTCCTCTCCCACATTTTTCCTTTTAGGAAGGACCAAATCTATTGCACCATCTCTGTCACCAGAAGCTTCTATCAGCACTGACATGACATCATCAGCTGGTTCTTTTCTTTTCTTCTCAGGCACCCACTGCATTTTATTTGTCCAACTTGCATGCACTAGACTACAGCTGCTATCCCTGCCTTCATGTATAGCCACTGCTGGACTTCCTATTCTGGAATCTTCTATCTTGTGTGCTGTTTCCAGAGATATATCTGCGAAAGGTGTGTTCATCAGCCACTATTAATTGTGTGAAGACACACACTTTGACAAATGTTCAAGTTGTAAGTTACTGGCCTTTCATAAATGTTGCTTCCCCTGTTTGTGCATGCCAATTATCCACATGCATACATCACTCGGTTTCTTACTCATCCAGGGTGAATTATCACTCGCCAGCAACAAATGGAGCCTGCTTTTTTTTGTGGCCTTTCACAATTTTTCATTGCATTTTTAGTGAACCCATTTTCTGAATGTGTTTGAGTCTCCAACTCTGTGGGACTGGGTTTGATCGTGCCAATCTTATTCTCCACTGAAATGGAAAGTATTATGCATGAGCCATGTGACAAGATGGAATAGCAATATATACTGAATAGTGTTTTGCTTCAAGTCCTTTAGCAATACATACATGCATAGTCATGCAACCTCTACAAGGTACTTACTGGATTCCTTTTGGTTGAAGAGTAATTTGGTCACCTGGTTCCCTTGAAGATGGATGAATCCAGAGTGAAAGAGGAAAATTCATACAGGAGTTGGAGAAGATTTTCATAGATTGAACCAGGGAGGCCTCTGAGATAAGTATGCATTCAGGAGGAAATGCAGCATTATTGAATGAAGTCGATGTCAGCAGGAAGTAGATGCAAGCACCATGCATCCAGGAGTGAGTGAAGGTTGAGATAGAAGGAAGTAGATGCAAGCAGTATCCTTGTGAGAATGAGTGAAGTTTTACGTAGAAAGATGTAGATGCAAGCAGCATGCATCCAGAAGTGAGTGAAGGTTGAGATAGAAGGAAGTATATGCAAGCAGCATGCATGCAAGAGTGGCTGAAGGTTTAAGCAGAAGGATGTAGATGCAAGCAACATGCATCCAGAAGTAAGTGAAAGTTGAGGTAGAAAGAAGTAGTTGCAAGCAGCATGCATGCATGAGTAATTGAACGTTTTAGTTGAAGGAAGTAGATGCAAGCAGCATGCATCCAGGAGTGTGTGAAGTTTTAAAGCAAACAGAAGTAGATGCAAGCAGCATACATCCAGGAGTGAGTGAAGGTTGAGGTACAAAGAAGTAGATGCATACAGAATGGAACCAGCAGTGAGTGAAGGTTGAGGTAGCAGGAAGTAGATGCAAGCAGCATGCATCCAGGAGTGAATGAAGGTTGAGGTAGAAGGAAGTAGATGCAAGCAGCATGCATGCAAAGCGATTGAAGGTTTAAGCAGAAGGATGTACATGCATTCAGCATGCATCCAGAAGCGAGTGAAGGTTGAGGAAGAAGGAAGTAGATGCACACAGAATAGAACCAGCAGTGAGTGAAGGTTGAGGTAGCAGGAAGTAGATGCAAGCAGCATGCATCCATGAGTGAATGAAGGTTGAGGTAGGAGGAAGTGGATGCAAGCAGCATACATCCAAGAGTGATTGAACGTTTTAGTAGAAGGAAGTAGGTGCAAGCAGCATGCATCCACGAGTGAGTGAAGTTTTTAGTTAAACATAAGTAGATGCAAGCAGCATACAGCCAAGACTGAGTGAAGGTTGGGGTAGAAGGAAGTGGATGCAAGCAGCATACATCGAGGAGTGAGTGAAGGCTGAGGTAGAAAGAAGTAGATGCACACAGAATAGAACCAGCAGTGAGTGAAGGTTGAGGTAGCAGGAAGTAGATGCAAGTAGCATGCATCCATGAGTGAATGAAGGTTGAGGTAGGAGGAAGTGGATGCAAGCAGCATACATCCAGGAGTGAGAGAAGGTTGAGGTACAAAGAAGTAGATGCATACAGAATGGAACCAGCAGTGAGTGAAGGTTGAGGTAGCAGGAAGTAGATGCAAGCATCATGTATCCATGAGTGAATGAAGGTTGAGGCAGGAGGAAGTAGATGCAAGCAGCATGCATGTAAGAATGAGTGAAGGTTTAAGTAGAAGGATTTAGATGCAATCAGCATGCATCCAGAAGCGAGTGAAGGTTCAGGTAGAAGGAAGTAGATGCAAGCAGCAGGCATGCAAGAGCGATTGAAGGTTTAAGCAGAAGGATGTATATGCATTCAGCATGCATCCAGAAGCGAGTGAAGGTTGAGGTAGAAGGAAGTAGATGCAAGCAGCATGCACACAAGAGTGATTGAACGTTTTAGTAGAAGGAAGTAGATGCAAGCTGCATGCATCCAGCAGTGAGTGACGTTTTTAGGTGAACATAAGTAGATGCAAGCAGCATACAGCCAGGACTGAGTGAAGGTTGGGGTAGAAGGAAGTGGATGCAAGCAGCACACATCAAGGAGTGAGTAAAGGCTGAGGTAGAAAGAAGTAGATGCACACAGAATAGAACCAGCAGTGAGTGAAGGTTGAGGCAGCAGGAAGTAGATGCAAGCAGCATGCATCCATGAGTGAATGAAGGTTGAGGTAGGAGGAATTAGATGCAAGAGCATGCATCCAGGAGTGAGTGAACATTGTGGTAGAAGGAAGTAGATGCAAGCAAGCAGCATGGAACCAGCAGTGAGTGAGGTTGAAGTAGATGGTGGTAGATGCAAGCAGTGTGCATCCAGGAGTGAGTGAAGGTTGAGGTAGCAGGAAGTAGATGCAAGCAGCATGCATCCATGAGTGAATGAAGGTTGAGGTAGGAGGAATTAGATGCAAGAGCATGCATCCAGGAGTGAGTGAACTTTGTGGTAGAAGGAAGTAGATAAAAGCAAGCAGCATGGAACCAGCAGTGAGTGAGGTTGAAGTAGAGGGTGGTAGATGCAAGCAGTGTGCATCCAGGAGTGAGTGAAGGTTGAGGTAGCAGGAAGTCGAATATTGGCAAGATTCAGTCAAGTGGAATTAAAGTAATAAAGGCAATACATGCATAACGCTTCCAGGAGTGAGTGAAGGTCAGCAAAAAGCACCCAGGGAACTATTCTCTGAATGTACACACATCTACGACTACAGTTCTAAGGAGGTTCAGCATTGAAGGAACCTGGTCACTAAGAGAATACTCAGGAGTGAGGGTTGGGATGACTTCTTTGAATACATTCTATCTATCCTAAAATCATTCTAATAAGCACTGAAAGGATGGTACATATTGTAGTGCATAAGTGAGGATGATGAAGACCATTAATACCAAGTCTCCAAAGCCAGTATGTGTTCTTCTGCTGACCAAGTGCAGAGAACAAGGTTCCTTTTAGAATTGATAAATATTTAGATTTAAAGGGGAAGTGCGCTCAAAAATGTTATTGTCCCGATCGCTCAAGCATGTACTGTTAAGCGTACTGTAATCGATCATACAAAGATTTCTTATGCATCTTACCTTAGTTTTCCCCACTTTTATACATGCGAAAACAACGGGTTGGGTGTGGCCATCTTGTGTTAATCTTGTCCACTGAAGCATCGCCCTAAGTTTAAGTGCACTCGCTGCAAGAATACAGATCGTCCGCCCCTGAAGCTGACATCACTAGTCCGAACGATATGCTCCACTTATTTTCAAGACGTTCATGGCCAGTGTAGCCAAACGTGCCCCGTTATCACTCACGTCAAAACGTTACTTAACGCAGAACCAGGAAGATAAACACAGACATCCTCACACAAAGTGTACCTTCTCTTTCTTGCCCAAGATAGCATTGGAATATAGAATGCTTTAAGAAAACATCAATAGTCTGCAATGTAATAAGTGCTTTTATTTATCTAAGAATGCTCAAAAGAGATTATTAACTCCACAAAATGAACAATATTTTTTTACATATAAATTATAGCTAACGAATATCGCATACTTCAAATATTGTTTATAACTTCCTCATGATACACCAATTACGATTAATGATCGATCAATCCCAGTACTCCAATTCTTGCGTGCACTTATGTTACACCAGCAAAACATTCTAATGACGCACGTGGGGCTCCTTTTGGGAGAAGATATGGATTCTTTGCACTTTCTAGCACAACGCATTCGCTTCTGCACGTTACTACATCTGGAAGGCTGACAGGTTGCTCCTTGTTGCTGGTACTGCCAAAGGGCAGATTGGTCCCTGTCAGTCACCCCACATAACTGTTATGGAAAAAGTGCATTTTATGGTTATCTGCCAATGTTGATTGAAGAATCCATCCAACGGTAGCTGGAAACTATGGCAGACGCAGAAAGGCACAATATATCTGTGTACCAAACAGAATAAAAGAATATATTTCAGTAGCCATTCTGTAATGGAATATAACAAGTTACTGAATAATTCAAAACCAGATGAAACCTAATCATAAACACAAACCACACATATTGAACACACACATGACAACATGGGGGAGTATATGAGACCGCAAGATGCATAAAAGATTAGCACTGTGAAGTAGGTTTAGCCACCAACCCAATGGGATAGAGAACCACATGCAGAAAACATGGACAAAAATAGCAATCTTTTAGGTTGAACCACAGACAGATAGCATTATAAAGAAACTGGCAAGATTACTGATTGAAAAGTGTACCAAGTGCCCAAGGAAAATGTTCATCCCCTGCGCCCTTCCCCAAACACCGACATTATGATGCTCTAGGATACAACAGCATGTTCCATGAGACAAAGCTGTTTAGTTATCACTAGCCTGCATACAGGGGGTGTTTGCGGGACGTCAATGAATAATCGTGACAATATGCTCCAGCTAACAACCAAAAACAAGGCCAGTAAGCAATACTGTCCAAAAAATCATACCGCTATTCACTCCTCTTTATACTATACAGAAACAAGAATCAATACTAGACAGATAAACAAACCGCCAGTATTCACTCGTTTTGTTACAGTGCGCGTTATAAATATAAACCAAAATAACATAACGTACTGTGTCGATTATTTTGGTAAAATCTCACATTTGCACATCTTTGAATTCGTTTTTTTGCATACAGCACCCAAGTCATTTTTAATCGAAATAATAATATTATGTCCGGTTGAACTTACATGATTTGGGAATATTCCATTGCCATGTTCTGATGATGAACAACTGCTCTGAACAACGGATCACAGAAATGTAAACTAACTTTCAGAATGTCCACTAAATTTTATAATTTTTCATGGCTATTAGACAACTTGTGCCCTTCGAACAGTTGCTTAGTTGCGCTCAATGCCAAATAATAAAAGCACCTTGTATCAGTGATTGAAGATAGAGACGGGTAGGTTTCGATTTTGTAAAAGAATGCGAATCAAAAACAAAAAAACAGAGAAGATGATGATACGTACAAGTAGTGCAGAAAACCAAGGACAATTACAAACAGTCATATAAAATATGTTTCGCGATGGGAATGTGTGAACATTCCCAGAAGGTATGTGTTACTGCCACGCCCATTGAGATATCATCCCTGGAAGAAAATTGAATAGAAATCCAACCTCACCCTCGTCCAGCACTATTTAATGCCACAAAGCGCAGAAGGTGTTCATCAGTGTGACTATATTTCTTCCACCATTCAACCATGAGAGCATCCCACGAGCATTCTTGGTGCATTTTCGCAGTGATGTAGTAGTAGGCTTAGCATATTATCCTACTGTTCACAATATAACTTCTGAGAGGCCTGACCTTCGCTACATGGAGAGATGAGCCCAGCTGACCCAAGCTTGAATCTACAGATGGTTGAGCAACAAACCAATTGTAGCCTGACATCCCCTATGTAGTAGTATTATGTATACTGTCTTACCAATCAACAGTGAGGGTTCAGACACTGTATGTGATGTCATTACTGGCGCTGTGGCCTTTCAAAAGGCACCAAGATTTATTCTGTATTCAGAAGGTTCTAGAGCAGCAAAGACCTTTGCTGACATTTTTTGTATTCTGTACATTTAACAGTGTTATCCTTGCTAGCTATCTCTTGCCTTCTTTCACTTGAGTGTTGTTCATTGTGGTATGAGCGTAACAGGGGACAGCTTTCAATTGTACGGCGCTTACTATAATTCATGGATGTCCGCTCATTCTCCCTTATGCACCTGAGTCAGCCCTCTCTCTACCTTTATACGAGACAGGTGACATTGCGTGCACCATACTTAATGAGTTACATTCATGCTGTGACTAGGCCTTGTGCCAATCAGCCATGGTAGTGCAAAGGATAAGCAATGAGTACCCTATGGGTGTACAAGTGCTTTAGGAGAGTGTTAAGATGCATTTGTAAACTCTTACCTCATGTAACACACCAGGAGCATTAGACTATATTTTGGAGTCATTCCCTAATTTTCGAGTCCAGCCCTGAGCAGTGGGTCACCTTGTTCGCAGAAGTGACTTAAAATGGAGATCGTACTGGAGATCTTACTGGACATCTTACTCCTCATCGGCACCCGTGCACACTCCATTCCTGTCACTTTCTGGCCGACCTATTGGTTGTGCCAGTCGGAAAAAGTCAATTGATGAAAGTGCTTGATCCATGTAGCCAACTGGAGCCGTGGGATAGATTTTATGTCTGCGATTATATCCTTTTTACCACTTTCACTACCCTTTCATCAAATTTATTGTAGACGGGATGCACATATATACATTTATTGTAGACTTTGTACATACATAAAACCAATACCTTATTGTAACAACCTATTGCATGTGCTAGGGGGAGGCTGTTAGGACAGTTTTTCTAAAGACCAAATAGAGGCTTATTAAAAGTGTTCCACTGAGGCACAATACTGCAATCTTAGTATAATGCTGTACCACCTGAGTTCAGGGTAGCGTAGAGAGAGCAGCCAGTCTTGTTTTAGGAGGGAGGGGGGCGGTAGAAATAGTACAAGTTAAATAGTTATACAAACAGTCCAACTAAAGACTGCAACACTATGTATAGAAATAATAAACAGTTTTTAAAAAAAAAATATGAGTAGGCATACATAAATCTTGGGCCACATAAGTAATATCATATTGTATATAACTACATTTCTAACAACACAACGCTATGCTTCAAGGTACACAGAACATAGCATATAACCTTATTTAGCACAACTAACAGCAGTTCTTTGGAAGTCGAAATCACTAGTTACATTTAAATTACTTTCAGTAATACAAGGGTAGTAGACCGTAACAGTTGCACTGTGACGCTCAGTAGGAAATCACATACTGTAATGTACTAGACAATATATTTCTCTGTTCTAGTGAAACTCAGATACTAGCCACAGAATAAACCAATAACTCTGATTCTCGATAACACATTTATTCGAGGGGAGCTGGACCTTGGGGTGTAATAGCCAATTGCAGTTTCTTTTCAGTTAAAATGTTACTATGAGTGGAATTTGAAGACATCTACAAATCATTTTAATCTGGAAGTCAACCTTTCAACAAGTTCCGATTTTGGAGGTCAAAGCTTGTTGTAATGTTTTGTGGCATTGTATGTGTCCTGGGAATAAATTCAGCATCACAGTCCATGAGTATGCATGGCCAACACAGTCAACGTCAGATGTTTCACAAATTCCAAATCCATTTCCTCATATATTGGCTTGGCCACGCATTGTTTTCCTCATTTTGTAAAGGCCTTGAGGTAACAAAGCATCCCAAATGTTCCTGATTTTCCACTTGTTCCCTCCTGACGTTCTTGTTGTGCGCAAGTACAGCTAGTCTTGTTCTGGCCTCCATACCGTCCTTGCCGAAATGCAACTTTTTGGGTCTGTACTTTAGGCACATATTATAGAACACCTTCACATCTCCATTGTGAACGAATTATGTGAGTCCCTTCAGGTCTCTTGAAAGCGTTTTATCATACACAATCTTCTCAAGTGCTTTGTGTCTGTCAAGGCGTCTTCAAACTTGCCCGGCGCAGAGGCAGCACAAACTCCTGCCTCCCCGTAGGGTCTTGGCACCCGGACCTGATAGGAAACACAGGCTACCGCAACCCACCGGGGAAAGAGGGTTAGGGTCCGTAGAGTGGATGGATAGGGGGTTGTAGGTTCACCGGAAAAAGGTTTAGGGAGAGGTTTAGGATGGGAATGGGAATTTTAGGGAAAGATGCTCCTCAGCTCCTGCCGCCCCATCCACTGGTCGTTCTCGTGGTGAGTACTCCACCCACTCATTCAATCCTCAGTCATACCATAACCAGCTATTGGGAGCCTTTGTGGTGGAGCTTGGAACCACTACAGGAGCTTTTGCTTGGAGCTCTAACCACAACTGTTGCACCAAAATAGCGTTAGCCTGAGCTTGATATTCCCCACTGCATTCTCTTCAAGCAGTTATCAAAAGCTTGTGCTAACGTGCGCATTTACACAATATCACTTGTCATTACATAACACCTTGGGGTATTTACAGAGTACCTGACAGCTTAAACAATATATACTTTAGTAAAGAACCAGAAATGCACTTAGCTGCAGGTCGTGAGCTTGTTCTGCTTGACGCGGCACGGGAAGTCCCTGAACGTTCGTAGCGAGCTCCGCTGGAAAATACCAAAAATACAATGAGCGTGTGCTGGGTCAGACTATACGTTCTTACACTGACTTGTGCTCCCAAAACACTACGTGACCCGCTGGTGTGCTCGAATCGGGTTGTCTTCACCCGTGGTTCCGCACACGTGCCTCCTGCCCTGCCCCGTAGGAGACTTGAAACTGTACGTGTCGGGTTGCCTCACCCGGAACGTTACCCTCAGTCACCTCCACATATGCACTCTGCATGCGGGTTATTGTTCAGCCATACTTTGCGGTCCGAACCGCCAAAATCCTATGTCTGCATGCACCGCGACCTCAGCCGCTTCGTTAGTCTTTCTCCCTGCACGCGGAAAATATCAAGAAGCACTTATCTTAAGTTGGTGCGGGGCCTGTGCTGAGTTCAGGCGGGCGAAATGCCCCGCGAAGCCTGGCCCTGAGCGGAGCGCTGGGAAACACATCCGTTCTCCTCTGAAGCCGGAATAGCAAGCGGGGAAGCGTGGGCGCAGTTCGTGCATGCGCTGTTCGTTGGGCGTAGCCCGCGGGCAGATCTTTTCCTCCCAGCAGGCTTGTGAAGCACACGGCCTGCTGGGATATGTAGTCTCTTGATGTTTCTTAGCCCCTGCACACTCTGCCTGCAATAGGGATGGAACATCCTCCTTATGTACAGCATATAAGGTTTACACAGAGGTTTCACAGGGCTTTGGTGACTGTGGGATACTAGTTTCCTAGATGAAGTGCTGCCAATCTGCCCAGTCCTGACAGTGTGGAGGAGAACATGGCACCAATCACTTCTTCTTGCTTTCCTCCTCCTTCAATAAAGGTCCATGTGCACATTTGTCGTAATGTTGGTTTTCTGACGATAAGTGTACGTTGGAACAATGGTGCATCAATGAAAGCCATTTCTCAAGTAGAATTTCTAAAGATCGATCACATGTTTGAAGCTCCACCAAAGATGGTTGCTAATAGACTGACACCACTTAAAAAGGTTTTCTGGACCCTCATTTTAACCAGCAGCTGTACATTTTTTATTGATTGATTTGGAAATGCGCCTTACATCTAATTGATGCTGAATGTGTGGAAACTGCTCTCACATGCCTTGGCTATTGAAACGTGACTGTCAGTGGCTATGAGGTCTATTTGCATTCCCCTGGATTCCAGATGTTCGATGGATTTAATGAAACCATGTTTCTCCATGGCCACAGACGATGTACATTTAGACACCTGCACGATCACCAGCCTAACCATTTTTTTACTTTCCATGTCTTGAAAGTGGTATGTGTAGTACTGTGCGGAAAATCCAACTATCACACTGTTCAATCATCAGCTAGCCTGAAACATTTGCCAGAAAATGTACTGTCTGTTGACCTCTGTTAAACTTTCCAAGCATGACTAATAGCGGGGAATAAGAATTCCCTTTGGTATATGTAGTATTGGGTTTTAGCAAGGAACTCAAGACCCACAAATTGACAAAAACTGAAAATCTTACTGAAAGTAGATTTGTTTAACAGTAAAGCTGCTGAACAAAGTAGATTTCCAGCAGGGACTTTACTGAGCATCTGTTGAGCAGACCATGAACATGTATTATGGAGGTGGATACAGGTTACATGGATTTTCAGGTTAGTGCCTTTTAATACATGAGACACATTCACCAATGGCTCCAGGCAAATGTTTCCTCTTGATGTATGATCGCATTTCAGCATTTGTACAATCTCTAGCAGGCAGCTGTCAAAAACAATGTATTTTTGCTCCTTTAATAGCCAATCGTCCGTCAGTATTGTGTTTTGTGAGTCGACGGTGGTGGACAAATCCACCATACTTTGCAAACTTAAGTCAAGATTTGGAGCAAATTCATCAGTCATTTGCAATGAAGATTCAGCCTCTATCAGTTCAGGCTGTGATATTTCAGCATGAATTGGAGAAACAGGTAACATTGAATGTTTTTTGGGTAGAACATTTTTAGAGGGTGTAGATTGTGTGAAAGTGTCAATGAGCAGTTGCAATGCAGCCTCATTGTCCTCAGTTTCATCTGGTCGAGTTTGCTGAACATAGCAATGGTCCATGGTAACTTTTTACGGCTCACAGGTGAGATTCCATTCATTTTCAGGCCACTGGACAGATGCCTCCCTAGTCTGAATTTTGACTGGACCACACTGCGCCTCAGATAGTAGTTGCTCCATTGTTAAATCTGTTTGGCAAGCAACATCTTTGGTTGCAGTCAATGTCTGCGTCTTTATACTCCTCTTCCTTTTGGGCTTCTAACAACATTGATAGAAAAAGATGCTCAATGTATAGCACACATACAGAAGATATGATTTAGCAACTAAAAACATAACATGACTAAAAGATCTGCTTAAAAACCTATCCAAAACAAACTGGTATGTTCTTTAGCCTTGTTTTCCAGATTTGATTTGAAACCGTGGCCTTCTCTTTGCAGGTGGCAACATCAAGCTGCAAAAAGAGTTTTTATATGGTTTAAATGCAGCAAATTTAATTTCAACTCAAACAAACATATGTACATATCTACAAACAGAAACAACTTGATGGACTTGAAAAGATAGCGACATTATTAAAATGTTTTCATAGTGCAATGTGATGCCCAAATGTACTTCATATATGTATACCTCTGGTCCATGTGCCTCTTCTAATTCCACATCTGGAATACATTCCTTGAATAGAATAATAATTCTTAAAAAATCAAATATTGATCAAAGTGAACATTGAATTCTTCCATTGGACAGAGCACCTCCAAACAAAGTATTTTGAAATGATTGTAAACCATATACTATTAGGTTTGTTGTCGCAACCCAAATAGAACATTAGTATGAACATAATCTTGAAAACAGTGTACCTGATTTGGTTATAATATTCATTTCATATTTCACCTGATAACCATCCAAGATGACACATGGACCTGATCTGAGGTCACCCTGTAAAACATAGTGATTAATATGTTGCCCTGAAAAGTTGCTTTGCTTTGTAATGTGTCCTTGGTAACTGTTCTGCATTAAGGAGCAAGTGCAATGTTAGAACCAAAATCAGAAAAGTTTGAAACAGTGCAAGGTTACATGCATTTCAGTTTCAAAGTATATCGATTGTAGGATTTACTTTGATTCTTGCAAGTGAACTGTAATTACAAATGCCTCATACTCAGGTATTGCTGCAAAGTAGGAAGTGATTGTAGTCGAAGTTCCAGCATCCCCCTATAACACAGTACTTGTTTTAATACGGATGAAAAAGCTAAATGAAACTGATCAAATTAGATGCAGACAATGGTGCATGAACTACTGAAAAAATTAGATGTAGATGATGGTACACACGGAGAGACACCCATACACGCCACTTTGTGCAAATAACCAATACTATCCATAATACATTTTAATATGTTAAAATTCCAAGCATAACACATGCAATTAGTTCAATCGCATACAATGGACTAGTACAATATAATTACTTGGTAGGCGAGTGAGGATGATGTTGACTCCGGAAAAGTAATTCATGCAGAATCTTGCTCCTTCATTTTCAGCACATTGTCAGAAAATAGTACAATGGAAAATGTAAATTAGTATTTGAAATGTGGCCACATCCAATGCTATAAAATGTCACTTTGTACAAGTCGGTTGGGCTCACCATTGGGATACTAGAGGTGTCAGTGGTTTTGTCACTGGCTAGGGTCTGTGCTTCCAGCAATGTGCTCTACATAAAGCATGGTATGTCAACCAACACATTTCGAAAACATATCTTTTAAAGGTCACTATGGAAGTTTTTAGCAAGGGTCACATTTCATTTACTGGTTAGAGGCTCCAGAAAACGTGGATAGATGGAGTATAGTAAGGTGAAAGATTTGAAACGTTTGTTGAATCTGGCAACTATGCAAAATTGAGTAATACAACATTGATGTAGATAAACACCAATACACTACTTTCAATAAATCGAGAGATCGAAGAGAATACTTATTTGTGCAGACCATCGTCCTACATACCAACAAACATAACAAACTCAACCTTCACTTCTCACCTCAGCCGGCGGGTGCTGAAATTGAGTTGGAATGGCATTTTGAAGCAATTTACGAAGAATTCTGAGTCAATGCTGTTTTCTGTACTTTGATTGTTCGTACATTTTGTCGGTAAAGCGCAGGCTGCAAAGGCGGAATCGATTGACCCTCACTTCGCCCAAGACTGCCTGGTTGTATGTTCAATATCGTCCACTGCAAAACCGCAATTTTTTATCCATCTTCCAATTAAAATAATATCCTTCGGGAATGCATGCAGGACTGTACCCTGAGTTTTGGCGTGGCTCACAGAAGTGCAACCGATAATGATACATGAAGGCATTCTTGAAAATTGCGTAAAATCTGTATAAAGAAATATAATTCATTATCACAAATAATACTCTATGAATGTGAATAAAGGAATTATAGCAGAGCTTTGTCTGAAAAGTTTATTTAAAATAAAGAAATAAAAACCTGTGTAACCTTGTCGAATGAATTTGCCGAGAACTTTCTTATAGAATAGATTGATATACCGAAAAATGGTAACGTGTTACTCGTCCATTGAATGAACTTTCAAGCATCAAAATAAAACATGCTCGCCAACTTGGACCATGAAACTTTCCATTCTACTATAATGCACAGTGATGCAATGTGCTATTTACCGAGATCAAAATACATCAAATATTCGATAATGCTCAAATCTTTGAGATAAATGAACATTAAAATCCTGGGTTCATTAGGTTGAAATCAACAGAAAGTTCAGAGCAGCAATCGATGAACATAGAGAATTAAATAGGTGACCTACTCTTACTTGGACAAACAAATGAGCCGATTCAGCAAGCAGAGGAAGAAGTAGCCATGCAACAGGTATCCGGGGAACAAGTAGCTCGATGATGATATACCTTGTAAATCTCAGAGATGTTCTCAAGGTAAATCTCAAGGTGTTTATAAAGGCCTACAAAAGTGGGTGTGTATGTGAATGTATGACATGTTCATTAACACCCACTCGGCCTTGATGCCAATGATTCGCATCTGCCATATCCACTCACCATGCCACCTTGCGAGCACACGGGCATAGGCCTGCTCATGCAGCATATAGGGCAATAGGGCCAGACTTTAAACACAAATGCAAAATGCTTGTGTGGGTCTCTTATTTTTATAAAAGTGGCATACTTTTTTGGGCCAATGAATGACAGTTTGATGAGTTACTTCAATATGCAGGTAGTAGTAGTGAACACTGCTGCTGAATAATTTATTTTTTTACTAGCACAATTTGCATCACCTTTTCATCAAAATATTCACCTTTGGGTAATATTCAAACGGTGCCCGAAAAGGAATGAATATCGACTTTGAATTGTGTGCCACATTTCCATTGGTGCCTGAGAACATCTTATGGTGCAGTATGACCCTGTTCATAGGTGCAAATTGCCATTGATCCTAGGGAGGAGGATGGATGGGGCCGAGGGGAGCACAAAAGGCCAGGAACACTGCTCAACGGACAAAAACATGATTGCAGGGATGGGGTCTTGAAGAGGGGAGTCTGGAGAAACTGTGTCTGGCCAGGCCATGTGGACAATGGATATCCTGGGCCTGAAAGTAAGCTGCCAGCAATTCCAAGGGAGCTCACCAGACAAGAGGTAGGTCCACAACACACAAAGCTGATAGCCCACAAAGGGGGCAGTCGGTGAGCTAAGGATGGCCAGTTCCTGTTTCACGGTACAAGTGACCATCGATACTGGGGAGGGAGGGTGTGGGATGGAAGGACTGGAACAGGGGAGTCTTGAGACACTGGGTCTGGGGAGTCCATGTGAACAATGGTCCCTGTCCACAAGTTCCCTTTGAAGTGTACATGCTGTTTGGCAACCCAAGTGTTCCCACCCACCCAGCCCCCATGCGAGTGCACAGCCATAGGTGTGAACTGCCATTGATAGTGGATGGGGGATGGATGGGCATGAACGCTGGAGTCTGGAGACACTGGGTCTGGGGAGTCCATATGAGCAATGGTGCTTGTGCGGAAGTTCCCTTTGAAGTGTACATGTTGCAACCTGAATGTTCCCACCCACCCAGCCCCCATGCGAGCGCACGGCCATAAGTGTGAACTGCCATTGATTGTTGGGGGTGTATGGGCATGAATGGTGGAGTCTGGAGACACTGGGTCTGGGGACTCCATGTGAACAATGGTCCTTGTGCAAAATTACCCTTTGAAGTGTACCCACCCAGTACCGGAGGGGGATACTTGAGGGGGTATGGATGGGGACAAGGTGAGCGCAAAAGGGCACCAATCAGGGCTGGACTGGCGTACAGGGTACTCTCGTGATTTCCCATTGTGTTTCTGCACTTTGGGACTCTTTTGTATTTTATTTTAATATTCTATCATAGGAAAAGGATTGAGCTAGCTCAGAATGTCTAATATGGGGCCACTTTGAAACATGTTTCCAGTGCCTCCATTAGTTCCCAGTCCAACCCTGTAAACAACCATTCTTTCATGACCCTCATAGACGATTGATTGTGTTCTTGACTCACTGACTCACTGAAAAACTCAAACAACTATTCGCATATGTTCATTTATATTTTATTTAATTTTGTGTTGTTGATGGCACAAACAAACTTCAAATTGTATACTTGCGATTGAAGCACAGTTTGATAAAATCCCCGTACTCTCCGCTGTCGCTGGGGAATTTGGTGCGAATGGCTCAAACAACACAGGCGGTTATTGCTCGTCGAAGGCGGTATCCAAGCCTCCCATGAAGCCACCATGTAAATGAACGATAGGACCTGTGAAAGAGAAACATACATATTTTAATTGAATTAACCTGATAAGTGTACCACCTTACTTGAAAGTGCATCGTAAATTTGATGGCATGGTTGACCTTGTAAAAGTAACTTTCTGGAAAAATGTACTTGTGCTTTGCGGTCTGGACTCATTACAAAAGTGAACACCCATTCTAGCCAGAATGGTTTGGACCGTGAAAGACACGTAAGCGATGAACACTCAAGCAAGATAAATGTATTCAATTTAAATAGTAAATTAAATTAATTTGTCAATGATCGATCAAAGATAGGACAAAGTAGGAGAAAAACATGAAACTCTAGTGGTCTCAGTGGTAAAAATGACATCACATCGAAAGTATCCTTACTCGTTACGTGGATTGCGATGGCGAACTGTTGTGCGAAGTTCGTGCATAAGCACCATCATAATCCTGAACACGGACCTTGTGAAGCAGGCTGCCCTGAAGTCATGCAGCGTGGTAACGCATATCGGTGGTTTCTCTTCTTTGGCTATGTAGGCTGAGCATCCAGAGTTTTCTTGGCAGCAGCAGTTCTCCACCTCGATTGGCATGACCTTGCAACGATTGGAGGTACACCAGGTTTAAACTTCTTCCATGCGACTTCGTCGGAGACTCATACTCAGGTGATTCATCTTGCAAAATATTGTCTGATTCATCATTGTTTCAACAGCATTTTCTTTCCATTAGTTCCTCCTCAGAATACTCAGGCTCTCACTGGTAGGGCTGTATTGTTGCCATTATATGCCAAATATTTAAACAAACTGTAACCAACAAGTGAAATCATTTCTGCTACTGTAAGTAACAGTTCGCAAGGGCTTCCTACTAGGAAGATGGCTGGACAGAGCAGAAACGAGTCACCGGCTATCTAAACTAAATACAGGAAAACTATTGACAAAGATACTCCAATGTTGTCTGATCAGAAAGGGTCTGTTTATACTTCTTGGGGAAAGATGCATCCTGACATTTCCATGGAGACACGTCAATAGCTTCCGCACCGAGAACGTTGAAATGAGACGTGCATTGACCCTGTGAAAAGGGCCAAATGCGTCTAGTGATGTCAGCTTCAGGGGCGGGCATTCTGTATTCTTGCAGAGAGTGCACTTGAACTTAGGGCAATGCTTCAGCAGACAAGATTAGCACATGATGGCCACGCCCAACTCATTGTTTGCACATGTGTAAAAGTGAGGAAAATTAAGGTAAAATGCATGGGAAACAATGTTATGATCGATTACAGTATGCTTAACAGTACATGCCTGAACGATCGGGACAATACCATTTTTGAGCAGACTTCCCCTTTAATCCACTTCCTGGAAATTCATTATTCTTTTGAACTTCCTATTCAGGTCCATGTGGTCTTTTTGTAGATTTCTCACATGTTTATTTGGTCTGTTTTCTATATATTGTCATTCCATATTCATTCCACATATTTCTATCTTCTCCTAGTCCCAATGCTAGTGAATTACAGTGAACATTGGAGATCAAAACATGGGAAGGCACTAAATTAATTGAGCAACAGAGGAAAAAAATCACAGTGGGACAGACATGCACAACTATAGTGGAGCATGGGAACAAATTCCATTTTGAAGAATAAAAGTGGGGCTACTAGAATCAGTATGGTAGAAGGAACATTTCAGAATGGTGAGAGGGTAAGCGAGTGATGCAATCAATGAATCCACATATAGCAAGGGATGATAAGGGCATCACGAGGCATAATAAAACAAAAGAAATTATAGAAATGCACAGTCAATCTCTCTCTGCCCTCTGACACTGTCAATCTCTTTCCCTCTTTCTCTCTCTCTCTCTCTCTCTCTCTCTCGGAAGTGTGTGTGTGTGCCTGTGTAAGAGAAGCGTGGGTTTGCAGGTCGGGCGAGGGTAAGACAGTAACTTACAAATCAGGCAATAAACATCTCATTGTTGTGCAAATTCGGGTTCATTGTTTGGGGTGGCTAGTTTATTATATATTTCCATATTAAAATACATATTTTATAATAAATATAGACCCTGTGAGGGTATTATTCAGGTGCATAGTTAAGGTGTTATTTGAAATGTCCTAGCCACTTTTGTGTTTGTGGAGAAGGGGACTTTTTGGGGTGAGACAAGCCAGACAAACGAAACATGAATGGGCTGAAAGAGGAAAGGACTGGTGGGTCTACAATTTTAGCAGCCTCTGCCACACTGCTATGCAAATAAGCAAGCTTGTATTGCCTGGGTCCTGTTCACCAGCCTCCTGGGGAGCTTAGGGAGAAATGTGTGTTCAGAAACACCAGAGATGTGTGGGTTTAGGGTATGCTAGGCATAAGCTACTCAACAGAGCACTCTGCGTCAGGAATGTTTATTGGCAACAGCCATGGTAGCACATTAGGCACGAAGAGTCAGGTTGCCAGGTGCATGCAACAAATGCAGACTAGAGATACCTTTAGGAATTATATTTAGAGGGGCAGACAGGGATCCAAAGCTAAAAGTCATGGTGACACCTATAATTGGCGATGACAAAGGCCTTCATCATAAATGAGGCACACACATGTGCGTTTGTGTATGCACAATATGCCCAAAAGCTCTTATTGATTGGCAACATTCTCATTTGTGTTCCCATAAAGTTGAGTAGGATCGCTGTCATCTCACCACAAAGCCATTCATAATTCAGTCTCATTTAGCTTCAGACGTGCTGTGATGAATTGGCTTCTGCCCTGCAGCAGTACAAGGATGAGTCGAGTCGAAAGCGCCTACTCAGCCCTCACACTTCTCCGAACCAAGAGTGAACCCAATCAAAACGCTAAACAGACACAGTTAAGAGGTATACCTTGTTTGCCTTTTTTGGTAGCATAGGCCGAGGGAAGGATATACTCTCAAGAACTGTGTGAATGTGAAACAGTGGCAACCCAAACAGCGAGTATAACAATAAAAAATAAAGGCATAGCGAATCTAGATACTATACAAATATATATTACACAGCCACTTTTTGTGTGGCTTATAACTTCGCTCTCCCTGGACGTATCCTCACCAAACTTTGCAAAAAAAGTATATGGCCCACTCTGAATTTCTTTGCAAAGTGGTGAGGTTTGGTCCGGGGGGGGGAGGGGGAGTTATAATGGGGGGTCCCAAAATGTCTTTTTTCCCCATAGACTAAATGGGGGAAAAACTTTGCGCACGCCTACAGCCCAAACCGCTGGACGGATTTTCACCAGGAGCAGCGGCTTGGTCCCGAAAGCGTGCATTTTTAAATTTGGTGAAAATCCATCCAGTAGGTTTTTTTTAAACGATCAAGAAGTAGGTCTAAAAAATGTAGTGATATCTATGTCAGCTCCGCAGAGACACTTCCCTGTTCGCTGCGCAGGCAGGACCTCGATAGGCTAATTGGTTTGTGTCATGTCCGTGGACACGCAACATGTCCACCGATTGGCTGGAGTGAGGCATATGCTGCAGTTAAAATGTTTGATTCTATGGGTGTGATACTGAGCTATATGCCACCATGGGTGTGATCTGCTGCGGTGTTTGTGGCCAGGGCCTAGAGTCTTGGGTGCATGGCCGCAGGCCGTTGGAGGTAGGCCATACACCCAAGACTCTAGGCCCTGGCTACAACCACCGCAGCATATCACACCCATAGATCACACCCATAGAATCGAATATCTATCAGGTGGTTGTGGGCAGGGCCTAGAGTCTTGGGTGCATGGCCAAAGGCCATGCACCCAAGACCGAAGTTATAAGTAATGAAGTTATAAGCCACCATGGGTGTGATATGCTGTGGTGGTTGTGTCAAGACCTAGAGCCCTGGCCACAACCACCGCAGCCCATAGAATCGAATATCTATCAAATGTTTGAAATCTACAGTTTCTGTACTGTTTGATTTGTATAGTTTGTATGTGAAGTTTTGGCTATGTCATGTCATTAAGATTGTAGAGTTTGGTAACAAGCGTTGTAGTATAACATATCCATGGAAGTGAACATTTTGTATTGTGGTGTATGGTTAGATGTTTGCTTCAATGGTTCTGTTATGCAGCAGTATTTATGCATTCTATTAGAATATACTTACTGTTTGATTTGTTGAGATTGGATATATTTTTTTCATGAGTTTGGTAACTGGAGTCCACATTCTTTTTCAATTTCTGTGATAAAAGAAAAGAGCATGTTAGTCTATGTATTTTATAAAGACTTATTACATTGCATAATAGATATTTCAGCTTTTTTTCAACCCTCATATTTAGTTTAAAAAATAGTGTACTGTGCAATTTGCTCAGTTTCTGTGTTTGTTTTTCAAATCATTGGGTCTGTGGGAAAAAAAATCATGTTGGATTGAAAAAAACCTTTTTTTTATGCTACAGTCTATTTGTTTGTTTGTTTTCAGTGTTCACTTGTTGTTTCTGGCTAATGTTCTATCTGTTGGCTTGTTGCAGATTTTTGGACCAGTTAGATACCTGTTGGCGTATTCTGCCTATTTTTTGTTATAATTTAGTGGTATTCATTTATCTGTTTGTTTGTTATACAGTCTTGGGGCAGTTAGATACCTGTTGGCGTATTCTAACAGTTTATAGTTTTTTAATTGAATGTTTGTTAATGTTTAAGTATAGATTAGTTATTACATTTTGGTTTTAAGAAGATTAAATAAGCGTTTGTATGATTTGCTGTTAATCTCTGCTTTAGAGTAATGGTACTATCATTACATTCGAACCATCCACATTTCTTTTTTATATTTGCAGTATAGTGACCTGCATTGGTTGTGGCTCCTGCATGGTAGATTATACCTATTGTTGTGAAGGTTTTCTTACCAAGTGATACTAGACCGTGTGTGAATCCAGTCAGCTTGCAGTTGATTTTGGTACCATCTGCATTGTAACATAGAAGCATTAGTATTACGTAGTTACTATGTGTTTGTATTAGTAAGGTGGAGCGATTATCTGAATTGCAGGTAGTACATAATCTACCATGGTTTGCATTTTTTACAAGTTGCTGAAATGTAATGGATTCACAATTAGGTATGGATACATACGCGAAGCGCTCATTAGGGATTTGTTCCTGTGTCACATTGTTGCAGAGAGTGCATGTATGTTTCCACATGTATGAAATCTGGAAGATTTAATTTATAGGTATGTTTTTGTTTTCCAGTACTTGTAGTAAGTACATTAGAAAATCTTGTGAGTTTATAGTGAATTCCTCCTTTCCAGCACAGTAGTCCAATTCTTGTCTTATTCCATGAACACTATACGTGTTGTCAGGATTGTTTGTTGCGTTTCTATGAAGGACTAACATTTGCAAACACAATTGGTCTGAACTGTGTAAGTAAATGTTATCAACAATTGGTGGCAATTGAAATAGAACATTAATTGCTACATTTGAGTAGCAATTTACACCAGTTATATTTGAAAATATGAATGGACCAGATAGTTCTGTGTCCAAGTAATTTTTTCGGAGTGTGTGTTGCTTCCTTGAAGAAGTACCTGAGTTACTTTGAGTAATAGGTTCTTCTTTGGTTGTGGTAATTGATGAAGTATTAGCTTCTTTTACTCTCTTTGGAGGAATTGCAGTCAGATCCTGTTGCATTTCTGTTTGAATTAGTTTTCTTTTACAACGTTTTCCTTTTTGTGGAACAGGATATGTTTTTAGATGGGGGTGTACGTGTGAACGTAGTCTATTGTATTCTGAAATGCAAGGAATATCAGTGTTTACTTTACTTGCATCAAAGTTGATTAGAAATAGACCGTCAAGTGTACGTAAGCGTGATAGTGCTACGTAGCTCATGCCTTCTTTAAAGACTGTGTTACCAATATCTATCAATGCTTTGTCTAGGGTAAGCCCTTGTGATTTATGAATGGTGACTGCATATGCTAGAGTTAGAGAAAATTGTTCTCTGCGTACATACATGTCTTTGAAGAGAAGGAATTGAGCTGTTGAGCGCCCTATCCTTTTTACTTCTGAAAGTTTGTTAAAGAGAATATTGACAAACTGAATGTTGTTGTCACGTGGGTATGTTTGAAAGCCAACAATTGTACCCAGTGCTCCATTAACTAGTCCTTGCTCCACGTCAATGTTACTTTTAAGCATTACTCTAGAGTTTAAGGATAATTTTAATATTTTCTCCAAACCAGCTGTGTTGCAGATAGCATTTTCTAAGGTATTTAGTCTTGTTGTCGCTTGCTGACACATGGGTAGTGTCGTATCATGTCCGTCCAGTTTGTCTGTGGAGCAAATTTCAATTATTGGTTAGATTTCTTTTTTCAACATTGTTTCATTGAATTTGGAACAGCGCGCAAGGGTTGGCATTAAGGACATACAATGGACATTTGTGTGCGCTAATTGTTCCATAACATCAGTAGCACATGATTTATCGCCATAAAGTGCATGAATGTGCCAGGTTTTTAATAGTGCTTGTGTTTCTTGAGATAGTACTCCAACTCGAATACTTTTTAAAATGTTGGCGTAAGTGAGGTCTGTAGATTGGCGCATGTTTTCTGTTAATTCTCTGTATTGGAAATGTTGCCAAAGGTTGACATTTCCTATGCTGCCAACAGTTTTACGGCAGAGTTTGTGTCCTAAGGTTTCAAAAATAGGATCACCTTTCACTGGTGTCAATTGAAGACGATCTCCGAAAACAATAATGTGTTTTCCTCCAAAGAGCTCTTCGTAGTTTGTTTTAAGTACTTCTTGCAATCTGAGGTGAATCAAAGCCAACATTAGGTTGGAGACCATGCTCACTTAATCTATTAGTAACATTTTCATTTGTTTTAACACTCTGCGTAGTTCCATTGCAGCTTCTGTAGAAAGTTTGTAATAGTCTAATTTGTTTTGGTGTTTAACTGGAAGGAGTAGTAATCGGTATAAAGTGACACTGCCTATGTTGTAGGCAGCTAAACCTGTGGGGGCAGTTACAACAGCTGACAGTTTGTTGTTTGTCAATTGTTGAAGGAACTTGCTGATGATTTTGATTAAGAATGTTTTGCTTGAACCAGCTTCACTACTGACGTATAGTAGTATAGGTTTGTAATTCTGGCAGGTATATTCTTTATTTTCATGTTGTACACCATGTGCAATTTCTTTTGTTACTTCTTGTAAAATGGTGTGCTGCTCTTTGTTCAGTTTTGATTGTAGTACAGTTAAGTCTTCTGTATCTTCTTCATAGTGACACATGGTGTTTTCTATTTCTGTCATAGCTAATTCTGCCTCATTGCTATTAGTGGCTGTCCCAGTGGTTCTTGGCTTCCTGTTACACAAGGTTGACTACTGTCGCGAGTCTCCTTATCTAGTTGGGCCTGGAGTTCTTCTTCATGTTGCTGTTCATTGTGCAACATTGTTTTGCACTGCGTAAAGTTTACATCGGTGATAGTGTTTTCATTTGCTTTGAAAGCATCTTCATAGGAGTCATAGTTATCTGGTATCTCTTCTTCTTTTCTCCATGGTTTAAAAAGTTGTAGCAGGGACATGTAATATAGTTCTTTCTGTTGAGGAGTTTTTAATGACAATTTGATATGATTAATTAAGCTTCGTTTGGTAAGTTTCACTAAGCTGCCTTCACAATCTGTCACTCTATATCTACCTGGATCCAAAGGCAGAGCTCAGGTGCGCATTAAAATTCCAGATGGAGCCACTAGACTCCGCACTCTGGTCGAAAAACCGGCCACCCAAGATATCTCTCTAGCTTAGCCACTGAGTCCTGACTTCAAAATGCTGGAATACAGGCAAAAAGTGCTTGCTGAAATATGGAAACCCTCGAGACATGAGCGGAGTGCAGACGTAAACCTGAGGGACTCTGTCCCATCCTTCGTCAATCATAGTGCTAAGACTCATGAAATCACGAAAAACACTCAAGTGCCCAAGAGCAATGAAAGATCTGCCGCTAACCATGCTAATGCCTAGAACAAAACCGCTACTCGAAGTGATCTGAAGACCACGTATAAGAGTGACAGCAGCGGTAGAGGCAAAGACCAAACGTAACATAGGGCTCTGCTTGAACGCATCGAAAGTAGCGACAAACTAATCCTCAACAGGTCCAACATCTTACGCTTATTTCACTATGTGCCCTCACTCAGAACTATTCAATCCAAGGATATACAAACAGTTGAATTTCCAGAAGAAGCCCATAATGATAAAACTATCTTCTACTTTAAATCTAAAATAGTCCTGAATATAGTACTAGATGCAGCCCCAGTATTTATGTCATTGGGCTTTGACATTTTGGAAGTATGGGACTAAGCCAAAACTGAATATGATCTTGAAACTATGAAAAACACAGAAGAGGTGCAAACTAGCAAAGCACCCTCTGTTGAACGTGAAACTGAAGAAACAGCATCTAGACACACAGCAATCTCAAGAGTGAGCGACTCTCTTCAACATACTAACATAGAGAAAATGACGGCTGCTACCCGTGCACCTCTCGAATCCATGGGAAATCTGACCAAAGAGGATAACATCCAAATTACAATCAAGGTGATACCAACTTGGACCTAAGGCTCACTGACCAGACAGTTCCAACGACTCTAAGCAAGGTCTCTAATGATTGGTGCTGGCTAGCAGCAGCTCTCAGCAGACCTACAAAATCATAATATGTAGAGAAAGAGGTGCAACTCTCTTTGCAGATCGGATCATGGAACAACAGAGGCTCTTCACATTTATTTCAGGACCCATGGCCAGCTGACCTTGACATAGTCTGTCTCCAGGAAACTTGGCTGCACACCTGCCGACTTCAGACACTTATGAAGTGGCGATTAATCTTGCCTTTAAAAAAACTAGAGGAAGACCAATGGCTGGCTTATTAACATTTGCAAAAAAAGGCTTGGGCTGTCGAATGATTAAATCTGTAAATTACTCGACATTCATACAGGTAACCACGATTACAGTAGCGAAGAAGCTAAATGACATCTCCAACCACCTCAATATCATCAACCTATATTGGAACCACCTGCAAGCCGGCACAACGACATTCATAGACCAAGTCTCCACAGTAGTTGATGAACTTCTGTTAGGGAACGAGACAGCAAACATCATAATTTGCGGAAACTTAAATATTAATTGCTTGTCTGTAAACAACAAAAACACAGAAGTCATTTACAAATATAACAGTCTGGCCACAAGGTGGATGCTGGAGATCGATGTGAGAAACCTCGCCATGTTAAACGGAAACACCATTGGCGACATACCGGCCAATCCAACATGGAGGAGAAAAGGGCAAAATTCCACTCTAGATTACTTCTTCGTATCCGAAAAAATCCAGCAAATGACTTTATCCTTGTTCATAGTGCCTATGATGCACAGTGAACATGAGATGGTGATACTGTCTATCGCAAGCTTAAGGCAAAACGAACATGGGCCATGGAACCATCGATTATTGGTGGAGCCAAACAGAATAAGACTGAAACTCCAAACAGAAGAAGTGCCTACGATTAAAAACATCTATATCAATGAAGAACTTGGATTGGAATACTCTCATCTGCTCCAACAATTTGTGGAAAAACGCAGGGCCTGAGAAAGGTCAGCTTTGCCAACAAACACAAATTTGATGCGGAGGTTATGAGACAGAAACGGGTCTTACGCAACTCCATAAGAAATATAAGAGCTAAGGACGTCATGGGCTACCTGAATGCAAAGCGCATTGCCAAACAAAAATATAAAAACTGGCTGAGAGCCCATAAAGCCCTGATGATCCAAAACAACGCAGAACATCTGATGGAAAAGATGGGAAATAAAAACTTGGCTGAGTTTTGGAAAATGCTGACTAATTAAGGTGCCTCCCAATCAGCATTAATAACCAACATGGTGCCTGAAACAGTGTGGATATCCCACTATTCCGAGCTCAGGCAGGTGGACGCACTATTCAACATTGACACTGGAAAGATGGAACCTTAACTTCACCATAGAAGACGTATTGCTGATAATCAACAATGTCAGTACCTCGCGGGCACCTGGGCCCGATGGCCTGACAAACTTCACCCTAAATCAAAACCCTGAACTATGGGCTGAGGTGTGTAAAGAACTCTTCAACAGAATCTGTAGTCGGTGTGTCACTCCAAATTCATGGAAGAAGGCCATAATAGTTCCCATTTTCAAGAAAGGAAATCAATTGGAACCCAAAAACTATCGGCCATTAGCGCTCTTGGACGTGCTGGGGAAAGTTTATGCCTCAATGCTACAAAAGAAATTGGCAGCCTGGATTTTGGATAGTGGCCATATGGATGCACGACAGACTGGTTTTGTCAATGGAGTCGGTTGTGGCTTAAACCTTCTGCTTTTAAACTTGTTAAAAATGGAATCTATACGATCAGGGAGAAAGGTCTATTTAGCTCTGATTGACTTTTCTCAGGCCTTTGATTCCATTGATCGAGAGCTCTTTTGGATCAAGATGTCAAATTAGGGATGCTCTGACAGCTTATTAGCCGCAATTAAAGAACTCCACACTGCCACTTCCATCAAGGTGCGATTAGATCAGCGCGGAACCCTAACAGAAGAAATTAACACCTTCTGCGGAGTGAAGCAGGGATGCCCATTGGCGGCTATAATATTCAACCTGTTTCTGTCTGATATAGGCAGCGCAATTGACGAGCCTCGATCATTTTCACCAAAAATTAACAGGTGCACCCTAAGCTGGATGCTATACGCAGGTGACCTGATCCTGTTAGATCTAACATCGATTGGTCTCCAGCAAAAAATGAATGCAGTAAAATGCTATGTGGAGAGCAATGGTTTGGTCAACAACAACGCAAAGAGTGAAATACTAATGCTACAGAACATAGACAGAGGTGGAAACGGACATAATAAAACATTCAAGTGGCACCTAGGAAAAGAAACCACTAGATACCTTGGGATTTAGATTGACACAACTATAAACGATAGGCACTGGATGGAGACTGCCAAAACAAAATGTCGTCAATTCACCAACCAGGCTTTGATTTTGAACAGAAAATACGAGAAGTTCTCATTAAGGCAAGTAATAACTTTCTACCAACAGAAAATGGTCTCAGCCTTGATCTATGGGCGGAAAACGCTTTTGGATGCCGCGAAAAACTCTGGTCAACTCTGGAACACATATTTTGGGTGAAAACTCTTCATCTACCAAATAACACTTCAACAGCTTTTATACGATATGAGTTAGGGTTGATCTCAGTCAAAGCCCGTATCTGCTGGAACACCCTTGTGCAATATAGGAAAACAATTCTGACAAATGTTACTCCGCAATGTAAAATTCTAAGCAATTCAGGCAACTGAAACCCGGAGTCTCTATTATCCTTATGGAGCGCAAGATGTGAGGAGCTGCTGACAATGTATGGAACAGATGCCATATCACTCCGAGATAATCCAGACTCAGTGAAAAAAAAAGATCTGGAGACTCGACTGGATCTTTACTGGCGAAGAAAGAACTGCCACTAAACTAATGAAAGACGTACAGTAGGAAGCTCGAGTGTACAATAAACCTCCAAATTATGTAGCTCTGTTTTTGACAATAAGAGAAGATCAACATATATGCACTTTCGTCCAAACCTGCTAAAGACCAAAGAGAGAACTAAGAACTGGGCTGGCGCGGATAAGACAGATGTGAACTGCAGGCTATGCAAACTCTACGAGGAAACGACCAAACATCTCATCCTATTCTGCCCCCTACTTCGATCCAAAAGAACCAAACATTTTGGCCCCTTGATCGCAGACCTGCCTATGAGGAATGCTGAAGAGTGGTGGCACATGATGTACATTGGAGAGAGCAAAAAACGGACATTAGCTCTAACGTTGTTCCTAGATGAAATCGAAAAATGCCTGGAAATCACGGATCCTTTCTGTACAAGGGGCGGTGGGGTGGCTGCAAGAACCTTATTGACTGAGGGGGAACCTATTCTATGCACTTGAGATGGAAAAACTGTTTTATTCTTACTTTTCTTTTAAAGGTGTGTAAAGGCCAATAAAAATAAACAAAAATAAAAATATTTTTCATCAGGGTTTATATTATTTTTGTATGCAAAGATTTGGGCTATGTGGTATAGACACATGGTTTCCAAAGTGGTACTCCTGTTCGGGTAGTATGTGTCTAGTAAATTGTTTTTCAAAATGTCTTGGCTGTTGGGATCATTTTTGGCTATTATTTCTATGTCCTCGTATGATTTGAGAACTCTTTTTCTAGATGTAGCGGGACCAAGACTTAGCCATATTATATTTTCAGATTTTCCATGCAAAGCAGTACTGGTTAAACGATCTGCAGCTTCATAGGAGCCACATTCTCTATGAGAGAGCATTTTTATGCCTAAGCTGTAAAATTTCTGAGATAGTGTTTTGTCTGATGATAGGTCATTCCAGAGGTCTTGAAGCTCTGTTTTTTCTGTTTTTGTTAAGTAGGCTGTAACATATCGTGCAACTGCAGTGGAATTGTCTGCACTGTACTGCAGATCTATGTTTGCATTCTATAAGAGGGCAATGATTGCATTGTAATCATTGATATATTTTGATTCTTCTGTTCTTTTCATGTAATACGTGTTCTTAGGTGATTTACCTTTAACACTATGTCTAACTGAAGACATGAAGTTGTTCACTTCACCTGTTTCTGTAACTGGTGTAGGGAAACCAAAGCAGCATTTGGTGTAGTATTTCCCTTTGTTTTTGTATTTGCGACGACAATATTTGCCACATTTTTGTCTTTGAAATTGTACAATTTGTGCATGAAGGTCACTATGTCTCGTTTGTGAAGGGATTTCACAAGTGACATATTTTTGGATGAACTGCAAAACAGTGTCATCACTGTCCTGACCAAATGTAGGAGCATCTTTAATCCATAAAAGCATGTGGATATGTGGTGCTCCTCTGGCTCGGTATTCTTTTCTCCAAAAGAAGTGGTGCACAAAATTTGACCTTATTTCGCAGTTTTACCGGTATTTTGCACCGGATCGCCGCCACCTAGACATGTTTTTTAAACAAGCGGTAAATATGTCCTTGCCTTATTGCAGCAGGCCTTAGTGGCCCACCCCCACACTAAATAGGCACAGCTACTCTGCACTCCAATCCCTAGAGATGCACCCCCAAACTTGCCACTGCATCCTATTTTTAATCAAATCTTTACCTTGACTTCTGCTTACTTAGATCCTGGCATCTGAGTTACGCAGACTGCTTCCCCAGTCGCAAAAAAGTACCAACTGGATAAATCAAGACTTCAGCCAAGGCGTTTACATACTTGCACATGGTAGGTTGACCCCCTTGCAGTTTCTTTCCATTTGTTGGCATCACCTGACCACTCTCACCTAACACAGTCCCTTCTCTAACTCTAGGAGGACGCCCATCTCTATTAACACAGGTCCGACCACGACTTTACGTCCTGAAGAAAGTTCGGTACAACTTTGCAGCGCTGCTCCACTCTATACAGCCACTGCCTTTTGCCATCAATATACCGAGCCAGAAACACCAACTAGTGTGTCGACAATGTTAACGTATTGTTATTTGAAATAATACATGAAATAAACTGTAACTTTGCTTACTAACTCACCAATATGCAGACTACAATGTATTTCAGTATGCATATTTCTCGTGCTGAGGCACATGAAACTTCTGTAAATATGTCTTCTTGTTAGTTTAAATAAAACTCTTCTCAACTCTGTATCTCACAGTGATCTCTTTTCAAGCTAGTAGCCACCTAGCTACGGTGCATGGTCCTGTTGACCCCTTGTCACGCCTAAGTCTAGGGTAGCCTTTGACTCTATCCCTCTCTATCATCGGGATTTCACAAGTGACATATTTTTGGATGAACTGCAAAACAGTGGCATCACTGTCCTGACCAAATTTAGGAGCATCTTTTATCCATAATAGCATGTGGATATGTGGTGCTCCTGTGGCTTGGTATTCTTTTCTCCAAAAGAAGTGTTGCACTTCTCCGAGGGGAGGAACAGTTTTATTACAAATAAAGTGTAGCATAGCAATGAAACGATGGTGGAAATATCTTGAAACATTAACAGGATCTAGAGAGCAAAGTTCTCCAGGTGTTATTATATCTGTTTGTTTTGTTTTTGTTTGATATGCGTAGGAAATCATGTAAATCTTCCCATGCATATTCTGCACAACTTAATGTAAGAAACCAAGTGGGTGGGCCAAGGTTTTTTATCATACAACGTACATCTCCATGACATCGGAACCAGTACACTTTCGTACCACACATGTTTGCAAACAGATTTGTAATGCTTGATTGTAAAACCTCATCTTTTTCTTGCACCTTTTGTATTAATTGCGTAGCTGACGTACTTTGAAAGTGGGTTCCTGATTTCAATATGTGTGCAACTCCGTAACATAGAGTTTCTAGTTCACTTTCAAAGAGTAGGTGGAATATGTATTCCACATTTTGTCTAAATCTGGGATATTCAGAATACATTCGTAATGAGCAGTATTCTGATGTTGTTATCTGAGTGGTCTATCATCGTACTTTCCTCCTTTGCCAGTAGGAAATAGTAGAGGAAAAGAACGTGCTTCTATACTTTTTTCCCATATGCTCATTGGTGATCCTTTGGTTTGTCACATTTGGTAAGTTTTTAGTGCATCATCTATGGTGTCATTAGAGTGTAATGGATGAATTGTATAATAGTCTAAAATATTGGATACTGTAGCATGATCTAGAAGTTCAAATTTACCAGTTTCTGGTGAATCATGAATTATTTCAGTTGTTTTCCTTAAGTTTTCTTCAATATTTATTTCTTTGTAGTATTCATTATTGTCTTTTAGATATTGCAATGCTTGTCTAACTTTATGTAAGTCCACGAGTTGTTGCCAATTTTATTTGTCTTTTGTTGGTACACCATTTACTAAGACAATTAAAGATTGCTCTATTGGATGTTGCGCTCCTAGAGTGTGCACATTTTCTTTCAGATCTAATGGTAAATAAACTACTTTGCCACAAATGCCTTTCACCAATTCAGAGGGAAGTAATTTTGCTGTTTTTGGTTGAAGGCGTATTATTGCTTGAAATGGGTGCACTGTTTGAATTATGATGCTCTCATATAAATTGAGTTGTTGCAGGGGTTTTGGTAGTGGGAATAATTCCAAGTTATTTGTGATAGCACGTGAAGGAGTTTGGTTGTTGTCAAGTTTTGTAGAGCAGTAACTGCAAAGCATTAAGGGGTCAGTTATTTCGTATTTGTTTTCTACGACAAGGTAGAGAGCTAATTCAAACCATTTGGCAACTTCATTCTCTTCTATTTTGTATGTTACTTCTATAGTTTTTATGTTACTTTTGTAAAAGGTTCTGCGGCAACACACACACACATAGTTTGGTACTTCAGCGGATGTACTTTTAAATTTTAGTATTTCTTTTTTGTATGTGTGTAGTAGAAGGTTTCCATGTGCAGAATTGTTGCTAGTCTGTTGTAAAGCTATTGCATTTTGTAAGTGGCTTTCACTTCCAAAATATTTTCTCTGGATAAGGTCGATTTCTTCTTGTAGGTCTTTGGGTGTACCATGTAGAAGAGTGTTATTTAAATTGGCTAGTTCTAAAGCAGGACTTTTAGCATAGTACAGTTTATAGACTAGATTTCTTATAGTTGAATGATGTGTTGATATGATTTTGATATCGTGGAATGTGCTTTCGCAAATAGGTCCTGAAATGCGGGCTAATGAATGTCCTTGTAGTCCTGTGTATTTGCGCACTGGACAGTTATCCATATTTTGCAGCACTTTCATTTTGATTTTGTCTTTACCTTTCACATACTGATTGAGGAACTGGCGTAAAGATTTGAAAGTCTTTTGGGAATGTTACACATTGACGTGCATGGCCATTTGTATACTGGACATTCTGGTTCAGTCGAATGAAGAGGTAATTCTGAGTTTTCTAGGGATATTTTTGTAAGCAGTATTTCTTGTTCCATTATGGTATTATTAATTTTCCATGACCTTGTCCACTGCTATGGATGGCAATTGTGTTTGTTTGGTTTTGTTTGTATGCTTCTTCATTAAAATATGGTTCTGTCGTCGTGGTGTGACTCCATTCACCTCCACAGATATTTAAGAAGTTATTTTTGTTGACATTCCGTTTATCGAGAAGTTTTTTTGTAGTTTAGTAGTTAGTTTTGTTAGTGGTTTCATCCTGTTTAAAACTAAAACAAATAACTTCCTTTTGAGAAGGATTGCACTGTCTACGAGAGCTTCTAGGATTCATTTTCTACGGTAGGTTTTAAGGGTTGTGCATGATTTCTCTCCTGTTTTATAAGATTCTGAAGGACTCTGTGGCGGAACATTTTTGCTAAAATACTTTTTTTGGTATGGTTACTTGCTAGTATATCAAGATTTATAGGAGCAGTTTTAGCAGTAGAGGTAGCCAAATTCTTGTTAAGCATTTTGTGTTTCCTTTTACATTTTGATAGAGGAGGCAAAGTTTCTGTACTAGAAGCTTGTTTTTTCTCGCTAAATGACTGTATTAGCTGTTTTGTTTGAACATTTTGTACAAACTCTGGTAGAGATGGATGCTTATTTTGGACACTTTTATTTTCATTTGCTCTATTTCTGTGTTGCTTTCTACAGACTTGCTTTTTGGTAGGCATTCTTTGGGGTCTGTTGAAAAAAAAAAGAATGTATGGGTTGGGCCGTTTTGCAATGCATGTGTGCTGTGTGCACGAGTGTCTGAGTATGATGGGAAAGATGTATGTGGTGGTGTGTGATTGTGCATTGGGCAGTAAAAATGAGTTAGGAAGGCTATTTCTCTATTTGTGTGTTACTAAACTGCAGTTCAGATGAGAGTAGAAAGTGAGCTAGTGGTGAGGAAAAGTATTAATAGTAAACGTAATGGTATAAAATTAAAACAGTTCTTTGTTTTGTAGTACTAACATTCTAAGGGTTGAGTATGTTATTTGTGTTCCAAAAAAACAGGGATTTGTGTGCCATTCTGCCTGCTAATCTCGGTTTAATAAATGGGGATTTGTGGGCAGAATGGTTCAGAAATTGCTTTTTTTTGGTGCGCAAATTACATGAATGAACCACACAGTGTCTTTGAGGAACAGTAAGAATATTAAGGTAGTGTTGTATTTACTCTTTTTTTGTGGAATGAGCAGGTTTCTTCAGATATGTTGTTTGTAGTTTAGATGCTGCTGATTTTCAGGAGAGTGGTCTTCACTGCAATTGTAAAAGAAAGAAGTTAGTAATTTTGTGTGTTTATAGCACTGATGTTAATGTAGACGTTGATTTTTATGTTTTTGTGGTAGTATTCTTGTTTGATATCTGAACATAGTGTATGCATGCTTTTCATTTGACTATGTGCAGCCTTTATATTTTATTTACAATATGTTAGTTCAACATGCTTTGCAAATGAGTAGAATTTTAAGTGCATGAAATTCACTTGGTTTTTTAAAGCTGTGTTGTAGATAGCAGACAGGTTTGGACGTGATAGTTGATTATAGTAGATGGGAACATTTCAATAAATTCATTTTATAGGTAGACATGCCAACAATCGGGAACATTTATTTTTCTCATAGGATTGCATTGGGATTACCATTAATTTAGGCGGGAGACAGTAAACAATTGTGCGATTTTTCAATGAAAAATCGGGCGTCTCTCGCCTAAATCAGGAGGGTTGGCATGTATGTATAGGTTATGCTGGAGACTAGGGGTGTCACGGTATTAGTTTTATGACGGTACGATCACCTTCTTGCCAATTGACGGTATATCATGGTTATCGCGGTATAGCAGGTGGAGTTAACTAATCTTAACAAATATTTTCTAAAAGGTCATAAATTGACAGATTTATCACCACAAAAAAAACCAGGCACGTAGGGCCAGAATTGGGCTTTTCAACATACTTTCCACTGAAATGTCTTGCTTCCACCAAACACACGTGTGGAGAGGAGGAGAGGGGGGGGGGCTGCTGCAACTGGCAAAGCAAACTGAATAGCTTTTCTTAAGTGGTCATTTAGGCTTTATGCTCCCCCACTGGCTACTGGTGAAGATGAACATGTTGCCATCTTGATAACCTGCATGCCACCGATCAATGGAGGCTGATGGGAGTATACGCTTGTGCGCATATACACACACACACACACATACACACACACACACACACACACATACACACACACACACACACACACACACACACACACATGCACTCTCTTTACGTTACAGCCTTTAGTTTACTTGCGGGCCAAAAGGTGTTCAGTAATCACGGACATGTTACCCTTTGGTATGGCAGCAGAGAATACCGACAGAGATGAGTGAATTTCGCAGTGTGACTTATTATATGTAAATTCAATGATAGAACCTGAGAAATACCCAATTGCCATATGTTTAGAGAACATTATCCATTATAAATATATAAACCCCAAAGCCGCCAACCCAAAGTAGACCCTTTTCCTTCTTGGCACTGTATCTATTCTTCCTATTGCTAACATATTGATTTTGTGTCAGGCACGTGTGGTTTATGGAATGGCATTAAAAACTGCTCCAACTGAAACTACTTGGCTGACGGCACATCCAACAGTGCAAGACCAAAACTGCGCAGCACTTTCTTACTGCAGCCTTTCCAAATCAGATTGAAAAGCACACTTTATGGTATGAACGGTATGAACGGTATAACGGTATAAACAATGTGACGGTTATTATTGTTCAATTAAGTTGTTCACGGTATCTTTAACGGTATACAGTTATACCGTTACATCCCTACTGGAGACAGTAAAAAATAGTGTGATTTTTCAATGAAAAATCGGGAGTCTCGTGCTTAAATCGGGAGCGTTGGCATGTATGCATAGGCTATGCAGGTTTAGTGGCATTACTCTGTTTATATAGATTCATTAGAGTTGTACATGTACTCTGAATAAAATATGCATACCCATAGTTTGTAATCATGCAAGTGGATATGCATGGAGCTGTAAGTAGAAATCTTCAAGACTTGTACAGTAGTTTTTGTAGTAGGTGCTTTCCAATGATATGAGACTTGTACTCAGAGTGATCAACAGTACATTTGAAGTGCGGAACTCTGATGATGGAGTTAGATGTAGAGGTCTAGGATGTGATTGGTGGATGGTTGTGTGACTGCTTAGCTGTATCCAATGAGGGAATGGCACCGGGAGTGATGTGGAAAGGGTAGAAGGGCTGGCTAAGAGTTACGTGCCGTGCGGACACCGCGGCTGTCCGCGGGTAGGGTGTGCCACATCCGGGGTTTTCCAGTATGGAAAGGGGACTGTAGGAATCAGCCAATCAGATTTTAACGTTGTGGATTTGTGTAGAAAGAGAGTGTGTGTAGTGAAGATGGCAGAGGTGGAGAACGTCAGGGTGTTGGTGCTCGGAGATATGTTTGTCCATGGTTTACAGCAGTATTCTCAATGCAGGCATGTGGCAAACAATTTCGATGTTAAAGGAGTGGAGGTGGTGTGGAGCGCTGTGCCTGATTGCAATTCAGAGGCAATTCTCCAAGTTTGTGAAGATATGCGTAGGATGAACAGTACCCATCTGGAAGTTTTGCACTACAGTCCTTTCCATTTGGGCTACCGGAGTGCCCCCACTTTGTTGGCAGATTTGGGACAGTTGGTTCAAGCAGTAATGAACATCCTTCCAAATGCGAAAGTAATTTTTTCTGGATTACTACCTAGGGCAAAATGGGACAATAGTTCTGTTTTTTGTCCTCAGCAAAACATTGCTAGGTGTGCAATCAATCGAGGCATGCATGCTTTTCTGCTTAGAGCTGGTATGTTTTTCTGTAACAATGAGAATATTGATTTGAATAATGCTGTTTATTTTGAAGAAGATGGTGTTTCTTTATCTTTTTTGGGTAATGCCATGCTGTTTTGGAATGTAAGTGTTGCTTTGGAGAAGGTTATATGAAGATTTTAGTTGTAAAGTAAGTAAGTTTTTCCAAACACACAAAAACACCACCAAAAGGCTCTTTTCAGAGCCACCACTTCCTCCCAGAGAAAAGTGCATTGGTTTTGCTAGGGCAGCACCCCAACATTGTATCTGTTCTAGGACTGTCTGCGGACTTTCAACAAATGCACAGGGAGCTGCACTGTTTATTTGAGACTTCTATTTTTAGACTGTGAAAGGCAGCTCTGAAAAGAGCCTTTTTTGGGGGATTTTTGTTGTTTTATATTTTTTTTGCTTTTTTACACACGACACACTAGGAGAGGAGGAGAAAGGAGGGTAAGGAAGGGACACCAACCACGGGGTTAGGAAAGGGCAGGTGGAGAGAGGAAGATATAGGGTGGGCCTTATTTAGGTAGGTAGCAGGTTTTCTGGTGGTCCGTGACCGTAGTCTTGAAAGCACTTCGAGGACTCTCCCCTTGCAGAGTACTACGTCGCAGTACAAACACAATATTGTGACCCTCGAAAGGTAAGGGTCAACAGCATCGCGAATGGCCTGTGAAGCAACTGGAGGGATGCGCTCTCCCACAGGAGTGTCTCTTGTGGTGAGAGGACGGGAAATGGAGGATGCTGTAGAGGAACTCAACCTACTATGTTTATCACAAGGTACAAACTTGCGAATGTCCGCACTGTGGAACGAAGTTAGGTGTCACTTCATGGATGTCGTACCAAAGCTTTACAAACCACGTCTCCCACGACTCAGCACCAATTTGCACTGGTTACAGGTGACCTTGTTCGCACGTGCTTTTGGTACGTTACCATAAACGGTAAACAAGTGCCACACCCAAGACTCCCGGCGAGTGCTGGTAGTAGGGAGTTCCTCGACCTCATTCTCTTCATCCTCTTCATCCTCATTCTCTACATCCTCACGCGTGTTCCCCTCAGCAGGCCCTTGGGGAGCCAGTGGTGGTGGAGTGTTTGGGGGTGGTGCTGAGGCACATGTAGCAACAGCAGCCATGGATGCCATTAGGGTGGATGAGGTAATCTCAGCAAGAGCAGCAAAGGCAGCAAAAGTCAATCTGCAATAGCCAGAAGTACAATGAAGATCATCTCTGGGGTGTGGCCTTTTATAGGGGTGGAGGGATCCCCCTCGCGAACATATTGAACACTCAAAAGCATTCAAAAAGTTACAAAAAGTATGTGGAAAGCCAGGGCCATTGTCTGGGACATGTGAAATGGTGCATTTTGACTGTAAAATAATTTGGATTGTCTGAATACGTTCTTTTAAAATGTTGGGGAACCGGACAGAGTCCGCAAATTACGACACACACTCAACGTGGGTGCAGTGACATGAAGACATAGGGAACATGTCTGCGAAGGGAACGGGTGTCCGCAGGACACCAAATGCACAGGAACGGTTGTGCACATGGGATGTTCTATGGACAGTGTTCGGGTCCTGAAACTAATTAAAAGTGTGACACAAGTGAGATGGACAGTTACGGACAGGCGTGATGTTCGCAGGACTTACGGGTGTGGTGTGCATGTGCGTAGATGTTCTGTAGACTGTACGGCCAGGTATAGTGTCCTTAGGACACCCCCATTTTGTTCATTTACGGACATCCCCGACACCTGGTATGTTCTAAGAACAGTTCCATCTTGGTTGTGAACGGTACAGAGAGGTATAGTGTCCTTAGGACACCTCCATTTTGTTCATTTACGGACATCACGGACATCTGGTGTGTTCTAAGAACAGTTCCATCTTGGTTGCGAATGGTACGGACAGGTGTAGTGTCCTTAGGACATCCACATTTTGTTAATTACGGATAGGCCGGACAAGCACGCTGTCTGTGGACATTTTAACTGCTTTTTTAAAAAAAATAAGACACAAAGAATTTCATTAAAAGAAACAACATTTTTTTTATTACATACATATACACAATTTATGAAAGAGGGGGAAGCAGAAACTGATACAAATACAGGGGAATTAGGGGTTTGGAGAGGATGGATGGGAGGGGACGAAGGGATGGAACTCTCATCAAAACATTTATCTTAGAGTTGAGGGTTTGGGGATAGTTCACTGGGACATGGAGAGGGGGCACATGTACAGGTGGGACAATGGTATTATTTTTTTTCTTTTATGTGGTCATCCACTAACTGTTTCAAACCATTGAAATTTTCCTTGAGCATGTCTGTTTTCTGTTCCATGCGTTCCAGAGTCTTTTCCAATGTGTCTTTTGGTGTAATATTTTCAATGTTTGTATGGTCTGTTAAAAATAAATATTTAAATGTTAAGTACACATAAAGTAATGATTATTAATTTGCTTATATAGAGAAATGTCCACCATTATTATCACTCTCTTCAGACATTTCCTCACGTGGAACATTTTCTTCAAGCCAACCCAAAGTACTGCACATTTCTGTGTGAAAAACAAAAATATATTAATTGTACTGTACCTCATACAAAAAGTTTAGAAATATATAAGAAAAATAAAGTTTACTTACTAGTTTCTGGTAAATTGTATTCGTAGTGTTGTGTAGGTCTACTGTTGCTTCTAGCTCTGCAGTTTCTGTGAGGTAATTATGTTGGAGGCATATCTTTTTTGTTATGGTATAATCCATTTTATTACATATGGTATTTATATGGATGGTTGATGTGTTAAATATGTAGGTTCCACTGTTTATTTAATATTATCTATAATGTTTTTATGTGCTGCTTTTTGAACTTGTGAAGTGTTTATATGGTATGATATAACAATTTCAGATACCCCCTGAGTGTTTGGGTAGTATTGATGTCGTCCGTGATCGTCCGCAGACATCAAAATCATTAGCGGGGTGTTCGGTATGTTCTATGTTACATGTATATAAAGTAAGGGGATCCTAGTAAAAATCTATCACATTTACACTATGAAAATGTATATTAGGTAAAAAAAACGTTGTTAAAGAGATGTTATGGTTAAGTTGCGCTCCTAAAAACCTATGAAATTCAGTAAACAAACATTGTTAAAGGGACGTTATGGTTTAGTTGCGCTACTAAAAACCTATGAAATTCAGTAAAAAAAACTTTGTTAAAGAGATGTTATGGTTAAGTTGCGCTACTAAAAACCTATGAAATTCAGTAAATAAACATTGTTAAAGGGACGTTATGGTTTAGTTGCGCTACTAAAAACCTATGAAATTAAGTAAAAAAACGTTGTTAAAGGGACGTTATGGCTCCAAGTAAAACCGAAAAAACCCTGAAATTCGCCAGTTATGGTAAGCTAAGCAACCATAACTAGCACCACCACCGTGCACTGGTAAAACTAACATCCAGGACATCAAAGATGACATCCCAGGGGTGCTAGGCAACCTGAAAATATAAAATAGATGTTTATTCCTTACTTCAACATGAGATGGGCTACTCCCCTGAGTTCTTCCCTTACCGTTGACACCACCAATGGATAATAGACAGCCAAGCCTTTCACAGCCCCAACAGGGAGCCTTTTTTTTAAATAACAAATAAATATAAACTTTGAATACCCAAACACCCATTTCTTTCCCTTACCCTGGCACAAGTGCTCCTTAGGAATCAGCTCCACCAGCCAACCATCCTTGAGAAGGGTCATGGTGTGACCCTTAGAGTAGGATAGTGTAAGTGACGCCTCCTTCCTTTCCAGATGCCATTCTTTCTGGAATAGGGGCCAGAGTATTGTCCTGGGGGCAGCCCTTTCTCCCAGGCAGCCTCTGGAAAGCTCTGTGTCTAACTACCCCCTCATGCTTGGGTAATTTACTTCCGCCTTTACCTACTTTCCCCACACACTAACCCGTTTCTGCCACTTAAATAAATAAACAAATATAGAACACTATCTTTATAAATAATTTAATGAATACAGAAATAACTATACACAAAAAAAGGTCTGGGAGCCTTTATACCGAGAATGAAGACAGCATAACTTGTTCTTTGAGAAGGTACCCACTCAGGATGGTATATACCCACATTTTAGCTCACTGTACATGACACAGAGGAGAAATAGCCATTTGCATATCAATCTGGTCCCACCCACTTAGGTAGTGGAACACTGAAATGCTAGACAATTGTTCTCTGAACAAGAGTGCCGACAACAATCCCAGACATGTGTTTCAGTCTTGTTTGGCCTCATCAGTGAGGTGGTGCAGTACCTCTCTAAGCACAGCGAGCAAGCGGTCCATGTCTGGATTACCCTGGGTAACTTAGGGTGAAACCCCAAGTTCCTAAACATACACAAAGAGGCCTGGGAGCCCCTCTACCAAGAGCAAACACAGCCAAATCACCTATACATTGGGAAGGTGATCCCTCAGGAGGATCTACAACTACGTTTTAGCTCACAGTATCTTTCACAGAGAAGAAATATTAATTTGCAATCAGTCTGGACCCACCCACTTAGGCAGTCCATCACCGAAACGCTATGCAATTGTCCTCTGAATAAGAGTACCAACAGCAACCCCAGACACGTGTCCAGCAATGTTGGGTCTCATCAATGAGGTGGAGCAGGGTATTTGGCCCATGCTCTTTGTCAGTAGAGGGGCTCCCACACTCCTTTTTAATGTCAGGAATAACAATTCACTTTTAAATGAATAAACCTATACAAATAAATACCAAATAACTATGTACATTTTCATTATTATATACACCGGTGTGACTGTTCCTGTCAAACACACCGTAATTACCATTTGGATAGACTAGGGCTAGCACCCTACATGTGGAGTTCACTTTACCTGCTACAGGGCTGGTCCAGCTGTATCCTGCAGTTCTCAATGGCTGGCATGGGCCCAGGCACTGATCTTCAGGAGTAGGGCATCGCGTCCCTGGAGACTGTGTCCGCATTGTAGGCTTGTGGCCTGTTCCAAGATGGCAGATGCTATTCCTTCCGGAGTCCCTGTGACTACCCTGTTCCTGTTTCTCTCCTGAATTACTACCATTTTTTACTCATTGTTCCTCTCTTTATTTCTTGCTTCCTGATTCTGATTTCCATGTTCCCGGTCCTTAGTCTGTCTGTGGGTGTCCTCCGGGTTTGGTATCTTCAGGCACAATATCTCTACTGGTACCTTCTCGTTTGGACTCCGCTTTCCTCTACCTCCTTCCTAATTCAAGATATTGTTTAACGTAATCTGCTTTTTCCTCTGGACTCCTTCCTTCCTGGAGTTCGTTCTAGTTAGATGTGTTCCTCCACTTCAGTCAGAATTGCTCCTGGGATCGACAGGCCTTTCCTTGCACGTTCCAGTTGACATTGCTCTGCAAGGTAAGGCCTTCCACTGACAGATTCAGGAACCAACACTTTCAAACAAACATGAACCAGTTTCAGGACTTGGAGTGAGCGTTACATGACTTAACCGATGAAGTACAGTCACTTAAATTGGAAAATGCTCTAATAGTAGTATTTCTTTGCCCAATTTAACATCCACGTAACCTATATTCCAGCGACTGCTAGCATCATAGCCGACTCTCTAACTCAGAAACACCCTAGGAACTACTGAAATCATATATCCCACCAAAATTCTGGAAGGAAGGAGATTTATAAATCACGTTTCTCACATTTGGAAAGTGATAAAAGGAGAGCAAAACCGCTCTCAATGAGATTCATATCTACATGCATTACATTAAAGGACTCTGGTACCTTGAGAGGTGACTGTACGTGCCCACAGAACCGTTACAACAAATGGCAGTACAAATTTGTCATGACCTTCCAGTTGCTGGGCATAAGGAAATCAGAAGTACCCAAAACCTGATTCCCAAAGATGTTACTGGTGGCCATTGTGGCGTAAGGACACTCAGCACTTTGCATCAGCCTGTGTGGCGTGTGCTCAACGCAATATTCCCTGTATTTGACTGGTAGGCAAATTATGCCTGTCTGAATTACCTGTTGCACCCTGGAGGCAAATATCTATCGAGTTATCAAAGAGCTACCACCTTCTGAAGGGCAAACTGTTATAATGGTGACCATTGATCGTTATTCCAAACTCACTCATTTTGCAGCCTTTCCATGTCTTCCTACTGCGGAGGATATAGCTCATGTCTTCTTAAAGGACGTAGATCGTATTCATGGATTATGCAACAGAATAATCAAAGATAGAGGAAGCCAATACACCTCATGTTTTTGATGATCATTATGCAAACATCTCGGGTTCCAACATCTCCTTTTGCCTGGATATTATCCAAACAAATTGCCTCCAAGTATTTTGGACCTTTCCGTATCACCAGGAAAATAAACCCAGTCACCTTCCAATTACATTTACCTGCATCATTGAATAGGATAGAACCAACCTTTCATGTCTCCCTATTGAAGCCCTTTGTTCCGAGTAATTCTTCTTTTCAGCAGCACTGACTCATCCAGGATAGTTCTCCAGATGAATATGAAGAATGCACAATTTGTGACTACCTGTTTCATTGTGCTAGCCTGCAGTATCTGGTTGACTGACTTTGTTACAGACTGTCTGACAGATCTTGAGAAACTGCCTCTTAGGTGATAGCCCCTCAGCTGATCCTTCATTTTCACCACCTTTATCGCTGGAAGCCCACTCCCTCTGGGAGGGAGGCATGCTGCCAGGAGTAGCGCCTTGCATTCCTAGAGAATTTACTGTGTTGGAGGATCACGGCCTGTTCCAAGATAGCAGACACATGCTCTTGTGCCATCGGCATGCAACGCTCACGGATAGCCCGGAACTAGAGGCAGCATCGGCTCTGACTCCTCGCGTCTCTAAGCTCTGCCTTCCGAGGGGACCTGTTCCTTCCGAAGTCCCCATGAATACCTTGTCCCTGTTTCTATACTGAATTCTCTCAACATCTTGCTCATTGTCAACTCCTTGTTTCTTGCTTCCTGATTCTGATTTCCATATTCCTGATCCTTCTTTTGTCCATGGGAGTCCTCCTGGATTGTCTTCCAGGTATCTTAATATCTCTGAGGGTACCTTCATATTTGGACTAGGCTCTTCCTCTACCTCCTTCCTGATTGAAGACATTACTTATTGGAGGATTTCTCTACGGAATCTGCTTTTTCCTCCAGACTCCTTCCTTCCTGGAAGTCACTCTACTTGTGTTCCTCCAATTCAGTCAGAGTGGCTTCTGGGAGGGACTGGCCTTACCTCTGCATCTCCAGTTGATATTGCCCTGCGTCTGACACTTATATTTATTCCCAGTGGTGTCCCATCCATCACATGAGGCACCGCTACATCACTGTGCCCAGGGCGAGAGGACTTTTGATTTCTGTGGCACCCGGTATGCTATGTGGGGGTGCTGCTGAAAATGACAAACAGCCTGCACTCAACAAACAAGTTTCACCAGCAGCCCCATGACCTGGAGCGCAGCTGTGATCACCACTGTGCTACTCACGCATTCACCTTCCTGTCCGTAACCCAGGCCCCAAGGGGGCACTGTGTTCGCTGCCACAGGAACAGTGGACTGTCAACATCCATGCCCTGAGGAGCTGCACTTACCTCCCCCTTTTACCTAACTTACGCACGCACACGCCACTTAAATAAATAAACAAATATATTGATTCAAATAATTGAATAAATACAGAAATAGCTGTACTTTTATATGAATAACACAAGTCAAATAAAGACAGGATAAAAATACACATTTTCATTATTGTATAGAAGGGTGTGAGTGCTGCAGTCAGCCACAACATAAATGCCCTTAGATTGATTAGGGGCTTGCACAGTACCTGTGGAGGTTGCTGTTCCTGGTATAAGATATAGCAGTGACAACCCCTCCCTGCTTTTCTCCCGGCTGGCCCAGGCTCACGCACAGATTTTTACTCCCAGTGGTGCCCCATCTATCACTTGGGGTACCACCACATCACTGGGCCCAGGGAGGGAGGTATTTTCTTCTGTGAAGTGCCCAGTTCACCAAGTGGGCCATTGCTGACACTGATGCATAGCCCACGCACTTAAAAAAAAGTTAATGGCTGCCATATTTCCTGGGAGCCATTATGATCACTACTGCGCTACCCAAGCATTCAGCTCGTCAGGTGGGGCACCTTGCTCCTAGGGAAGCGCTAGCCAGGCGGTCCTACACCATTCCTGCGGCAGCCCAATGCGCTTGGGGGATAGCTGTGACAAATTGGATTCTACCTCACAGCAGAACAAGGATAACTAGGGGTAAAAATGGCCCATTTTCACAGTACCTGGATTCAGTTTTTGGTGGCCTGACGCATTAGACCCGGGTTTTAACGCTGATGAGAGCTGATCAGGCTCAATCAGGCACACAGGATCCTGCAGTCCCTGGCAGCAAGCAGTGTCAACCAGGGGCAAATGCAGGTGCTCTGTGAGGTCCAGCAGTGTCAGTTCAATGAGGCAGGTCATGGTGGTCCCACGAACGCTTCACAGTTGGCGAGGCCAAGTCAGGCTTTGGCCACTAGGAGAGGTTGGCGAGTTGTGATCCAGTAGTTCAAGTCAGCAGGCGATGGTCACAAAGTGGTGATCGAGAGCACGTCAATGTGCAGTCAATGAGGCGGAAGTTCTTAGGCTAGCTGGGCCGAGCCATGTAACCGTCGATTAGAGTCAGCGAGTGACCTTCTGAAGATTTGGATCGGGTTCTGGTCGTTGAACAGTCACTTCCGGGCCTACCTGGTTATGTGCTTCACTAAGACACAATGCAGTGTAGAGCTGGTTTAGATGCAGTGCAATAGTTTGTCTGGTGGGAGGAACGCAGACACCAGAACCTTCCCTATTGTTCAGATGCGGGTAACATGGATCGACCGGTTCAGTGTGATAGAACTAGGAGTTTATTCAGGTCTGGTCTTCCGGTTGCTGTGAAACCTTCACAAAGGACTTGAGGACAGGACATTCTAGTTCAGGGTCTGCTCTTCTGGCACAGAAGATCCGTTGTAGACTGGTTGGTCCTGGTCCACAGAATTGGTCACTCCCAAAGTTCCTTGAGAGTGGTTAGGGGACAGATCTTCCATCTGTCTTGGACAGCTCTTTCTTCACAGTGCAACTGACCCAAAGAAAGTCCAGGTAAGAATGTTCAGAATGTCTCTTCGGCTTTAAAGAATCACTGAGGAACTAAGGAAATTCTCTTGAAGGGGTGGGCGACTCCTTACTTTAAAGGCATAAGTCCTCAGGTGATTGGTCTGAAGATAGCCTGCTTTTAGGGACCAATCCCTGCTCCTGGCTGGCGTGGACTTTGCCCTGTTGAACTTGCACCCGAAGTGCTTTGCTCCAGTGGAAGTGGAGGAGGCAGGAAAGGCAAAGAGGGACAGCTAGTAATAAGAAGATGGAATGCTTCTTCCAGTGTCCAGAACACTGCTGCCTATTCTACTCCTGCCCTCTTCCCTCCTACTGACAATAAAGACCTTTGAATGTGCAGCACCCTGGCTACTCCTCCTAAATGGGTGTGCTCCTTGGATATCACGGGCCAGGACAGCTCGATGCTGTGCGGCTGTCTCTGCGGGAGGGGGTTACCGGCCCTCAAAAGGAGAATCAATGAGAGGCTAGGCCCTCTGGGTTTGTGTCTTGCTGTGGGGCAGTATTGGCCCCTCTGACCTAAATACACATTCCTTTCCACAGCAGAGCTGACTCACAGGAGCTGATACATGAGCAATAACAATTGGGATGTGGCAGCCATGGTCATAAGTATCGCCATGCTCTAAGCCGAAACTCAGGCACAGCTTATCTTTAGAGATTACCCTGCCACCAGCATGGGATACTTATGATCATGGTAGTTTTGGGGGAACAGGAGCATTTCTTAAATGCTGCCTCTGTGCCTCAGGGACTTGGATGTCTCTGTGGCTGTCAAGTGGGCATCTTGTGACTTTGGAACCTGCTCTGTGCCAATAGTAGAGCTGGTGCCACGGAGCAGGCTACCGATGAAGCATGGCATAAGTTATGCTTTTGGCATGGAGTTGACGAAAAGGGGATCTGGGTAGCAGATTGCCACTTTTGGAGATGGAAATACTGGCATCATTTTAAATATAATTTTTTTTTAAAGGCAGAGCTTTTGCATCCTTGCCAAGTGGCAATCCGTTGCACTGCCACACTCACCACCATGCCTGGTGTGCATTGATATCCTCTGGCAGTGTCAACAGGGATACCACCTTCACTGCCATGCTGCGGCATGTTCTAGTTCTGGTCGTGGCCTTCCCCTACTTCCTCTGTACCTGTCTGGTGCATATGGACGTGCCCATACAGAATCTCCAGTGTTGCCAGCGCTCTTTGCCCGGGCTGCAAGGACGCTGTGGCCCAGTGCTTACCCTCTTCACTGCCCCACCCGCCTGACACCAGGTGGGGTGGACTTGGATGAAAAACTCCCTCATTGAAGAGCTATTGTTTAGGCCATCCCCATTTGGTCCAAGGGCAGGCCAACTGGGGGCTTGGCCATTCTGCCCTATCTTGGGCTGCCCCACAGATGCAGCTCAGGCTGGGTGGGCATGATGTTCTTCCGGGCCACCCCAAACATTCAGCCCTCTGTTCCATTATTTGCGCCTGGGTGGCCTTACTTGGAGGCAAGCCCAGTGGGTTCCCCGTCTCCACAGGGCATGCAGTCCAGTACTCAAGCGGGCCACATATGACATATGCGGCCTGGTTTCACATTCTGTTGACCCCCTGGGTGCTGCTCGTGGCGATTGCCCCCAAGGGAGCTGATAGTTGCATCCTACTGCCCTTCCACTTCCACCTGTTGGCCATTGCTAACCTTGTGATTAAATGACAGCGCCACTGATTACAGATCAAATCTACGTACACCAACTGTGCACCCAGATCCGTCACAGAGTATTTAGAATACTATTAGGTATCCACAACTCTTCTCCTTTAACTGTTGGCAATGTGGCATTAAGTAGTGCTGCTTTAGCATACATAAGGATAAACTATGTGTTAAGAAACCAAACTCATTTATTTATTTATTTATATATTTATTTATTTATTTATTTTGGCACTTATATAGCACACCGGACCCTAAGGAATCTGGGTGCTTTAAACTTAAGAATGTGGTTACAGAAGTTACAAAGTGCATAAATGAACAAGCTCATGCAAAGGACAGCCTAACCTCGTGTTTAGGGCCGCTGCATAAGAGCAGGCTGTTGCAAAGGAAAATCAGGGTACATGAAATGGGAAAGCCTAAACCTAATGTTGCAAGGCGGCTACATCAGAACATTCTGTTACAAATGGAAAATCAAGTTACAGGAAATGGGAACGCCTGAACCTCAAGTTGCAAGGCGGCTATATCAGAACATGCTGCTACAAAAAGAAAATCTGGGTACATGAAATAGGAAAGTCTCAACCTCATGTTGCAAGGTGGCTACATCAGAACATGCTGTTACAAAAGGAAAATCCGGGTACATGAAATGGGAAAGCCTAAACCTCATGTTGCAAGGTGGCTTCATCAGAGCATGCTGTTACAAAAGGAAAATCAGGGTACTTGAAAAGGGAAAGATCAAACCTCATGTTGAGAGGCGACTACATCAGATCATGTGGCCATAGGGTAATACAATGTAAGGGAAGATGTGGCAAGGAGGTACCATGGGTGGGTGGATCGAGAAGGGAACAGGTTGGAAACAGTATAGCAATGTGGCTCAGTGCATTCACGAGGTGAGTCTAGTTTGCGGAGATAGGCAAAGGAAAAATATGCATTCAGATTGGCGACAACAGTTTATAGCCGGTTAAGTTCAAGATGTAAAGCAATGACTATAAAGTAGACTAGATTCGATTTTACGTCAGTAATTGTGAATAGGCTAAAACCGAAAACGCTACAACCAATGAAAGTAGGCTGAGTTCACTATTGCAATAGTGAATGAAATCAAACTGGCACTTACAGACAAAGCCTAGTTAGAGATCAGGAGGATGTGAAAAGAGATGGAGCAGACAGTGAGGACTAGCCCAGAGTACGTGAGACGAAGCGACATTGTAGGTTATGGTCCATGGCAAAGTGTGGGAATGATCACTTAGGGCAACAGAAAAAAGGGAATCAATGGGTTCTCGCAGCGATCAGGCAGAGGACAGGGAGAAGATAGCTGCCTTTGTTGAGGGTCTCGGTTCGAATGGGCTGGCTCCCGCCTCCCGGTTGGCAAGATTGATTGATGAGGAAGTGTCCAACCAATGGGAGCGGGAGCAGGCGAGGCACCTCATTGAGACGCCAAAAAAGAAATGCGGGCGGCCATACTGGAATGACGCTGCAAGATAGCAAAATGAGAATAAGGTGCAGTAGCAGCCACATGTGTAAAATAAGTGGTGCTTTCTCCGTAGTGTAGGTAAATAAAACTTTGAAGTACAGTCAGCGCACAATGATTAGCAGTGGAGCGAGGCTCTCCACAGTGTGACAAGGCTTGCCCAGCCAATGGCCACGATGGTCCGCCAGGAATCCGGGTGGTGCTTTCTCTGCATCGGAGCACGGTCAGCTGCTCCTCATTGAAGGTGGATTAATAGCCAAACTATGCTCATTGCAGAATTGGACAAATGTTTTTGCAAACTGAGCCAGAGCATATTCGGTCTTTGCTAGGATGACAGTGTCATCTGAAAATAACAACGTTTTAGGCCTACATGTCATCTTCAGGACATCAGTAGTTAAAACCCGAAGGATCACATTCAGTACCTTAAATTAAAGATTAAACAAAAGGGGAGGCAGAACTCACCCTTGGCAAACCCCATGCATTTTGGGGAACACTTTCTCCCCTCCCGAAACCCATACTAGCTGTATGTTCAATATAAAGTACCTGGATGCATGTCAACAAACTAGGGAAGGCACCCAAACTCAGAAACTCCTTCCACAGCACTGTCCTGTTGACCAGGTCAAATTATGTGTGGATGCCAGCAAATGCAAGGAAGAGCTTCTACTTTTAATTTTGTGACAGTTTAGAGAGGGAGAGCTCATTAATGTTGGGGGAAGGTTCCATCAGCTTGCTTCTCTCTGACTCTGTCTTTCCTTCCTGTCCCCTCCACCTCCTCTAGCACAAAGCACTTTGGATATGATGCCAGAAGGGCAATGTTCACTTCTTTAAAGAACAGGGATTGGACCCCGAAAGCAGTCTGGCTTTAGTCCAATCACCTGTGGCCTTACACCATTTCTTTGAATCATCTTTTCGACTTTAACAGTTGAAGAAGATTTTGTTGGACTCTGCTGGGAGAGCAGTCCTTTCCAGAGTCTCAAGTTGTTAGGTGAAGGCAGGTGTTCCAAGGTAGAGGCGAGCTATGTCCCCTAACCAACTGCAGGGGACATTGGAGGGAACTGCAGCTGTAGTTTTCTGATGCAAGTACAATGTCCCATTCAAGCGAAGAGATTTAGATTAGTGCTAGGCATTCTCGTTGGGGGGCAGAATGTACATTTTTCCACTTGTAGTTAGCTTTGACACATATTAGAAACACAATAAAGCCATACACAAAGAGTAACAATGTATTCACGTTTTGGTTGCAGAGTTTAAAGATAGGGTGATGTATTTTGCATTTAGCAGTAGTGAACAGTGTTATGTTTTAAGCGATATGCGAGAAGGTAGTTGACATAGGTATGAGTATGAGATGGAGTCAGGGAAGTGTTGTGGTAAAGGTGAGGTCAGGGGGTTAAGGAAGCAGGAGTTACCCCATGTTGGATTTTGGGGCATGTTACAGGATCTGTTTGTGAAAGTATGAGGAGAAGGTCTAACATGGCGCTGCAGCTCTGTTGAGTTGATCCTGAGACAAGTCCCTCTTCCTTCCCCAGAGAGAGAATTTATGATGTTAAAGCCACAGACAGCCATGCTGTGTTGATAAAAGTTAATTGAGTCCATCTGCAGAGCTCGGGAGAGCTGGAAAAGGAATGTTGGATCAGGGAGGAAGTGTAGGGATGCGCCTTTTGAAGGTTGAATTCATGTAAGCAGGGCATGGGGTTCTGTTATGACAAGAGGTCTGGTGAAGATTTAGAGCACTACTGCTCTCCCCCAAAGAGTGGTCGTCCTATTTGAACTTCAGCCACCGCACTCTAGGGATCAATAAATACGTGAAATTCAAACGTAAAAGTGGTATCCCGATCATGTCATTTATGAGCATCTAGGTTCCCCGAGAGGTAAGAGAGGAGACTTGCTAGAGCTGTACCATGATTTGGGATGGGAGGAGCAGAGCTGATGCCAATAAATGTATCTTCAAAACAGGGAGCTGTTTGTGCCTGCCACGAGTGTCTGGTATAATGAGGAGGCCCATTATATTATCAAAGCAGAGTTGACTTCACTATTCACAATTTGATCAGGATCCAACAGAGGGGTGCACATCACGTGATGGTCAAGAATATTTACTTGTTGAAGAAATGTATTATCGTAACAATGTTACCCAGATTGGTAGGCTTGGAGGAGATTGTTGGTGTATATGTGTTGCTGCAGTTATGCAGCTACCACTTTCTCAAGGATTTTATCTAGGTGGGGAAGATGGGTGATGGGGCGATAGTTACCTAAGTTGTCAGGATCCAGAGTGGGTTTCTTTATTAAAGTAAGGATTTGTCCAGTCTTTATGGTTGATGGGAAGGTGCCTTGAGTTAGGGAGCTGTTGATGATCTCCAGGTAGGGAAGGAGAGCTTATGCAGAGAGGGTCATGAGAATGGATGCTGGGAGGATGTCGTCTGTATACGATGTGGCTTTGAGGGCAGTAAGAGTTTCTACCAGGTCCTCTGTAGAGAGTGTCTTGAATGTTGTCCATGGTGTGGTGATTTCGCAGGGAGGGATATGGGTCTGTGGATGCACAGCTGGTGTCTATGTGCTGGTGAATCTGGAAGATTTTGTTGATGAAGAGGTGTTGATGGCAGTGAATTTTTCAATGGAGTGTGGTATGGCAGGGTTGGGTAGCGGGTAGACGCAGTGCTTGACCGCTTTGAAGCAAGCTCTGTTTTTTTTTTTGTTGGATTCTGCTATGGTGTTCCGAAAATAGGAGGCCTCAGCTGTGTTGATTATTTGTGGGCGGGTTGCTCAGAGTTCCTTGAGGAACACTAGGTCAGATGCAGTCCGGAATCAGCGCCATATTTTCTCTTGTTTCCTGATGACTCTTTTGCTGAGGTTGAGTTCTTGTGTGTACCAGGGTGCTGATGGTTTCGGTTTGCAGGTGCATTGTTCTAGAGGCGTGTGTCGGTCGATGAAGGTTGAGAGGGTGGCAATGAATGCTTCCAGTAGATAGTCATATTTCAGTTGGGGGTGTTCGGTCCATCTGAGGTGAAGGTTGGTGAGGTCTTCCACTAGGGCTCTTCACCAGGAAGTTCTTAAAGGACTTGAAGGATTGGCTGATGGGTTTCTGCTGGGAGTGCTTGCCTGGGTGGTGTGCAGGATATTGACAGGCATGGCCAGGTGGTCAAACCAATCAAGCTGGAGAGGAGAGCTGTAGTAGAGGGAAGGCAGTACAGTGATGATTAGGTCGAGGATGTTACCTTTCTCATGCTTTGGGTCTTTTGTGTGCTGTGTGTGGCAGAGGGTGTCGAGAATGCCAAGGAGAGCTTCCTTCCCCGGTTGAGTGGCCTTCTTACTGGGAGGTTGAAGCCGCCTAGGAAGATGTTGTTGGCGTGTGTGAGGGACATTTTATTTATTTATTTATTTATTTACTTTTTATTTATATAAGGAGGAACAATGCTCTTTTGATCACAAAAGAATGTACAATAGATAAGAAATCAGATAGGATGGGAAGCAGTGAGCTTTTTACAATGGAGCGAGTTTGAGGGACACTGTGAGCAGACGGTGGAGGGAGTAAATGGACCAGTCACATGGCACTGAACATTAGTGGACATACATAGATTAAGGACAACCAACATTGGACATTTTAAAATGCAGGTAGGCGATATGGCAAGCTGTGCTTGGGATTTGACCATGATGCCTGAAGTGCTATAAAGGAGGCAGAGGAAGTGAGGGACCTAGACAGGTTAGAGGCGAGTCAAAAATGTTAGCTAGTGGGCAAATGATAGGTATGTTAAGACCGTAACTCAGAGGTGAGGAGGTAGGCTTTTAGTTTGGTTTTGAACACATCGATGTGGACTGTTTCTTGGATGTACAGGGAAGAGAATTCCATGCAAGTGGAGTAAGAAGAGAGAAAGAGTGGAAGTGAAAGGAAGCACTGAGAGGGCAAGGAGCCACAAGGGCAGTCAAGGAGCAAAGCAGAGATTACAAGAAGGCTTTTAGAGTTGGATAGAGGAGTATAGATACAGTGGTGCCTTACCATAGATAGATTTGTGAACCAGGAGAAGACATTTTAATCTGTCCCTGTTTTACATCTTCAGCCTAGTGACGATACAAGGAAGTAGGCGTGGGGTGAAGGAGTTCAAAGAGTCTTGCTAGCGAAGTTAATAATCTTGTTGAGAGGACAGAAAGCATAGTTGGGGAGACCAACAAGGATGCTGGCACAGTAGTTCAGTTTAGAGAAGATCGGAGTGGTTAAAAGATGCTTGGCAGTGTTAAAAGGAAGGAGGTGCCTGATTTTCCTAATATTTAGGAGGTTGAGGCAAGCTTCTGTTCTATTTTTGGAGATGAGAGTAGAGAAGGTTTCTAGCTGAAGAAGAGTACGGGAGCGTGCCATGTGGGAACTGGATAGGCAGAGGACGAGATGAGAGCGAGCTTTTGGCAGGGAAGAAGAGTACCTCTGTTTTGGTAGAGTTCAACATCAGAGATCGCAAATCCATCTAATATTTAATGGCAGAGAGCTACTTGGAAATGTTTATAGAGAGATCAGATGAGAGTTCAGGAAAAGAGAACAAGATTTGGGTGTCGCCCACGAAGAGTTGATATGAGAAATCAAAGGAGGAGATTTTGACTCAAGATCAGAGGTATAGTGTGTGTAAAGAGGAGTGGACCCAAACTAGAGCCCTGTAGAACACCAACAGTTAGAGGAGTGATTTGAGCGGTATTGTTGCTCCAGGAGATAGAGAATTGGTGAGGTGCAAGGTAGGATTCAATCCAGGCAGGGGCTTGATCGTGAATCCCATGATGAAAGAGAGTATTAAGGAGAACATAGTGATCGACAGTGTCAAAGGCAGTAGACAGGTTAAGGAGAATTAGGAAAGAGGATGGGTTTGAGTGCTTAGCAAAGCCGATAAAGGTGGATACATTCATGGGAGCAGTTTCTGTGGAGTGGCAGGAGATGAAACCTGCTTGTAGGAGTCTCGAAGGTTGTGGATGTCTAAGAAATGTGTAAGACGGTTGAACACAACCCTTTCGAGCACTTTAGAATAGTGTGGACGGAGAGACAGAGGGCAAAAGTTAGCCGGTAGTATCGGGACAGCCTTTTTCTTGTTTAGGAGAGTTATGACCGTGGTTGTTTTCAAAACAGAGGAAAAGCAAGCAGAGTCGATGGACAGGTTGAAGAGTTTTGTGAAGTCTCAGATGAGGGCAGTGTTGGGTTTGGGTACACTGTAGATGAGATGGAAGGTGACTGTGTCTTATGGGGAGAGCAGGAAGTGGCAGGAGAGGACTTTGAAGGAGACAATGTTGTCGACGTCATTTCTGGTGCAGGGCCACAAGATCTTGTGGATGACTGCGAGTCCTTGGCCTGTCTTGTTTGTCCGGTCTCTGTGGTGGATGCTGTAGGACTTGGGGAAAATGACATCTAGGATATGGGTGGAGGTGGGTGTCAGCCAGGTCTTGGTGATAAAGATGGCATCAAGGTTGTGTGTAGTGACGAGTTACACATAAGGGATAAACACTCAGTAGGCATCCAGGGGACAAATAAGTAATAGACCTAACATACAGAGGGGAGTCCCCTAAATGAACCAAGTAAACAATTGATTCAATAGCCTGGTTTTTACATGAACCTGGCCAAATTTAATGGGCTTCTAACTCACCTATATCATTAGCAATTCATATTGAAAAAGATCAAATGTATATTGTTGTGTTCTAATAACTTAGAAAACACATGTAACACTCTAAATGGAGTAACTATAGTCTACATAGCCACTAAATCATGCCTTTGATTTGGGTTTATTCTTATATCGAACTATCAAGTATGTTGAATCTTAGGAGGTTCCCTTGGAGTTTAACAATGAAAAGGTTTCATTTAAAGAGCTTTACATATGTACACAACTATTTACAATGATCCAACAACGATTTCTGACTAATTCAAAATGGCCGCCGGCGCGCGATGATGTCATCACGTTGATGACATCACCGCGTTGCGTGCCGGCGCCATTTTTTCAACATAAAAGCAAACGGGACAACCAGCAACGCGTTTTCACGCGAGCAAGGTGCCCGGATGCTATTACTTTGATTTACACAACAGGTAAGACTCCCCCTGTGGGGAGGGTGAACTTTAACCGACAGAATAATTTATACATGATATTTGTTAGAATTTAAACATATTTTGGTCACTATTTATATTACCAGGAAGTTTAAAGAAGTAACATTAAAAGACATGCAACGGCTAACATAAACAAACGTGCTTGAGTGAAGAGAAATTGGAATTACCAATAAGGAATTATAGTAAATCAGGCCAAGGATTTGAAGCAACGTTTTACACAGGTACTCTTTTCATAATATGTATAGTTACAATTCAGAATATATGATTATTTCTTTTGTTAATGCAAAATTACACAAAAACTCTAGTTAATTATTTATTTATTCTTTTCTTTACTATTAACAGTTCCTGATGAAGGTCTATTATTGACCGAAATGCATTGAACAGTATAATGTTTGCTAAAGGCCTCACAAAAATACAAATGATTGAATAAAAACATTTTTACCATAAATTCATCGGAATTATCAATATTTTTTCAAGAATTATTGAAGAAATCAAACAAAAAAAATTTCTATACAAAATAAATAAAAAGAAACTTAGTGGGATATCCACACGAGTCCTTCCAGTAGACTGGTGACAATTAACCAGTCAAATATTTCATTTAACATTTTTTACCTCCCTAAGCAACGGGGAGGAATCTGGCGACAGGACTAAATACCTTATCAAGTGCAGACTACCTTATTAACTGAGTAGTGCCCACTCTTTCTCTTATTTGGACATTGTCAATTTGATTTGCATAACGAGTGAGAGGCACACTGAACTTTCAAAGCGAGAATAAGAATGTCATATGAAGAATTAAGTGGTTTAACGAACAAGAAAGCAGAAATATTGGGTTTTACTCCCGAAGAGGCCAATGCTATTCTCAATTCTATAAAAGATACTGGAGGAAGTTCTAGTACAAGAGATCCTAACACAAGCATTAAAACACTGGAACGTCTTATACGTAAAGAGATAAACAGGAAATTACATGCTGTTACACTTACCAAGTACTATAAAGCACAAAGAATTCCGAGAGGTTTGAGGATTCCTCTGAGACCCACCCTATGTAAGGAGAGTCATGAATTTGTAAAAAAGTGGGAACAAATTTTGAACAGATGCTCTTTAGATCTAATATTATTAACAATACAGGAGCTTTCCAAAGAACTTGATAAATTAGCATCAGAAATTCAAGAAATTCAAACAGAATTAACTGAAGCATTAAGTGTTACCGATTTAGACAAGATTTTAGAAGATATTAACAACAATCTTGCTGAATATCGAACGGAATTAGAAACTAAGAAATTGCGAAAATATCGTACAGATACGTACGATTATTTGAACGATAAGGTTTACACTTGGATGAACAAATTTAATCAGAGATCAACTCCAAGAAATTCCACAAGTTCATCAGATCCAGATCCAGACCAGAGCTGTCGAACGCTGAACGACAAGACGCAGGAGAAGGTACTAGTACAGGCGATCAACGCCCAACAGGAAGAGGCATTAACTTTAGAGGTACTTTTTTAGACAGAGACCAACGCGGAAGAGGACAAGGAGGGGACGCAGACAGAAATCGACAACGTCCACATACACGACTGAATCCCAGGAAAACCTAGTAGTCAATTTGTCCAAATATCAATTGTCTAAAGAAGAAAATACTCTACTACAGAAAGGACTTAACTTTGTCCCAACGTATCATTCTACTTTGTTTGAAAAGAAAATAGAACTCTTTAAATTTTCAAGAAAGCTTAGACTAAAAGCATTTTTTGCAACAATTGAAGAAGATAACATAGAACAGTCAATACCAGAAATTGAGTACAAAGAATTCAAACCCAAGAGTACTTTCATACCTCCTGTTAATTATCCTATAATCGATCTGTTTCAAAGAATGGTTACTACTGATTTGAAGAAGCTTTCATATAAACCACCACGACACAGTAACTTTAGTAAACGAGACTTGAGCACCATTCGCAGATTATTTTCAAACAAAAACATAACATTTAAACCTGCTGACAAAGGAGGAGCGATGGTAATCCAAGACACGGAAGATTATCATCAGGAATGTATGCAACAACTTATGGATAGGTCAGTATACCAACCTATAGATAAAGATCCAATTGATGAGATTCAACAGAATTTGGAATATATACTAGATCTAGCGGAGAGTAACAAATGGATTACAGAAAAGACTAGACGTTTCTTAACCATTACGAGTCCAAGAACACCAGTGTTTTACACTATCCCTAAGATCCATAAAACACTAATAAAACCACCAGGTAGACCAATCGTATCAGCCACCAACAGTATTCTACAACCTTTAGGAACATACCTGGATTATTTTTTGCAACCGATAATACAAAATACTAATACTTATATCAAGGACACTACTCATTTTCTGAATATTCTTACCAACATATCCACGAATGACAACATCATCTTATTTACTGCAGATGTACGTAGCTTATATACCTCAATTCCACATAACCAAGGACAAGAAGCAGTGGAATGGCTCTTATTAAACACCAGAGGGGTAGAAGCATCAAAAGAATTTCTAATGATCCTTCTGGATTTCATCTCACAAAACTCATACTTCAGATATCGTGATCAATATTATTTGCAGACAAGCGGTACCTCCATGGGAGCCACAATGGCGCCAAGCTATGCTAATAGCTTCATGTATAAATTTGAAACAGAACATATATTAAATCATGATATCTGGAAACAACATCTTCAATACTGGGGAAGATACATCGACGATGTATTCGGAATCTGGCAGGGAAGTGAAGAACAGTTCATACAATTCACAGGATTTCTCAACACCATTGACACACATATACAATTTACGACAACTCATAGCACAAAGGAAGTGAGTTTCTTGGACGTTACTGTGTCAAATCAAGATTCTAAGCTTGTCACTACTCTATATCGTAAATCCAGTGATCGTAACAACTTATTACATCGTTTAAGTTTTCACCCTCAGAATACTCTCACCAGTCTTCCTTACAGCCAAATGTTAAGAGTTAAGAAGATAGTGCAAGATGAAGTGGAATGTGAAAAACAAATCAAAGAGATGGCAATGAGATTTGCACAAAGAGGGTATTCAACACAAGAGATTAACAAATCCATTTCTAAAGTGACCACAATCAACAGACAAGAGATCCTTGCAAAAACACCAATAACCAAAGAAACTCCGCTTATCTATGTTACTAAATACTCTTTAGAAAGCAACAAAATCAAGAAAATTGTCCTGAAACATTGGCATTTCTTATCAGAAGACAGAACATTGGGATATCTTTACACTACTCCACCAATGTTTGCTTATACCAGAAGTAAGAACATTAAGGATATGCTTATACGTAGTGACTCTCAAGAACAAAAACAAAGAACAACAAAAAAGGGAACTTATCCATGTTTAAATTGTTGAAATTGCAATATGGTCCGGAAGGGGGATGTTGTATTCCACCCAAAAACAGGTCGTAAAATCTACTTGAAAAAATTTGCAACATGTGACACTATGAACGTTATATACAGTATTAAGTGCCCATGTGGCAAATTTTATGTGGGACAAACTGCTCGCAAAGCGAAAATCAGATGGAATGAACATCGTTCTAACATTCGCACAGGCAACATCAAATCCCCGGTAGCGAGACATTTCAAAGAAGCTCAGCACCAGATAGCACAATTGAAATTTCAAATTTTGGATGTACTGGAAGTTCCCCAAGGACAGAGAGTGGATATTAACAGACTTTTAAACCAGAAAGAAACTCTCTGGATTGAAAAACTTAACTCCATGCAGCCGGATGGTCTCAACGAGGAATGTAATTTTGCATGTTTTCTTTAAAGGCAATTATAAAGTTGAAATTATACTTTGCATTCCAGAACGTAAGTATGCCGTTAACCATAACATGTTTAATAATGTGTGTAGAAAGTTGAATCACATGGTAATAGAGCTCTAATAAGCAAGTAACTCACCTATATCATTAGCAATTCATATTGAAAAAGATCAAATGTATATTGTTGTGTTCTAATAACTTAGAAAACACATGTAACACTCTAAATGGAGTAACTATAGTCTACATAGCCACTAAATCATGCCTTTGATTTGGGTTTATTCTTATATCGAACTATCAAGTATGTTGAATCTTAGGAGTTTCCCTTGGAGTTTAACAATGAAAAGGTTTCATTTAAAGAGCTTTACATATGTACACAACTATTTACAATGATCCAACAACGATTTCTGACTAATTCAAAATGGCCACCGGCGCGCGATGACGTCATCACGTTGATGACGTCACCGCGTTGCGTGCCGGCGCCATTTTTTCAACATAAAAGCAAACGGGACAACCAGCAACGCGTTTTCACGCGAGCAAGGTGCCCGGATGCTATTACTTTGATTTACACAACAGGTAAGACTCCCCCTGTGGGGAGGGTGAACTTTAACCGACAGAATAATTTATACATGATATTTGTTAGAATTTGAACATATTTTGGTCACTATTTATATTACCAGGAAGTTTAAAGAAGTAACATTAAAAGACATGCAACGGCTAACATAAACAAACGTGCTTGAGTGAAGAGAAATTGGAATTACCAATAAGGAAATATAGTAAATCAGGCCAAGGATTTGAAGCAACGTTTTACACAGGTACTCTTTTCATAATATGTATAGTTACAATTCAGAATATATGATTATTTCTTTTGTTAATGCAAAATTACACAAAAACTCTAGTTAATTATTTATTTATTCTTTTCTTTACTATTAACAGTTCCTGATGAAGGTCTATTATTGACCGAAATGCATTGAACAGTATAATGTTTGCTAAAGGCCTCACAAAAATACAAATGATTGAATAAAAACATTTTTACCATAAATTCATCGGAATTATCAATATTTTTTCAAGAATTATTGAAGAAATCAAACATAAAAAATTTCTATACAAAATAAATAAAAAGAAACTTAGTGGGATATCCACACGAGTCCTTCCAGTAGACTGGTGACAATTAACCAGTCAAATATTTCACCTAAAAAAACAGCACACATAAAGGAGTGTATTATTTATATATAATTATTCATAATTTTTTGTGTAGGCCATGGGTCCTACAGCTTCTTCCATAAAAATGCTAATTAAACCGATTTATGATTTTACAGATAAAACAAAACATATACAGATGATAAAACAATGAACAAATTCATGAATTCACTCTTATTGCCGCACATCATATATTTTGAATTTAACAATACACTATTTACAATCATATCACTTTTTGCAGATTTGTAAGCAAAAAGTGCGAACAAAGGAGAACAAATCCCCAATCTGAGTGGAAAGTGAAAATATAGGATTAATGGGCACATACATAGATGATACAATGGATGAATCCAATTGCATAGACTGCAAACAAGTACTGTCTTGTTAACCCTGTCTATCTAATAGATCTGAGACATCCTCAATTTCCCAGTGCCACATAACCTAGAAATAAAAACCATTATTCAAGACCAAACACACATCCCAGCTCAACGTCCCCAATATCGATGTTTGCCCGTGCTGATGAACTTAATAACACGGAGTTGCAGAAAAGATGTTTCAGAAGGAAGCAGGTAACACTGCCTTCATCAGGACCCCAAGGGAAACAGAGCACTGTGGATGTGATATAAAACATTTTTTACTAGCATGTAATAAAAGCAAACTTTAAAATTCATACCTAAAATACTACACTGAATAATATACAGATGAGAAGGAAAATCAGAAAAAGAAAAAGCAAGAAACGTTAAAATTACTTTTCCTTTTGTTTCAATGCAGAATTAAAACACACTAATACCTTCATAGAGTGTACCATCACCAAAATTGGTGTCAGCCACCAATATAAATCTATATTAATGTCCTAAACATATCCAAGGAAGCAAGTCACCAGGAAAAAGTAGAAACAAACCTCAGAGTGGTTTCGTGTTACAGGGAGTGAAAGCCAGCGGGACCCTATGTGTCACCCTAAATCCAAATGAGCCCCCAGCCAGTATTATGCAAAAACTGATGGTTAGAAAAAATGTACTATGGACTTGCAATGGAGGCACTGAGAAAAAGTACTGCTTCGTGGATATCAACTCCATAGATCTCATCTTTAATTTATACAGAGACCAGGAATTAGAATTCAACTATAAATAAAGAAAAATCCATAAAACCACATGCATAATTATATACATCAGTCTCTGCTTTCTCAAAGGTCAGGATAGATGCGCTCCATTATTGCCAAAATCTAGAGAGGCAAATTACTACTTACCCCAATTAGAAAGGATGCAGTAATATCATCATATTGGAAAAGTCCATTAAAGTGGACCAAACCAAGGTTAAACCGGCATAAACAGTCGAAAGTGAGCAGTCCCAGGTCATTTTCCCAGAACTAAAAAAGAATAAAGCTGGCTTTATCCTCCATTGAAACACATTTGCTGCACTTTCCTATATTTAGGCATTAATTGTGCAGCAATGCGTAAACAGTGTGACTAGACCCTTGCACCAGTTTCACACGTGGGTTTTACAAAAAAGAACAACCCAAATTTGCGCTCAATAAAAAGTTATGAAGCTCTATCATGCAAAAAGGTGACACACCGCACATTAGGCGGGTCGCCTCATATTGTAGACCTATGCCGCTCTGTCACAAAGTGGGCAAACACCCATACTAGTAACAAAACGGACATCTTAATCATAGATGCGAAAACCAATCCAAGGGAAGCCAGCCCCCTTCTATTATCCTAGACCTGTTCACATGCACTCATACGCAACTTAAATGGTGCAAAGAGCTCATACGGCACTATAACCAAATGGAGAGCCCAAACTAAAGCAATACCTCATACCCTTACCTGAAAGATATAGTAGAGCTGGTCCATGCGGCCGTCTGCACCGAAGAATGCAAGAGCCGGGTCCCACGTTATCGCGCCAATTTTGAGTAAAGCAGCGTTGTTAGGTTGGCCAACATCAATGTAAATAATAAAGATAGAGATGTGACTGCCGCCCTACCGACCTAACGTCATTCTTCCTTAGCCTTGATTGCCTAGATCTACTTATGATCCTATAGTGTTACATTGTCAGGTAAGAATACCCGTCCAGCCTTAATCCATAGATAGCATCACAAATAGCATCCAAACATAAGGGACCCACGAGTGGCCCATCGCTGTATTCTCATTATTGTGCCATTGAACTCAAATAAAGCTTATGGCAGATATCAGGCATGTTGCTGCGCTCGCCACAGATTATAAATGGCCTGCTTTTATGCATGACCAATTGGCCTCATAAATATAACATGAAAGCATTGTGGTAATGTCATACTCAAAATTCGATGACTCCTCGCTAGTAATCTCCTTTTACTTGGAGTCAAACGTGCAAGTATATTGGGACACAATTCCTCCTGTTTCTTGCATCCAAATTTCCTGAATCAACTTTATTAATACAAATAAGAGGAAGAATAAGGGGAGGGGTAAGAGAACCTAAACCCGAACTCCACTTTTCTATTCAATCTCCCCGAACAGGCAGAATTAACTAAATAACCTACGGGCTAAAACCTGATGTTGCAATTTTCCATTGTTGTGGTTTGATTTCATTAATGCTCTTCTCTATGGTGTCTAAACGGTGCATCCACCTTGCTTCTGAAATATTCAGATTGAAAGGTGTGCATGCATACCCCGGGATGGCTTCCAAAACCCACCAAGACATATCCTCAGGTGTATCTCCATATTCCTGTCATGGCCACAGGCCCCAGAACACAAAAATCATACCATCTAGTGATGGGGGCAATGGGTCACTTGACTCAATTATGTCCCTTTGGGACCTATAAACACAGGGGCCCTGGCTGGAAACCTTTGGTGCCAGGCACATATAGAGATGTGAGCAGGAACACTTTATTTCAGTGCAGGAGTGCTTTTACTTTATTTCAGTGCAGGAGTGCTTTTATTTTACAAGAACTTTCCAGGAGCTGAAAGCCTTTTTTCCAGAGAACATCCTCATGTGCTGACTCATCGGGTCTGGCTCCCTAGGTCTGGTCTTCATGTGCTGACTCATCGGGTGTGGCAGGGTGTGGCAGGCAGGCTGAACCTGGTGGGCATGCCTTCAGAAGCTTATCTATATAAGCTGCTCCATCCTTAACGCCGGTGCTTTGCGTTACTATGCACTCGCGTGCAACGTGACACTCTCCGCTGCTTGGACCAGGTTACTTACCTTTGGAAACCAGGCGTTCTCCTGCATACTCACCTCCAGGTAACCGGTGCTTCATCGCTTCATCTGCAGACTCATATCCTGACATCCAGTGATCTTGATCCCGACGCCGCAGCACCGCACTCCGCATCCATGAACTTGGACCCTGTGAAGAAGAAGAAAGACAAGGTTAGAACATCCGTCTTAGGGCCGCGCAGCATTTGAACCCTGCACGCCCCCTAGTTAACAATTTACCAGCAACTTTATCGCTGCAGCTTCGTTCCTCATTCCCTCCGGCTGTTGCCTCAAGCTCAGCAGCTTCTGTCGGGCTGGCAACATCACCTGCAATGGAAGAAAGCAAAAATGCAAACATCAAAAGTGGAACGGACAGCAATACAAGACAACTTTACAATACAACAAAAACAGATGAGGAAAGCCAAAGGCAAACAGGAACACTTACCTGAAGTATAGTGGCTTAGTCGCAGCAGGACTGGACTATCATGTGCAAGGGACCACTGAAGGAACGCAGTTCAGATCATACAAGCGCCCGTGCCAGAAGCAGCAGGACGGAGTGCTCGCGAAAACTAATCAACAGTTGAGCTTTCCAGGGACAACACATCCCACGGGTACCACGGTTTGGGAGAAGGGGTCTGGAAGGGGATCAGGCACACAAGCTGGCATACTCACGCCCCCTATTCTCCACGCAGGAGCAGTCCCAAGCAGCATCACCTATTACCACCAGTCAGCACATAAGCACAGAGGGCGAAGTCCGACCCGAGCGACCTCACCCCCGCGAGGGCTGCAACCGTGCCCCAACGCCTTGGCAGAGACCAGGTGAGCATAACAATTCCATATAGTGGGATACCATAGGTGCATTAATGTCTTGCACCTAATGTGGGACCTATTCTCAACAATTCTTGTATGAACAGGTTGAGATGTTTGACCTACATATTTTAGGCTGCATGGGCATTCCACACAATAGATGGCATTTGATGTCTTACAATTAGTATGTGCTTGTATGCTCCATTTTCTTCCTCTCACTTCAAACTCCTTTATGTTCCTGCTATATCTTCAAACCCAGCACCCTCCACAGGGGAAATACCCTATCAGAGGGTGAAGGTCCCATCCGGTAGTCCTGTTCCTTTGAAAGATTTTTCTGCCTAGTAAGTGCAAACAATGGCAGGGTTTCCTCTGTTAGTTCCAATTTGACAAGTGGCCAAAATGTCTTGATAACCCTCTTGACCGCATAAATATGCGTACTATATGGCAATATGCAGACCAACTTTTCTTCTTTGCAAGGTTCTTTTGGGCTTAGGAGGGTTTCCCTAGGTGTGTATCTGGCTCTTTTAGCTGCCTTTGAGAACAGTTTACTCGGGTAGCCTCTTGCTAGCAGTCGTTCTTTAAGTTTATCGGCATGTGTTGCCTAATCCGAAATGGAGGTACAGTTTCTACGCAATCTAAGAAACTGTTCATACAGCAGGTTCTCGTTAACACTCCTGGGGTGGAAACGGGAGAAATGGAGTAGTGTATTCCTGTCCGATGGGTTTATAAAACAGAGAGCATTCAATAATTCAGTTTCTAACGCAAATACTCAAGTGCAAAAAATGGATCTCTTTTATGCTGGTATTGATCGTAAATTTATTTTGCGTATGACGCAAATTAAGCCATATAAATAATTCCTGGAGGGTGTCTGCTGAACCTTGCCAAATCATGAGAATGTCATCAATATAGCGACGCCAGAGCTGTATATGACTCAGGAACGAATTAGTATCTGTAAGCACAAAATGGTGCTCCCACTGTTACACTCACCTGGTATTCACGGGAACGCCAACCAGCCCTGGTTGGATGATTTGCACTCTCAAACCCTCTCCCGGTCCTTCGGTAAGGCCTCTGGTTAACGATGGGTCTGCAATATAGGAGAGCTGGATTCAATACCAGATTGTCTTTATGTTTTCTCACCTCCCTTGGCCTCAACTCCTTCCTCCCCCTTGGGCCCTCTCCTCACCTTAATATTGTAGAAGGTGGATTCTCCGTCCTACTCCTCGTGCAGGGGTGCGTAGATGTGGGGGGCGAGCAGCGACCAAGTTACTTTACTGGTGCAAGCCCCCCTTGTGGGAATCCAGGCCTGCTGGGACTCCGTAGGATTGCTGCTTTACAGTCTTTATATGCAGTTATGTTCCTCTTAGTTCGAATAATAATGTCTTGCTTCTTTCCTTTTACGTATGGAAAGGTATTTTGGAGTTGTCATGCAGTTTGAAGATGAGCATGGAACGGTAGGAGAAAGCGCAGTGTGCGCGATGCTGTCCGGTGAGTAATTTGTGATGCGCTGCGCAGTTTCGCCTTTTATATTGCTAACCTGTGTCTTTTCTCTCCTTGCAGGTTGCGATGTTCCTCGCCGAGCACCGTAATGTTCCAGCAATGATACTGACCAGGAGATGACTACCCAGGTAAGAATTGTGTGGCTTTCTTCATTCGGAAGGAAATGTGAGTAAACGTTTACTAATGCTGTCTTTCTTTCTCCTCTTTCCAGGTTATGGTATTCCAGGATGCATGCAGTGGCGGATGATGGAGTTCGTACCTTCAGGTGAGTGGAACTGAAGTCGGCGAGAATTGAAAACAGGATACTGTTCCAGGTAAGTTTCGTAGTGTTCTTTTTCTCTCTGCAGGTCTTTGGTTTCGTTGGAGTTCGTACCTTCAGGTGAGTGGAACTAAAGTCGGCGAGGATTGAAGACAGGATACTGTTCCAGGTAAGTTGCGTAGTGTTCTTTTTCTCTCTGCAGGTCCTTGGTTTCGATGGAGTTCGTACCTTCAGGTGAGTGGAACTGAAGTCGGCGAGGATTGAAGACAGGATACTGTTCCAGGTAAGTTTCGTACTGTTCTTTTTCTCTCTGCAGGTCCTTGGTTTCAGGCAAGATGGCATCAAAGAACTGGACACGGTGAGCATTACGCTGCCCACAGCAGAACAACGCAAAGCATGTGGGTGTGGTTTAAATAGTCTCAGGCAAAGTAGTCCAGGTAAAATAGTCCCAGGACTGCCACACTGAAAGTAGTCCAGGTAAAGTAGTCCCAGGCCTGCCACACCCAAAAGACTAGACTTCATACCTCAGTTCCTTGTAACTGAGCTATGTGTGTGCCTCCATGTTGGCTGAACCCCCCCAAGTTAAGTAGTCCCAAGTAAATAGTCCCCTTCTAATGTTGGTCTTCATGATGGTTATGAGCCTGGCCCCAAAGGCGTCAGGACTGACTCCAAGAGAGTCTTGGATGAGGTTTTAAGGCCTTTGACCTGGCCCTAACAGGAAGGCTGACTTGCCAGTGAGGGCCAGGGGCAAGGGTCATGACACCCAATGCCATATATAATATGGCCAGGCTGGCCGCGAAAGCCGCACCCATTGCGGTGCCCTGGCCCTGTAGAAAGAATTGGTCTTTATATTTAAAGTAGTTATTTTCAAGGGGGATAGTGAGGAGTTCCAAGATAAATTCAGCTGGTATGCCGCAGGGTGGGGCTTCGGTGATGAATATTTCTCGGATACATTGAATTGCCTCCTCCTGCGGGATGCTTGTATATAGAGCCTGTATATCTAAGGTGACCAAGATATCCTCATTACTGTCGAAGGGTCTCCCTTCAACCAATTGGATCATTGAAGAACTATCACATAGATACGTGTTCGTTTTCTGACTGAGGGGTTGTAAAAATGTGTCAATGTACTTACACATTGGCTCCAAAACCGAGCCGCATCCCGCAACAATTGCACGCCCAGGTGGATTAATTGCGTCCTTATGAATCTTGGATATTGCGTAGAATACTGGAGTGCACCCATCCGAGGTGTTCAAAAATTCAAACTCCTCTTGTGTAAGCCACCCACGTTCATGGGCCAAGACTGCCACTGAGTGAATCTCGCAACTAAGATCAATGCAACAATCTTTTCTCAATTTTTTGTAGCTTGCTACATCATCCAAAAGATTAGAAACCATCTTGTGGTCCTGCTCTTGATTGAAAATAACGATCCCACCACCCTTGTCGGCTGGTTTAATTACAAGGTCGGGATCTTCAGATAGTAACCTAATCACTTGCCTTTCCGCATTCGAAAGGTTATATCTCAATTGTTGTTTGTTGTTTTCCAAATCCCTAACAGCCTTCAGGACACACTTTTCAAAGGTTAAAATTTCCTTTGCATCCTTATTATCTGCAGGTGTGAAGGTAGAAGGGCAGCTAAGGCCCATATCCATCCTCTCCTCTGGTGGTTCAGAGTCTTTGAAGAAGGACATCAATCTCACCTTTTGCAAGAATGTTCTTATGTCCGTCTGGACCGCAAACCAATCAGTACTTGCCATCGGAACAAAGAATAACCCATTCGCCAGCAGATTATTTTGTGCCAGTGATAGGCTTTTGCCAGATGCGTTAAAAACTGGCAACACAAGCTGTTGGGCTGTTAAAATTGCCTTCTCTGTCGCTGTCGGGCCGGCGCACCAGTTGATACCAGTTGGGAGCGGGTATTGTGGGTCCCATCCATGCCCGTGGATAGGTCCACTGCCTAAAAAAGGCCTATATCCTTGTGGTTGCGGCATCGCCGGGTACTGTGGTGGTGGGTAGACATAGGGCACTGGGTTAGAACCCTGATTAGAGCCCTGTGAGGAGTTACTGCAAGTATCCGAAAATGTAACCCTCTGCCCTTGTCCCCGTTGTTGGCCACCCATTTGGTTTCTGTTATTTTTAGCTTGTACGTAATTTGCTGCCAAGCAAGGGTAGATGGTATCTAGCTTAAATTCTTGTATATCTCTGCCTAGTTTCTTCATCTTTTCGTCAAAGTGGTATTTTTAAAATCATCAAATTGTTTTTGAACCTCCTTTAACTTCTCTTGTATATTGGTGATGACAGTGCTACTACGAAACTGACAGGGTAATTCATAGAATTTCGCAGAAAAGTGTCGCAAGCGGCTGGCGCAGAGTGTCCGCGTGCGATTGACTGCGCCAGGCACGTGCGCTAAAACCGATTTCCGCGCACAGCGTATTCATGGATTTCAGGCTCCCAAACCAGCCGTGGCGCAGAGTATCGCAGCGACCCTGCAGCAGCGCCAGTAACGCCCCCAAGAACGCCCTCGCGCAAGGAAAAGCCATCAAAATCGCTAAATCATCGCAAAGGGCAGCGCTAACCCTGGACCAGTCCACAGGGCTGCCAAACAAGGAACGCAAAGCGGGTAACGTGCATATCAGGGGTACGCGTGAAGTTTTACACGCGATTAGCCAGGGCACGTGTATCACAGGGGTACGCAGGAATTATCACCCGCGATTTGGCTGGGTACGTATATTACAGGGGTGCGCAGGAATTATCACACGCGATTTGGCTGGGTACGTGTATTCCAGGGGTGCGCGGGAATTATCACACGCGATTTGGCTGGGTACGTGTATTCCAGGGGTGCGCGGGAATTATCACACGCGATTTGGCTGGGTAGATGTATTACAGGGGTACACGGGAAGTTCTACACGCGATTCGGCTGGGTATGTGTATTACAGGGGTGCGCGGGAATTCTCACATGCGATTTGGCCAGGTACGTGTATTACAGGGGTGCGTGGGAATTATGTCACGCGATTTGGCTGGGTAGGTGTATTACAGGGGTACACGGGAAGTTCTACACGCGATTCGGCTGGGTACGTGTATTACAGGGGTGCGCGGGAATTCTCACATGCGATTTGGCCAGGTACGTGTATTACAGGGGTGCGTGGGAATTATCACACGCGATTTGGCTTGGTACGTGTATTACAGGGGTGCGTGGGAAGTTCTACACGCGATTGGCCAGGGTACGTGTATTACAGGGGTATGTGGGAATTATCACACGCGATTTGGCTGGGTACGTGTATTACAGGGGTACACGGGAAGTTCTACACGCGATTCGGCTGGGTATGTGTATTACAGGGGTGCGCGGGAATTCTCACATGCGATTTGGCCAGGTACGTGTATTACAGGGGTGTGCGGGAATTATCACACGCAATTAGGCTGGGTGGGTCCTCACAGGTGTTCCCTGTACACCCTCCACAGCCCCTGCAGGCAGCCCACAAAACAGGGGACTACCCTGCACACCTGCTCATGTCCCCCTGCACCCCCACCCCCCAGCAGTGCAGGGGCAGCCTCCACCAGGCCCCACTCATGTCACCCACCACCCCCACCCCCCAGCCACCAGGGTCACCCTCCACCAGGCCCCCACGCATGTCTCCCACCACCCCCACCCCCCAGCAGTGCAGGGGCAGCCTCCACCAGGCCCCCACTCATGTCCCCTATCACCCCCACCCCCCCGCCACCAGGGGCACCCTCCACCAGGCCCCCACTCATGTCTCCCACCACCCCCACCCCCCAGCAGTGCAGGGGCAGCCTCCACCAGGCCCCCACTCATGTCACCCACCACCCCCACCCCCCAGCCACCAGGGGCACCCTCCACCAGGCCCCCACTCATGTCTCCCACCACCCCCACCCCCCAGCAGTGCAGGGGCACCCTCCACCAGGCCCCCACTCATGTCTCCCACCACCCCCACCCCCCAGCCACCACGGTCACCCTCCACCAGGCCCCCACTCATGTCTCCCACCACCCCCACCCCCCAGCAGTGCAGGGCAGCCTCCACCAGGCCCCCACTCATGTCTCCCACCACCCCCACCCCCCAGCAGTGCAGGGGCAGCCTCCACCAGGCCCCCACTCATGTCCCCTATCACCCCCACCCCCCCGCCACCAGGGGCACCCTCCACCAGGCCCCCACTCATGTCTCCCACCACCCCCACCCCCCAGCAGTGCAGGGGCAGCCTCCACCAGGCCCCCACTCATGTCTCCCACCACCCCCACCCCCCAGCCACCAGGGTCACCCTCCACCAGGCCCCCACTCATGTCTCCCACCACCCCCACCCCCCAGCAGTGCAGGGGCACCCTCCACCAGGCCCCCACTCATGTCTCCCACCACCCCCACCCCCCAGCAGTGCAGGGGCAGCCTCCACCAGGCCCCCACTCATGTCACCCACCACCCCCACCCCCCAGCCACCAGGGGCACCCTCCACCAGGCCCCCACTCATGTCTCCCACCACCCCCACCCCCCAGCAGTGCAGGGGCACCCTCCACCAGGCCCCCACTCATGTCTCCCACCACCCCCACCCCCCAGCCACCAGGGTCACCCTCCACCAGGCCCCCACTCATGTCTCCCACCACCCCCACCCCCCAGCAGTGCAGGGGCAGCCTCCACCAGGCCCCCACTCATGTCTCCCACCACCCCCACCCCCCGGCAGTGCAGGGGCAGCCTCCACCAGGCCCTCACTCATGTCCCCTATCACCCCCACCCCCCCGCCACCAGGGGCACCCTCCACCAGGCCCCCACTCATGTCTCCCACCACCCCCACCCCCCAGCAGTGCAGGGGCAGCCTCCACCAGGCCCCCACTCATGTCTCCCACCACCCCCACCCCCCAGCCACCAGGGTCACCCTCCACCAGGCCCCCACTCATGTCTCCCACCACCCCCACCCCCCAGCAGTGCAGGGGCAGCCTCCACCAGGCCCCCACTCATGTCACCCACCACCCCCAGCCACCAGGGTCACCCTCCACCAGGCCCCCACTCATGTCACCCACCACCCCCACCCCCCAGCCACCAGGGTCACCCTCCACCAGGCCCCCACTCATGTCTCCCACCACCCCCACCCCCCAGCCACCAGGGTCACCCTCCACCAGGCCCCCACTCATGTCTCCCACCACGCCCACCCCCCAGCAGTGCAGGGGCACCCTCCACCAGGCACCCACTCATGTCTCCCACCACCCCCACCCCCCAGCAGTGCAGGGGCAGCCTCCACCAGGCCCCCACTCATGTCACCCACCACCCCCACCCCCCAGCCACCAGGGGCACCCTCCAACAGGCCCCCACTCATGTCTCCCACCACCCCCACCCCCCAGCAGTGCAGGGGCAGCCTCCACCAGGCCCCCACTCATGTCTCCCACCACCCCCACCCCCCAGCAGTGCAGGGGCAGCCTCCACCAGGCCCCCACTCATGTCCCCTATCACCCCCACCCCCCCGCCACCAGGGGCACCCTCCACCAGGCCCCCACTCATGTCTCCCACCACCCCCACCCCCCAGCAGTGCAGGGGCAGCCTCCACCAGGCCCCCACTCATGTCTCCCACCACCCCCACCCCCCAGCCACCAGGGTCACCCTCCACCAGGCCCCCACTCATGTCTCCCACCACCCCCACCCCCCAGCAGTGCAGAGGCACCCTCCACCAGGCCCCCACTCATGTCTCCCACCACCCCCACCCCCCAGCAGTGCAGGGGCAGCCTCCACCAGGCCCCCACTCATGTCACCCACCACCCCCACCCCCCAGCCACCAGGGGCACCCTCCACCAGGCCCCCACTCATGTCTCCCACCACCCCCACCCCCCAGCAGTGCAGGGGCACCCTCCACCAGGCCCCCACTCATGTCTCCCACCACCCCCACCCCCCAGCCACCAGGGTCACCCTCCACCAGGCCCCCACTCATGTCTCCCACCACCCCCACCCCCCAGCAGTGCAGGGGCAGCCTCCACCAGGCCCCCACTCATGTCTCCCACCACCCCCACCCCCCAGCAGTGCAGGGGCAGCCTCCACCAGGCCCCCACTCATGTCCCCTATCACCCCCACCCCCCCGCCACCAGGGGCACCCTCCACCAGGCCCCCACTCATGTCTCCCACCACCCCCACCCCCCAGCAGTGCAGGGGCAGCCTCCACCAGGCCCCCACTCATGTCTCCCACCACCCCCACCCCCCAGCCACCAGGGTCACCCTTACCAGGCCCCCACTCATGTCTCCCACCACCCCCACCCCCCAGCAGTGCAGGGGCAGCCTCCACCAGGCCCCCACTCATGTCACCCACCACCCCCACCCCCCAGCCACCAGGGTCACCCTCCACCAGGCCCCCAATCATGTCACCCACCACCCCCACCCCCCAGCCACCAGGGTCACCCTCCACCAGGCCCCCACTCATGTCTCCCACCACCCCCACCCCCCAGCCACCAGGGTCACCCTCCACCAGGCCCCCACTCATGTCTCCCACCACCCCCACCCCCCAGCAGTGCAGGGGCACCCTCCACCAGGCCCCCACTCATGTCTCCCACCACCCCCACCCCCCAGCAGTGCAGGGGCAGCCTCCACCAGGCCCCCACTCATGTCACCCACCACCCCCACCCCCCAGCCACCAGGGGCACCCTCCACCAGGCCCCCACTCATGTCTCCCACCACCCCCACCCCCCAGCAGTGCAGGGGCACCCTCCACCAGGCCCCCACTCATGTCTCCCACCACCCCCACCCCCCAGCCACCAGGGTCACCCTCCACCAGGCCCCCACTCATGTCTCCCACCACCCCCACCCCCCAGCAGTGCAGGGGCAGCCTCCACCAGGCCCCCACTCATGTCTCCCACCACCCCCACCCCCCAGCAGTGCAGGGGCAGCCTCCACCAGGCCCCCACACATGTCCCCTATCACCCCCACCCCCCCGCCACCAGGGGCACCCTCCACCAGGCCCCCACTCATGTCTCCCACCACCCCCACCCCCCAGCAGTGCAGGGGCAGCCTCCACCAGGCCCCCACTCATGTCTCCCACCACCCCCACCCCCCAGCCACCAGGGTCACCCTCCACCAGGCCCCCACTCATGTCTCCCACCACCCCCACCCCCCAGCAGTGCAGGGGCACCCTCCACCAGGCCCCCACTCATGTCTCCCACCACCCCCACCCCCCAGCAGTGCAGGGGCAGCCTCCACCAGGCCCCCACTCATGTCACCCACCACCCCCACCCCCCAGCCACCAGGGGCACCCTCCACCAGGCCCCCACTCATGTCTCCCACCACCCCCACCCCCCAGCAGTGCAGGGGCACCCTCCACCAGGCCCCCACTCATGTCTCCCACCACCCCCACCCCCCAGCCACCAGGGTCACCCTCCACCAGGCCCCCACTCATGTCTCCCACCACCCCCACCCCCCAGCAGTGCAGGGGCAGCCTCCACCAGGCCCCCACTCATGTCTCCCACCACCCCCACCCCCCAGCAGTGCAGGGGCAGCCTCCACCAGGCCCCCACTCATGTCCCCTATCACCCCCACCCCCCCGCCACCAGGGGCACCCTCCACCAGGCCCCCACTCATGTCTCCCACCACCCCCACCCCCCAGCAGTGCAGGGGCAGCCTCCACCAGGCCCCCACTCATGTCTCCCACCACCCCCACCCCCCAGCCACCAGGGTCACCCTCCACCAGGCCCCCACTCATGTCTCCCACCACCCCCACCCCCCAGCAGTGCAGGGGCAGCCTCCACCAGGCCCCCACTCATGTCACCCACCACCCCCAGCCACCAGGGTCACCCTCCACCAGGCCCCCACTCATGTCACCCACCACCCCCACCCCCCAGCCACCAGGGTCACCCTCCACCAGGCCCCCACTCATGTCTCCCACCACCCCCACCCTCCAGCCACCAGGGTCACCCTCCACCAGGCCCCCACTCATGTCTCCCACCACCCCCACCCCCCAGCAGTGCAGGGGCACCCTCCACCAGGCCCCCACTCATGTCTCCCACCACCCCCACCCCCCAGCAGTGCAGGGGCAGCCTCCACCAGGCCCCCACTCATGTCACCCACCACCCCCACCCCCCAGCCACCAGGGGCACCCTCCAACAGGCCCCCACTCATGTCTCCCACCACCCCCACCCCCCAGCAGTGCAGGGGCAGCCTCCACCAGGCCCCCACTCATGTCTCCCACCACCCCCACCCCCCAGCAGTGCAGGGGCAGCCTCCACCAGGCCCCCACTCATGTCCCCTATCACCCCCACCCCCCCGCCACCAGGGGCACCCTCCACCAGGCCCCCACTCATGTCTCCCACCACCCCCACCCCCCAGCAGTGCAGGGGCAGCCTCCACCAGGCCCCCACTCATGTCTCCCACCACCCCCACCCCCCAGCCACCAGGGTCACCCTCCACCAGGCCCCCACTCATGTCTCCCACCACCCCCACCCCCCAGCAGTGCAGAGGCACCCTCCACCAGGCCCCCACTCATGTCTCCCACCACCCCCACCCCCCAGCAGTGCAGGGGCAGCCTCCACCAGGCCCCCACTCATGTCACCCACCACCCCCACCCCCCAGCCACCAGGGGCACCCTCCACCAGGCCCCCACTCATGTCTCCCACCACCCCCACCCCCCAGCAGTGCAGGGGCACCCTCCACCAGGCCCCCACTCATGTCTCCCACCACCCCCACCCCCCAGCCACCAGGGTCACCCTCCACCAGGCCCCCACTCATGTCTCCCACCACCCCCACCCCCCAGCAGTGCAGGGGCAGCCTCCACCAGGCCCCCACTCATGTCTCCCACCACCCCCACCCCCCAGCAGTGCAGGGGCAGCCTCCACCAGGCCCCCACTCATGTCCCCTATCACCCCCACCCCCCCGCCACCAGGGGCACCCTCCACCAGGCCCCCACTCATGTCTCCCACCACCCCCACCCCCCAGCAGTGCAGGGGCAGCCTCCACCAGGCCCCCACTCATGTCTCCCACCACCCCCACCCCCCAGCCACCAGGGTCACCCTTACCAGGCCCCCACTCATGTCTCCCACCACCCCCACCCCCCAGCAGTGCAGGGGCAGCCTCCACCAGGCCCCCACTCATGTCACCCACCACCCCCACCCCCCAGCCACCAGGGTCACCCTCCACCAGGCCCCCACTCATGTCACCCACCACCCCCACCCCCCAGCCACCAGGGTCACCCTCCACCAGGCCCCCACTCATGTCTCCCACCACCCCCACCCCCCAGCCACCAGGGTCACCCTCCACCAGGCCCCCACTCATGTCTCCCACCACCCCCACCCCCCAGCAGTGCAGGGGCACCCTCCACCAGGCCCCCACTCATGTCTCCCACCACCCCCACCCCCCAGCAGTGCAGGGGCAGCCTCCACCAGGCCCCCACTCATGTCACCCACCACCCCCACCCCCCAGCCACCAGGGGCACCCTCCACCAGGCCCCCACTCATGTCTCCCACCACCCCCACCCCCCAGCAGTGCAGGGGCACCCTCCACCAGGCCCCCACTCATGTCTCCCACCACCCCCACCCCCCAGCCACCAGGGTCACCCTCCACCAGGCCCCCACTCATGTCTCCCACCACCCCCACCCCCCAGCAGTGCAGGGGCAGCCTCCACCAGGCCCCCACTCATGTCTCCCACCACCCCCACCCCCCAGCAGTGCAGGGGCAGCCTCCACCAGGCCCCCACACATGTCCCCTATCACCCCCACCCCCCCGCCACCAGGGGCACCCTCCACCAGGCCCCCACTCATGTCTCCCACCACCCCCACCCCCCAGCAGTGCAGGGGCAGCCTCCACCAGGCCCCCACTCATGTCTCCCACCACCCCCACCCCCCAGCCACCAGGGTCACCCTCCACCAGGCCCCCACTCATGTCTCCCACCACCCCCACCCCCCAGCAGTGCAGGGGCAGCCTCCACCAGGCCCCCACTCATGTCACCCACCACCCCCACCCCCCAGCCACCAGGGTCACCCTCCACCAGGCCCCCACTCATGTCACCCACCACCCCCACCCCCCAGCCACCAGGGTCACCCTCCACCAGGCCCCCACTCATGTCTCCCACCACCCCCACCCCCCAGCAGTGCAGGGGCAGCCTCCACCAGGCCCCTACTCATGTCACCCACCACCCCCACCCCCCAGCCACCAGGGGCACCCTCCACCAGGCCCCCACTCATGTCTCCCACCACCCCCACCCCCCAGCAGTGCAGGGGCAGCCTCCACCAGGCCCCCACTCATGTCTCCCACCACCCCCACCCCCCAGCCACCAGGGTCACCCTTTACCAGGCCCCCACTCATGTCTCCCACCACCCCCACCCCCCAGCAGTGCAGGGGCAGCCTCCACCAGGCCCCCACTCATGTCCCCTATCACCCCCACCCCCCCGCCACCAGGGTCACCCTCCACCAGGCCCCCACTCATGTCTCCCACCACCCCCACCCCCCAGCAGTGCAGAGGCAGCCTCCACCAGGCCCCCACTCATGTCACCCACCACCCCCACCCCCCAGCCACCAGGGGCACCCTCCACCAGGCCCCCACTCATGTCTCCCACCACCCCCACCCCCCAGCAGTGCAGGGGCAGCCTCCACCAGGCCCCCACTCATGTCTCCCACCACCCCCACCCCCCAGCAGTGCAGGGGCAGCCTCCACCAGGCCCCCACTCATGTCCCCTATCACCCCCACCCCCCCGCCACCAGGGTCACCCTCCACCAGGCCCCCACTCATGTCTCCCACCACCCCCACCCCCCAGCAGTGCAGGGGCAGCCTCCACCAGGCCCCCACTCATGTCACCCATCACCCCCACCCCCCAGCCACCAGGGTCACCCTCCACCAGGCCCCCACTCATGTCTCCCACCACCCCCACCCCCCAGCAGTGCAGGGGCAGCCTCCACCAGGCCCCCACTCATGTCACCCACCACCCCCACCCCCCAGCCACCAGGGTCACCCTCCACCAGGCCCCCACTCATGTCTCCCACCACCCCCACCCCCCAGCAGTGCAGGGGCAGCCTCCACCAGGCCCCCACTCATGTCACCCACCACCCCCACCCCCCAGCCACCAGGGGCACCCTCCACCAGGCCCCCACTCATGTCTCCCACCACCCCCACCCCCCTGCCACCATGTGCAGCCCCCACCAGGTCCTCACAATGTGCGTAATGGTCAGCCTCCACAGCCAAAAAGCCCTACCAAGTAACCCATTCACCCACATGGAAATGGAAATCACATGTTACACCCCCAATGTTCATGAAGCAAATGAACCCATGTCCGTCACACACATATTTTCCAATTGAATGGGAAAACACACAACATGACATGCATGAAACCAATGAGATGAAACCACACAGTGAACAATGTAAAAAAAAATGTATTAGAAAAAAATACGAATGCTAAAGAAAGAAAACTAACTACAATGTAAATGTGAAAAAAGAAGCTGCATGTCCGCATAAAAACACAAAACTAGAAAATCTAATCCAAAAAATTTTGTCCAAAGTGAAATGTCAAAACTCTCCGTGCAACAAAGAACTATGTACAAAAATAACAAGGGTCCATCATCACAACAGAACTAAGGAAACCTCCTAAAAAACCTACCTAAATATCAACTATATACAAAAAGTGGAGCAGTGTCCGTCGACTCCAAATCATAAGAAAAAACAAAGGAAACCTAAAACTAAAGAACTATATACAAAGGCGGCGGGCAAGTCCAGCGGCTCACTCTGTGGTGTTCCGGGCCAGGGCATCATCGAACTCCTGTTCGATGTCCCGGAGGCGGTCCAGTTCCATGGCCCCGAGGGTCCGCAGGGACGACGCCGTGTCCTCCTCCAACCCCCTGCGGATTGCCTCGAGGCACTCGGCCCGCCTCAGGGCCCTCCGCATGGAGTTCTCCGCCCTGACCATTGTGAGCCGCGCCTCTTCCGCCCGCCGCCGCTCCGCACCTATGGCGTGGCCCAACCGCTGCCACACGGAAGACACTCTCTGTCCTGGGTCCTCCTGCCCTCCGGCCGATGCCTGCCCCTCCGATGTCGAAGGCCCCGAGCCTTCATGGCTCCCACCATCTTGCTGCTGCTGCTGCTCTGCCTCTGCCCGTGCACTGCCTCCTGCTGCCTGCACATCCTCCGCCGGCTGGGGTGCAGTTGTTGATGTGGCCACCCCTGCTGGACGTCCGACTCCCGACTGTGGCAGGGATGCCTCCTCCACCAGCCTGGCCGCACTGTCAGAGGCAGCTCCACAGGGCACCCAGGTGACTGATGGGTGGGAAGATGGCACAGAGGACGACTGGCGCGTAGGGGGTCCAGTTGAGGAGGGGGTCGGAACAAGCCCCATCAGACGGAGGAATCCGGTCTGGGTGACCTGTCCCAGCAGGCTGACGTGGTCAACGAGCCATTCGAGATGACGTGCAGTCTCTCCATGAAAAGACTGCAGGTCACCTCGCATGGCCCGTTGACGCAACGCCACACCAGCCAGGACAGGCTCAACCCGGACCTGGATAGCCACGTCCGCAGGCAGAGGAAGGCCAGTTGACGTCAGCTCATCCCCTGCCTGAAAACGGGTCTGGACGTAGGCATCCCTGCTGGTGCAAGATGATGCAGGGACAGGATCGGGGACAGGATTGCACACAGGCACCTCCGCGGCCGCCTGTGCTGCCTCCTGTCCCTGGTCCTGGACTGCACCACTAGCACCAGTGGGATCCCCACCTCCAGACCCCGTCTCTGGTGCTTGCACGGCCTCCTCCTCCACCAGACCCCCCACCAACCTGGATGACTCTGTGCCATCTTCCCCTGTTGGGCCCTGTGGGGTCCCAGCTGCCCCTTCTGCTGCCGAGGAGTCCAACTGCAACCTCCGCCTCTTGGACCTCCCCCCGGCAGCTGCGGCCTGGGACGCGGCACCGGACTCCTCACTCCCCGACGAGATGACAACACGGGAGGGGAGCCGGGCCTTGCGTCTCCGGCTGGCGGTCGGATCCCCGCCGCTGTGCTCCACAGCACCTTCTCCGCCCTCTTCATCAGTTGACGCTGCAGACAGGGAGAAACAAAACACAGGCATCAGGGCACTGTACAATGGACACATACACGCATGACAGTTGCACATGAGTGGCATTGGCAAACCTCAGACATGTCATCACAATCCCCAACACACATGTCATTGCAACTGGCACACATGAGCCATACCACAGCCATATCGCAACTGCCACCACCATCCCTACACATACAACAGCATCAGCAGCCAAAGGGGAGCCATACATCACATGCAACACAGGAAGTGCACCACACATGTACACACACCACCACACTTGCATGCATGTCTACACCTCTGCCAAGTGTCGCACTGTTCAGACGGGCATCCATGTCACATCTGCCAATCAGGCTTCCACATACCGCTGTCACATGCATCCATGTAGCATCACTGTTGCACCTTTGACAAATACACACACATGCACATGTACACAGTGCTCATACATGCAGCCGAAAACAACATACATGCCTGACATCACGGACATGTCTACTTACATACACATTCATCCAAACATGTGTGCACGCACAACTGCATTTGCCATGCAAGCCCACACACACAAGCACCATCCATGTCTCACACATTACAGCCCTCGCATGTGTCAGCCCCACGGCCCTGTACACCCCCACCCATACTCCACCCCATACAAACAGATGTGCAACCGGCACAATGGGGAATGATCACCACACGCCCTGCTCACAACCAGGATGCATGTACACTCACCGCTCGACTCCAGACGGCTCTGCTTCTCTAGGACCTGGACGTGGAGCGCTGGGGATATGCGTTCCAGGACCCCCATCTGTTCTTCCGACAAGTGGCCCCGGCGCCCCTTGGCATCCGCTGCCTTCAAGAGGCGCCGGGCCTTGTTCAGGGTCCTGGACCTGAAGTCCTCCCAGCGCTTCCTGACATGTTGTAAGTCCCGGACTGCCACCCCCTCCGCGTTGATGGCAATCACGATGTCAGTCCAGATCCGAGTCCGTCCTTCCTTGTCGGCGCGGGAACTTCCAAAGAGGGCATCATACTGCCCCAGGACTTGCTCCACCAGGACACCAACTTCGGTGGCACTGAAGCTGGTGCCCCTCTGCCTCTCTGGCCGGGGGTTGTCAGTGGTCACAGATGGTGTTAGCCCCGACATGACAACCCCAGAGGCAGGAGTGGGTGGGCAACTGGGTCCTGGGGCTGGGCTGTGGAGCGATGGAATTCCAGTCGGGAGTCTTCTGTTCCAGCAGGGGTGGTCACAGCAACAGCACCCCTGGCTGATGTGCAGGCAGCAAATGGCAGTGCACGTGGGCAGCAGGCAGTCAGGCAGCAGCAGATAGCAGGTGGGAGCGTGCTCGGGGCTCTGGGGGGCAGTAATTCGGCCTTCTGGGCAGGAGCGTGGTCTCCCGTGTGCTCACGCGTGGCCAGCTTGGTACGGAGTGAATTGGCACGTGAAAATCCTGCACGTCAGCGTGAAAACCGAGGAAAGGCCCTTAGCGCGTAAGCGCGTCAGCACGCATACGCGATTCCATTGGACCAAAGGCCCTCAGCGCGTAAGCGCGTCTGTGACGTGACCCGCACGGGTGTTTCCCACACAGCACGTGATGACAGAGCACACGTGGAAAGACTGCACGTCAGAGTCTCATTGCGTGTGATTGGTGGAAATGGCCGTACACCGGGATACAGGTGCGCTGACGTACTTGCGTGTGTAAGTGTCCGCGCACACCTCATATACACGTACATAGGCCAATCGCGTGTACACGCACTTTTGTCCAATTACACGCGATGAGACTCTGACGTGCAGTCTTTCCACGTGTGCTCTGTCATCACGTGCTGTGTGGGAAACACCCGTGCGGGTCACGTCACAGACGCGCTTACGCGCTGAGGGCCTTTGGTCCAATGGAATCGCGTATGCGTGCTGACGCGCTTACGCGCTAAGGGCCTTTCCTCGGTTTTCACGCTGACGTGCAGGATTTTCACGTGCCAATTCACTCCGTACCAAGCTGGCCACGCGTGAGCACACGGGAGACCACGCTCCTGCCCAGAAGGCCGAATTACTGCCCCCCAGAGCCCCGAGCACGCTCCCACCTGCTATCTGCTGCTGCCTGACTGCCTGCTGCCCACGTGCACTGCCATTTGCTGCCTGCACATCAGCCAGGGGTGCTGTTGCTGTGACCACCCCTGCTGGAACAGAAGACTCCCGACTGGAATTCCATCGCTCCACAGCCCAGCCCCAGGACCCAGTTGCCCACCCACTCCTGCCTCTGGGGTTGTCATGTCGGGGCTAACACCATCTGTGACCACTGACAACCCCCGGCCAGAGAGGCAGAGGGGCACCAGCTTCAGTGCCACCGAAGTTGGTGTCCTGGTGGAGCAAGTCCTGGGGCAGTATGATGCCCTCTTTGGAAGTTCCCGCGCCGACAAGGAAGGACGGACTCGGATCTGGACTGACATCGTGACTGCCATCAACGCGGAGGGGGTGGCAGTCCGGGACTTACAACATGTCAGGAAGCGCTGGGAGGACTTCAGGTCCAGGACCCTGAACAAGGCCCGGCGCCTCTTGAAGGCAGCGGATGCCAAGGGGCGCCGGGGCCACTTGTCGGAAGAACAGATGGGGGTCCTGGAACGCATATCCCCAGTGCTCCACGTCCAGGTCCTAGAGAAGCAGAGCCGTCTGGAGTCGAGCGGTGAGTGTACATGCATCCTGGTTGTGAGCAGGGCGTGTGGTGATCATTCCCCATTGTGCCGGTTGCACATCTGTTTGTATGGGGTGGAGTATGGGTGGGGGTGTACAGGGCCGTGGGGCTGACACATGCGAGGGCTGTAATGTGTGAGACATGGATGGTGCTTGTGTGTGTGGGCTTGCATGGCAAATGCAGTTGTGCGTGCACACATGTTTGGATGAATGTGTATGTAAGTAGACATGTCCGTGATGTCAGGCATGTATGTTGTTTTCGGCTGCATGTATGAGCACTGTGTACATGTGCATGTGTGTGTATTTGTCAAAGGTGCAACAGTGATGCTACATGGATGCATGTGACAGCGGTATGTGGAAGCCTGATTGGCAGATGTGACATGGATGCCCGTCTGAACAGTGCGACACTTGGCAGAGGTGTAGACATGCATGCAAGTGTGGTGGTGTGTGTACATGTGTGGTGCACTTCCTGTGTTGCATGTGATGTATGCCTCCCCTTTGGCTGCTGATGCTGTTGTATGTGTAGGGATGGTGGTGGCAGTTGCGATATGGCTGTGGTATGGCTCATGTGTGCCAGTTGCAATGACATGTGTGTTGGGGATTGTGATGACATGTCTGAGGGTTGCCAATGCCACTCATGTGCAACTGTCATGCGTGTATGTGTCCATTATACAGTGCCCTGATGCCTGTGTTTTGATTATCCCTGTCTGCAGCGTCAACTGATGAAGAGGGCGGAGAAGGTGCTGTGGAGCACAGCGGCGGGGATCCGACCGCCAGCCGGAGACGCAAGGCCCGGCTCCCCTCCCGTGTTGTCATCTCGTCGGGGAGTGAGGAGTCCGGTGCCGCGTCCCAGGCCGCAGCTGCCGGGGGGAGGTCCAAGAGGCGGAGGTTGCAGTTGGACTCCTCGGCAGCAGAAGGGGCAGCTGGGACCCCACAGGGCCCAACAGGGGAAGATGGCACAGAGTCATCCAGGTTGGTGGGGGGTTTGGTGGAGGAGGGGGCCGCGCAAGCACCAGAGACAGGGTCTGGAGGTGGGGATCCCACTGGTGCTAGTGGTGCAGTCCAGGACCAGGGACAGGAGGCAGCAGAGGCGGCCGCGGAGGTGCCTGTGTGCAATCCTGTCCCCGATCCTGTCCCTGCATCATCTTGCACCAGCAGGGATGCCTACGTCCAGACCCGTTTTCAGGCAGGGGATGAGCTGACGTCAACTGGCCTTCCTCTGCCTGCGGACGTGGCCATCCAGGTCCGGGTTGAGCCTGTCCTGGCTGGTGTGGCGTTGCGTCAACGGGCCATGCGAGGTGACCTGCAGTCTTTTCATGGAGAGACTGCACGTCATCTCGAATGGCTCGTTGACCACGTCAGCCTGCTGGGACAGGTCACCCAGGCCGGATTCCGCTGTCTGATGGGGCTTGCTCCGACCCCCTCCTCAACTGGACCCCCTACGCGCCAGTCGTCCTCTGTGCCATCTTCCCACCCATCAGTCACCTGGGTGCCCTGTGGAGCTGCCTCTGACAGTGCGGCCAGGCTGGTGGAGGAGGCATCCCTGCCACAGTCGGGAGTCGGACGTCCAGCAGGGGTGGCCACATCAACAGGTGCACCCCAGCCGGCGGAGGATGTGCAGGCAGCAGGAGGCAGTGCACGGGCAGAGGCAGAGCAGCAGCAGCAGCAAGATGGTGGGAGCCATGAATGCTCGGGGCCTTCGACATCGGAGGGGCAGGCATCGGCCGGAGGGCAGGAGGACCCAGGACAGAGAGTGTCTTCTGTGTGGCAGCGGTTGGGCCACGCCATAGGTGCGGAGCGGCGGCGGGCGAGGCGCGGCTCACAATGGTCAGGGCGGAGAACTCCATGCGGAGGGCCCTGAGGCGGGCCGAGTGCCTCGAGGCAATCCGCAGGGGGTTGGAGGAGGACACGGCGTCGTCCCTGCGGACCCTCGGGGCCATGGAACTGGACCGCCTCCGGGACATCGAACAGGAGTTCGATGATGCCCTGGCCCGGAACACCACAGAGTGAGCCGCTGGACTTGCCCGCCGCCTTTGTATATAGTTCTTTAGTTTTAGGTTTCCTTTCGTTCTTATTATTATTTGGAGTCGACGGACACTGCTCCACTTTTTGTATATAGTTGATATTTAGGTAGGTTTTTTAGGAGGTTTCCTTAGTTCAGTTGTGATGATGGACCCTTGTTATTTTTGTACATAGTTCTTTGTTGCATGGAGAGTTCTTACATTTCACTTTGGACATAATTTTTTTGATTTGATTTTCTAGTTTTGTGTTTTTATGCGGACATGCAGCTTATTTTTTCACATTTACATTGTAGTTAGTTTTCTTTCTTTGGCATTTGTATTTTTTTCAATACATTTTTTTTTCCATTGTTCACTGTGTGGTTTCATCTCATTGGTTTCATGCATGTCATGTTGTGTGTTTTCCCATTCTATTTGAGAATATGTGTGTGACGGACATGGGTTCATTTGCTTCATGTTCATTGGGGGTGTAACATGTGATTTCCATTTCCATGTGGGTGAATGGGTTACTTGGTAGGGCTTTTTGGCTGTGGAGGCTGACCATTACGCACATGATTGGGGATTGTGAGGACCTGGTGGGGGCTGCACATGGTGGCAGGGGGGTGGGGGTGGTGGGAGACATGAGTGGGGGCCTGGTGGAGGTTGAGCCTGCACTGCTGGGGGGTGGGGGTGGTGGGAGACATGAGTGGGGGCCTGGTGGAGGCTGCCCCTGGTGGCTGGGGGGTGGGGGTGGTGGGTGACATGAGTTGGACATGGGTGGGGGCCTGCTGGCAGGTGCCCCACAGTGCTGGGGGGTGGGGGTGGTGGGGGACATGAGTTGGACATGGGTGGGGGCCTGCTGGCAGGTGCCCCACAGTGCTGGGGGGTGGGGGTGCAGGGGGACATGAGTGGGGGCCTGGTGGAGGGTGCCCCTGGTGGCTGGGGGGTGGGGGTGGTGGGAGACATGAGTGGGGGCCTGGTGGAGGGTGACCCTGGTGGCTGGGGGGTGGGGGTGGTGGGTGACATGAGTGGGGGCCTGGTGGAGGCTGCCCCTGGTGGCTGGGGGTGGGGGTGGTGGGTGACATGAGTGGGGGCCTGGTGGAGGCTGCCCCTGGTGGCTGGGGGGTGGGGGTGGTGGGTGACATGAGTGGGGGCCTGGTGGAGGGTGCCCCTGGTGGCTGGGGGGTGGGGGTGGTGGGAGACATGAGTGGGGGCCTGGTGGAGGGTGACCCTGCACTGCTGGGGTGTGGGGGTGATGGGAGACATGAGTGGGGGCCTGGTGGAGGGTGACCCTGGTGGCTGGGGGGTGGGGGTGGTGAGAGACATGAGTTGGACATGGGTGGGGGCCTGCTGGCAGGTGCCCCACAGTGCTGGGGTGTGGGGGTGGTGGGGGACATGAGTTGGACATGGGTGGGGGCCTGCTGGCAGGTGCCCCACAGTGCTGGGGGGTGGGGGTGCAGGGGGACATGAGTGGGGGCCTGGTGGAGGGTGCCCCTGGTGGCTGGGGGGTGGGGGTGGTGGGAGACATGAGTGGGGGCCTGGTGGAGGGTGACCCTGGTGGCTGGGGGGTGGGGGTGGTGGGTGACATGAGTGGGGGCCTGGTGGAGGCTGCCCCTGGTTGTTGGGGGGTGGGGGTGGTGGGTGACATGAGTGGGGGCCTGGTGGAGGCTGCCCCTGGTGGCTGGGGGGTGGGGGTGGTGGGAGACATGAGTGGGGGCCTGGTGGAGGGTGACCCTGCACTGCTGGGGTGTGGGGGTGATGGGAGACATGAGTGGGGGCCTGGTGGAGGGTGACCCTGGTGGCTGGGTGGTGGGGGTGGTGGGAGACATGAGTTGGACATGGGTGGGGGCCTGCTGGCAGGTGCCCCACAGTGCTGGGGGGTGGTGGGGGACATGAGTTGGACATGGGTGGGGGCCTGCTGGCAGGTGCCCCACAGTGCTGGGGGGTGGGGGTGCAAGGGGACATGAGTTGGTGTTCATTAGTTCAATGAGACATGTGCCTTTGCTGGGGGGCATGCCCATGGTGGGTGGGCTGTCTGCGGGACATGACCAGGGATGCATGGTAGTCCCCTGTGGTGTGGGCTGCCTGCAGGGGCCGTGGAGGGTGTACAGGGTACACCTGGGAGGACCCACACTGTCAAATCACATGTGGAACTTCCCGCGCACCCCTGAAATACACGCGCCCAGGCTATTCGCGTGTGGGACTTCCCGCGCACCCCTGAAATACACGCGCCCAGGCTATTCGCGTGTGCAACTTCCCGCGCTCCCCTGAAATACACGCGCCCAGGCTATTCGCGTGTGGAACTTCCCGCGCACCCCTGAAATACACGCGCCCAGGCTATTCGCGTGTGGAACTTCCTGCGCACCCCTGAAATACACGCGCCCCCAGGCTATTCGCGTGTGGAACTTCCCGCGCACCCCTGAAATACACGCGCCCAGGCTATTCGCGTGTGGAACTTCCCGCGCACCCCTGAGATACACGCGCCCAGGCTATTCGCGTGTGCAACTTCCCGCGCTCCCCTGAAATACACGCGCCCAGGCTATTCGCGTGTGGAACTTCCCGCGCACCCCTGATATACACGCGCCACCAGGCTATTCGCGTGTGGAACTTCCCGCGCACCCCTGAAATACACGCGCCCAGGCTATTCGCGTGTGGAACTTCCCACGCACCCCTGAAATACACGCGCCCAGGCTATTCGCGTGTGGAACTTCCCGCGCACCCCTGAAATACACGCGCCCCCAGGCTATTCGCGTGTGGAACTTCCCGCGCACCCCTGAAATACACGCGCCCAGGCTATTCGCGTGTGGAACTTCCCGCGCACCCCTGAGATACACGCGCCCAGGCTATTCGCGTGTGCAACTTCCCGCGCTCCCCTGAAATACACGCGCCCAGGCTATTCGCGTGTGGAACTTCCCGCGCACCCCTGATATACACGCGCCACCAGGCTATTCGAGTGTGGAACTTCCCGCGCACCCCTGAAATACACGCGCCCAGGCTATTCGCGTGTGGAACTTCCCGCGCACCCCTGAAATACACGCGCCCAGGCTATTCGCGTGTGGAACTTCCCGCGCACCCCTGAAATACACGCGCCCAGGCTATTCGCGTGTGGAACTTCCCGCGCACCCCTGAAATACACGTGACCCCAGGCTATTCGCGTGTGGAACTTCCCGCGCACCCCTGAAATACACGCGCCCAGGCTATTCGCGTGTGGAACTTCACGCGCACCCCTGAAATACACGTGCCCCCAGGCTATTCGCGTGTGGAACTTCCCGCGCACCCCTGAAATACACGCGCCCAGGCTAACTTCACGCGCACCCCTGGAATACACGTAGCCCGCTACCCCAGGCCCGATCGCGTGAGGAACTTCACGCGAACCCCTGTAATACACATAGCCCGCTACCCCAGGCCCGATCGCGTGAGGAAATTCACGCGAACCCCTGTAATACACGTAGCCCGCTCCCCCAGGCCCGATCGCGTGTGAAACTTCACGCGAACCCCTGAAATACACGTAGCACGCTCCCCCAGGCCCGATCGCGTGAGGAACTTCACGCGAACCCCTGTAATACACGTAGCCCGCTCCCCAGACCCGATCGCGTGTGAAACTTCACGCGAACCCCTGAAATACACATAGCCCGCTCCCCCAGGCCCGATCGCGTGAATAACTTCACGCGAACCCCTGTGATGCACGTACCCTGCTGAAATCGCATGTTAGACTTCCCGCGCACCCCGGTATACACGCACACGTATTTTTTGTCAGCGGGTGTCCGTGTTTGTGGGTACCCCTTTGCACGTCATTTTTCCTGGAGGGCCACAGTATGGGACATTCATCATGGCAGTATATAGGTGCTATTTGTTGGCGCACCTTTTGGCGCACATTTCTTACAGCCACAGAGACGCTACCGCCTGCTTTCTTGTGGCGGTCGTGTTTGTGCCTGTGCGCTGGTTTGAGCGTGCGCTTTTTTGCCCTATTCTATTCCATGAATACGTGTTGTAGGCGAGCGTGTGGGCGTTCCGCGCACTTGTGCCCTGTACTTCCCCCGTGACGCCCACGTTTTGACAAGTTGTTCCCCATTCCGAGTGTTACGCCCGTGTTCCGCCTACTTTTGTTGCGTGCGCCGCGCTATGTGCGAATTTCGCAGTGCCCTGTGCGATTTTCGCTGTGACCTGGCGCACGCTGTTAGATGGCCTGTGCGCCAACGTGCGCCGCGCACTTTTTTATCGCACGTCCGCTGGTTTTCTCGCGCACGGCCTTCCATGAATCGACGTGCGCTGCTTTTCGTGCGATTTTTGCAATTGCACTGCGATTTTCGCTATTCCACTGCGATTCGCACGTTTTTGCCCACTTGCGCCGCGCTAATTATTCCATGAATCGGCCTCTGAGTTTCTGCTTTGTCCAATTCAAACTGAATTGATCCTGCCAACCATTGGGCCATGGATATGGTTAAAACCATTAAGTCCCGGCTACACTTGGTGGCAAATGAAGCGGAAGTTAGTCTTGTAAGTCTCATCCTCAAGGAACAAACATGGCTCATTTTTGACAACTATGCCTACCGGGATGATGTTAGCTTTTAAATATTCCCAGAGGAAGTGTACATGCAGTTCAGTGCAGAAGGACTTTTTCTTCTGCTTCACCAAATCCTCACCTGACAAAGTTTGAGGAATATTCAAATCTGAATTACTCAGATCAAAAAACAAAGGACCTTTTATGATGTCATTAATTTGGTCCTCCGTATAACTGAGAGTGGCATTCTCTGCCATCATCAAATATCTCCAAAAAAGGATTCTGAACAATCACTGACAAGGCTAACTTAGTCCAAGGAGAGAACAACACAGATCTTCGCAGGGCTTTACTCCTGCTGCAGTTTCAAAAGAAGGAAAAGAACTGCCAAAATAACAATACGAAACCAATTCATCCAAACCAAGTGATAAAGCTTTTAAATCAAATACCCAAAGTTTAATGTTCCCAAAAACAGCCAACACTGTCTAAATATGTTACACATAAGGGATAAATACTCAATAGGCATCCAGGGGACAAATGAGTAATAAACCTAACACACAAAGAGGGATCTCCTAAATGAACCACTTAAACATTTGATTCAATAGCTTGATTTTTACATGAACCTGGTCAAATTTAATGGGCATCTAATGTGGCTCAAAAAACAGCACACACAAAGGAGTTTATTTTTTTATATATAATTATTCATAATTTATTATATAGGCCATGGGTCCTGCAGCTTCTTCCATAGAAATGCTAATTAAACCTGTTTATGATTTTACAGATAAAACAAAACATATACAGATGATAAAACAATGAACAAATTCATGAATTCCCTCTTATTGCCGCACATCACATATTTTACATTTAACAATACACTATTTACAATCATAACACTTTTTGCAGATTTGTAAGCGAAATGTGCAAACAAAGGAGAACAAATCCCCAATCTGAATGGAAAGTGAAAATATAAGATTAATGGGCCCATACATAGATGATACAATGGATGAATCCAATTGCAGAGTCCGCAAACAAGTACAGTCTTGCTAACCCTGTCTATCTAATAGATCCGAGACATCCTCAATTTCCCAGTGCCACATAACCTAGATATAAAAACCTTTATTCAAGACCCAAAACACGTCCCAGGCCTACGTCCCCAATATCGATATTTGCCCATGCTGATGAACTTAATAACACAGAATTGCAGAAAGGGCGTTTTGGCAGGAAGTAGGAAAGACTGCTTTCATCAGGGCCCCAAGGGAAAAGCAGTTCTGTATAAAAAAAAATTACTAGCTTGTAAAAAAAAGCAACCTTTAAAATCCATACCTAAAATAATACAATGAATAATATATAGATGAGAAGAAAAAGCAAGAAACGTTAAAATTACTTGTCCTTTTGTTTCAATGCCGAATTAAATCTAACTGCTATCCCCGTAGAGTGTGCCATCACCAAAATTGGTACCAGCCACCAATATAAATCTACATACATTTCCCAAACATATCCAAGAAAGCCAGTCACCAAGAAAAAGGAGAAAAAAAACCTCAGAGTGGTTTTGTGTTACAGGAGTGAAGGCCAGCGGGACCATGTGTGTCACCCAAATCCCAAATGAGCCCCCAGCCAGTATTATCCAAAAACTGATGGTTAGAAAAAACTTTCTATGCACTCGCAATGGAGGCACTCAGAACAATTACTGCTTCTTGGGTATCAACTCCATAGATATCATCTTTTATTTGTACAGAGACCAGGAATTAGAATTCAACCAGGAATAAAGAAAAATCCATAAGACCACATGCATAATTATATAGATCAGTCTCTGCTTTCTCAAAGGTCAGGATTGCTGCACACCGTTGGCAAGCATCAACCTCCATGTTCTGGAGGGTGAGGGGGCGGTGATGTGCTTGAGGCAGATGTGGGTGAGGTTGCCCGCTTGCGAAGTCATTCCTTAGCGGAGGGGGGATTCCGTTGACAACGGTGTTGCCTGGTGAGGGTGAGGATGGCCTGTCGGGACAGAGGGAGAAAACAGATGTTGGCGCATGCTTACCTGTTGTCTGAATACAGGTTCAGGCTGTGGGTCCTCCCAAGTCTTTTATCTTAGTATTAATAGCAGAAAGGAAGAAACAGGGTTAAGAAGGTGGGTGGGGCTTTGGCCACGTGACCTAGAATGTCCTTTTCTTTAAATATCTATATCTTCTTTTAAAGAAGTAATAATTGCCTAATTGCCTGAGGAAGTCGTGTTTTATGATGGAACCTGTTGCTACCATGAATCTTTAATAGGTTATACTCTTCTCTGCCTATTGACATATGTAATTTGTATTCTTTTACAGATATTTCATGTAACCCACTGGCTGTAACCAAATGGGACCTGGAATTCGAAAGAGAAGACATCCTACTTATAATCAAAAGAATGTGAGAATCCAGAGCCCCAGGCCCCGACAGCTTAACAAACCATACAATCAAACGTAACCCGGGACTGTGGGCAGACTTTTGTGTCACTTTATTTAAGCGTATTACCAAGAGCCGCTCTACCCCCAACGCTTGGAAAAGCACTGTTGTAGTCCCCAGCTTTAATAAGGGGGACCGATCCAACCCTAAAAACTATCGACCGATAGCGCTTCTTGATGTTGTGGGGAAGATCTACGCCACTTCTTCTCCAAAGTAAAATCTTGAGGTGGGCCAAAGACTCCAACCATATAGACCCCCGACAAGCCGGGTTTCTAAGAGGGGTAGGCTGTGGATTAAATCTGCTCCTACTGGACCTTTTAAAGATGGAGGCAATTAGATCCAATTCAAGGATCTACCTGGCTCTGATAGACCTCTCTCAGGCGTTTGATAGTATTAACAGAGAGCCTTTGTGGAGAAAACTAGCCAAGTGGAACTGCCCGCCTAGCCTAATGGGCGCGATTCGAGATTTGCACACGGAAACGTCCATTAGGGTCCGTCTTGATATGAAGGGTACATTGTCAACTAAAATCAAGACATTTAAGGGTGTGAAACAGGGCTGTCCCTTGGCAGTAACAATATTTAATCTGTTCATATCAGACGTAAAGGATGTATTCTGTGGCGACAATATGTTCCCCCCTAAAATGCATGGATCGCCCATCAACTATCTAGTATACGCTGATGACCTTGTTCTAATAGATCAGACACTGATAGGTCTTCAGCGTAAAATGAATCTTATAGATACTTACATAACATCGAACGGGCTGCAAATTAATAGACAAAAATCTGAAATCCTGATTTTGGAGAAACTATCGGGCCCACATGGAAGGGGTCGGAAGTTCAACTGGCATATCGCCAAGGAGCCAATTCAGCTTGTAAAACATACAACATACCTAGGCATGACAATCAGTGCGAGTAAAAACGACGCACCGTGGGCAGAAGTAGCGAAAAGCAGGTGCCGGCAGCTGGCATGTCAGGCCTGTTTGATTAACAACAAATATGGAAAATTCTCTCTAAAACCTATCATTATGTTTTTCCAACAAAAAGTTGGGCCTTGTTTAATCTATGGAGGCGGAAATGCATTTTGCTGCTCTAGTGACCTATGGAACTCACTAGAAAACATCTTTTGGACTTGAGTGCTTCATTTACCGAGGGGTACTGCAACTGTGTGCATACGATACGAACTAGGCTTAATTTCTATACATGCAAGAGTCTTATGGAATCTTTTGAGTCTGTAACGCAAAGCAATGTTGAAGACACCAGCACCACAATTTTCAATCCTGCATATGCCTGAATCCGCGAAAGTCTATACCATTCTTTTTAAATGGAATCAGCTTTGTCAAGACCTGTTAGGAGAGTATGATATCACTCCATCAATGCTAATAGAAAATCCAGAGTCATCTAAGAAGAAGATATGGAGGCTGGACTGGATTAAGACCTGTGACCTAAGAGCCAAATCAAAAACAATGCATGAAGCACCGGGTGAGGCGAAAGCTTTTAACCAACGCCACTCCTATTTAACTCACCTGCCAAACCAGCATGCAAGAGCACTCTACATGCACTTCAGATTAAATGCATTTTCCACAAAAGAACGCATATGTATCTGGCCAAAATACTCAAACCTTAACCCCATGTGCCGCTTTTGTAACCTCGCCAGAGAAACGTTGAAACATCTGACTATGTCATACCCGAATCTTGAGCAGCAAAGATGTCTTATCTTTGCCCCAGTTATTAACAGCTTTTGTTCAAGGAGCACTGAAGAGTGGTGGAAAGCTCTTTTTGAAGGATCCAGTAGAGCAGTCCTATTTGCTCTGATAAACTTTCTTCACGTTCTAAAAACTCAGTTGGAAGAACAGGAACCAACCTAAGTGATTAGAGACAAAGAATATGGCCTGGTAGTATAAAGGGCTTGTCTATTTGAACTGGAGATGTCATAACGGACTGGATAAAGATATGAGGAGGGAGGGAGGGAAGGAAATGACAAGGCTAACTTTGTTAATCGGTGTCTTGTTTTGTCTTCTGTTTTTTAAAGGTTGAACAAACCAATAAAAAATAAAAATAAAGATCTTTTTCAATACATGTGCTCTTTGTTGCACTATAGAACTTTGACCCTCCCAGGTCCAACTGGGGTCCTTCCTCTCTGACATCTTTTTGTCTACCTGTGGTGTCCCCCAGGGATCTAACCTCTCTCCTGGCTGTTCAACCAATATCTGGCACTCCTTGCCCACTGCATCGGCGCTCTCTGCCCCAACTTTCAGTGCTATGCGGATGACACCCAGCTCATTTTCAGGCTACCCCTGGCCTCCTCCTCTCCTTCCCTTATCTCTGACTGTCTGTCTGCTATCCAGGAATGGTGTGCCGCCAATGACCTCTGCCTTAATGCCAGTAAGACTGAGATTCTACACATCGGCACACCCACTCCCTCCTTCCCTGCAGCTCTCTGGCCGGCCTCACTTGGTCCTCTTCCTGCTCCTACCTGCAAGGAAAAAAACCTTAGGGTCATCTTCGACTCCACACTCTCCTTCTCTCCTCACATATCTGACGTCTCTAAGAAGTCCCACTACTAGCTGCACCTCCTCAGAGGTATTCTTCCTTTCCTCTCCTTCCCCCAGACGCTCACTGTCTCCAGAGCCCTGGTTCTCTCTAAGCTGGACTACTGTAACAGCCTCTATCTAAATCTTCCTGACTCTACTTTCCGCCCTCTGCAACTCATCCAGAACAGGACTGCGAGACTTGTCCTTGGCCTCAAGCCCAGGGAAAGTATCTCTCCAGGACTGAAGTCTCTGCACTGGCTCCCAGTGGCTTCGAGGATTAAGTTCAAAACCCTCTGCATTGTCCACAAGGCCTTCTGGGGCCTGGGGCCAAAATAACTTCAACTCTCTCTTCCTAAATATCTTCCTTCTCGAGCTCTTCACTCATCCGCCTCCAACTCCCTCAGGGTCAGCCGCTTCTCCATGCAACGAATTGGGGGTAGATCCCTCTCCGCATCAGGTGCCTCCCTCTGGAACACCCTTCCTGCCTCCCTGAAACTTGAGGAGAACCATCTCCAGTTCCAGAAGCACCTCAAAACCGTCCTCTTTGCTTCTGCTTTCTCTCCCCCTCTCCCCTGCTAAATCCTGACTGAAACTGCACTGAATCTGCAACTGGGCCACTCTCACCGATCTCGGTCCCTGGCCCAGCCACTCTCCCCTTGCACTGCCTCCCTTGGCAACCCCTGCAATGGGGACTGTCTTTGTATCCCTACAGCCCCCCTTCCCAGCACTTGTCCTCACTTACCCTGCACTTGCCACCAGCTGGCCGTTATTATTTATCCTGTTATTCTACTACCCGTGTACTGCACTTTCCCCTCTCCCTTTCCCTTTGCACTTTCCCTTCCCCTCTGCCCATGCACTTGCGCGATCTGAATGGCACCTGGCCTAATAAGATCATTGTCTGTCTTCCCTTTGTCCCCCCTCCCTGCCTCGTCGCGCCTTGAAACACTTGTGTATAGGCGCGTTACAAATGCCATATCATATCATATCATATCACTTTGCCTGTCAATCGGATCCTAGTTTATGGCAGCTCTGCGGAGTATGCGTATCCATTTGTAATGGTGTACCTTCCTCGCACCCGGAGCCACCTGCTTTATAAAGAGACGGAACGCTTTCTTGAAGCTTTTTGTGTGATATGCATATATATTACACGGGCCGCGGTAGCGGGCGTGTAGGTATGGTTAAGTTGCTAAACCCATAGGAAGAGCACTTCTTGGGCGACTTATAACTTCGCTCCCCCAGATGAATCTTCACCAAACTTTGCAAAAAAAAGTATATGGCCCACTCTGAATTATTTTGGCAAGTTTGAGGAGGTTTCTTCAAGGGGGTGAAAGTTATAGGGGGGATTTCAAATTATAATTTTTTTCCATAGACAGCTCAAATCGTTGGACGGATTTTCATCAAATTTGCGGTAGGAGAAGCGGCCTGGTCCCGAAAGCGTGCTTTTGTAAATTTGGTGAAAACTCATCCAGTAGTTTTTTTTTTTTAAACGGGCAAAATGTAGGTTAAACAAATGTGTAATATCTGGGTCCGCTCCACGGACTCACTTCCCTGTTCGCTCCGCAGACAGGAGTCCAATTGAGGTGCGTCACATTTTCCGATGCGCACGCCATGTTGGATCTTCGGATATCCATGGATAGCGCGGCGGCGAACAGGGGTGAAACCCGATTTTGGGGAGTGTGTTGGGGGAAGTGGGGTTGGAAAGGGTGGGGGAGGTTTTCTGTTTCCCCTTTACCTCTTTCTTTTTTGAAATTGCAATCAGAAAGTCCTGTGGACTAGGAGTTATATTTTCTTCTATAATCTCCTCTTGAGAGCCTTTTAAGGTACTCTCTATGGCCTTCCTAGTCTGCTCCTGTTTCCTTTTGCTGGGAGGCCTAGGGGTGCTTGATACAACTCCAAGAGTTTTTAAGTCATTCCCCAACAGGACTCTGCCAGGTACTTCACTCTGCACACTTACTTGAAAGTCATACAATTGCACTGGATGAGAGCTGGTAACTGTGGAAGCATTTTGACAGGGCCTCCAGCAAGCTTAGTTAGGTATTTAGGTGCCTTAGCAACATCCTCTACCTTGAAAAATGATTCATCAACTACAGCTATGCTGGCCCCAGTGTCTCTGATGGCAGGGGTCTCCTGACCATTCATAATAACACTTACTTTGTAATACTCTTTAGTATTGTCTGGAATGGAATTGTAGACATCTAAGTTCTGTTGTTCCCACAGACCAAGGGATACTAAAAAAACACTGGCTGAGACGTTCATGGGTCCCTCAGCCAGTAAGTGAAAGTTTTACTTGCCATTGGGACTTCATCCTCGGGGGAGAAGGCTAAGGAGACAGTGTGGATCCCTGAAGGTTTGCCCTTACATAATGGATCCCCTTTCACATGGTCAGTTGACCCACAAGCATAACATTTTCCAAATGTTTTTATGAAGGGGGGTTTGTTCTGACATCCTTCTGGTTTGGCACCAGGAGGTACACTAGCGTGATTTGGTGTCCCTGGTGGCTTACCCTTGTTATGTTTCGGGCCCTCTTTTGGATTGGAGGTATTGGAATTATCTTTGGTATCTTTCTTGTGCTGCTTCCCCTCACCCTTCTTCTGAGTTACCCCAGAATCCTTGTGAGTAGCCCTCTTGGCAACCCACAAGTCAACAGCCCTTGCTAACTTCGTTGGATCAATTTCCTTAGAGTCAGCCAAGTGCTGCCTCAGCTTAGGAGAGCAGGCATCATAAATAGATTCAAACATAAACAGATTTCTCATACCTTCATAAGTGTTAACTCTATAACCCTTAACCCCTCCATCTACGTTTTTCAAACATTCAGTCACCTAGATAAACATCATGCTTTTTGAGGGTTCTAATCCTCTTAAGATACTGAGAAGGGGTCTTCCCAAATCTAGCTATCAAAGTTAGCTTCACAGTTTCATACTCCTTTCTATATCCCCCAACTCCATAACCATAACAGATGCAACAGGGGGTAGCTGTTATGCTCACCTGGTCTCTGCTGAGGCATTGGGGCACGGTTGCAGCCCTCCCGGGGGTGAGGTCGCTCGGGTCCGACTTTTCCCTCTGCGCTTAAGTGGTGACTGGTGGTAATAGGTGATTCTGGTTGGGACTGATCCTGCGTGGAGAATAGGAGGTGTGAGTGTGCCAGCTTGTGTGCCTGATCCCCTTCTAGACCCCTTCTCCCAAACCGTGGTACCCGTGGGATGCGCTGTCCCTGGAAAGCTCACCTGTTGATTCGTATTGGCGAGCACTCCGTCCTGCTGCTTCTGGCAGGGGCGCTTGTATGATCTGGACTGAGTTCCTTCAGTGGTCCCTTGCACGTGGTAGTTCAGTCCTGCTGCAACTAAGCCACTATACTTCAGGTAAGTGTTCCTGTTGGCCTTTGTCTTTCCTCATCTGTTTTTGTTGCATTGTAAAGTTTGTTGTCTTGTATTGCTATCGGTTCCACTTTTGATGTTTGCTCTTTTGCTTTCGTCCCTTGCAGGTGATGTTGCCGACCCGGCAGAAGCTGCGGAGCTCTAGGTGGCAGCCAGAGGGAATGAGGAAAAAAGCTGCAGTGGTTCAGTAGCTGGTAAATTGTTAACTAGGGGGTGCACAGGGTTCAAATGTGGCACGGCCCTAGGATGGATGTTCTAACCTTGTCTTTCTTCTTCTTCACAGGGTCCGAGTTCGTGGATGCAGAGTGCAGTGCTGCAGCGTTGGAATCAAGATCACTGGATGTCAGGAGAGGAGTCTGCAGATTAAGCGATGATGCACCGGTTTCCTGGAGGTGAGTATGCAGGAGAGCGCCTGGTTTCAAAGGTAAGTAAACTGGTCCAAGCGGTGGTGAGTGTCACGTTGCACGCGAGTGCACAGTAACGCAAAGCACCAGCCTTAAGGATGGAGCAGCTTATTTAGCTGAGGTTCTGAAGCCACGCCCACCAGGTTCAGCCTGCCTGCCACACCCTACCACACCCAATGAGTCAGCACATGAAGACCAGACCTAGGAAACCACACCCGATGAGTCAGCACATGAGGATGTTCTCTGGAATTAAGGCTTTCAGCTCCTGGAATGTTCTTGTAAAATAAAAGTACTCCTGCACTGAAATAAAGTAAAAGCAATCCTGCACTGAAATAAAGTGTTCCTGCTCACATCTCTATATGAGCCAAAGGCGCCAGGACTGAGTCCACCCAGGACCCCTGTGTTTATGGGTCCCAAAGGGACATAAGTGAGTCAAGTGACCCATTGCCCCATCACTAGATGGTGTGTTTTCTGTGTTCTGGGTCCTCTGGCCATGACAGCACTCCCCCTCAAGGCCCCTCTCATGGGTGGTTTCCCCCCTGGCCCTGGTTTAGTGGGGTTATTGCGGTGGAACTGCCTGATTAATCGTGGAGCGTGGACATGCTGACTGGGTTCCCAGGTCCGATCTTGTGACCATAACATTTCCAGTCTATAAGGTAGTATAACTTGGACCGGACCATCTTAGAGTCTAGGATCCTTTTAACTTCGTATTCTGGTTCTCCTTCAACTATTTCGGGATCTGGTGGAGTATCGATCAGCATACCTGGTCTCAATGGTTTTAGGGGTGAGACATGAGACACCGGGTGGATCTGCATGTGGGCCGCTAATTCTGATTTCATCTCTGCAGGGTTGATAACAGCCTTGATAGTGTAGGGTCCCAGATATCTGGGACGGAACACCCGTGGCACTTTCAAGGGGATATTTTTGGATGCTCACCAAACCTTGTCTCCGACTTGGTAGTTGGGAGCTTGCCTTCGGTGTCGATCCGCAAACTACTTCTGTTTCTCTTTGGCTCTGGCAAGATGCTCTGCTGCTTCCTTAAAAACCTGGGTGATGGTTTTGAGTAAGGTCGTTACAGCGGTCATTTCTAATGATTCGAGTGGGTCAAAAACAGATGTCTGAGGATGTCGACCGTACACTATGTAGAATGGGCTTTGTCCCGTACTAGTGTGAATGGAGTTGTTATATGCGTATTGTGCTAACCAAAGTATGTCCTTCCAGGTATCCTCGGTTTGTTGCAGCATACACCTTATGTATTGCTCGAGGGTCTGGTTAGTCCGTTCGGTTTGGCTGTCGGTAGGGGGTGATGGCTTGTAGATAACCGGAGGTCGATTTTGGCAATTTTACAACACCTTTTCCAAAATGATGCTGAGACCAACTGAGTTCCTCGGTCTGATATCAATATTGATGGGAACCCGTGTAGCGGGACGATCTGTTCCAAAAACATGGTAGCCAGAGTAAAAGCAGTTGGGAGACCTTTCAGGGGAATAAAGTGGGCCATTTTGGAAAACAGATCTTTGACGACTAAAATGGTACTGTATCCGTTACAGGAGGGAAGGTCTGTAATAAAATCCATTGATAGCGTATGCCAAGGTGCTGGGGGTACTTCTAAAGGACGTAGCAGTCCTGCAGGACTTTGTTTTTGGGACTTGTGTTGTGCACAGGTGCCACATGTTGCGATTAACTGGACAATGTCCTTTCGCCAAGTTGGCCACCAGTAATTTTTCCTATTCCCGGATGCCCTTCTACTAATGAATCGTGATAGTTTGCAATGATTTGATTCTGTAATTTCCTATCCGGGATGTACAATTGTCCTTGGTAGTATGGTAGGTTGTCCACGATCGTATACCGGTCTCCCTTCCCTAGCCATTCCTGTTGCGCTGGTGGACTCATCAAGTGTTGCAGGTCAGATTTTAAGTTGTCTAGAGTGGTGGTTGCGGCAATCATGCCTTGGATTCGTTCTTCTGGGATGATGGCCACGGGGTCTGGTGTAGTGAATGCCTCTTCTCCCTCATTCATGCGAGACAGGGCGTCCGCTTTTCCATTGCGTAATCCGGGTCTATAGGGGATGACGAAGTCGTATTCTGCAAAGAAGAGAGCCCAGCGGAGTTGGCGTGATGATTGCGCTTTAGCAGTATGCAGATATTGTAGATTGCGATGATCCGTGACGAGGGTGACTGTATGTCTAGCTCCAAGAAGATAATGTCTCCAGGCTTTGAACGCTGCCTTAATTGCTAGCAGTTCTTTATCAGTGATTGCATAATTCAATTCAGGGGCTGAAAACTTGCGAGACCAGAATGCCACGGGATACAACTAACCTGTTTCGGGGTTTCGTTGTGACAGGACTACTCCCATTGCTATGTTGGAAGCATCAGTTTCGACCGCGTATGGTAGTTCTGGTCGAGGATTCCGTAGAATTGGTGCTGTGGTAAATGCTTGTTTTAGCTCCTGGAAGGATTTCTCTGCCTCTGCGGACCAATTAAACTGTTTATTTTTCTGTAGTAAAGAGGTGATTGGGTGGACGATCTTGGAGAACCCGGGAATGAACCAGCGATAAAAGTTAGCGAACCTGAGTACATTCTGTACTCCCTTTATGGATGCGGTGAGGGCCAGTTAAGGATCGCGTCTACCTTGAGCGTGTCCATGCGTACTCCCCGTGGTGTGAGAATAAAGCCGAGGAATTCTACCTCTGTCACATGAAAGAAGCATTTCTCCAATTTGGCGTATAGCCACTGTTGCCGCAGTTTCTCTAAAACTGCCCGGACATGGTTGACGTGGTTCTCCTTGGTGGTCAAATAGATGAGAATGTCATCAATATAGACAAGAGCGCAGACGTCCAACAGTTCGTGGAGCACGTCATTCATGAAAAATTGTAACACCGCCGGGGCATTAGATAGTCCAAAGGGCATAACCTGATATTCATAAAGGCCATCTTCCACTCATCTCCTTTTTTGACTCTTACTAGATGGTAGTCCCCTCGTAAGTCTAGTTTTGTATATATATGAGAGTTTTTGACTTGATCCAAGAGCTCGGGGATGTTAAAGACTCCAATCAAGCAGTCCCACTAAGTCAGTACCTTGTCTGGGATTGCTCAAGGGAAGCCCTTATTTATATATTTTTATGTCCAGTTCGTGTACTCTGGATGACAACCCTTATATAACACCCCTCTCTTAGAATCCCCCTGACCCCACTGAGCCAAGAAGTAAGTTTGTTTTGCAAATTTAAAAGGTTTATTTGAGAATTAAACAATATATATATATCGCACTTTTATAATAAATTAATAATTGATATCACACTTAGACACATGACAGTGAGTGATCAACAATGGATGATGTGATACTAGCACACTGGGTAATTACTTAGGAGTAGTATAGAGGATAAGGTAGCTGAGAATGCTTTATATGGTACAAGGAAATGCAAGGTGGAAAAGAAGCAACACAGGAATAAACTTGATATGATTTCAGCAAAAGGTAATATAATCACTTTTCCCCTTTTGACAATTCACCCCCCCTCTATGCAATGTAAGGAGGGGGAAGTAACACACACAGTCTTCAGGAATACAATCACAGTACAATACGAATTCAGTTCCCCCCTAGCAAGCTTAGAGAAACAGGGATGATTTTAAACACAGGCAAAGTACTTTAAAGGTGGTATGCAAAGAAGGGAAAAATATGCTAAAATTATTTTTATTCCCTCTAGAGGTTCAGGGTGAGTGATAGCTACTTTAAATTAGTTCAGGATCACTTTAGCAATGCTCTATGAATGATTGTCAGGTTGCAAATGAATTTCAGCAAAGGAAACAAAAGACAAATATTTTTACACGTGGCTGAGATGAAGCAAAATGTCAAATCGCGGCAATTTAGTCGCGTGCGTCGAGCGCAATTACGGAGGAAGTATAAGGAGTAGCAAGTCGGTTGGAAAGCTTGTTGGAAACCTTAGTATCTCAGCTTCAAGATAAAAGTTAACCTTAGATAAAAGGATACCTTAGTATCTCAGCTTCAAGATAAAAGTTACATCTCGCTTTTATCACAAACGGTTCAAGAGATACAGATGATTTTGTGGAGGTAGATTTTCAGAAATGAAATTTTAAAGTTTCAGAATGACAGATGACAGTTTTGCAGCTTTGAATCAAAAGACGGGACACGATTTATATGATGCAGTTCTCAATAGGTTAAAATAGTTTGAATTAGAATATTTTAAACTAAGAGATTGTTTTTTTACAGTTCTGGCTGGGTACTCACACTATATTTTGGAAGAAATGGGCCTCGTCACAGATCTGGTCAGGTTGACTGCGGTTCTCTCGCCACGGACGGTCTTTAGTACCGGTTCTCTGGTTACAGTGGTCTGAGTCAGCTCTGCTCTGCTGGTCTGGTCTGGCACTCGGCGCTTCACAAAGGTCTGGTCTCTGGTTCTGGGTACAGCTCTGCTTTCTGGGTGTTTCTGGCACAGGGTTTTAGGCCAGAATCAAACAGCTCAGCCCGGCTGTTTTACTCTGATGTGCCCCTTGGAAATCTGGGGTAAACCAGTTTGCAAAAGATTTTGAGGCCTGCTGACAAATTCTGAAGTCTGTATTCAAAGTTCTGGTCTCTGTCTGGATTTGAAGTCTAAGTGCTGGATCTGGTGTCTTCTGGCAAAACGCTCCACAAGAAATCAGCTTGAAGTGGGAAGTGAATGTCCCTACCTGTCCTGCACAGTCTCCTTTTATGTGTTTAGAAAGTGGGAGGGTCGGCTCATCTTCTATGCCCAACCCTCTCAACTTATCATTGGCCAGTTCCCCCTCTCTCCCTTGATTGGGGGAACTGGGTTGTGAGTCAGAGTGATGAGGTAGGTTTATGGTCAGAGGATCCTCCCCTTGTCAAATTGCACACAAATCTATTTCTGATCCAAATACATATTTATCTATGTACCATTTTTCTAATATTATATGTCCAGTTAACATATTTTCTGTAGCACCAAACCATCCGATCACTGTCTTTGTAAAATGTTGTGTCCACTTATGACAGAATTCTCCCCTTTTCATCCAGATAACGACCTCTAAACCTTTCCAGATTTTACACAAATGTGCACCAGGGATATGGGTTTCAGATGATTAAGTGTAGGATTTTTAACATGCATACATTTGGAGTAACAACCTTTTTTCCGCTACTATCCCCAAGAACATACCCCAGAGTCCTAACACCTCTTAAAATGTGCACAGAAAAATCACAAGAATGATGATGTTATTTATATAATTTCTACAAGTCCGCACTATGAATTATCCATCTTTTTAAAATTATGCTCTGGCCCCAAAGGGGTGTGGTTTTCCAAAGCACATGGTGGAATTTCTGGTTTATCCACTTCCCCCAAGCTCAGCTTGCTCACATGCAGTGCCCCTCCCCGTTTCCTTCCAAGAGGAAGCCATTTACGACCCCCCTAATTTAACATTTGCCTGGGCCAAGGACAGTGCTTTGTTTAGTTTCCTGCAGTCCGCAGGTGCTCCTCCCCTAATTCAATCAGAGAGGTGTCATCTCCTTTTGGCAGGGGCAGCAGAATGCAGCCAGGCCTGGGAACACAGCTGCTGATCAAGTTTCAACTCCTGTCGGGGGTGGTTGTCAGGCAGAATTCAATATCTTTAAGCCAGGCTTCAGTCAAATGTCACTTTAGTTCCCAGTTTTCTACATTCAAACCAAACTTGCAATTTTTACACATGCAGCTAGAACGCTGATTCTAAGTTAAAAACTATGCAATTTAACAGTTGCAAACTATGTGCCACTCAACAGTAGGTCACTCATTTATTTTTAACATTTAGATTTTAGTGTCTTTCAGTCCAATTTCACTTCAGCTGCTGACATCCACAGCTCAGCCAGTTTTGTTATAAACATTGTTTTGGGCTCTTTCTCTTTCCAGATTTTGTATGCACACAAGTCTACCTTCCGCCAAATGTCTGCTGGTGTTCATTGAAATTTTTGAATATCTTGCAATGTTTAAAATAGGCATTTTTAGCTTGCATTTCAGAGAAACAAAGGTGATTTCAAAGAGCTTTTTTTTTTTAGCCACCGGTACTGCTGTTTTTCCTTTGGCACACATTTCACTCATGGCACTCCTGGCCTATCACGCTCGCACTGGTGGGTGGCAGGTCAGGCGACCATTTTGGTGTGCGCAAAACTGCGTGGTTCTCCTGGTTCTGGGATAGAATGATGGGCGGTGACAGCTCATCCCCACATCTACCCAGTCTATTGAATTAGTTTTGTTCTGGGATAGAATGATGGGCGGCGACAGCTCATCCCCACATCTACCCAGTCTAATATTTCAACATGGGTCAAAACCCTTGACAAGCCCCCCAGCCCGACTGCGCTTTGATTTCGAGTCGAGGGGGAGTCGGGTGCAAAGGATGTTTTGATCCACGCACTGGTATGTCCGCATCATCTTCTTCCAATTCCGTAGATGGCACAGTTCAGCATCTTTTCCTCCCTCCAGTTGGGTCGATCGGTTCTCCTCGCCGGTCCTGTTGGGAATATTGGGCGGTACCCCGGGCCCCTTGGATCTTTGCTCCCGGTCCCTGGGTCGTTCTCTTTGGTCAGTCTCCATGGTTTCATCTCTCCTAGGATGATAAAGCAAAAGCGGCAATACCTATTCGTAGACATTTCTCCCCCACTATTGATATAGTGGGGCGGCATATACATTTTATAGTCAAAAACATGAACATATACATTTTTTAAATCAGGAGGCAAGAACATGTTCAAGAATCATAGAATTTTATAGGCTATATGTGGAATATTTTAGGGTGGAACTGAATTAATCTGGAGCGGTCCCCTCTGGGATTGCAGAGGACTCCTCCAGTTGCTGCAGAGTGTGCCTGGGATGGCAACACTTTAGTTCATTAATATGGACCCACTTGTCTTCCCCATCCGCCAGACTACTTTTGGGGATGCGGATCTTATACGCTACTGGGGAGAACTTGTCTATAATTTAAAACGCCCCCTTCCATGTAGGCAAAATTTTTCGCTGTTTGGCCTGGTTTCTTTGGAAATTGTATAGATAAACCCGGTCTCCCAAATTATATTCCTTCGTGGTGGTTTTCAGGTCGTAGTGGGTCTTCATGCTATCAGCTGATCTTTCTAGATTCCGCTGAGCATAGGCAAAAGCATGTTGGAGGTGTTTCCTTAATTTCTCCACATACTCATGAGTTGTGGAGGCATTTATCAACGTCTGCTCTTGGGTTCTGTAGAGCAAATGCTGGGGAAGCACCATCTTGCGTCCAGTCATCAGCTCAAATGGTGACATTTTAGTTGCAGATGATGGGGTAGATCTGATGGCCATTAGGACCAGAGGTAATCGGATATCCCAACTTGGCCCATAATCTGCCCCAAGCTTTTTTTAACATGGTCACAGTGGTTCTGTTATATCTCTCCACTGCACCAGAAGAGGCTGGTGGTAAGCAATGTGTAGCTTCCTTTTGACCCCCAGTATCTCCCACATCTTTGTCATTACCTCGCTGGTGAAATGGCTACCTCTGTCTGACTCAATCTTTTGAGGTAAACCAAAACGGGAAAAGATGTGGTTAATCATCAGGGCAGCTGCTGTTTCTGCCTTGCAGTTTGGGGCCAGGAGACATTCCACCCTCTTGGTAAACAAGCATGTGACGGTCAACATGTACTTGTTTCCTCTAGATGAGCGAATTACAGGGCCTACGAAGTCGATTTGCAAATCTGACCATGGCAGTGTCATCCCCCTCTTTTGGAGAGGCGCACGGTGTGTGAGGGATGTCGGCTGAAATTGTGCACTCACAAGACACCCCTTCAAGTATTGGTCGAGGTCCTGCCCCATGTGTGGCCAGTATGCAACCTCTCTTAAGATTTCCAGTGTTGTGTGAAACCCCCTATGACCGGCGGTGGCCGCCTCATGGGCGTGACTTAACATCAGGCTTCAGAATGAGGTAGGAACTACCCACTGATCGTGGCCAGCTTGGGATTTCCTTACCAACAAACCGTCTTGGATTCGGAACATCTTTGGACATTTCGTCAACACTCTTAGGTCCTCTTTCCCAACGTAGTCGGTATCCGTCAGGGGAAAGTTCTCAGGGTCCTCAATGTGTTGGTAAAACTTACCAATTATTGGATCCCCCCCTGAGCCGTAATTAAATCAGCATCAGGGGTCTCCTTACTCCATTGTGCAGTTGAAAGATCATTGTGAGCATTTGTCTGGGACCTAGTGATAGCAGTTACCTGGATTTCCCCCAACAGGGACTCTATTTCTATTAGATCCCCTTGGATGGCCCCGGTTTTGGCCAGCTGATCAGCTAAGTCATTTCCAGTTTTGTCTGGTCCCTCTACTTTGAAATGACCCTTGATCTTTTTCCAGTAGATGCTCATCCCATTCGAGGTGACCAGATCATCAATGTTTTGGATTAACTTCCCATGTTTCAAGGGTTTGTTATTAGCACATAACATGCCTCTGGTTTTCCAATTAACCAGGTGCTCCACGAACCCGTTCCGGACATAATCCGAATCTGTGATTATGACCAGTTCGTGGAGTTGATGTTGGACAGCAGTGAGGATGGCTTGATGCACAGCCATCAACTCTGCTACTTGACTACTTCGAGGACCGATTTTGTACCCGGCGGAGGGTTCTGGAGACTCATTCACCCATGCATTCCCTACGCCGGCCACCAGTTCTTTTTCCCCGTTGTTGTCAACATGGTAAGAGCATCCATCCACATAGACAGTGGGCATTCCCTCACACTTGTCTTCTTCAAAGACTTTGTGTGGGAAATTAAGGTATGCCACCATGTTTTCCTTGAGTTTTAGACTTTCGTCCTCGAGACAGTTTTCTCTGGCACAATCATGCAAGTCAGCCAGACCTTGCGTGAGGGGACTCTTCTTGTTTTGGCCATATCTGACCTCCACAGGAAAGCCTTGCATTGACAGAATCCAGGAAGTAATTCGGGAATTACTCACATTTACGGCCCGGATTCTGTCACTTTGGAGGTATTGCAGAGGCTGGTGTGGAGTCTCCACTATGATGTGTTCCCCCTGGATGAACGGGCGGTAATTCTTCAATGCCCACACCGTTGCCAGGAGTGCCTTTTCACAATCATTGAATTTTTCCTTCACAGAGGATAAAGTTTTGCTCGCATAGGAGATTACTTTATTGATCTTGTCATGCTTTTGGTATAATACTGCCGTCCAGCACGTATTAGAGAACCCTGTCTCCAGGAAGAACTCCTTTTTTCTGACAGGGTAAGCTAGGCAAGCCGCTTGTGAGAGGCTTATTTTGAGTTGTCTTACTGCCTCAGATTGTTCTGGACCCCATTCCCACTTGACTCCCCCTTCAAAAGATGAATCAGGGGTCTGGTGATCTCTGCGTAGCCCTCAATGAACTTTCTGCTGTAATTAGTCAGTCCAATGAGGCTCCTTAATTCCCGCAGAGTTGTGGGATCCTTCAGTTTCTGAAGTGCTTCCACTTTCTTTTCTTGGGGAAAGAGACCCTGAGGAGTAATCTCATGCCCCAAGAAATTAACACGGGTTCTACACCACTGTGCTTTCTGAAAGGAAAGTTTTGCTCTGGCGGCCCTCAACTGTGTCAGAACATAATGGATCTCTGCTATATGTTCCTCCACAGATGAACTTTTGATGAGGACATCATCTACATAAGCCAGGTTACCCCTCGCACCCAGGTCGGGCATGGCTTTATGTAGGAAAATGTTGAATTCATTGCCGGAATTGAGGTATCCGAAAGGAGTTCGGGTCCATGTGTACTGCTGGCCCCCAAAGGTAAAAGCCAGTTTGTATTGGTCCTCCCTACTGACAGGCACGGTCCAGTATCCATTGGTCAGGTCTATTGCAGTGAATACCTGTGACCCCTGAATCTGGGCCAGCCCTTGGTCAATGTAGGGCAGAGGCCATCAGGAAGTATGGACCCGTTTGTTGAGCTCCCTAAGGTCGGCGCAGAGTCTCCACTGGCCGTTTGGCTTCAATATTCCCAGCACCGGATTATTGAAGGTGCTGTGTACTGGACGGATTATTCCCCGGGACTCAAGGTTCTTAATTATTTCAGTAAGGGACTCCATGGATGCAAGAGGCAAACGATATTGCTTCACAAACACTGCAGTCATTCCAGGGTCCGTGGGAATTGTTGTTGTGTGGATGTCGGTGCAACCACAGTCATATGAGTTTACCAAAAAGAGATCTTGGAAATCCAAGAAAACTTGTTTCAACTTTTGCTTCTGTTCCAGAGTCACACAGGCATCAGCTAGGTTGACTCTCTCTTCCACCATCTGCCTGAAGCCTGGAAAGACTTCTGGTTTTGCTATCTCAGTGGCCTCCTCCAGCTGGGTGGAGAAGTCCCTGGTCAGAGTGCTGATTTGGACTGGAGGATTCAGGTGGGAAAGGCAGCCCCCATGGACCTGGAAAATCACCTCATCCCTTCTAAAGTCACAAGTCACGTCTTCCTTACCATAAGGGCAAGAAGTGTACACCAGGAAGTTCCCCCCATACCGGGTAAAGATCCTGTCTGGTGTTGTATTGTCATCACTGTCACTGTCAAAACAGTCCTTGGGGATTGGTCCTAACAGTTCATTTCCTAAATCAATGGAGAAATGTCGGTCATCAACCGCCATTCCAATAATGGTGCCTGCAGTTAGAGTAATACTCTTTAAGTTGCTGTTATCCACCTCTATTGGAATGGTGTCATGTTCTATGTTGACTAATGGTGTTGGGTTTACCCGTAGCCCTTGCTGTTGGAGAGAAGCATTTAGATGAATATAAGCATCAGGGTTTTTCAATTTTTGTCCTCTTTTAACTTTCACTTCCAGGGAGAATTGCCGGGTCTTTTCTGGGATGGTGACTTCCTCTTTAATCTGAATTTCAACTGCATAAGGTAGCAATTGAGCTGACCTAAATGCTTTTCTGGATCATCAAAGCCCATGGGATTATCCGCTAATCGGGACCAAGCTTTGAAGTTTATTAGGTCCAAACTAATGGCAAAGCGATTGAGAATGTCACTGCCTAAGTAAAAGTCGGCAGTGACGTCTCGCACGACCCAACAATTATCGACTATGCTCTTGTTGCCAATGGAGATTTTGAGCATACACCTGCTTGGCAGGAGATGTTTGGAATTGGGTGTTTCCAGGTCCATTTCCCATTTGTCTATCAGTTTGAATGTGGGAATGGCTGGATCTTTTGGGAGTTGGCAGAACATGGCTTCGCTGATGCAGCTCTTACCGTTGTTCACACACACTCGAGCGAGAACAGAGTCCTTCCCATCATTTAACTAACAGGGATGAACAACTGCTCTCCAATTTGCTGAATATCAGCCAGGCTCTGAGCTGATTTCACATCTTTCTGGACTATAGGAGTGGGAGTATCTGATTGTGGATTGGTAAAGAATTTCAGAGTGTTTCATTCCAGTGTGGAATACCACCTTAAACTGGAAGGAAGGTTGATTTTCAGAAATAGAGAGGACCCCCCATCACCAGTCTGTTGCCCTACTGCTATTACTGTCACGTCTGGAATTTGGTTGTTATGGAAGTGAAATTCTACTTGGTCAGATTTGTGTTCAACCATGTGGCAGGTGCCGTTTAAACTCTGTTTTAATTTTATTGGTCGGCTAGTCTGGGTCCAGAGGACCTTGTTTACGCAATCTATTAGGGGTGACAACCTTCTCAGGAGGTCATTCCCTAGTAAACAAGGGGTGCCCTCTGGAGTCACTACTATGACCGGGTGCTTCACCTTGTGTCGCCCAATTTTGATGTCCAAATCTGCAGTCCCCTCGACGGGAATGTCCTTCCCGTCAAAGTTCTGGAGTTGTCCAGGAAGAGAGGTGAGGGAATTTGGTACTTCTCCCCCCTACCTGACTTCAGTTCATCAAAGGCCCTTTTGGACAGAAGGGTAGCTTGGGATCCAGTGTCCACCAGTGCCAAAATTGTACCCTGCCCCTGTACTTGTACCGGGGCATAGTATCTTCCCTCCTTCTCCTCAAGGGGGCACAGATAATGCACATTTTTGGACAACTGGTGGGCTAACTTTCTGGTTTTGGACATTGAGAGAGAAGAGATTTCGGCAGAATTCTGTGGAGAGCCTTGGGAATCTGCAAACAGAAATTGGCAACTTGAAATGGTTTTGGGTTCCCCTGGTTCCGGTTCTGGGCCGCCCCCCCTTTTTGGAGGCAGTCATCAGGATGGGTTTGAACCAGGGGTTTTTGGTATGGTTGGTTCTGGGATAGAATGATGGGCGGCGACAGCTCAATCCCCACATCTACCCAGTCTGGGTTGGAATCCCTTGGGACCCATTTTTCCTTGGGAGGAGTTTCCCCATCTCTGAAGGAGAAGATCCTTTTCCCAGGATCCTCTGAGGATCCCTCTCCCTCAAATTGGAAGACCTGTACCTCCTCCACAAAATGGGTCTGTTTGGGTCCTTTGTTTCTCCTGCCTCCTCTTTGCCCCTTGGGTGGCAGACTTTCAGGGGTAGGAGATTTTGTTTCTGGTTCCTGGTTTTCCAGGGGCTGTTTACAAGTTGGGAAGGAAGCTTCCTCCAAGGCTTTACACTCCCCCTCCCCTTGTGCCTCCTCCCTGGGAACCGGTTGGTTATTGGGGTGCTGCCCCCGTCATTGTTCTGGAGCACCAGGCCCAGAGTTTGGGGCATTCTGTGGTGGCATGTTCATCTGAGGGTCCTGTTGAGCCCTCAGTATGTGACCCAGATCCCGAGCCATATTTTGGACCTGGCGCTCAAGTTGGGAAACCCGCTCAGGCTGATACGGGGTTCTGTTTTCTCCCCTGGGCTGATCCCGGGAAGGGTAGCTATCCCTTCTCTGGTAGTACCCTGGGTTGGGAACATTTGGGTACCCCTCCACTCTTGGCCTCCCCTGTCCCATATTAGGTTGCCTGGGCTCAGGAAAGTGGGGAAAGAAGGATGGATGATTTTGGGGCTGGAAGTTGGGTGGATACCTGGGGAACAAGTTCTGCCCAGGATTTGGTGAATTTCTGCCCTCCTGGGGGAAGTGCGGAGGGAAGTTCCCTGGGTTGGGCGCTTGGTTGGATCCCCCCCCTTGGGCCGGAGGAGTCCACACATAACCCAGGATTGGTCTGTTTCCCTTATAGCAGGGACTTACATAGTCAGGGGAGCGGGGGACCCCATTTGTGGGACTACCTCCTTGACTCCCTGTCTGTGACTGGTCCGAGGGCCTTCTGGGCTGTGAATTATTTGGTGCAGGCAGGTTTTTAGGCCCCCCCATCTCCAAATCTAAAACGGGGGCAACCTTTACCTCTGCCACCTTGGCAGCAGCAGGGGTGCTGTTGGTTTTGGGGTTTTTGGGCTGATTCTTATTTTCCACCGGTTTCTGCACCTCATAGATGCGGGTGGCTTGCTCAATGACCCAGTCTAAAGATCTTTTCTCGTGAAAATCTCTCACGAGCTGGGTCATTATGTATTTGGGGAGTGCATGGAAAATGTGTTGATGAATTCTCTGCTGTCTGTGCGCACCCTTCTGGTGGTTTGCGCAAAGGCACGCTTCAATTCTTGCACAAATTCTTGTGGGGCCTGATCCTCACCACATTGCAAATTGTTGGCTGCCTTGCGAGCCTCTTGGGGATTTCTATGCACAGAAAAGTGTTTCAAGATGGCCGCCCTATAGGTGGACCATCTTGAATGATTTTGGTCCTCCTGCCCCGCAAAGAAACTGGAGTATTCTGGGAAGAATGTCCATTTGACGTACTGGATGCAGCTACTGTTGTCCTTCAAATGGAAGGTCTCCATCATTTGCTCAAAGAGCTCCAAGTGTTCCCACACAGAATACTTGGAGTTCTTGTGATAAGGCGTGATGACACTCCTGATTGCCTTAATCTGTTTTAAGGGGTCCTTAAGCAAGGCCCTTTTTGCCTTATTGGCCTTTTTGGTTCGGGTAACCCTGGTCCATTCATCCTCCGACTCAGAAGCACTGCTCCCAGAGGTGCCCGTCTGATCTTCCAGGTTTTCCCGGATTCTGCGAGCCTGGGAATGGCTGGCAGAATGTGGGGACCTTGTCTCCTGTGTCCTGTGATGCTCAGAGGAGTCTTCAGATCCCTCCTTGCTACCATGATTTGCTGGGTACCCCCTCCACTGACCTAACTGGGCAGAGGTTTTCAGTATGCCTTTAGTGGGCCTACTCTCCTGGGGTTCCCCACTAAATCGCACTGTGCTTGGGTGCCCATACCCGGATGCCCGCCCATCCATTCTTGGGTGGTACTGGCCTATGAGCCCCATCCTTTTGGCTGTATAGTAATCTGCCATCCCCGTGGCCCTGTGCTCATGTGCGCCAGGGGACATGAGGGTGGCAGAGTCCAGGGACTGGGAGAGATGAAGGCCTCTGGTACTAGGGCTCCTGAGGTTATGCTTAGGTGTTTTCCTTTCCCAGCGAACTTCATCTCTATCAGCCCCTGCTCCTGGTTGCAATGCAAGAGCCTAGGCTTTCAGTTCCTCAACCAAGGCCTTACTAGACTCTATCAGTCTCTCCTGCATGGCTACCTGTTGCTGGAGCCTATCATTGTGCTGACAGAGAGCCTCATTCTCTCTCTGTGCCTCCTGATTGGTCCTGGAGTACTGGGCCAGTCTTTGCTGCAGGAGGGTTACCTCCTGAGTCCCATCCCTACTGGCCTGCTCCTTTCTTGCCAGATCATCTTCCACCCTCCTGGTGTGCTCTAACAAGTTCTGATGCTCTTTTTGGAGGTCACCCAGCCCCTGGCGGGCCAGGTGATTTCCTTCAATTTTTTCTTTTAATTGGCAGACTTCCTGGCCTAAGGTGTCCCTTTCCTGACTAAGAGCCTGCATCTGTGCCACCAGGTCGTCCCTCTGCCTTTGAAAGGCACCAGCTTTCTGGCGTTCTTGATCAAACTCTGCCTGGGTGTCCAGGTCTTTCAAAATCAATGTATTGCTTTCCTCTTTCTCCCTATCAAGGTGGCTTTGCAGGGTGACTACCTGCTCTGCGCATGCCCTATTGAAGTCCAGTTGTTGCTCCAGCTTTTTCTGGCTCTGCAGTAGGGCGTCCAAACCTTCTTGGTACTCCTTCTGCAAGGCCAGAAATCTGTTATCCTGGTCAGACTTTTCCAGTTGCAGGATATCCATTTGCTCCTTTATTTTAATAATATACTGCCTACTATCATTTTCTGACTCCTGGCTCCTCTGCAGCCTCTGCTCAGAAGAGACCAGGTCAGATTGGGCCTTCTCTAATGCCATCAGTGGCAGATTGGGCCTTCTCTAATGCCATCAGTGGCCTATTTGCCAGATCTTGGCCTTCAGCACATTCGTCCTGTATGGCTCCCATATGTAAATATAAATATGCCGCTACCCTGGCAATCTTGTTGTGCTCATCCTTGGCCTAAGGGGCCATATATAGTTCACTCAGGGCCACATGTAAGGGACCCTGATCTCTCCATATATCTGACCCTGTTTCAGTGATCTGGGGTTGCGACTGCCTGCAACCAGACCACCTGGTCCTGATGAGCCCACTCACCTCTCACAAATAGCTTATGTAAGAGGTGTTCTCTTGCTATTTTGATATCTACCAAGGTCGTCATTCTGGAACTTGATTTCCTTCCTGACTTACAGAAGTTTGTATTTTATTTTGCAAAACAGACCATTTCCTTAGAGCGTTCCTTTGAGGAGTGCTTTACAGCGTAACACAGCGTGGTGATCTAACCGGATATGTATCCTGTCAGGTGGCACACTGTATTATTCTGCACAAGTGATAGATCTAATCCAGAATTCCCGGCTACGAGCCCCCACTTTGTTAAAGACTCCAATCAAGCAGTCCCACTAAGTCAGTGCCTTGTCTGGGATTGCTCAAGGGAAGCCCTTATTTATATATTTTTATGTCCAGTTTGTGTACTCTGGATGACAACCCTTATATAACACCCCTCTCCTAGAATCACCCTAACCCCACTGAGCCAAGAAGTAAGTTTGTTTTGCAAATTTAAAAGGTTTATTTGAGAATTAAACAATATATATATAAATCGCACTTTTATAATAAATTAATAATTGATATCACACTTAGACATATGACAGTGAGTGATCAACAATGGATGAAGTGATACTAGCACACTGGGTAATTACTTAGGAGTAGTATAGAGGATAAGGTAGCTGAGAATGCTTTATATGGTACAAGGAAATGCAAGGTGTAAAAGAAGCAACACAGGAATAGACTTGATATGATTTCAGCAAGAGGTAATATAATCACTTTTCCCCTTTTGGCAATTCACCCCCCCCCCTCTATGCAATGTAAGGAGGTGGAAGTAACACACACAGTCTTCAGGAATACAATCACAGTACAATACGAATTCAGTTCCCCCCTAGCAAGCTTAGAGAAACATGGATGATTTTAAACACAGGCAAAGTACTTTAAAGGTGGTATGCAAAGAAGGGAAAAATATGCTAAAATGATTTTTATTCCCTCTAGAGGTTCAGGGTGAGTGATAGCTACTTTAAATTAGTTCAGGATCACTTTAGCAATGCTCTATGAATGATTGTCAGGTTGCAAACGAATTTCAGCAAAGGAAACAAAAGACAAATATGTTTACACGTGGCTGAGATGAAGCAAAATGTCAAATCACGGCAATTTAGTCACGTGCGTCGAGCGCAATTACGGAGGAAGTATAAGGAGTAGCAAGTCGGTTGGAAAGCTTGTTGGAAACCTTAGTATCTCAGCTTCATGATAAAAGTTACATCTCGCTTTTATCACAAACGGTTCAAGAGATACGGACGATTTTGTGGAGGTAGATTTTCAGAAATGAAATTTTAAAGTTTCAGAATGACAGATGACAGTTTTGCAGCTTTGAATCAAAAGACGGGACACGATTTATATGATGCAGTTCTCAATAGGTTAATATAGTTTGAATTAGATTATTTTAAACTAAGAGATTGTTTTTTTACAGTTCTGGCTGGGTACTCACACTATATAACTACAGACCCATTACCACCGTTCCCTTCCTGCTCAAGATTTTAGACGAGACAGCCTACCTACAGATACAAAAATTCCTCGAATCAAACCGCCTACTCGGTATTCGGCAATCAGGTTTCAGACCCCAACACGGGACAGAAACAGCCCTTATCGACCTGAAGCCTCAAATCGACACTCTGAGAGACAATGGGAAAACTGCCCTACTGCTCCTCCTAGACCTATCCGCAGCATTTGACCTGGTCGACCACAAAATCCTATGCAATCACCTCGACTCTGCTGCCCATTTCTCCCAAGAAGCCATCGGCTGGATCGAGTCCTTCCTTAGCAATAGATCCATGAGTGTCTTCTCTACCACAGCGGCCGCAGACCCCGTCCCCATTACATGCGGAGTACCCCAGGGTTCTTGCGTCTCACCTACACTGTACAACGTGTTCACGAAGCCCTTGTTTGATGATCTAGATGGTATGGGTATCACCTACACTAACTATGCCGATGATACCCAGATCCTCATCCCGTTGACGGGAGATTACAACCATGATTTGGCCTTGGTGAACAGGGTGTACCTCATCATCCAGGCATGGATGGCATCACACAGTCTATGCCTGAATGATGACAAGACTGAACTCATCATACTTGGTTCCACTGCAAACCTAGACAAACTAGACCACAATTACACCAGCTTCAGAATAGACGGGAACCTAATTAAAGTAGCCAAGGAAGTTAAAACCTTGGGAATATACATTGACTCCTCCCTCTCTTTCCATAAACAGACCAGCTCCTTGGCCTCCTCCACGGCTTACACATGTAAGCTCATAAGAGCAGCCAAACCTTTCTTATCCATCCAGAGCTGCATTACATTAGCCAGAGCCCTTATACTATCAAAACTGGACTACTGCAATGCCCTCTCTGTAGGAGCTAGCAAACAGGTTATCAACAAAATACAGACGCTGCAAAATAACGCTCTCAGAGCAGCGCTCAGCATCCCTAAGAAAGAACACATCTCCAACACTAGGAGAGCCCATAACTGGCTCAAAACTATAGACAAAATCATGCTCAAAGTAGCCTCACTGACACACAAGTGCCTCAACAATGCCCCCCCACAGCCACTTAGTCGAGAGAATAAGCAAATACTCGTCCAACAGACCTACCAGAACCTCCAACTCTAATCTACTCACTGTCCCCAGATTCAAACGCACCAAAATGGGGGGCAACAGCTTCCAAGTGAAAGCAGCCCAGCACTGGAACTCCCTACCACCCCCACTAAGGTCACCCCAAACCTACTCACACTTTAGGCACAACTACATACACTGGATAAAGAACAATGACCGCTAATCCCATCCTACCCAGACCCGGCACACACCTTGTAAATAAGTTTACTCGTAAACCTGCATACCCACCTTGTAAATATATATACACTTGTAACCTGCATACTTCCCTGTCTTTATCATGATTGCTGTAACTGTTTTCTACCCGATTGTAATTACTGTAAATACTGCAATGCAATGCTATGTGAAGTGTAACTAAGCTTTGAATAACCGTGCTGATCCTGCGCCCTCCTACCCTCGGGTTTGGTGCGCATTACAAATAAAATAAACTAAACTAAAAACTAAAAATAGTTTCTCCATTTCACGCTGGAAACTTCTGAAGTCTCGAAGCAAAGGATCATCCTGGTTTACCAAGGGTATTGACCAGTCTGCTGCACTACCTCCCAAATATGAGAGTACAAATGCCACTCTCGCTTGCTCATTGGGGAATGCCCCAGGTCTGCACAAGAAATGTAGGCGACATTGATTCATAAAGATGGCGTACTTATTCGGATCGCCTGTGAAGAGTTCTGGTGGGGCCAGTGGAACCCCCCCTGGAAGAACCACCTGTACTGGCGTTGGCTGTGGAGGCACATCAGGAAGGGCATGCGCCGTCAGTGGGACCTTGCCTGTCTGTGCCTGGAGCATTTGCCTTGCTAGTTCATCTGTCCACTCCCGGTTCACATTTAGATCCCTCATTAGGGCATTGGTTTCGTGTCTTGAGGCATGAACTTCAGCCCATAACTCTCCCAGTAATCGGGCCGACTGGTCCGTTTCAGAAGTTTCCATAACGCCCAGGCAGAGATTCGAAGAGACTTTGCGTTCTGTTACACTCACCTGGTCTCTGCAGAGGCGTTGGGGCATCGTTGCAGCCCTCCCGGGGTCGCGGTCGTTCGGGTCTGACTTTGCCCTCTGCGCTTACTTGCTGACTGGTGGTAATAGGTGATGCTGCTCAGGACTGCTCCTGCGTCGAGAACGGGGGGTGTGAGTATGCCAGCTTGTGCGCCTGATCCCGTTCCAGACCAAACCGTGGTACCCGTGGGATGCGCTGTCCCTGGAAAGCTCACCTGTTGATTAGTTTTGGCAAACACTCCCCTGCTGCTTCTGGCAGGGGCGCTTGTATGCTCTGGACCGAGTTCCTTCACTGGTCCCTTGCACGTGGTAGTCCATGCCTGCTGCGACTAAGCCACTAAATGCCATATCATATCATATCATATCATATCATATCATATCATATCATATCATATCATATCATATCACTATACTTCAGGTAAGTGCTCCTGTTTGCCTTTGTCTTTCCTCATCTGTTTTTGTTGTATTGTAAAGTTTGTTGTCTTGTATTGCTGTCCGTTCCAATTTGATGTTTGTCCTTCTGCTTTCTTCCCTTGCAGGTGATGTTGCTGGCCCAGCAGAAGCTGTGAAGCTTGAGGCCGCAGCCGGAGGGAATGAGGAACGAAGCTGCAGCGGTACAGTCGCTGGTAAATTGTAAAATAGGGATTCAAATGCAGCGTGGCCCTAGTACGGATGTTCTAACCTTGTCTTTCTTCTTCTTCACAGGATTCGAATTCGTGGATGTGGCGTGCGGTGCTGTCGCATCAGGATCAAGATCACTGGATGTCACGAGTGGAATCTGCAGATGAAGCGATGAAGCACCGCTTTCCTGGAGGTGAGTATGCAGGAGAACGCCTGGTTACAAAGGTAAGTAAACTGGTCCAAGCGGCGGTGAGTGTCATATTGCACGCGAGTGCACAGTAACGCGAAGCACCGGCCTTAAGGATGGAGCAGCTTATATAGCTGAGCTCCTGAAGCCACACCCACCAGGTTCAGCCTGCCTGTCACACCCTGCCACACCCGATGAGTCAGCACATGAAGACCAGGCCTAGGGAGCCACACCCGATGAGTCAGCACATGAGGATGTTCGCTGGAATAAAGGCTTTCAGCTCCTGGAAAGTTCTTGTAAAATAAAAGCACCCATGCACTGAAATAAAGTAAAAGCACTCCTGCCTCTGTGTTTATGGGTTCCAAAGGGACATTAGTGAGTCAAGTGACCCATTGCCCCCATCACTAGATGGTGTGATTTTTGTGTTCTGGGGCCTGTGGCCATGACAGTAGCCTAGAAAAAAGCCAAGGAATCATCTGATTCCCTGTAATGTCTTGAATCCCATGGTTATATTCAAAAGCAGCCAACCAATCCAAAATATCAAGCTTAACCTCATACATACTTACTACATCTTTGGGCATGCGAGGCCTCTTAGGACTGGAAGACCTAGAAGACTCTGGGAGAGAACCAGTTTCAAGAGACAACTTTTTCATTTCAAGTGCATGGTTCAACTCCATTTCTCTGAGTTTTAGTTCTTGATGTTTGCTTTCAGTTTGAACTTGGATTCTTTCAAATTCTAACTCAAGTCTTATTCTTTCTAAAGAGACAAATTCAGGACTTAGTGTTGGTCCTGATCGGGGTCCCTGTGGTCAAAAGTTGAGGTCTATGAGCAGGTAGAGTTAAAACAGGGCCTACATTGTGAGACTCTTCTGCCTCATTTAACTCATCCATAACATTAGAGCTGGGCTCTGACATGTTATCATCCTCATCAACATTTTCCACATTTGCTGCAGGGGTGAGGGTTTCAGACCCATTCCTCAGACTTCGGTATTCTAACAACTTTTCTATCAGCTCAACCGTTTTGCCTTTTACAGTGAGATTCCTAGCTTTACACATATCTCTCAATTGACCAACTGTTAAAGTGACTAGGGTCTCCTGTCTGTAGCTTTCCATATCAGTCATGATAAAACAATTGCTTCTCTAGTGTTGTTTAGCCTTGTGAGGATTATTTGAACAAAGGTAAAAGTAGCACTCTAAATGTAACAAGTATATTTGATCTTCACCACTGTACACCAGTGTTAGGGAGAATCACATGCAGTACCCTTTGGGAACCCTACATGCAATTAAGAATACAAGTGTCAGTACCAATTCACCTTTGGTACAAGCTGGTACTACACAGAAAAGTGGTAGCGATGGCTGAGCAACCAGACGTATCTCAAGAGTTGAGTGAGCAGTAGAACAAGTTACACATTGGACCAACAAATACAGTGATTCAAACAAACACTTTACTCAAGGTTTCTTGGTAAAAGAATATACATTTATTTACACAGTCATTTTGAATACATTACACTTGCAAGAGCAGCTCAATATCCCACACTAATAAACCACAAATACTCAACCAATATGTTACTGAAAAAGTTCAGCTCCCCTGAAGTTGGAGCAAAATGGCACTTCAGATACTTTAAAAAAGGGATAAAAAGACAAGGTTATATGAATAGACAGCCCAAATACTTTCATAGGCAGGGCAAAGGGTTTCAGTAAACTACAACCAGCAATTCAGTTCATAGGCCTGGGCCAAAGTCAATGGTTCAGAGTCTTTGTATAGGATACCACAGTTCTGGTAGTAAACAGTTAAGTCTTTGCCACAGATTTTAGAAGAATTTGGCTAGGCGAAAAGTTGGACGAATGTTTAGGGAAGGACAAGCCTTCGAAGTTGGGAAAGTTTCACAAACTTTCTCTGTGGCCGAAAAGATTTCCGGACAGTGTTTGTACAGTACCTTTAAAGTGAAGAAGAGCTGTAGCTGAGGCAGTTGTTCCTGGCAGTTCGAGCAGATCTCGCTGTTCCTGAGCTTCAGTAGTGGGAACAAGAAGGAGGACGTCGGGAGGTTCCTGCACTGCCCAGGGATGAGGCCACAAGCGTAGCAAAACGTCGGTTTAAGGTGTGAGTGCCTTAAAGACCACAAACTGGCATTCTTCCCGCTGGCTATCCGGTTTTCCACAGCACTCTGCAGAAAATTCGACCAGGAGGGGACGGTGTCCAGCCATTTTACGAGTTGGTTGTTCCCACCAAATTCAAGGGAAGAAGTTAACCTTGAAGGGCTTCTCTGTCGATGGAGTTTCAGGCAATTCGTACCTGCAGCAGGGCTTCACCGGTCATCCAGGAGTTGCAGCAGTCCTCTTCCTTCAGCTTGTCTTCAGTTCTTTCGTTCCAGTGGTCGACTCTGCTTCCCAAGTCCCAGAGACCTGCTTTTAAACAGTTTTGCCCCATTCATTCCAGCCTGGCTGTCACTCACACAGCAGGGTGGCTGTCCTTGCTGGACAGCCAGCCGGCCAATCACGCCAGAGTGCATTCAGGTCTCCTAGGAGACTAAGCACATGGAGTTCCGGGCACCTCCCTCACATCCTGTCCATCCCAGACACTCAGGCGCCAGAGGAGAGCTTCAGCACTGAAGCCCGCCAACGAACAAAGGGACCAAACCTTGTTTGGCGCACAGAGACAAACACAAGAAGGACCGTTCCTAAATGAAATGGTGAAAAAAGATGACCAGAGTCTGTTTTTACAATTAGTTCTGGGGCACCATATTGAAAAACATGGCTGACCCAATTTTTAGCTACCGGTGTTAGCAGTCGGGAAAAATCACGGTAGTTTGATCTAAACCACTGCCACCAGCCATTTAAAGTAGGAAAGGGTAACATTTGACTGTTACATGAGTGTTTTGACTCAGGGGAAGCTATGCAACCCCTCCAGCAATCTATAGGAAGATAGTGTATGCTGGGTCTGTACATTTAAAGAGACTAGTAAAGTCAATTTAACTTTACATGCTCTGGGAAACAGTAGTCAGTCCCAGAGAAGGTACTTAAACCTTGAAAAGTAAGTCTGAAATACATCCCTGTGTCACTGCACTGAAGGTGCTGTGTGACACACAGAAAAAGATGATGCCTCTGGAGTTGTTTTACATCTCCATAACCAAAGAGCACAAAAGTAAAACACACATCAAAATACATGGAAGAGTGGGAAAAAAGGCTCACACTCTTCCCAGGTAAAAAATCAAATCCTAGAAATCCAGCAAAGTTGCTGGGGGTCTCAAAAGGAAAGGGAAATTAGCACATTTTGAGAATTCTCCCTAACACTTCTCTATAGAATATCCTGCTCTCCTCACTAAATCTGGTATGAGAGGTTTAAAAAGGGCATCCTGGTCTCCAACCCAGGCATCCCTATTGCTGACACCTATAGCAGTGCTTCCTCCAGGCAAACCCTCATCAACATCCCCTATGTCGCTCCCTCGCCAGACCTATCTACTCTCCATAGGGTCTCTATGCTTTCTCCTTTCTCTTCTTCTCCCAGTAATGGTGGCACCAGGTGGGAGGCTCTCCTGGCCTCCTTCGAATCCTCTAAGGTCATCATTAATGTTTACCTGAATGGTACCATCTTGGTACAAGGCCCTCAGGCCAACCTTCTCTCTTTGATAGGTGCTTCCTGTGCTTCATCAATTTCCTTTCTTCTTCTGTTGTCCTCTCTCTCTCCTCCACGACTTCCTTGCCTCCCCCTGCTGTCTCCTCCCTGGCTACTTTGCCCTCTCCTCCTTCCTCTTCTGCCCCCCGTGCTTCTTCTAATCCTCTGAAGGGCGTACCTTTGATTTGTACTCCTCCCCGGAAGTCTTTCAAGGACGGCAACCTTCTCTATATTGGCACTCTAAACTCTCGCTCAGCTGTCAAACACTCCTCTGACATCTGCCGCCTCTTCGAAGAACTTGACCTCGATGTCCTCAGTCTCACTGAGACATGGTTCACGGCCAGCTCGTTCATGGCCAGCTCTGTCACGACCTTTTACACTCCTCCCAGACGGCTACAAGATCCTCTCTGTGCCCAGGTCCAATTGCTCCAAAGGGGGTGTAGCCCTATTTTTCCCTGAGTGGATTCCTTCCTCTGTCATTACTACGCAGGCCTACTCCTCTTTCGACTGCCTAGTCTGCAGGATCTCTCTCTCTCCTAGCCATTCCCTTACTGTGGTTACCATCTATCGGCCACCTGGTCCAATCTCCTCCTTCCTCTCTGAGTGGGCAGACCTCTCCTCTTCCCTCCTGGTCTCGACCACTCTACTTCTCCTTCTTGGAGACTTTAAGATCCACCTGGATGCTTCATGTCCTTCCTCTAGACTCTTTTGCAACCTCTGCAACTCTCTCTCACTCACTATCCTCCCCTCTGGTCCGACACACTCTGGATGTTCTGATCTCTACAGACCTTCCCCTTTATATTCCTCTCACCACTTCTCTCTCCTGGAGGGATCACTTTCTCCTTTCCTCCCAGCTCACTCTCTCCACCCCTCAGGCCAATCCCACTCCAGCACTGCCACCTACCTTCTCGGTTATCTGACCCATGAAGCGTCTGTGAGTTGAGGCTTTAGCCGCCACTTTCTCACCCCCTCTCCCTCTTCGGCTGACTCACACCCTGACACAGTCCTTTCCATGCTCCACTCTGCTGTATCTGATACTCTTGATGTTCTTGCCCCTGTCATGCGGATCTGCTTGAAAGACAAAGCCAAGTGCAATTCTTGGTACGACTTAGACCTGGTCACCCTTAAACGCAAGTACAGGGTGGCGGAGAGGAAATGGTGTGCTTCCTGTCCATCCTCTGACAAACTTGCCTGCCGCCTGATCCAAAGGCAATACCGGCTCTCTGACCACACCAAGAAGAGAGCCCTTATGCAAGCTCGCGTCTCTGCAGCATCCAATAACTGGGCCAAACTGCAAGGAGCTCACCAATCCTGCTGCAGTCTCTACCTCGCCTATCCCCTACCAGGCACTCTGCACGGCCCTGGGTTCTCACTTCATCTCTAAAACTCAGGATATCCTGTCCTTTCTCTCTTCCTCTGCACCTCCCACTTCTACTTCCCTCTGGCCCTTCTGTGGCCACTTCTCCTCCCTCCGTCTCTGCCTTTCCCCTATTCTCCCCAGACAAGGTTTCTGGACAAGTCTGATCTATGAAAGTCTTGTCGAAACAGGTTCTCCACTGTACCTCTAAAACCATCAAGGACCACATTGACACCCTGACTCCTGCTTTGGCTGACTTCTGCAACCAATCCTTTGCCACTGGAGTCTTCCCTTCCCCCATGAAGCACTCACTTGTGCACCCTCTACTTAAAAAATCCTCAGCCGACCCCTCCTGTTCTGCTAACTACCGTCCAATCTCCATCACTCCTTTCCTGAGAAAACTCCTGGAAAAAACTGGCCATCTCCCAGCTTAATATTCACAATGGATTTGGTTGGTTGTCTCCACGGCCATCAGTCTGGCTTCAGGGCTGCCAGAAGCACGGAAACTGCTCTCCTGAACATCTGTGAATTTCTGCTCTCCAACCTTGACTCAAATACCCCCTGTGTCCTCATCTTACTTGATCTCGCTTCTGCCTTTGACACAGTCAACCATGCCATCCTGCTCAACCCTCTCCATGATAACCTGGGTATCATCGATCAGGCCCTGGCTTGGCTGACCTCTTTCCTCTTCAATTGACCCTCCCAGGTCCGTCCAACTTGGGTCCTTCCTCTCCTCTATCTCTACTTGTGGTGTACCCCAGGGGTCTAACCTTTCTCCCTGGTTGTTCCACCAATAACTGGCACTTCTTGCCCACCACATTGCTGCTCTCTGACCCAACATTCAGTGCTATGCGGACGACACTCGGCTCATTTTCAGGCTCCATTCCACGACCCCTTCTCCGTCTCTCATGTGGTGTGCCGCCAATGATCTCTTCCTTAATGCCAGTAAGACTGAGATTCTCCTCATCGACACACCTGCTCCTCCCTCCTTTCCTGTCGCTCTCTGTCCGGCCTCCCTCGGCCCTCTTCCTTCTCCCACCTGTGTGGCTGAAAACCTTGCTGTCATCTTCGACTCCACTTTCTGCTACTCTCCTCACATCTCTGACGCCTCTAAGAAGTCACACTACCAGGTGCACCTGCTCAGAGGTATTCTTCCTTTCCTCTCCTTCCCCCAGAAGCTCACTGTCTTCAGAGCTCTGGTTCTCTCTAGGTTGGACTACTGCACCAGCCCCCTTCTAAAACTACCTGCTTCTACTCTCCGCCCTCTGCAACTCATCCAGAAAAGGACTGCAAGACTTGTCCTTGGCCTCAAGCCCAGGGATCGTATCTCTTCAGGACCGAAATCTGTGCACTGGCTCACAGTGGCTGCGAGGATTAAGTTCAAAACCCTCTGCATTGTCCATAAGGCCTTCTGGGGCCTGCGGCCTCAATACCTCCAACTCTCTCTTCCTAAACATCTTCCTTCTTGAGCTCTTCACTCATCCACCTCCAACTCCCTCAGGGTCAGTCGCTTCTCCAAGCAACAAATTGGTCATAGATCTCTTTCTTTGGCTGGGGCCTCCCTCTGGAACAGCCTCCCTGCCTACCTGAAGCTTGAGGAGAACCATCTTCGGTTCCGGAAGCACCTTAAAACATTCCTCTTTGCTGCTCCTTTCTCTCCTCCTCGCCCCTGCTGAACTCCTGACTGAAACTGCACTGGTCACCTGGCTACCCTCTGATCTCTGGCCCAGGTCCCCTCCCCAACCACCTGCACGCCTGCACTGCCTCCCAGGCAACCCCTGCACTTGGGGGCTGTTTCTGTATCCCTACAGTCCCCAACAGCTCTTGACACTTGATGTCTGCACTTACCCCTGCACTTGTCACTAGCTGGTCGCACTTTTACCTACTGTTTTATTTATTCTATTTATTTTTTACTGTTGATCCTATGTATTGCACTGCCCCCTCCCCATACCCGCACTTTCCCTTACCCCCATCCCCTGCACTTGCGCGATCTCAATGTCACCTGGCCTAGTAAGATCGTTGTCTCTGTCTTCCCTCTGTTGCCCCTCGCTCTTTGAAACACTTGTTTATAGGCGCGTTAATAATGTGATATCATATCGTATCATATCATAAACCAATCCTGAGGGGGAGGTGGATTTGGGAGGAGAGAGAAGGGTAAGTGTCCAATCCTAGTTTCTGGAACTATTGCAGGGTACTTCCCGGGATTATGAAATTGGTGGTGTTGTTGCTGCTATATAAGGGGACTGCACTAAGAGGAGGTGAGAGAGCAGGTGACATTTACCATCAGGAGGGCTGCTGAAACGTACCATCTGACAGCAAGTGCATCTGGGTGGAGCTGTTTATTTCTAGGAAGGCCTCAAAGCTGACTGGGTCTTATGGTAGAGAAAGAGAGGCCATCTTTGAGAGTGGAGTGACCAGACCCATGCCCTATCTTTCCAGAGTGTCCTGAGATGCAGCTGGCTTTCCTGAACTTTAAACAGAGGCGTTCTATGTAAGTATAATTGAGCCCTGGGAAACCAGAATTTGGGGGAATCTGCATGCCTTAAATCCTTTGCCTTTACAGAGGGTGGGGTGGGCAAAACTGTGTAGATCCATATTCTATTTAACTAAAAATATTAATTTAATTAATTCCTCGTTTGGCAGAACACTACGTGGTGAATTTTGTTAAAATTTGAAATTAACAAAGCTCACTTCCCAGTCTGCACTGTGAGAAACCTGACAGTGTCCCCCTGGCTTGTCCCTGGGGATCTGTAATCCAGGTGGCCAGGACACAGCCATCTCTATTGGATCCAGTTCCTGGGGGTGGACCGGTGAGGGAGGATCATCTGGATGGGGCTCTTTGGGGAGTGGGAGTGGGACACTGATGGGCGAGACAAGGTATCCCACTTCTTTTGACACCTTTTCCCCATCCTACCACATAGGATATTCCAAACAACAACCCCCCCTTTTCTCCACACGAACACTTTTACACAACACGAAAGACAACGGACTATCACCAGAGCCGTTTACCTGACGTGTCCCAATACTAGAGTCAGGCAAAGTCAGGCAATTAACCAGAATCATGCATACTTGATGGATCTTTCCCTTCCCCACGGGGATAAAAGGTGGAGCACAGGAGCACAGGACGAGCAAGGCAGACCGCACGACGTAAGAGCTAACTCCACATGACAGTTCAAGAGGCGGAGAAAGACAGTGTAAACAGAGAGAGTTGACAGTTCCCTTTTCAACCAAATCCTGTGGAACCTCCGCAGAGGGAACGATAAGTCTGCGAACAATAGCCAACGTGTATTGCAACAGATATGCCCTGTATGCAAGACCCTTCTCCGCTGATTTCCAAGCTGGGGAGAGACACTGGTCTCAGTGGTACACACCTTGACTCCAAGACATCAGAAAGCCAAGCAGTTCATAACAGCTGGTGAGTCGAGGGGAGTGTCGATAAGAAACCGAACTGTGTTGAATGAAAAGTAGCGAAAGGATAAATTGAACTTTGACAAGCAAAAGGATACTATTGAGAAAGAGGGGGAAAACCAGATACATAGGAGTCCAGCACCACATGGGTGTTCACGCAGGAAACTCTGGGCGATTACCCAATGATAAAAAGACTACCGTAACCAGAAAACCTTAGAAAGAGGTGAAGAATGGGCGAAGTGATCATCCAGGGGTCTCGTAAAATTCTCTGTGCCGGCGAAAATCTTTGACCAACAGAAAACTGTGAAAGCTAAGGGAAGTGAATCCTACATGTTGAAAGTTAGCACATGAACTGTGTTTCGTGGAAGTTAGCACATGAACTGTGCATCATGGAAATTAGCAAGAGTGAACCTGGGTGATAGATGCTAAAGAAAAGGGACAGAGTCTAAAAGTCCCTTTAGGAATTGTTGGTAAAAGTCGACGAGAGTGAACCTGGCAGAGGGAAGCCGACAACCAAATGTCGGTCGAGAGTGAACCCGGAAGAGGGAAGCCAACAACCAGGGGTAAAAGCCAAAAATCTGTTTAAAAAGTCATTTTGATTTATGAAAGTGTGAACATTGCAAGACAAGGGAAAAGGGTCAGAGCCCGGCCGAAGGAGATCCAGGGGTGGAAAGTTACCACCCAAAGTTTGCTGAAAAAAGAACTGTCTTGTTAATTTGTTGAATACTTCTGAAGGGTCAGCGCCCAGAAGAGGGGGACCCAGGGTTGAAGCCATCACCCAAAGTGTTTGAAGGGTCGGCACCCAGAATGGGGGGGCACCCAAAGTGTTTTGAGGGGTCAGCACCCAGAAGAGGTGGACCCAGAGGGGAAGCCATCACCAAAAGTGTGCATAGAACAGAACTTTGTGTTTGTTGGGAGGGTCAGGCCTCCAAGGCAAGAAACTTTTCTTTATAAAGAGACTTGACCATCGAAGAACCTGATAGCTGATACAGAACTGTTTTCCTGTACTGGGAAGGCTCTAGTGTGTGCTGTGCTCCAAAGTCCCACATTGCCCCGTGCTAAAAACGTGCAGAAGGACGACCTCGAGGCAATCACATCCTGACATATTATTTGTGAAAACTTTCTTCTTTATTTTGATACCCTATCCCACACTCTTTTTGTAATTAGTTGTAGGGAATTGGTAATAAGTTTTTTTTAGTATAGGCCCTTTTATTTTGACACACCACCACTAGGACTGCCTTATTTTTCATTTGATGGTTGACGTTTGCTCCCATCTTAGATTTAGGTTTAGTTTAGGCATTTTTACACAATGCAATTGTAGTTCAATAAACACCCTTGAACTGTGATCACGTGTGTCTGTCTTTACTGTTGTCACCATGAGTTCCTTACAGCACTGAAAACGATTACCCATAATTTAATTGGGGAATCCTTTTTGTCCTGCTGACCATGACTTCTTTAAGCGAGAGTGGTGCCTTTCTTCTTAAATCAGCCCAATCTTTTTATCCAGCTTCCCCAAAACAGGCCTTTCAGTGGAGGGAGGTCTGAAATCCAAAATTCACCAAATCACTCCAATTTTCCCATCCAACTTCCTCCCCAACACAGACGAAATTAGGGTGGAGGGTCTGAAAAAATACCTGCTGAATCACCCTGGCTTTATTTAAAACCAAAAGTGTGGCTGAAATAATAATTGCCATTTGTATTTGGACCAATCTTGAAATCTGACTGTTAGCCTTTTAAGCCCGTAGGAAAATCAAAATTGCAAGGCTCTCCATTGTTTTGGTTATTGACCAGTTTAATTATTTCTTGAAGCAAAATGTATAGAAAGTAAAGAATTGTGATTTGTGTTATTTTCAACTCATGTTTGTGATTTATTTATGTTGAGAGAAGTTGATTGTGCTGAGCCACGGATAAAGTGCTGTATGACATTTTCGAGGATGTCCAGTCAAAGGATCAATTACAAAAGGCTTGAATGCAAAAGGTGAGAGTCAATAGGGTCGAAAACCAAAGGTTCGAATTTTTTTTTATTTATATATTTATTTTTGGGTTTCCATGTAGGTAAAAAAGTGGTTTTTACCACAAAAACAGGGGATGGGGGGAACCCCACCCAAAAAAAAAATATTAAAAAAATAAACAATTTTTCGTACCTTTTGTTTTCGAGACTATTCACTCGAACCTTTTGTCATGCGACCCTTTGCAGTCGATCCTTTGACCTATAAGCATTTTCGTGCACATTTCTATTAGTTTTAATTTAAATAAATAAAAATATATTTTGTGTCCGCCGGCCTGGCTCTTGGCTCATTGGTATCTCAGGGGGAGGGATACAGGGGGCCTTATTTGTGTCCCAGGTAGGGCTGAATAAACACATCTGTTAAAAGGTTTGTTTCAAGACATCTTGAGTGGGGAGGGAAGGAACTCCCTGTGTTGAGGGTGGCCTCTCAAGAAACCGTTACACACCTTAAACTGACACTGAGTACTGGCAGCTTTACTGATCAAGTGCGCTCGAAGTGTCTGATTCTTAATGGCCCTTAACCCTCAATAACAACCTTTGTTTCCAACCGGAGTTTAAATGTGAATTGTGGCAATTAAAAGCATGTATTGAAAGCAACTGGATTCATGCCACTAAATGATTTTGTAGCTTGAGATGCATTTTCTGATAATGAAATACTTCATTTCTGCACAGAGCAGACACAAATTAACAAATGACGAGGGCTAAAAGAACATGGCATGTGATGATGCATCAAATTTAAGCTCTAATCATATCAACACCAGTTACTATTAAGGCAGTAGCATGGCACAGTTTGTGCCATCCATTATTTGTGAGATAAAGGGTATACATAGAGTTAAAAGGTATACAAACTGACTGAAAAAAACTCTACAGCTTTTTAACTCTTAGTGCTTTGCTCTATGGCTCTGAACTGAAAGTGAAGATTTCCTGTGACGGTTACTAGTTGGAGCTGTGGCCTGTGTGGCTTGTACCTGGAATGGCCTAATCTATTGTCACATTACACATATAAAGATTTGTCTTGCATTTTCTAAACCAACCATAATTTGGATGATGTTCGGTAATCCTGTTCCTATACTTCAATCACAAGGGTGTCAACCAACGCCATGTTGATGTTCCTTCTTAGGTCGATAAATGAGCACCAACACAGGTTTGGTGATATTGTATGCATATTTGTTCTATAAAAAAGAGCTTAAGCGTAAGTGCTATACAATAACATATTATCATTTGGCCTTGGACGTCTGCTTGCATTCACAGAAATGTGTCAATATGGATCTATACACACAGATATTAATGATACATATGGTGATCCATTCTTTAATGAAATATATATCAAATTAGTGAAATCACAACCATATTTTTCGTAGTGTACTTAGGGACAATGCTATTTGATGCCACTTCCTGTTTTGCAAAGGTGTGAAAGATTGTGTTTCATCGCTTCCCGGGATGTCACTTTGCGTGGGGTCAAATGACATCACTTCCGGTGATGTCATCAGAGGACAAGGATCGTGGGGCGAGGGGTGTGGCACTTTTTTGAGACGAGGGGTGGGACACTTTTTTTTGGGTGTCTAGGCCTATTTCTTGTTCCAGTCCGACCCTGCCTACTAGGGCATTCTGCAGCACGTGTGGCGTTTGAACTGAACGGGCCTTCTCTACTCTCCCATCGCGGGTAGAAGAGATTTTTCCTTGCATTTTTCTAACCTACCATAATATCGATAGTGTTGTTTTAATCACACACCTTTAACATCACATTCTGGGGTACTTTGGGAGACGTTGCTTGTTGCTTTCATGGTGCTGCATTGTAATTGGAATTACAAATGGGGCCCCACATAAAGGAAACCTTTTCACAAATGAACCCCCTTCCGAATGAAGTACTGGCGCACACATGGTAACAGTGACAGTGGTAGAAGTCCCGCGGAAAGCCTTGGAGCGTCTCTGTCACAGTGACAGTGCATGATGGGAGCAGCTTCGTTTTGGGGTAAATGGCACAGCGTCTCCAGTGAGCCCCTGGTTCAGGATAAATACACTGCACCACATGCACACTGGTGCCTTCATTCATCCAGCCCTGCTATGCAACACCGCGCTGTAACTCAGATTCTACTTAAAAATGGATCACTTGTATGTAGTGTGTATTTTGATTAATATAATCGATGATTCTCTGCAGAAAGGATTCAATTCAATTGATAAACCTTTTGAATTAGTCACACCACACCAATAGAGCAAAGACAGCCTCATTGCAGACCAAATACAGCCTGTCACCAACGCACCCATAAAGGGGTGTTGCTAGGTCTGGAAAAGATCTGGGGCTATGCTAATTTAGAAACTGTCGGGACTGGGGGCTAGCTAGTCTTTTTGGTTGTAACTCCTGAACTTATCCAGGGCTACAACCCCCTTAGCCTCCCCCCCTAGCAACGCCTCTGCACCCATATATCTATATCAGGTAAGGACGACGGTTATAAAGCTTGCGTAGGATGAAAAGCTGGCCGAGTTAGGGACGAGATAGGTCGCACTCACTGCCCTGCTAATTAAGTGGCATTACCAGAGATGAACTCTGTATGGAATGGAGCACTGCTGCGATAGAAGCTTCTCGTTTTATTATCTCTGCTCTTTATGCCCCAGCATGAATTATCAGCCGTTAATGATGTGACACCCGGATGTCGAATGTCCTGTATCCATGCAGGGGGGGGCGGGCTGGATTTAGCATGAGCCAGCTTGCTCGCGGCAAATGTTTTCTGTCTCTCTAAAGGGCACCCCGCCGCCTCTCATTATGAGGAGGGCCTCGGATCAATTGGACGCCCAGCTGGAGCCAAGCATTGTGCTAATGCCGTTCAAGGAAAGCGAAGAGGAAAAGGATCAGTGGCCAGGTGAATATTGTCTGGGAACTCGCCGCTTCAAAGTTCCACCAAACTTAAATGCACATCAAAGGTCTCTCAAAAGAACAACTAGTAGGACTTTTCACAAGAGTTTACACAAGCGAAATCTGCTCATTTGTGCAGACACGAATTTGCGATATTGGGCAGAATGGCACAATTAATTTCACAAAGCGGTGTACTTTTCAAAAGGGTGTTTTAATGTGACGGTTTAAGCTTACATGAAATGAAACCTCGCTCTCACTCTCTCTGTATATATATTCAGTGAATAAAACCTTAGTTACAAAAACACTAAAGGTGAAAATGTAACGCAACAAAACCCTTGAAATTGGCCAGACAATTCAGGCAAAGCCACCTTAACTACTTGCCCCCTGCTGCTCAGTGTGTGACCACAGTGATGAAATCAGAGATTGCATTACTAATGACATCACTGGTAATATCACTAAATACATCATATATGACGTCACTGACTACATCACTGGCATTACATATTTTTATTTTAAATTGCATAAGTTGATAAGTGCTACAAATGAAAGCTTCATACAAAATAATATACATCTGTACCAGGTTATTGTTCCATGTTGTGTTATTATTGTGAAGTGCAATCAAATAAAATATGTATCAAAAGAGGTGAACACAGATATTCAAACTTATATAATCAATTATGTCATGTAGGATGCAATTATTGATCGCATGATTCATGTCTTGCATGATGCTGTGATGCTAAAAAAGCCTTATGCAGGGACAGCGCCACCTAGTCCTAGTCCTACCACTTCTCTGTGTGTGTTTTCCTTATGTTCTTTTGACACTGAGGGCCAGCCTGGACATCTGGCAGTGCAGCTCTTCATTTGATCTTTTGGAGAAAAACACCCCTGGGATACACTTATGGCACCCATTGGTGGGGGTACACCCTTGTACCCATTAGGTGTGTTTTTGGGCCCCTGTATGTTTCCCACAAAGAAGGGTATGGGCTGGTGGCAGCTACATGCTGACATGACTGTGGCACTGAGTATCCTCCATTTTGGGATATCCAGGCCCTGCCATAGGAATCAATTGATTCCTACACAAAGGCAAGATGGCCACTGTGGCCTCTTGGTTTCTATGGCCTTTTACCTTGTTTCCCAAAGTCCTGGGAAGCCCTGTCTCTGTCCCCTTCCTCCTGAGTGGCTGTTGGGTGGAAACACCACATATGTCTCTGTTCCCTTTCCCCCTGGCTGGCTGTTGGGTGGACATACCATATATGACTCTGGGGCTGCCTCCTGTTAGACTGACTCGAGCCTTCCCAGATGTCTGCTGTGGGTACACCCTATGGGTGGGACCTGTGTGAATGGAGTTAGGAGTCAATCTATGTTGTGGGTGTCTGGATTCTGTGTGTGTGTGACACAATGAATGAGACAGCCCTGACTGAAACTGACATGAATGCAGTTTAATATGCTGAAATGCTGGGTACTTGCCCAAATCCACATTCTTTGTTATGGGTGTCTTGGTGGAGTGGATGACCTGAATACCTGTGAGGCTGATTGACTGCCTACCTGCATGATGCCCTTCTGTTTGGCTTACTGAGCCTGGTTCAGCCAGAGTGAATGAGGGACAGATGTGTATATCTGGGGACCTCTCACTTACCAATTTGTTTAGAAGCTGAAGTCGAACCTTGAATGGGAGCTGTGGGTGCAACACAGAGGAACCAAAAGTCAGATAACCACATAAATCCAAAACCCGACACCAAAAGGGACCTATGCACCCGTCACCACTCAAAGTCATTAAAGGGTCCCAAGGGTTCCAAGGGTCTTACTTTCATCCACCAAGCCTTTAAGTAGACCACAGAAAGTTTTGTCTTCACAGGACTTCTACAGTCGGAGAAATCATCGACCAAATGAGAGCACCTTGAAGAGTAAAACTGCTGCACTTCAGAAAGACTTTGGTTCCTTTTTCTTCTTGGACTCAGCATCCCAGTGGCTCCTTCTTCCAAAGGGGGTCCATCCTTCATCGAGTAAAACCAAGACACTCTTCCACTTCGCCTACCAAAGCATCAAAGGTACTGTGATGAGGAAGACCATCTTCTAGACTCAGGAGTCGTCCAGGGGTCCCAGAGTCATCTTGGATCCTGTCTCCTGTGGCCTCTCAGGTACTTTGGGGTGGTAGAACATTTTAAAGAAAGCAGAAGGATATTGAACATTATTGGACTGGGCTGTAAAAGACAGAATAAGTTACTAACTTTTCCATTACAGGTTACTCAGGTAGGGGGATCCTCACTCAGAATGATGTATCTAACCAAAAGAAAGTATTCTTCCACTGTTCACCGCTAACCTGCCTTTCTTCCCTATTCTATGCTTTTACTCCTCACTTAAGAATCCACCTGCCTATTTAAAACTGTCTGCAGTTAGTGCATTTATTACTGGATTTAAGTAATGTGTGATACCACATAGAGTGTATATATTTGCCATTATTTGAATGAATAAGTATGCCAAGTACAAAGTGTTAATATGTATATGTGTGTATATTCCTGAACCTTATTTTATATTAAGAAGCTGTATGATCACCTAACATAATGTGTGGACGTTCCTTTGTGAGGGATTTGAGGAAACACAGTACTTAAGAACCTGGCTGCATCACCTCCTGAAAGCTTAGGCCTGGTTGCTCATCCATTGCTTCCAAATTAAGATCCTTGCTAGGGTTTTCTGTGCCTTTACTCTACTATATAGAGGGCAGAAGTACAGATGCCTCCTCCAGTCTTGACAGATGTCATTAGTAAAGCCATCAGTGATGTCATCAATGATGCCATTTGTGATGTCATATTTGATGTCCTGGGTGTTAGTCTTAGCGGTGCATGGCAATGGGGCGAGTTTTAGTTGCATAGCTTATACTAATTGGCAAATTTCTTAGTTTTTTTTCGATTTTACCTTGCAACCACAACATCCACTTAACAACTTTTTTTCATTGAATTTCATAGCTTTTTAATAGTGCAACTTAAACATAACAGACCTTTAACAAAGTTATTTCAATTAATTGTATAGGTTCTTATTTGTGGAACCTAACCATAATGTGCCTTTAACAAAGTTTTTTCACTGAATTTCAAAATATATGAATTTAACATATATGAAAGAACTATAAACCTTCTTTTACAAACATACTAATGTATGTTAAGTTGGCGAACATCACAGAAATGTCCCCAAACATTGGAGATGTTCGTGGACATCGGAAAAGAAAAAACACATGTTTTTTGTTTTTTCTGGATGTATCCCATTCCATCCTCATCACCCCTAAGCTCCCCAGAGATTGTTTCATTTTTTTGAAAAGGGTAATGTTATGTTTTCATTATGTTTTTACAGCAGTGTCCGTGCACTACGGGCACAGTTTGCGAATCCAACATGTCATCAGTTAAAAAGGTTTTGACGCACCTCACGTTTTTTGTTGACAAATCAGCGGGCGCGTTTGATGTCTGTGAATGTTACACATCTCCCTGATTGGTCGAGAGGCATCCAGGGATACCGAACCAGGAAGTGAGTATGCAGACCGGATGCAGAGGTCACCCATTTTTTTTACCTACTTTTTGGCGATTTAAAGAAATCTACTGGACTCATTTACAATTTACAAAAGCCCACTTTCGGTACCTGTAATTACAGTGTCTCCGTAGGCGGCCCTGTAGTTATGGTTAGGTTGCCCAACCCATAGGAAGATCAGTTTTTGGGTGGCTTATAACTTGGGAACCCATCGATAAATCCTCACCAAACTTTGTTAAAAAAAATGTATATTGCTTCCTCCAATTGAGTTTGTGAAATTTGGTGCGGTTTGGTCAGGGGGGGCAAAGTTAAACTGGGGGCCCAAAACTTTTGAAATCCGGACAGACATACATTGAAAATTGTTTTGCTCATGCATACAGCATAAACTGCTGAACACATTTGCACCAAACTTGCACAAGGAGTAGCGGCCTGGTATTGAAAGCGTGCTTTTAAAATATTGTGTGAAACCGACAGGTCGATTCTTTTTTAATATGACCAAAAAATAGGAAAACAAATTAGTGATATCTGCGTCTGGTCTGTGGACTCATTTCATGATTCGGTGCCTGTGGACGCCTCTGAGCCAATCAGGGAGCCATGTGACGTTCACAGTGTTTGGTGTGTTAATCTTTTTGAAACAGACGCCATACTGGATTCACGGACCACGGCTTAGGTCCACGGTCAGTGTGGTGGAAAACACCCTGGAAAATATATTTTAGGTTATTTTATCGATGAAAGAGTTTTTTTGGGAATGGTGGGGTAGTTGAAAAAAGCCTAAGATTGACACATTGTTATATGTCATTTTTACTGTCCACGACCTATAGGGACATGTACAGAGTTCCGCAGACGTATCCCAAGCGGCGAACAGGGACATTTGTCCATGGACATCATTTAGACTGGGAGATGATCTGTGTCTGGGCATCTTTATACATATTTCATGAAAGAAGTGAGTGTGAGTAATATATATGTGTTTGGAATAAAAAGCCATATGTCAGTTGTTATTGAAGTGCGTAAAGGTGTTAGTTGTGGTCATGGCCAGGTTATGCTATGGCTAAAGAGCATAGTTGTGGCCATGGCCTTAAGCCATGCCCCCAAGAATTGCCCGCAGTAATATGTGCACAATGATTATGTAATTAATATGAATATTGTACATTGAATAATGTGAATAATGTGGTTATTGGGATTACAAATTGTAATAAACCTCATATTACGTATGGACACTTAGTTGGATAATATGTGTTTGGAATTAAAATACATATACATATATCAGTTGTTAATGAAGTGTGTAAAGGGTGTAAAGTATGTGAAGTGTGTGAAGCATGTGAAGTGTGTAAAGGTGTTTGAATCTGGACACTAGTCATGACCACAGTGATATGTGCAGAGTGACTATGTAATAATATGAATATTGTAAATTTAATAACGTGGTTATTGGGATTACAAATTGCAATAAACTTTATCTTAAGTATGGACACTTAAGGCATGATTCACAGAAGCGCTTTATAATGGCACAATCCCATAGGAAAACGTTATCAGAATCAGACCCTTAGTTGGATAGGGTGAGATGTGTATAATTTGTACTGGTGTGTCTGTAAAGAAAAGAACATATAATTAGTTATAGGACATATGATTAAAAATATAATTAGTTACAGTTGTACATGTTTATTTTATTTGACCCTCAGCATGACTAAAAGATGTGGGTGGGTCCCTTTGGAGGATTCATCCACAGACTCAGGGACGTCATTTCACCAAAATGCCAGGGGTAGTGGAAGTGACATCACACAACCCTTGACCCCATGATGACATCACAGGAAGTGATGTCATTTGACCCCAGCCTGAAGTGATATCACGGGAAGCGATGGAACACAACATATCACCCAATGACAAAACAGGAAGTGGCATCACATAGCATTGTACACTACAAAAAATATGGTTACATATCACTATAATGTGATGTACATTTCATACATGAATGGATCACCATATGCATCGTTAGGATCAGTGTGTATGGGCCCATATTACCAAATTACTGTGAATGCAAGCAGACGCCCATGACCAAATGATAATGATGTGTTATTATATAGCATTTACGCTTAAGGGCTTTACATAGAAAAAATATACACCCAATATCACCCAACCTGTGTTGGTACTCATTTATCGGCCTCAGAAGGATGAAAGGCTTAGTTGAGGCTTTTAAATGCAGACTAAATCAGTGACTCACCCCCTGAAGTGTGCCTGAAATAAACCTTTGATGAGTCTAGAAATTATTGTATAGAATTCCAGAAAGACACATTATTTGGTATTCCTATTCTTTCTTATTTAGGGTCCCTGCACAGACTATTCTTTTGTTCGCGAACCGCAGAGTCCAAAAAAGACGGGAAAAGTTGTGAAAAGTTTAGAGATCAAGTTAGAATGATATTAGCAGCTGTGGAATTTAAGTATGTCTGCGGTTCATGGAAGCTGAACATGGACACTCCCTTAGGCCATACAGGCGTGGTCACATAATGATGTCCTGGGACGTCTACGATGCGGTAACAAGACTGCAGACTTCCAGTACACAGAAAGTGCATAAAAAGTTGTAAATATGTTATAGAAGCACTTGGAATAGTATTAGGAGGTGGAGATGGGCAATGTTTCAATTTGACAGTTTCTACAGTGGCCTAAATTGGATTTAAAGATGACCGCGAAGCACAAACAGCAATTGCGAACACACAAGGGTGCGGTGTCTGCTGAGGTCCGCGGCCACATCATGACTTTTGCAAACTACCACATGACCAATGACGTAGAGTAAAAACAATGCTGAGACCAGGACCGGACAATGACGTTTGCAAACTGATTAAAAGTGTATAGTTCACGCCGCAGACTAGATGGTGCATTTGTACACAGAACCATTGGAAATGCGGACCCAGACATAATTATAGTCCACGGATGTCAAAATGGCATTTTGAAAAAAAAAATACCTTTTCACATATGTTGCTACATTATATTGACTTATGTACAATAAATATTTAGAAACATTTGTGGGACTTATATATACAAATTGCAATCATATTTATTTATTTCAAGAAAAACAAACAGGGCAATTTGCAGGCTGTATTTTTCATGATTGGGGGAATTGGGAATTGAAATTTAATCAAAACGCTTATTATAATAATGTTCTGGGAAGGAATGGGTGACTGTTTAGGAAAAGGTTCACAAGTACATGTGGGGCAATGAAAATTAATATCACAGATTACATAATTCTTTATATAATCAAATAGTTTAGCAACTTGATTTTTTAATTCAGACATTTGAGCACATCATTTATTGATTTTGGTTTGAACACTTTGCATTTATCCCTGATTGGTATTTATAATTGGTTCTTCATGATTAGTGTTCTGAATGTTTTCTTGTTGGACTTTGTGGAGAATAAGATATATGATATCATTTAATAAGTGATTGTCAACTTGCATTATTTCAGTGCCTTTTACTACATATGCCTATATGTACCATTAATACATACTTGATTGGTAATCTCATCGTTGGGGAAGTACTCCTCGAGCCACTCAAGTGTGCTTGCCATTTGTATACAAATGTATAATTACTATTTTCAGTTAATGTAAATGTAATGCTCACCTGATTCCCGTAGAGGCGCCGGTCTTGACTGGGCGTATACCGTATCTTCAAAGGTGATGTGTAACACACGGCTGGCTCTTTGGGCTGGACCTCTGTGCACTGTATGTCTGGCTCGAAGGGTAAGATGTCTGCAGATAGAAAATGTGGGATTAATGAACTGGGTTATTGAATGTCTCTCTCTTCTTCCCTTTCTCTTCTCCTGTAGAACCCCAAAGGTTAACGCTCTCACCTTAGGTAAGTGAATGCCGTGCTCTCCATCTGCCTCGAGGCAGGGTGCTGTAACCAGTTTCTTCAAAGGATAAGGGGAGCAGGCCTCTTGACTTCAGAGGACTGCTGTCCGTCGTTTACTGCACGAACGGTAAGTTTCGAGTAATTCTAATGTCTTAAAGTCTTTAGTAATGATGTCTCTTGTTTTGCAGGGTTCCGGCGATGGCGGATGGCAGGCTGAAGTGAGTTGAAGATGGAGCCCGTGTGATGAATAGAAGCACCTGGAAGCACGTAAGTAAGCGCTTGTTGCCTGCTTCACGATGCGCTCTAACTGTCTTTTTATTTTGCAGGTAGAAGTTCGGGGGGCTGCATGGTGCCGGAATACCCACTGGGTTAGATGTGGAAAGGAGTAATGGCACGTGAGTATTTAAGTTCCCCAATGTCTTTAAACGCACCTTGTTTTGTCTTTCAGATGCGGGATGCAGCGCCGAAGGCCTCCGGAGCGTGCGAACAGTTGGTAAGCTTTTGTCTTTCAGATGCCGGAATGCAGTGTGAAGACCTCCGGAGCGCACGAAGAGTAGGTAAGCCTTTGTCTTTCAGATGCCGGAATGCAGCGCGAGGCGTTGGTGACAGCCGATGGACCAGGTAAGTGAAGAGCTGTCACTGAAGACCGTAATGCTAACCTGTTCTTTCTTGTCTTTATAGGTGTTGCTGAAGACTGGATTCAGAATGGTAAGCCTTTTTCCTTAGGCCCAGGATCAGATGCAGAAGACACGATGAGCGTTCTGCTGCTGAGGATGCAGAATAATGCAAAGCAAGATTCATCCATCGGGTGTGGTTTAAATAGCCTCCTGTAGTGCTTAGGTGTCTCCTTCCACAGCCACGCCTAGGTAAGAAAAGAGTTCCTGCTTTCCAGAAGAGTTCCAGTGTTCTGAATCTAGGGAGTGGCTCCTGCCCCACCCAACAGGAAAAGTAGTTCCAAACAGAAGAGGATCAGAGACTCAACTGGCAGGCAAGTAAGCAGCATGGTCTGCTGCAGGTAGGTCCACCCAAGCATTATGAGCCCGGCGCTTCCAGCGCTGGGACTGGGCATATTTATGAGCCTGGTGCCACTGGCGCCAGGACTGGGTCCAAAAGGTCCCAATTGGGACTGGTTAACACTCGGAACCTGGGTTATGGATCTGCTTCCAAGGGAGTTGGGAAAACCCTGACCTTTTGGAAGCAGAGATCATGACAGTACCCCCCCTCAAGGCCCCTCCCAAACCGGGCTTCTCCGGGGGTTTTGGCTTGTCAGGAAATGTTCGGTGAAATCTTTTGATTAGGCGAGGAGCGTGGACATATTCAGCAGGTTCCCAGGATCTCTCTTGGGGGCCGTAGCCTTTCCAGTCAATTAGGTAGAATAGTTTAGATTTGGAGATCTTGGAGTCCAGAATGCTTTTGACATCAAACTCGAGTTCTCCATCAACTAGGATAGGTTTTGGAGATTTGGTTAGTCGGGTTTGAGGTTGCACGGGTTTTAATAGAGAGACGTGGAAGACCGGATGTATCTTCATGTGCGGGGGCAAGTCCAACTTGACCGCTACTGGGTTTACTATGGTAGTGATGGAATAGGGACCAAGGTATCTTGGGTTGAATGTGCGTGGCCCTTTTAGAGGTAGATATTTGGTGGATAACCAGACTTGATCCCCTACTTGATATTGAGGGGCTTCCTTCCGATGTTGATCTGCTCCTTTCTTGTATTGTTCTTTAGCCCTTTGAAGGTGAGAAACAGCTTCCTTAAAGGCTTGGGTGATTGTAGAATGCAGGTAGTCTACTGCTGGTGTTTCAAGATCTTGGAGGGGATCCAACTCCGAGGTTCGAGGGTGACTGCCGTACAAAAGAAAAAACGGGGTTTTCCCAGTTCCCGAATGGACAGAGTTATTGTAGGCATATTCGGCTATCCAAAGGATGTCTTTCCAAGTTTTTTCAGTTTGTTGCAGCATGCAGCGTAAATACTGTTCCAGAGTTTGATTGGTCCTCTCGGTTTGTCCGTCGGTCTGAGGGTGGTGACTGGTCGATAGTCTCACATCAATTTGAGCCGACCGACAGCAACTTCGCCAAAAATGAGAAATAAATTGACTACCTCGATCCGAAATTAGAACCGAAGGAAAACCGTGCAGTCGGACTATGTTTTCGAGAAATGTTCGGGCCAGAGTTGCTGCTGTTGGCAAGCCTTTGAGCGGAATGAAATGCGCCATCTTGGAGAATAAGTCCACGATTACTAGAATCGTATTGTATCCGGAGCATGGAGGTAGATCGATGATGAAGTCCATAGAAAGCGTATGCCAAGGGCGAGGTGGGATGTCAATAGGGCGTAAGAGGCCTGCTGGTCTTTCCTTTTGACTCTTGTTTTGGGCGCATACTCCACAGGACATTATAAAGTCTCTGATATCTTTTTTCCAAGACGGCCACCAGAAGTAGCGCTTGATCTTTTCTGAGGTCTTGGCCATACCGGGATGTCCTTCCATTAAAGAATCGTGATAACAAGAGATTACTTTTTTCTGTAAATCTGCGCTGGGTAGGTATAATCGTTCTTGGAAATACAATAAGTTGTCCTTTACTGCAAAGTCCTTTCCCTGCAGATGCCAATTCTGTATGTCTGCTGGAGTTACAAGTTGCCTGGTTTATCCTTAACTTCTTCTATGGATTCTGTGGCGATTACACCCAGAATTCTTTGTTCGGGAATGATTGGTACAGGTTTAGGGTTGATCAAGTGTTCTTCCACTCCCATCCGAGAAAGGGCATTAGCTTTACCGTTTTTTGTACCAGGTCGATAGGTAATTATGAAGTCAAACTCGGCAAATAATAATGCCCAACGGAGTTGTCTAGAGGATTGGGCTTTTGTGGTTTTCAAATATTGCAGGTTTCGGTGATCCGTAATCACAGTAACGGTGTGTCGGGCCCCCAGCAGATAATGCCGCCAAGCTTTAAAGGCAGACTTGATAGCCAGAAGTTCCTTGTCAGTAATCGTGTAATTGATTTCAGGAGGCGAGAATTTGCGGGACCAAAATGCCACGGGATGCAACTGATTGGTTACCGGGTCCTTTTGTGATAGAACTGCCCCCATGGCATGGCTTGAAGCATCAGTTTCCACGATGTAGGGGAGTTCGGGGCGAGGGTGTTTTAAGATTGGTGCAGAGATAAATTTAGTCTTCAAATCCTGGAAAGCTTGTTCCGCCTCGGTAGACCATTCAAAACGTTTGTTTTTCTTTAACAAGGCAGTGATGGGCTGGACTATTCGAGAGAATTCGGGGATAAACCTGCGGTAAAAGTTAGCGAAGCCTAACATGCTTTGCACACCTTTTACGGAGGATGGTGATGGCCATTTGAGAACTGCATCGACCTTCTTTGAATCCATACGCACTCCGCCAGGTGATAATATGAATCCCAAGAATTCAACTTCAGTCACGTTGAAAACACATTTTTCCAACTTAGCGAAAAGTTTGTGTTGACGCAATCTTTCGAGGACCATTTTCACGTGTTTCCGATGTTCAGATTCCGATGAAGAATAAACGAGGATGTCGTCAATGTAAACAACAACACACACATCTATGAGCTCTCTGAGGACATTGTTCATAAAATATTGAAAGGCGGCCGGGGCATTACAAAGTCCGAAGGGCATGACCCGATATTCAAATAGCCCATACTTAGTGCGGAAGGCCGTCTTCCATTCATCACCCTCTTTTACTCGTACCAAGTCGTAAGCTCCTCTAAGATCCAGCTTTGTATATATGCATGCTTTTCTGACTTGGTCCAGGAGTTCAGGGATCAAAGGTAACGGATATCTATTCTTAACGGTGATCTGGTTCAGGGAGCGATAATCTATACAAGTTCTAAGGTCTCCTTCCTTTTTTGGAACGAAGAACAAAGCTGAAGAAGCAAGGGACTTGGAAGGACGAATAAACCCATTTGCCAGGTATTGATCCAGGTATTGTCGAAGGTGAAGGTTCTCAAGCTCGGTGAGGGCATAAATTCTACTACAAGGAGGAGTAGATCCAGGTATCAGGTCGATCTGGCAGTCATAAGACCTATGAGGAGGTAGAGAGTTAGCTTGATCCTTCCGGAAAACATCTTGGTATTCTAGGTATTCGGGAGGTAACTGGGGAGTCTCTGAAGAAATTGCTGCCAGTGCAACACCAGGTGGAGGGTGACAAGTAGAGACACATTCTGGAAACTGGACCGTTCTTGCTCGCCAATCGATCAGAGGATTGTGTTTCTCTAACCAAGGTATTCCTAGAATAATCTGAAACTGAGGGGCCTTGATCACATCGAACACGATCTTCTCATGGTGTCCATCTTGACTTACTAGCGTCACTTCTTGAGTGGTATGCGTTACTGGCCCGGAGGCTATCTCCGTACCATCCACCGTAGTAATGACGTCCTTTACAGCCTTGGGACAAAGAGTTAGATTCATCCTCAAAACCATTTCATGATCCACATAATTGCCGATGGCACCGCTGTCAACGTAAGCTTCAATTGCATGTAATCGATCCGGATTATCAGGGCTAACAAGGACCATAGGTATCACGAAATGCGAGGTCACGGAACTGGTTTTCACGCTCAGCAAGAGGACCTCTATTCTTGTCGGGCGAGGTCGTTTCCCTGCTCAGAGGTGGTAACTTTGGTAACTGCAGCTCCTACTGCCTTCTTGGCAGGTTTCACCGGACAGTCTCGAAGAAAGTGCCCTGAGTTTCCGCAATAGAGGCATAATTGCAACTGTTTTCTCCTTTCCCGCTCCTTTTGTGTTAGAGGACCTTTCAGACCCCCTATTTGCATGGGTTCCCCGGAGTCTACTCCTTTGGAAGGAGTTGGCGGTTTGGAAAATACTCGAGCATCATACTTGGAAAGATCAGCCTTCCTGTTCTGCAGTCTGTGATCTATTTGAACGACTAAGTCTATATAGTCCGAACAATCTTGTGGGGGATTCACTACTTGGGCTAACACATCTTTGAGCTCTCCGCGTAGACCTCTATAAAACAGCGTAATCCTTTTGTCCTCAGGCCAGTGAGTTTCCACTATCAGTCTGTTGAAAGACGCAATATAAGCCAAAAGGTCTTGATTACCTTGTCGCAACGAAAGAAGCTCATTGTCCAAGGCCTGCCCCTGTGAATGTCTTGCGAACAGTTTTTCCATACTGAGCTGAAAAGCTTGAAAATCATGGAGGACCGCATCATCTTGATTTACTAGAGGGATCGACCAGTCTGCCGCATTGCCACTAAGGTACGAAAGCACGAAAGCTACTTTAGCTTGATCAGTTGGAAAGGCTGCTGGCCGGCATAAGAAATGCAACCGGCACTGATTGATAAATACTGCAAACCTCTTTGGGTCACCAGAAAATCGTTCGGGCGGAGCCAGAGGTACATTCCCAGGTAGGTTGATCTGCACTGGATTCATAGAGGATGTAGAAGGAAGATTTCCCCCAGATGCGGGTAACGGGGTCTGTCCGGCTTGTGACTGTAGCAATTGTCTAGCGAGATCATCTGTTCGCTCCTTGGAAATAATCAGTTCCCTTCTTAGAGCGTTCGTTTCCTGACGGGCTGCATGCACTTCTGCCCTTAGTTCCCCAAGTAACTGGGCTAGCTGGTCGGTATCCGAGGTTTCCATAGCGCCTGGACGGGAGTTTTGTGGTAGGCTTTGCGTTCTGTAACGCTCACCTGATTCCCGTAGAGGCGCCGGTCTTGACTGGGCGTATACCGTATCTTCAAAGGTGATGTGTAACACACGGCTGGCTCTTTGGGCTGGACCTCTGTGCACTGTATGACTGGCTCGAAGGGTATGATGTCTGCAGATAGAAAATGTGGGATTAATGAACTGGGTTATTGAATGTCTCTCTCTTCTTCCCTTTCTCTTCTCCTGTAGAACCCCAAAGGTTAACGCTCTCACCTTAGGTAAGTGAATGCCATGCTCTCCATCTGCCTCGAGGCAGGGTGCTTTAACCAGTTTCTTCACTGGATAAGGGGAGCAGGCCTCTTGACTTCAGAGGACTGCTGTCCGTCGTTTACTGCACGAACGGTAAGTTTCGAGTAATTCTAATGTCTTTAAAGTTTTTAGTAATGATGTCTCTTGTTTTGCAGGGTTTCGGCGATGGCAGGCTGAAGTGAGTTGAAGATGGAGCCCGTGTGATGAATAGAAGCGCCTGGAAGCACGTAAGTAAGCGCTTGTTGCCTGCTTCACGATGCGCTCTAACTGTCTTTTTATTTTGCAGGTAGAAGTTCGGGGCGGCTGCAGGGTGCCGGAATACCCACTGGGTTAGATGTGGAAAGGAGTAATGGCACGTGAGTATTTAAGTTCCCCAATGTCTTTAAACGCACCTTGTTTTGTCTTTCAGATGCGGGATGCAGCGCCGAAGGCCTCCGGAGCGTGCGAACAGTTGGTAAGCTTTTGTCTTTCAGATGCCGGAATGCAGTGTGAAGACCTCCGGAGCGCACGAAGAGTAGGTAAGCCTTTGTCTTTCAGATGCCGGAATGCAGCGCGAGGCGTTGGTGACAGCCGATGGACCAGGTAAGTGAAGAGCTGTCACTGAAGACCGTAATGCTAACCTGTTCTTTCTTGTCTTTATAGGTGTTGCTGAAGACTGGATTCAGAATGGTAAGCCTTTTTCCTTAGGCCCAGGATCAGATGCAGAAGACACGATGAGCGTTCTGCTGCTGAGGATGCAGAATAATGCAAAGCAAGATTCATCCATCGGGTGTGGTTTAAATATCCTCCTGTAGTGCTTAGGTGTCTCCTTCCACAGCCACGCCTAGGTAAGAAAAGAGTTCCTGCTTTCCAGAAGAGTTCCAGTGTTCTGAATCTAGGGAGTGGCCCCTGCCCCACCCAACAGGAAAAGTAGTTCCAAACAGAAGAGGATCAGAGACTCAACTGGCAGGCAAGTATGCAGCATGGTCTGCTGCAGGTAAGTCCACCCAAGCATTATGAGCCCGGCGCTTCCAGCGCTGGGACTGGGCATATTTATGAGCCTGGTGCCACTGGTGCCAGGACTGGGTCCAAAAGGTCCCAATTGGGACTGGTTAACACTCGGAACCTGGGTTATGGATCTGCTTCCAAGGGAGTTGGGAAAACCCTGACCTTTTGGAAGCAGAGATCATGACAGTACCCCCCCTCAAGGCCCCTCCCAAACCGGGCTTCTCCGGGGGTTTTGGCTTGTCAGGAAATGTTCGGTGAAATCTTTTGATTAGGCGAGGAGCGTGGACATATTCAGCAGGTTCCCAGGACCTCTCTTGGGGGCCGTAGCCTTTCCAGTCAATTAGGTAGAATAGTTTAGATTTGGAGATCTTGGAGTCCAGAATGCTTTTGACATCAAACTCGAGTTCTCCATCAACTAGGATAGGTATTGGAGATTTGGTTAGTCGGGTTTGAGGTTGCACAGGTTTTAATAGAGAGACGTGGAAGACCGGATGTATCTTCATGTGCGGGGGCAAGTCCAACTTGACCGCTACTGGGTTTACTATGGTAGTGATGGAATAGGGACCAAGGTATCTTGGGTTGAATGTGCGTGGCCCTTTTAGAGGTAGATATTTGATGGATAACCAGACTTGATCCCCTACTTGATATTGAGGGGCTTCCTTCCGATGTTGATCTGCTCCTTTCTTGTATTGTTCTTTAGCCCTTTGAAGGTGAGAAACAGCTTCCTTAAAGGCTTGGGTGATTGTAGAATGCAGGTAGTTACTGCTGGTGTTTCAAGATCTTGGAGGGGATCCAACTCCGAGGTTCGAGGGTGACTGCCGTACAAAAGAAAAAACGGGGTTTTCCCAGTTCCCGAATGGACAGAGTTATTGTAGGCATATTCGGCTATCCAAAGGATGTCTTTCCAAGTTTTTTCAGTTTGTTGCAGCATGCAGCGTAAATACTGTTCCAGAGTTTGATTGGTCCTCTCGGTTTGTCCGTCGGTCTGAGGGTGGTGACTGGTCGATAGTCTCACATCAATTTGAGCCGACCGACAGCAACTTCGCCAAAAATGAGAAATAAATTGACTACCTCGATCCGAAATTAGAACCGAAGGAAAACCGTGCAGTCGGACTATGTTTTCGAGAAATGTTCGGGCCAGAGTTGCTGCTGTTGGCAAGCCTTTGAGCGGAATGAAATGCGCCATCTTGGAGAATAAGTCCACGATTACTAGAATCGTATTGTATCCGGAGCATGGAGGTAGATCGATGATGAAGTCCATAGAAAGCGTATGCCAAGGGCGAGGTGGGATGTCAATAGGGCGTAAGAGGCCTGCTGGTCTTTCCTTTTGACTCTTGTTTTGGGCGCATACTCCACAGGACATTATAAAGTCTCTGATATCTTTTTTCCAAGACGGCCACCAGAAGTAGCGCTTGATCTTTTCTGAGGTCTTGGCCATACCGGGATGTCCTTCCATTAAAGAATCGTGATAACAAGAGATTACTTTTTTCTGTAAATCTGTGCTGGGTAGGTATAATCGTTCTTGGAAATACAGTAAGTTGTCCTTTACTGCAAAGTCCTTTCCCTGCAGATGCCAATTCTGTATGTCTGCTGGAGTTACAAGTTGCCTGGTTTATCCTTAACTTCCTCTATGGATTCTGTGGCGATTACACCCAGAATTCTTTGTTCGGGAATGATTGGTACAGGTTTAGGGTTGATCAAGTGTTCTTCCACTCCCATCCGAGAAAGGGCATCAGCTTTACCGTTTTTTGTACCAGGTCGATAGGTAATTATGAAGTCAAACTCGGCAAAGAATAATGCCCAACGGAGTTGTCTAGAGGATTGGGCTTTTGTGGTTTTCAAATATTGCAGGTTTCGGTGATCCGTAATCACAGTAACGGTGTGTCGGGCCCCCAGCAGATAATGCCGCCAAGCTTTAAAGGCAGACTTGATAGCCAGAAGTTCCTTGTCAGTAATCGTGTAATTGATTTCAGGAGGCGAGAATTTGCGGGACCAAAATGCCACGGGATGCAACTGATTGGTTACCGGGTCCTTTTGTGATAGAACTGCCCCCATGGCAAGGCTTGAAGCATCAGTTTCCACGATGTAGGGGAGTTCGGGGCGAGGGTGTTTTAAGATTGGTGCAGAGATAAATTTAGTCTTCAAATCCTGGAAAGCTTGTTCCGCCTCGGTAGACCATTCAAAACGTTTGTTTTTCTTTAACAAGGCAGTGATGGGCTGGACTATTCGAGAGAATTCGGGGATAAACCTGCGGTAAAAGTTAGCGAAGCCTAACATGCTTTGCACACCTTTTACGGAGGATGGTGATGGCCATTTGAGAACTGCATCGACCTTCTTTGAATCCATACGCACTCCGCCAGGTGATAATATGAATCCCAAGAATTCAACTTCAGTCACGTTGAAAACACATTTTTCCAACTTAGCGAAAAGTTTGTGTTGACGCAATCTTTCGAGGACCATTTTCACGTGTTTCCGATGTTCAGATTCCGATGAAGAATAAACGAGGATGTCGTCAATGTAAACAACAACACACACATCTATGAGCTCTCTGAGGACATTGTTCATAAAATATTGAAAGGCGGCCGGGGCATTACAAAGTCCGAAGGGCATGACCTGATATTCAAATAGCCCATACTTAGTGCGGAAGGCCGTCTTCCATTCATCACCCTCTTTTACTCGTACCAAGTGGTAAGCTCCTCTAAGATCCAGCTTTGTATATATGCATGCTTTTCTGACTTGGTCCAGGAGTTCAGGGATCAAAGGTAACGGATATCTATTCTTAACGGTGATATGGTTCAGGGAGCGATAATCTATACAAGTTCTAAGGTCTCCTTCCTTTTTTGGAACGAAGAACAAAGCTGAAGAAGCAGGGGACTTGAAAGTACGAATAAACCCATTTGCCAGGTATTGATCCAGGTATTGTCGAAGGTGAAGGTTCTCAAGCTCGGTGAGGGCATAAATTCTACTACAAGGAGGAGTAGATCCAGGTATCAGGTCGATCTGGCAGTCATAAGACCTATGAGGAGGTAGAGAGTTAGCCTGATCCTTCCGGAAAACATCTTGGTATTCTAGGTATTCGGGAGGTAACTGGGGAGTCTCTGAAGAAATTGCTGCCAGTGCAACACCAGGTGGAGGGTGACAAGTAGAGGCACATTCTGGAAACTGGACCGTTCTTGCTCGCCAATCGATCAGAGGATTGTGTTTCTCTAACCAAGGTATTCCTAGAATAATCTGAAACTGAGGGGCCTTGATCACATCGAACACGATCTTCTCATGGTGTCCATCTTGACTTACTAGCGTCACTTCTTGAGTGGTATGCGTTACTGGCCCGGAGGCTATCTCCGTACCATCCACCGTAGTAATGACGTCCTTTACAGCCTTGGGACAAAGAGTTAGATTCATCCTCAAAACCATTTCATGATCCACATAATTGCCGATGGCACCGCTGTCCACGTAAGCTTCAATTGCATGTAATCGATCCGGATTATCAGGGCTAACGAGGACCATAGGTATCACGAAATGCGAGGTCACGGAACTGGTTTTCACGCTCAGCAAGAGGACCTCTATTCTTGTCGGGCGAGGTCGTTTCCCTGCTCAGAGGTGGTAACTTTGGTAACTGCAGCTCCTACTGCCTTCTTGGCAGGTTTCACCGGACAGTCTCGAAGAAAGTGCCCTGAGTTTCCGCAATAGAGGCATAATTGCAACTGTTTTCTCCTTTCCCGCTCCTTTTGTGTTAGAGGACCTTTCAGACCCCCTATTTGCATGGGTTCCCCGGAGTCTACTCCTTTGGAAGGAGTTGGCGGTTTGGAAAATACTCGAGCATCATACTTGGAAAGATCGGCCTTCCTGTTCTGCAGTCTGTGATCTATTTGAACGACTAAGTCTATATAGTCCGAACAATCTTGTGGGGGATTCACTACTTGGGCTAACACATCTTTGAGCTCTCCGCGTAGACCTCTATAAAACAGCGTAATCCTTTTGTCCTCAGGCCAGTGAGTTTCCACTATCAGTCTGTTGAAAGACGCAATATAAGCCAAAAGGTCTTGATTACCTTGTCGCAACGAAAGAAGCTCATTGTCCAAGGCCTGCCCCTGTGAATGTCTTGCGAACAGTTTTTCCATACTGAGCTGAAAAGCTTGAAAATCATGGAGGACCGCATCATCTTGATTTACTAGAGGGATCGACCAGTCTGCCGCATTGCCACTAAGGTACGAAAGCACGAAAGCTACTTTAGCTTGATCAGTTGGAAAGGCTGCTGGCCGGCATAAGAAATGCAACCGGCACTGATTGATAAATACTGCAAACCTCTTTGGGTCACCAGAAAATCGTTCGGGCGGAGCCAGAGGTACATTCCCAGGTAGGTTGATCTGCACTGGATTCATAGAGGATGTAGAAGGAAGATTTCCCCCAGATGCGGGTAACGGGATCTGTCCGGCTTGTGACTGTAGCAATTGTCTAGCGAGATCATCTGTTCGCTCCTTGGAAATAATCAGTTCCCTTCTTAGAGCGTTCGTTTCCTGACGGGCTGCATGCACTTCTGCCCTTAGTTCCCCAAGTAACTGGGCTAGCTGGTCGGTATCCGAGGTTTCCATAGCGCCTGGACGGGAGTTTTGTGGTAGGCTTTGCGTTCTGTAACGCTCACCTGATTCCCGTAGAGGCGCCGGTCTTGACTGGGCGTATACCGTATCTTCAAAGGTGATGTGTAACACACGGCTGGCTCTTTGGGCTGGACCTCTGTGCACTGTATGACTGGCTCGAAGGGTAAGATGTCTGCAGATAGAAAATGTGGGATTAATGAACTGGGTTATTGAATGTCTCTCTCTTCTTCCCTTTCTCTTCTCCTGTAGAACCCCAAAGGTTAACGCTCTCACCTTAGGTAAGTGAATGCCGTGCTCTCCATCTGCCTCGAGGCAGGGTGCTTTAACCAGTTTCTTCACTGGATAAGGGGAGCAGGCCTCTTGACTTCAGAGGACTGCTGTCCGTCGTTTACTGCACGAACGGTAAGTTTCGAGTAATTCTAATGTCTTTAAAGTCTTTAGTAATGATGTCTCTTGTTTTGCAGGGTTTCGGCGATGGCAGGCTGAAGTGAGTTGAAGATGGAGCCCATGTGATGAATAGAAGCGCCTGGAAGCACGTAAGTAAGCGCTTGTTGCCTGCTTCACGATGCGCTCTAACTGTCTTTTTATTTTGCAGGTAGAAGTTCGGGGCGGCTGCAGGGTGCCGGAATACCCACTGGGTTAGATGTGGAAAGGAGTAATGGCACGTGAGTATTAAAGTTCCCCAATGTCTTTAAACGCACCTTGTTTTGTCTTTCAGATGCAGGATGCAGCGCCGAAGGCCTCCGGAGCGTGCGAAGAGTTGGTAAGCTTTTGTCTTTCAGATGCCGGAATGCAGTGTGAAGACCTCCGGAGCGCACGAAGAGTAGGTAAGCCTTTGTCTTTCAGATGCCGGAATTCAGCGCGAGGCGTTGGTGACAGCCGATGGACCAGGTAAGTGAAGAGCTGTCACTGAAGACCGTAATGCTAACCTGTTCTTTCTTGTCTTTATAGGTGTTGCTGAAGACTGGATTCAGAATGGTAAGCCTTTTTCCTTAGGCCCAGGATCAGATGCAGAAGACACGATGAGCGTTCTGCTGCTGAGGATGCAGAATAACGCAAAGCAAGATTCATCCATCGGGTGTGGTTTAAATAGCCTCCTGTAGTGCTTAGGTGTCTCCTTCCACAGCCACGCCTAGGTAAGAAAAGAGTTCCTGCTTTCCAGAAGAGTTCCAGTATTCTGAATCTAGGGAGTGGCTCCTGCCCCACCCAACAGGAAAAGTAGTTCCAAACAGAAGAGGATCAGAGACTCAACTGGCAGGCAAGTAAGCAGCATGGTCTGCTGCAGGTAAGTCCACCCAAGCATTATGAGCCCGGCGCTTCCAGCGCTGGGACTGGGCATATTTATGAGCCTGGTGCCACTGGCGCCAGGACTGGGTCCAAAAGGTCCCAATTGGGACTGGTTGGCACTCGGAACCTGGGTTATGGATCTGCTTCCAAGGGAGTTGGGAAAACCCTGACCTTTTGGAAGCAGAGATCATGACAGTAAAAATATTGTAAATGTATTAACTACCTATGATAAACATTTGGAATCAAAAGAGAAGGTAATGTTTGCTTACTAAGTTCAGAGAGACTATTTTCCTGTGCTGCCTTGTTGTGCTTCAGTAAGAGGTGTTAAAGTGCTTTGTTTACACAAGGTCTACAGTTGTGTTCAGTATTTGGTATAATCCATACTATTGTTTATCCTGTAAACACATTTTATTTTTAGATTTCAAAAGCGATACATGTGTATAAATGTACATTTGGGTTGTATTAATTGTTTGTAATGTTGGTTTATGTATATTGTGTCTGTTTCTGTTAAAAGGAAACATGAGCATTGTGCTATACACTATGGTTTTGGGCTGGGTTCATGATTTTTTTGATGTAAAGTTTAAAAAACAAATGTAATACATTGGTAAAAAACCTGTAAAATTCACTGAACAAACTTTATTAAAGGGATGATTTGGCTAAATTGTACTCATTAAAACCTATAAAATTAACTGAAAAACTCTGTTAAATGGACGTTATGGTTGAGTTGAACTAATAAAAACCTATGAAATTCACTGAAAATAATTTGTTAAAAGGACGTTATGGTTGCAAAGTAAAATCGAAAAAACAGATAAATTGGCCTGTTATGGTAAAGTATGCAACCATAACTCCTGCCACCACTATGCCCTGCTAAGAATAACACTGAGGACATACAAGATGGCATCACAAAGGGCATCATTGATGACACCACTGATGACATCACATATATGAACCTTAATGAAAAGTACCTTCAAGTGGTTCTGTTTAGAATGTTGCTAGCAACATATCAAGAGTGATTGAGGGACCTCTCATGAACTACTACTCCATGTATAAAAAATGTACTTATTTAAACCAAAACATTATATTGGAGTGTTGTTATTACTACAGCAATCTAATAATACATACACATAGGCAATGGCTGCAGCATGGACCATTAAAGTAGAGTATTTTTAATCTGGTAATATTTGCTAGTAGAATCATAAATCCAAGCCAATCAGAATCTTGACTAATGTTAAACTTGGAATTAACAGCTAACAATACAAGAATCCCTACACACATTTGTTAGTACAAACAATACATAGGAAGCCATCAATGCATACACATCTGAGGCACATAGAGGGAAATTCTAGTAAGAAGGAAAGAAAAACCATGACAAGAAAATGACAATAAAATTAGAGTTCAAACAAAATGTCTGAGCAGAACTGCCCAGAATGCAGACACACTCTCCCAATGGATGACCAACCGGTTCCAAAAATTGAAGAATTAGATTGTGAGCCAGTTTGTGAACACGATGAACAGAAATGTGATGAAAGCAGAAATGTAATGAGCACACACTGAAAAGCGCATTAGTTCTGCATTGGAAAAAGTGGAATTGATGCAGAGGAAATTTTAATCTATACACACAAAAAAGATGTACTAAAAAAACTATTTCCTGTAGGGAGAACAATTTGTGCATGGATGTTGACAAAACCAGTCTCAAAGAGACATTTGTAACCAGAAATAGTAACCCCAAAGAAGAGCCAAATATATCGAAAACAACCCGAAATCTTTGCAAAAGCACAAAAAAAAATAGTAAGGTTATTATTTAACATGCAATGAGACTGATAGCACACACAGTCCTACACGTTTTGGGGCTACACAGTGCATGCTCAGGGAAACACCTTCAATTTAGCTGCAAAAAACAAGAACAACAGTGTTGTGTGAGGGTCTGTCATGAATGTACATTCTATAAAAAAGTAACACAAAACATCTACTTAACATTTGTACTTAATAGTGACACAGGGTAAACATAAAAGCACATAGATGGGCACCAACAAGAATTTCAATTAGAGCCAGTTGGGTCCTAGGAGAACTATGGACAAAAGAAATAGAAATCATAAAAAGGCAATAATTCCTAAAAAGTAGAAGTCCCACCACCAAACCTCTGGTGCCAAATAAAGAAATCAAGAATACCTGAACACATGTTAGGGAGAATTCTCCAGAATGGTTCATTTACCTTACCTACTGAGTCACTCAGCAGCATTGCTGGATTTCTACGATTTATATTTTTCACCTGGTAAGAGTGTGAGCCTTTTTTCCCACTCTTACATGTGTTTTGCTGTGTTGTTTAACATTTTTTGTGTTCATAGACTATGGAGCCTCACCTACTCCATAGGCATAATCGTTTTACTGTGTGTTACACAGCACCTTCAGTGCAGTGACACAGGGTTGTCTTTTTGGCTTCCCAACTCCAACTCCATTTTCTGGGACTGACTACTGTCTCCCAGAACATGTGAAGTTGCCATTTACTTTATTAGTCTCTTTTAAAAATCCATAGACCCAGTACAACTATCTTACATAGAATACTGGAAAGGGTTAATACTTATCCCTTTTTGTCTGTTTCTCTTGGAGCATTGTTTTGCTCCCTTTTCATTAAGACTTGGCTGGTGCCTGTGGTAACTAACCTATTGTTCCTACCGCGGTTATCTTAAATAGTCCTGGTACTGTTTTAGGCTATCTTGGTAGCCTCGAACTTAAACCCGCTAGACCATATACATTTTTATACGGTTCCGGCTGGGTTTATTCACCATTTCTTTTTGAAAATGTCTTTCTCGTGTTTTACTCTGCGCGGCAAACCAGGTTTGGTTCCTTTGTCCACCGTCCTTTTCGTGGGCTTCTACACAGAAGCCCTCCTTAGGCGCCTGTATGTCTGGGGGGACAGGATGTGAGGGAGAGGTTTAGGACTCCCTGCACAGGGCCACCTTGGAGACGCATGTGGCACCCTGATCTGATAGGCTGTGGTGACTGTCCCGGCGGGACAGCCATACTGCTTTGTGATTGACAGCCAGACTGTGTGAATGGGGGAAAACTGCATAAAAAGCAGGTCTCTGGGTCTGGAAAGGCAGAGTCACCACTGGAACGAAAGAACCGAACAGGTGCTGACAGAAGAGGACCCCTACAATGACTGAACTGCCCGGTGAAGCCCTGCTGCAGGTCCAAATCTTTGTACTCCAATGACAGGGAAGATCTTCAAGGAATCTTCTCCCCTTGAGCTGGTGGGAACAACCAGTTTACCAAACTGCTCGTCAGGTCTCCCTTCTCTGGTTAAATTCACTGCACAGAGCTACAGTGAACTGGATAGCCAGGAGGAACGGACCCTGCTTGCGTTTTAAGGAGCGCACCTTTTTTTCGTTGCTTTGCTCTGCTGCTGGTTTCTTCCCTGGGCAGTGCAGGACCCTCCAGTCTTCCTACTTCGTGTCAGTCAGACAGTTGCTTCAGGAACCGTGAGCCTGCAGGATCTGCCAGGAACGTCCGCCTCAGCTACAGTTGCTTCTCCCTTTTAAGGTACTGTTCTAATACGGTTGTTTGTTTCATCCAGCCACGGTGAAGGTGTGTGAAACCTTTCACTAATCCGAGAGCTTGTCCTTCTCTACTCTTTAAACTAACTTTTCTGCCGACCAACCCTGTCCGGAACTCTTGGCAAAGACTTAACCACAAACTACCCTGAACTGTGTTTTCTTGAGCAAAAGACTTTTGTCCTTTTGACTTTGGCCCTAAGCCTTTCCGATTTGATTACATCACTGTAGTTCCTCTTTCCAGATTGCCCTGTTTACTTACCTGTTGGTGCTGCTCAATTTTTGTCTAACATTGTCTTTCCTTCCCTTTTAAATTGCTGGAGCGCAATTTTGCTCACACTTCATTTTTGGCCTAATTTGTCCAGAATCTATTGGGTGTGGCGTAGTGTATTAAGAGTGTGATTTTCAACTGCTTTACTTTAATGAAATGTTTTACAACTGATGTGTAAATAAATGTATATTCTTTTACTCAGAAACCTCGAGTCAGTGTTTGTTTGAATCATTAATTGCTATCCTTTGTGTAACTATTGAAACTGCTCACTTACTCTTGAGTTAAGTCTGGCTGCTCAGCCATCGCTACCACTTTACTGTGTAGTACAGGCTTGTACCAAAGGTGAATTTGTACTGTCATTTGTATTCTTAATTGTGTGTGGTGTTCCCAAAGGGTACTGCATATAATTCTGCCTAACACTGGTGGAAGCAGTGAGGATCAAGTATAGTGATTACACTTAGTGTGCTGCTATTACCTTGTATCAACTAACCACAATGCTAAATATCACTAAAACAAGCAATATGAATCATGTCTGATATGGAAAGCTACAGTCAGGAGACCCTCCTTAGTTACACTGTGGATTATCTGAAAAATCTGTGTAGAGAAAGGAATCTCTCATCCAAAGGCAAAACGAATTGATTGAAAAGTTGTTAGAGAAACAAAGGGCCTCATTACAAATCGCCCGGTATGGAAACAACGGTGGCGGTAAACCTGCTGTCACCGTTGTTTCCATGCCGGGCGATCACAACTCCTGCAGGCCTGACCTGGCGGGTTTAACACCGCCCGCCTGCAGGCGGACGAGGAAACACCGGCAGCATTACGAGATGCTGCCGGTGTTTCCATGATCCCCATTCCCATTGAGTCCCATAGTACTCAATGGGAATGGGGATTAACACCATTCTGCCTCTGTGATTCCCGGAAAACCGGGGTTGTAATGCCCCGGTAATTCCGGGAATCACAGAGGCGGAATGGTAATACGAGTCCGGCGGTAACCAGGCGGTTTGCCGCCTCGGTTACCGCCGGACTTGTAATGAGGCCCAATGTCTGGAAGGCAGGTCTGAAATACCTGAGCCTTCAGCAAATGTGGAAAATAATGAGGATGATAATGTGTCTATTATTGATGAGTTAGAGGAAGTAGATGTGTCTCATAAAATAGGCCTCACTGCTCCCTTACCTGTTCAGCAACCTCAACCTTTGTCCACTGGTACCCCTAAAGGTCCTACACTCAGTCCTGAATTCATTGCTCTAGAAAAGATGAGGCTTGAACTGGAATTTAAACGTTTAAATGCTCAAAATGAACAAAAGCATCAAGAACTTAAGGTCAGAGAAATGGAGATGAACCATACCTTAGAAATGAAAAGGTTGTCTATTGAAAATGCTTCTATCCCGGAGTCATCTAGGTCTTCCAGTCCTAAGAGACTGTGTATACCTAAAGAAATTGTGGGTATCTATGAGGTTAAGCTTGATATTTTGGATTGGTTGGCACAGTTTGAATATAACCATGGGATCCAAGGTCTTACAGGGAATCCGTTGCTTTCCTGGCTCTTCTCTAGGCTACCCACTGTTGCATCTGATGTGATAGAGTTGGGGGAGGTGGATAAGATGGATTATGAGTGTGTGAAGCTAGCTTTTATTGCTAGATTTCGGAAGACCCCTTTCCTGAACCTTAAGAGATTTAAGGGCCACAAAGAGCATGATGGTACCCCTTGGGTAACTGGGTATGTGAATGTTTGAAAAACTTAGATGGTTGGGTTAAGGGTTACAGAGTAAACACTTATGAAGGTATGAAACATCTTGTTATGTTGGAGTCAATTTATGCTGCCTGCTCTCCTGAGCTCAGACAGCACTTGGCTGATTCAAAGGAGATATATCCAAAGAGGTTAGCTAAGGCTGATGACTTGTGGGTTGCCAACAGGGCTACTCACAAGGATTCTGGGGCAACTGAGAAGAAGGATGAGGGAAAGCAGCCAAAGAAAGATAACAAGGAAAATTCAAATACCTCCCATCCAGAAGAGGCCCCCAAACATAAACAGGGTAAGCCACATGGGAAACGAAATAGGGCTAGTGAATCATCTGGTGCTCAACCAGAGGGAGGTCAGAACAAACCCCCATTCCAGATAGCATTTGGTAAATGCTATGTTTGTGGGTCATCTGACCATGTCAAAGGAGATCCCAGATGCAAGGGTAAACCTGCACGGATCAGCACTGACTCCTTAGCCTTCTCCCCAGAGGAAGAAGTACAAATGGCTAGTGCCCACTTTGAACTATTTGCTGAAGCACCCTTGGGTCTTCAGGTAACTGTGTCCTTAGAGTCCATGGGTCTGGGTAAGAAACAGAATATGGATGTGTACAACTCCATTCCAGAAAACTCTAGAGGGCATTAAATGGACAGTGTTCTTTTCAATGGCCAGGATACTCCTGCCAGGAGAGACAGTGGGGCCACCAGAACAGTAGTGGATGAAAGCTTTTTTAACCCTGAGATTGTTGCTAAGGCACCCAAAGGTCCCACTAAATTCTCTGGAGGCCCTGTCCAGTTGGTTCCAATTCTGCCAGCTCTCATTCAGTGTAATAATATGACAGTGAGGATTCCTGTCAGTGTCCAGAATGAGGTGCCTGGGAGAGTCCTGTTAGGGAATGACTTAAAAGCTCTCGGAGTAGTATCCAGTACCCCCAGGCCTCCCAGTGAGAGACAACAGAACCAAACCAAATTGGGTAGAGAGGCAACGTTAAGAGACTTCCCTGAGCCTGTGGGAACCTCAACAGAGAACCCCTCTGCAAGCCCTGGTGTGTTCTAAGTGTCTCCTTGTCATATGAGAATGTGCAATCGTGATTACTAACTGAGTTTAACTAAGGCCTTCTGTGGATGTTTCCTTTCTGTACAATAATCCTTGCCATAGGACAAAAAAGAGAATTCCCTTCTCTAATCCTTCCCCTTCAGGAATCACCTGCAAGAAAACCTCTGCAAGTGCTGGATAATTTCACTGGGCGAAGGCTAGGGCGGGAAGGATGGTAGGTTCTTCTTCCCTTTTTGCTTCAGTGGTAGATGGTTCATCAGCTTCTGCAAAACTGAAGGTACCTCTCTCAATATCTTCTGGTTCAACCTATAAAATGGGGAAATAGAGCCCCTTTAAGAATTAATTGTGCAATTTTGTCCCCACAGTGTACTTCAAATGGAATGTTGCCATGGATCTGTAGGAGAACCTTTATGTCTCCCCGGAAAGCGGGATCTATGACACCCGCTAGGACATCTAGACTGAACTTCCAGGCCAGGCCAGGTTTTGGAGGCAATCTTATATAACATCCAGGAGGGGGTATCAAGACTAAGGGCCTCATCACGAGTTGGGCGGTAACGCCGGCGCTATTAGCACCGGTGCTAATAGCCCTACCGCCCACCCCCCTGGCGCTATTACCGCTGGATCACGGGTTTGGTGGAAGGGTTATTGCCTATTCCCCATTGGGCCCATTCGGGAATTCCTAATTCCCCAATGGGGAAAATGTGCGCTATTACCACTGGCCGATATCCCGCCGGCGGTAATTGCACCAAAAATCGGAAATTTTGCCACGTATTTCCCCCCAGCTGACAGCTGGGGGGAAATCCACCAAAGCCATGATCTGGCGGACCCTTAAATGCGGTGGTAATAGCGCTACCGCTGCATTTAAGGGTAACTGCCAGACTCGTGATGAGGCCCTAAGTCTGTGGGAATCATTCCTCTTTTGCCTGGACGGATAGTAGCTTCTCTGCTGCTTCTCTGCTGCTACAGATATCAAAGCTTATGGATAGAGGGGTCTGAGTCTCTATGACTACGCTTCTGGAATTTTAGGGTTCCACGATTTGTCTCCATTTAGTCTTATCCCACCTCTGACACCACATGTAAGGAAAGCATGGTATCAACAGTAAAACAGGCACAAGTGACCACAGCTCAAGGGTGTTTATTGAACTTCAATTGGCTGTGAAAAATGCATATCTAATCCTAAATCTAAAGATGGGAGCAAGCTACGACCATCAAATAATAATATTGCAGTCCTAGTGGTGTCTTGTCAAAATAAAAGGGCCTATACTAAAACAACCATTGCCAATCCTTACCTCTAAATACAAATAGTATAGGAAACAATGTTATGCAAAAGAAAATTGTTCAAGAAATGATGTCAGGATATTCAGCCGTTGGCTTCCCCTCCCACATTTTCAGCACAGGACAAGGCGGCACACTCGAGCTTAGCACAGTCTCTGGCTTCTCTAGCACGAGGGTGCAGTCCAAAACCTCAACATCATGGCCTTCTGTGCCAAAGTCTCTTTGCCATTCAAAGTCTCTTCTTTCAGAGGGTGCTGATGCAACAAGCAAGCAATACATTTGCTTTCCTTTTGGTATTTCACATACACACAATTTTCTTAGGTGATTATCTATTCAGTCGGATCCCCCTATGCCATGCTCAGATCCAATTTAACACAATGTTCTCAGGATATTCATGTATCCAATTTCTCAGGTGATTCACTGTTCACCCAGGATCCCCCTATGCCGGGCTCAGATCTGCTTTGACCCAAAATCTTTAATCAGTCTCCCTCTGCCGGGCTCAGACCAATTCTTCTATCGTAACCCAAAACTTGCTTTAACCCAAAGCTTGCAACTGATCTCCCTCTGCTGGCTTGGACCAACTTTATCTACTTTTTGTAAACTTCCTTTACTGTATCAACATTGAAGACATTCAATTGTGCACAGGATTTTGCTTGGCCCGTTGCAGGACCACTTTGATTCACAATCCTTTGCCACTCTTTCACCTTTGTCAACTCTCAGCTGGATACCTTACAGAGACCTTCGATTGAGCACACACGCAGTGCCAGACCACTCTGTAAAAGGTTTTGTATGTTGATTTCAAAGTTCAATCACTCATCTGCAGTTCGAATGTACTCACGTTGGTTATCCCATGCTTTTCATACAATGGTCGTTGCAGCGCTCGCCATACAATGTTTCTGCTTGCATCCTTGGCTTCAACACAGACCGGTCTTCTATCACTCTCCCCAACTCACCGGCTTTGTTGATTTCACTGATGCTGCTTTGTTGTTGGAGCCAAGTACAGTACCACAGCAGCTAGCGATTCTTCCCGCCTTGATTATCGATGCAGGAGGGACCTGGGTACCTCCGACACATAATGCAGGATTCTTCAGCCTGGTTTCCTGGTCTTATGCTTTCTATTTTCAAGGCTTTGTGAAAGTAACGGTTCCTTGTCGAAAAGGTCAAGGGAACTTCTCTCCTTGCAATCCCCTTCTGTTTCGCTGTCTGTCTCCTCTTGTTAAACTGCCATCTAGGAACTGCTGTTTTCTTGTGTGCTTTGCCTCGTTCAAAATGTGCTCTCGTGATCAGCCTATTTTCCGTGTGGAGAAGTGTATTGGAAGTCAGGTGTGTGTGATGGTCAGCAATTGCCTGACCTTGCTTGACCATTGTATTGGGACACGTCAGGTATACAGCGCAGGCGTTAGTCCATTTTCTCTCCTAAAGGGCTGTCTAAGAGAAAGGGTTTGTGTTGTATAAGGGGTGTTGAGTTCCTAAATATCCTACCTTGTAGGATGGGATAATGGTGGTACAGGGAAGGGGATACTGCATCTCACCATCCAGTGTCCCATTCTCACTCCCCAAAAACCCCTCACCCTGGTGATCCTCCCACACTGGTCCACCCCCAGGAACTAGATCCAAAAGCGATGGCCGTGTCCTGGCCACCTGGATGCCAGATCCCCAGGGACTAGTGGGTGAGACACCTTCTGGTTTCTCACACATACTAAATGTTGTATGAAGTGTTTTACTATGAGTACAATTTTATTTAGAATTAAATAGTTATATTTACTTGATGAGAAATAAAGATACACATTTTACAGTAGATTCATGCTTTTTTAACAACACATGTTTTACTATTATAACAACATATATTTGTTTTAAAGGATACAACATTTATTTTTGGGGAACGCAAAGAAATTACAGCAAGCGTAAGTGGGGAGGCTGATAAACAAACTTGACTGAAGAGAAAACATCATAAAGAGCATCACCATAAAACTTTTAAGTAAAAACAGCTTTCATCAAAACAATAATTTAAAACTAAACTATTGACATACATCAAAACAAAAGCACAAATGTGCTTTGTTATTTCATACCAGCAGGAAAACAAAAGCCTGAAAGCAAACCTAAAAAAGTAATTATCCCATAAGGTATAGCACCATACACATTCAAGCAAAAAAGAAGACCAAAAGGAAAAGTAAACAGAGACATTGTTCTCCTTCAATAAACTATAAAAAGGGAAATCGAGTATACTTGTCTAACAAACACTACTTTTCTAAGCAACCATAACTCGTGCCACCACCGTGCACTGTTAAGACTAACACCCAGGACATGAAAGATGACATCACAACATAAACACCTACAGATTGTAATGCATCATGTTGGCAAGTATTCATATACTCCTAACGCATTAAACGTATACACACCAACAGCCATGTAAAAGTGTACTACAAATCTTTTCCATCAACTGTTCTTCACTTTTACAAATTGTTACAGACCTTCTGCAAATGCACGTACACATTTCTTAAATTTCAATAAAACGCTCCTAAAAGCAACCATTTTTGACTGCTCACCAATTTTATTAACTTGTTCTATTACAAATATAACCCCTCTCTCCTAACAGTAGTTTTAGTATCAACGAAATGAAGTCAAAGCAAGACCTGTTTCAGTAATAGGAGAAATAACATCAGATGGAGCTGCTGTTGTTTGCAGTCTGCCTTTTCCGGTTCCGGGAAATACAGTAATGCCACGTGACCAGGTTGTGTGGCTATCTATTCCCTTTGTCCTGCTGCATGCATCCGGTCCTGCTGCCCTTCCTTTCTTATTTGTTATCAATGTTCTCATCGCCGTACTCTCTCAAGTCCTTTCTCACCCATGACTTGGCTCCTCAATGCCGCCGCACTTTGCCCACGCGTTCTGCTAATTTCATGTGTTTGTCACATAATGAAAATCTAATTCTGGTAGAAATAAACCATTAACTCATCCAAGCTGATTTCCGACCTTTACTATCAGAAACAGAGAAGCTGGTCCAAGGACAGCTCACATGTGCTTTGACAGCCTGGGCGTCTGCATTTTGATTTGCTCAGCAGAATAATTACGGTGGTTGCTGTGGAGTTGTTAACTGAGATCTGATGGACGGTAGGGCCTCACTGCAGCGGTTGTCATGTGGCCATGATGCTCGCAGCACCTTGCACATTTTCCACATTTCCCTGCTCCTTCTAATTCAAGGGTATTCCTCCCATGTATGCATTATTCTAAGGAGTGCCTCTATCACTTGTCCAAGATGTATTTTAGTGTTTTACATTATGAAAAGATTTAACATATTGGAAAACTGTAAGCATGGAAACACATACTGAATAGCTAAGTCTGTGATCAGTTACACACAGGATGGAACATCTGCTGGTTCAAATGAATCGACAGTGTTTCCTGGATAGAAAGTGTGCAGTTCGAGAATAGTAAAATGTTGACTGGAATCCTGGTGAATATCGATTCATGGAATTTTGTGCACGGTGCAAGGTACTTTCTCTGCTGAAAAGTGACATTGCACTGCCAACACGATTCATGGAACTGTGCAAAGTGTATTTTCGCAGTGCAAAGTCAGTAGTCACTTTATAGCAGTGCAAAGTCATTTTTTAGCAGTGCAAAGTCCACATTGAACCGTGCAAAAGATTCCATGAATCAGGCAACCATGTGATCGCGTTTGCAGATGGGGAGAATAATGTGGGAACAGACGTCCTGCCATCTTTCTCCTCATCTGCATGTGAAAATGGGATGATTATCTGCCTGCCGTGTGCTGCAGACACGCGGATAATAGGCAATACCGTTTCTCAGCCAGCAGATACCTGGAGATTCCACTGCAAGCAGAATCTCCAGGTATTGACAGGATACCCATCGGGGTATCTGTGCTGCCCGTCACCTGGTTCAGTTGCCTCAAATACCCTTTGTGAGGCGATAATGGCCACATACATGTTTATATGAGCAGAAGAGGGTGTATGGAATGGTCTTTGGGCCTAATTCATGGAACTTTTCGCACAGTGCAAAGTCACTTTGCAGCGTGCTAAAAGTTCCATGAATTAGACCCAAAGCCTTAAAGCTTGATATCTCCCTAGGAGTCGGTGCTCCTGGTATTACCCACATGGAAAGAACATGAAGATACAATGCACAGGAGAGGCCTCTTCAGGGGACAATGGGGGTCATTATGAGTTGAACAAAGTTATGGCAGAAAAAGTCACGAGTCCACAGCGCTTATACAGTGATTAAGAAAATAAACAGCAAGGCTGCGAGTATCTGGGTGGTGTGGGTGTATTGCCAATACACATCCACAGGAATAGTTGAAGAAAAACAAAGATGTTCCCAGTCTCACTGCGCCAAGAAATTATAATTAGTTGTTTGTGCAAAGAAAAGCCTTTATTGTTTGTGCGAAGAGAAGCCTGACACGTGTTTCAAGCTGTGTACAGATTTTCATCAGAGGCTTAGGTTGCAGCAATAAGAACGCCACATTTATTGCAATGGTAACACGAGTAGACTGAAACAAGCGGTCATTGAGCTTTCCGCAACTGCAAGGCATTTTGAGAACTGTATCTGGCATTGTCCTACTCTAAATGTGGAGTTCTTATTACTGCAACCTAAGCCTATGATGAAAAGCTGTACACAGCTTGAAACACGTGTCAGGCTTCTCTTCGCACAAACAATAAAGGCTTTTCTTTGCACAAACAACTAATTATAATTTCTTGGCACAGTGAGACTGGGAACATCTTTGTTTTTCGTCATTATGAGTTGGGCATTAAGGGAATACCGGCACTGGTAAGGAGACCGGTGCCGGTAATCCCTTACCGCCCAATTCCATGGTCCCTTAGCGGGAACCGTAAGGAACTTGTGGTCTGACCACACGTCCCTTACAGGTCCCACTAAGGGACCAGGGCGCTAATAACGGGCTTGCTTGTTGCAAGTCCATTATTAGCGCCCTCCCCATTCCCAATGGGGAATGGTTTGTTCAATGGGGACTTACCGGTCCCTCCTGGGTCGTAATGCACCAGTAAGTTCCCATTGAACAAGACCGGTGCCGGACCCAGTATTGGAGGCAGCCATGGAGCAAATAGCGCCATGGCTACCTCCAATCTCGGAATGAGGCCCAATCTCCCAGGAATAGCACAGGGCAAAGCAGTGATTCCATGATCAGTGGAGTCTCTTCATTTCTCTGGGGCCAAGTGGTGGCAGGAGAGGCAGGCGCGGAGGTTTATAAGGCTCAAGGCCTCTCGGATATGATGCTGTGCAAGTGATCTGCCACAAGAGACCTTGTACGGTGTGCATTGCCTGCTACAAAACCGCAGCACCATAACATGACACCCAGCAGAAAGCATCATGGGGGTATCCTCATTAGGCATAAACACATGTAGTTGACTGTTTGTTATGTGGTAAAGGATGCATCTGGAACCTTCGGTTCCCTGGCAAAAGGAATGGATTAGGACGCCAAAGGCCCGTTTACAGAGCAGGCCTTTTTGTAAAATGCTAAGGATAAACCCTTAGGTACACTGCACTTACTCTTTAAACTTGGTTTGGAAGCAATTCTCGGTATGGTTGTTTTTATGTCTAGTGCATCTGTCATAGAATTTTGATGAACAAGCTTCCAATGTGTGAAATGGTGCAAAAACCTGTGCCATGCACGATGGTAGAAGATTGACTCAGCTGGGTGTGCGAGCACTGCTTGAAGATGTTTTTTAAAGCAATTTTGACAGAATGTTGACTTTTCTTCCTTTAACATTGAAGATTCTAGATGATTTTTCCGTTTACAAACACAACTGTGTACTAGAGTTACACGCAAACTTGGAAAGCAGGATTAATATACAATTGTACATCCAAGGCTATATTCTGCTGATGCAAGACGTAATGTCAAGATGTCTTCACTAGATGTTTTTATTATCATACCCAATATCCCTCAACATTTTGGTACTGGCGCTCATTGCACCTCTTTCACTCAGAAAACTAGCATTTGGGAGTTTTTCTATTAAACATGGCGATTGCAGTAGCAGTGACAACAGAGGATTACAAAATGTGATGAGTAGACTAATAAGAACGTTCGAGAGAAAATGTGTTGGGAGAGAAAGAACAGCCTAAGAACGATCTTCCACATTGATTGTAGCTGGTTACTGATAGTGCAGATGTAAGTCACATGGCCATCCATCGCAAAGTCTTCTGAGCTACACAGAGGGTCCGTTTCTGTGCTGTGAAAAAAAGGGGTGGAAAGATCACATTCTCTCCTCCAGTTTCCAGAACCATCATTCTGAGGTGGGTGGACGGATTGGAGGGGAGCTGTCATAATTCCAGCGGTGAAATGTCATAAAATCAGTTTAATTAAGAGGATTTCTAAAAAGTCTGACACTTTCTTATTCACTAAAGGCGTGTTGAGCATTCAGTAAAATTGAAAAGTGGTGTTGCCACCCAGGGAAAAGCCTAGTTTTTAAAGGGAAAACTTGAGTAGAAGGGCTCTGCGAAGGAGAATGCCCTTGCTTTGTCTGTCCTGAATTAATGTTAGTCACTATGGCTGTTGTCAGGTCATAAATCAGGTACATGCAAAAGTGGAGACTTTAATGCCCGCAGGCGCATTCTTAGTTTTAGAAAAATCCCATTTTATACACAATTGGCACGCTGCACACATCTTGTGACTGGCTGTGTGCGTCCGATACATTCTTATAACTGTTCTTTTGTAAAGCGCTTAATACCAGAGAGGTTTCCAAGAGCGAAATCGGGATTTGAACCTGTGTTGCTACGTATTGTCTTGCTTCAAAGACAAATCTGTTGCACCTGAGCTATCCTTCCGGCCCATTTGATAAGATGCTTTTAAGAAAATTGCTGTTCCACCATGGAGCAACACTTTTCTTTTGTTGCAGGCACCTCCAAATCGGGGCCTGAGAGCCTGTGCCAGTTTATGGATTGGTAAATGAATGAGCGGGCAAATGGTTCTATGCTGTTAAATTGACCTCTGGTCGATTTAATTTTGGTCACCATGGTTGACCACACCCTTTTTTCATTTTATGGGGCGATTTCTCCATACCTCTCTCAGCCCCCTATCCTCCCATCTTTGCCTCCCCAGCTATAATCCAAACCTATAAAGTGCGGGCCAAAAACAATCGACCAAACAGAGGTCAATTTATCAACTGCTTCCCTGCATAAACACTTCAAGGGCGCATAAACCCCCCTGTTGATATGATAGTCAGGTATGTACAAATATAGTAAGCAGGACATTGGCTATGCAAGACAGAAATTAAAGCAATTTGTTCTAGTATTGAACGCAAACAAGGAGAGTCCACAATACATTACTTTAGAAACAGGATGTGAATTTGCGTTTGAAAAACAACCGCCGACTGCTGAGGATGTTCAGTCATCAGCCACCAGGTATCCTCTGCTGAAGAGTTGTCCTTCTATTAGTCATTTATGTAAACATTTGTTTGCAGTGCCCAAGACCCAGTAGGTATCAAAGACCTAGTTCAGTTACAGTAGAAAAGCAATATATGAGAAAGTCAAAGCGTCAAATGATACAGACTTTGGCAGCGGTGAGGAGTCGGTATCAACTTAGTTAAACATGTTGAAGAGCTAGGTCTTTGGCAGCTTTTTGAATGTTGAAAGGGAGGGCTTGTTTCTGATAGTTGCGTGGAGCGAGTTCCACAGAGTTGGGGCAGTGACTCCAAAACTGGCCTATTTTTTGTTGAACCTGGGGGTTTGTAGAGTCAGAGCATGTGAGGATCGTAGGAGGTGGGTAGGAGTTTTTAAGTGTAGGCAGGGGTTGAGGTATGCTGGAACAGTTTTGCGGCTGCAGCGGTGGGCAATGGTGAGTATCTTAAAGTCTCTGCATGCTCTGATGGGGAGCTAGTCGGTGTCCTTTCTGGCTTGAGTAATATGGTCAGTACGTTTAAGACACAAAGCTGCTCTGAGGGTGTCATTCTGACCTACTGGGTGATACGTCAGTGCTCATTTGTTGTGAAGCACCAAAAGAACAACGTGGGTAACTCAATGATGGTTGGAGTGGAACTGTGGCTCCACAGGCAGCACTGAGTGACTGCAAAAACTGTGCAGACCTCGTATCTACTTTTCCAGAATGGGCACAGAGAATTGGCCAGCAACAAGCATCTCCCAGATTGGGCCAGCTATGCCCAGTTCTAATCTGGGCAGGTTTTTGGGTTTCCATCACGACAGAAGAACACATGTTGAATTGTCTGGGGTTGTATTGGTCACTGTCCATTCGAGGGCAGGGATTAAAGGACGTTAGCACCCTCAGCAGGGAGCTAAACAATCAGGAGGCACGGAAGACGGGTTGACACTGCTAGTATTATCCCGCGTTCCAAGCCACCTGATGGCCGGTTCCCCCGGCATCTTCCCCACACTGACCCAGCATTTATTTTTCACCCTTAGCCAATCCCACTTACATAATCGCTGCAGCGGCAGGACCCGCCTCTGCAGCTCCTGTCCCCGCTCATTTGGCCACAATGGAAGTGGAAGAGGAGCCCCACCTTTCTATTCCATGGCGACCATGTTGGTATAGTATTTTCTCTCTGGTTCATTAGCACCTGTGTAGCGAACTAGAAGGGAAGCTAATGGCGATAAATCGTGATGTGGCCGGCCAACCCTGCAGGTAAAAGCCTGCCACCTTCGTTACTGTCCTCCTCCTCTGTGGAAACCACCAATCTGGATGGCTCCACACCATCTTCCGCCGTTGCAAGCCCCTGTGGGGGTTCACCCACCCCTTCCGCTGCAGCCGTGGGGGCATCCCCGCTGCTTTGCTCCACAGCGCCGTCTACGCCCTCTTCTTCACTTGCCGCTGTGTAGAAGGAGACATAGACACGGGTGGAGCACGCACGTGATCACGAAGAGCACGGTGCCAACGTGGCCCAGTTGGGAGTGGCCATGGTCAGGGGTTTCGTACATGTGTCGGCCACTCTGGCGGCCCTCTCCTCCTCTGTGGAGACTATGCGCCAGTCGTTCTCCATGCCGTCTTCCGGCCCAGATTCCACCAGGGCCCCCTGTGGACCTGCCCTGACCAACGCAGCCAGCTCGGTGGGGATCCCAGCCCTGCCACAGTCGGGAGTCGGAGGTCCAGCAGGGGTGGACACACCAGCAACTGGACACCAGCAGATGGAGGATGTGACGGCATCACCACGCAGGGCACGTGCATGACGGCGTTGGTGGATTCCATCAGCCTGGATGCCGTCGTGCTGGCAGAGGCAGTTGAATCGGAGGCAGCGACAGGCTCGACGTGGGAGGCATCATGGCTCGGGGACATCTACATCAGAGGGGCAGGCATCGGCCGGAGGGCAGGAGGACCCTGGAATGGGAGTGTCTTCCGTGTGGCAGCGTTTGGGCCAGCAGATAGGTGCGGAGCGGGGGCGGGCGGAAGAGGCATGGTTCACAATGGGCAGGGCGGAGAACTCCATGCGGAGGGCCCTGAGGCGGGCCGAGTGCCTCTAGGCAATCGGATTTGGAGGAGAGCATGTCGTCGTCCCTGCGGAACCTCGGGGCCATGGAAGTGGACCGCCTCCGGGATATCGAACAGGAGTTCGATGATGCCCTGGCCCGGGACACCACGGAGTGAGCCGCTGGACTTGCCCGCCGCCATTGTATATAGTTAGTTAGTTAGGGCCTCATTACATGGAAGGCGGAGGACCAAGGTGCTATTAGCACCTTGGTCCATTCCGGTAAAATACCGGCACCGCCTTGGTAGAAAGGGGAATTACCGCCCCATTCCAAGGTAGGTGGGGCAGTAATTCCCGCTTCCACCACTGCCCTTCCCCATTCCCATTTTTGCCCCATAGGGCATAATGGGAATGGGGAAGGTGCTAATTTTGCTTTGCCGTAATTAGCACCAAGGTCCCTTAGCGGGTTGGTTTTTAACGCCTGCAAAAAGCAGGCGTTAAAGCACCAACCCGCTAAGGGACCTCGTAGTAAGGTGGTAATGGTTAACGGTCACCGTTACCCTTAACGGTGACCGTTAACCATTACCGCCTTCCGTGTAATGAGGCCCTTAGTGTTAGGTTTCCTTTGTTATTTTTTTCTTTTGGTTGCGCTTGGACTATGCACCACATTTTTGTATATAGTTTTTTTCTTAGTTATTAGTTTTTGGTAGGTTTCATTTAGTTAGTTGGGCTCATGGACACTGGATTGTTCATTTGTACATAGTTCAACATTGGATTTATCTTTTCCTGATTATTTTTAGTTTCACCATGGAGCAATGGTTTTGTTTATGGTTTTTCCCTTGGATTACTTTTTTGGACTTTGATTTTGGACTACATTTATTTGGATTCTGATTTCTTGTTTTTGATTTCAAAAGGGACATGCAGGTTTCATTCTTTTCATTCCCACTGTTGTTTTTTTCATTTTATTCCCATTCATGTTTTTTTAAATACATTTTTTGGATTCATTCTTTGATGTGTGGTATCGTCTCATTGGTTTCATGCATGTCATGATATGGGTTTTCACATTCACTTGCAACCATTGTGTGTGTGTGACGGACATGTGTTCATTTACATACTTTAGATTGGGGGTGTATAATGTAATTGCCTTTTCGATGTGGGTGGATGGGATACTTGGTTGGGCCTTTTGGCTGGGGAGGCTGGCCATGACAGCCATGATTGAGGATTGTCAGGACCTGGGTGCAGGGGGAGATGAGTGGGGGCCTGCTGGCAGGTGCCCTGCACTGCTGGGGGGTGGGGGTGCAGGGGGACATGAGTGGGACATGAGTGGGGGCCTGGTGGAGGGTGCCCCTGGATGCAGGGGGGTGGGGGTGCTGGGAGACATGAGTGGGGGCCTGGTGGAGGGTGCCCCTGACTGGTGGGTGGTGGGGGTGCTGGGAGACATGAGTGGGGGCCTGGTGGAGGGTGCCCCTGGATGCAGGGGTGTGGGGGTGCTGGGAGACATGAGTGGGGGCCTGGTGGAGGGTGCCCCTGGATGCAGGGGGGTGGGGGTGCAGGGGGACATGAGTGGGGGCCTGGGGAAGGGTGCCCCTGGATGCAGGGGGGTGGGGGTGCTGGGAGACATGAGTGGGGGCCTGGTGGAGGGTGCCCCTGGATGCAGGGGGTGGGGGTGCAGGGAGACATGAGTTGGACATGAGTGGGGGCCTGCTGGCAGGTGCCCTGCACTGCTGGGGGGTGGGGGTACAGGGGGACATGAGTGGGACATGAGTGGGGGCCTGGTGGAGGGTGTCCCTGACTGGTGGGGGGTGGGGGTGCTAGGAGACATGAGTGGGACATGAGTGGGGGCCTGGTGGAGGGTGCCCCTGGATGCAGGGGGGGTGGGTGCAGGGGGACATGAGTTGGGCATGAGTGGAGGCCTGGTGGAGGGTGTCCCTGACTGGTGGGGCGTGGGGGTGCTGGGAGACATGAGTGGGGGCCTGGTGGGGGGTGCCCCTGGATGCAGAGGTTGGGGGTGCTGGGAGACATGAGTGGGGGCCTGGTGGAGGGTGCCCCTGGATGCAGGGGGGTGGGGGCGCTGGGAAACATGAGTTGGATATGAGTGGGGGCCTGCTGGCAGGTGCCCTGCACTGCTGGTGGGTGGGGGTGCAGGGGGACATGAGTGGGACATGAGTGGGGGCCTGGTGGAGGGTGTCCCTGACTGGTGGGGGGTGGGGGTGCTGGGATACATGAGTGGGACATGAGTGGGGGCCTGGTGGAGGGTGCCCCTGGATGCAGGGAGGTGGGGGTGCATGGGGACATGAGTTGGACATGAGTGGGGGCCTGGTGGAGGGTGCCCCACAGTGCTGGGGGGTGGGGGTGCTGGGAGACATGCGTTGTTGATCAGTAGTGCAAGGTGACATGTGGCTTGGCTGGGGGGCATGCCCATGGTGGATGGGCTGCCTGCGGGACATGAGCAGGGGTGCAGGGTAGTCCCCTGTGGTGTGGGCTGCCTGCAGGGGCCATAGAGGGTGTAGAGGGAACACCTGGGAGGACCCACACAGGCAATTCATGTGTGAAACTTCCCGCACACCCCTGAAAATCACGTACCCTGCTGAATTCGCGTGTGAGACTTCCCGCGCACCCCTGGAACACATGTACCCAGGACAATCGCGTGTGGAACTTCCTGCGCACCCCTGAAATACACGTACCCTGCTGAATTCACGTGTGAGACATCCCGCACACCCCTGGAATACACGTACCCAGGACAATCGCATGTGGAACTTCCCGCGCCCCCCTGAAATACACGTACCCTGCTGAATTTGTGTGTGAGACTTCCCACGCACCCCTGGAATACACGTACCCAGGACAATCGCGTGTCGAACTTCCCGCGCACCCCTGAAATACACGTACCCTGCTGAATTCGCGTGTGAGACTTCCCGTGCACCCCTGAAATGCACGTGCCCTGATGGAATCGCGTTTGAAACTTCCTGTGCACCCCTGAAATACACGTACCCTGCTGAATTCGCGTGTGAGACTTCCCGTGCACCCCTGGAATACACGTACCCAGGACAATCGCGTGTGGAACTTCCCGCGCACCCCTGAAATACACGTACCCTGCTGAATTTGTGTGTGAAACTTCCCGCGCACCCCTGAAATACATGTGCCCTGATGGAATCGCGTGTGAAACTTCATGTGCACCCCTGAAATACACGTACCCTGCTGAATTCGCGTGTGAAACTTCACGTGCACCTCTGGAACACACGTACCCAGGACAATCGCGTGTGGAACTTCCTGCGCACCCCTGAAATACACGTACCCTGCTGAATTCGCGTGTGAAACTCCCCGCGCACCACTGGAATACACGTACCCAGGACAATCGCGTGTGGAACTTCCCGCACACCCCTGAAATACACGTACCCTGCTGCATTCGCGTGTGAAACTTCCCGCGCACCCCTGAAATACACGTGCCCAGGACAATTGCGTGTGGAACTTCCCGCGCACCCCTGAAATACACGTACCCTGCTTTATTCGCGTGTGAAACTTCACGCGCACCCCTGAAATACATGTACCCAGGACAATCGCGTGTGAAACTTCGCACGAACCCCTGAAATACATGTTCCCCGCTTGGCGTTTGCTGTTTGGCAGCCCTGTGAACTGGTCCAGGGTTAGCGCAGACATTTGCGATGAATTGGGGATTTTGATGGCTTTTCCTTGCACGAGGGCGTTCTTGGGGGCGTAACTGGCGCTGCTGCAGGGTCGCTGCGCCACTCTGCGCCACGGCTAGTTTTGGAGGCTAAAATCCATGAATACAATGTGCGATGAAATGGATTTTATCGCACGCGGCTGGCGCAGTGTATCGCACGGGGACACTGTGCGCCAGCCGCGTGCGCCACTTTTGTGCGAAATTCTATGAATTACCATGAATATCTGTTCATGCAGGATGTTTTCATCAGATAAAAGTACACACAAACAGCTGTTTATGACAGGCGAAATGCTCTATTTTATTGTTGCTTCTTGATATTGGTCATTTTTGTATTTTACTCCTCTATTAGACAGAGGATGTGGAATCGGTGTAAGAAGCCACAGTTTTACTTGATGAGCATGTTTACAGACTAAGGGGAAACGAGATAAGGATACAAAAAATGTGTGTCTGCCTCTGCCCTGCACTAAGTATTTTGTCTCACGGGGTTGCACAGGAAAATCTGTACTGCCAATGAAAAAAAGAAAATATAGACTAAAGGAACAGGGGCGTCATTTCACCAAAATGCCATGGGTAGCGGAAGTGACATCGCATGACCCTTGACCTCTGATGACATCACAAGAAGTGATGTCATTTGACCCCACCCCAAAGTGATATCATGGGAAGCGTTGGAAAAAAACCTTTCACCGCTTGAAAAACAGGAAGAGGCATTACATAGCATTGTTCCTAAGCACACTACGAACAATATGGTTACAATATCACTATACTGTGATATATATTTCATACAAGAATGGATCACCATGTGTATCGTTAATATAAGTGTGTATAGGCCCATATTATCACATTACTGTGAATGCAAGCAGATGTCCATGGCCAAATGATAATGATGTGCTATTATATAGCACTTCTTAAGCACTTTATGTAGAACAAATATACATACAATATCACCAAACCTGTGTTGGTACTCATTTATCGCGACCTCAGAAGGATGAAAGGCTGAGTTGAGTTGTTTAAGAACAGACTAAATCAGTGACTCACCCCCTGAAGTGTGCCTGAAATAAACATTGAATGAGTGTAGCAATTGGTGTATAGAATTCTTGAGAGACAAATTATTTGGTATTCCCATTCTTTCTTATTTAGGGTCACTGCTGAAAGTGTTAGACTTGTGGAACCCCTGTTCTTTAAAAGGAACATTTTTTTAAGAGGCCTGAAAAAGAAAGCCAGACACTCCAGAAGCAAAGAGCCACATGGCACTGGCCAGAGCCCAGGACCTTGCATTAAAAAAGAAAAAAAAGAAAACAAGTTTTTTTTTTTTTTTTTAGGGGTTGCAAGGGAGACCACAGGGGTAGCCAGGCAGACATCAGGGGTCACAGTTGCAACAACCCTTGGAGACCTCTAAATGGCGTCCCTGTACAGGAATCTCCACAATTTTCGTCAGTGGCACTTGAAAAGTAATGATTTACATATTCCCATGTTAATTTAGAATGGCAGTTTATATTTGAACAAAAATGTGTTTGAAGCATGTAGCACTTCTTCAGAATACCAATTCAATAACAATTATTAATATCTGAGTATTAAAGGCACCGGGCATCTTACCTGGCTGGTAATATCCCGCTAGATAATAGGCCTGCAAACGAATAAAGCATGGACATTCACTAAGGGCTTTGGACCATTACAGGGTGGATAGCCCCCACCGGAGGCCGTACATGTTGTATATCACATTTCAATGCTCGGAAAGCATGATCTTTGGAAAATATGACTGCTAGACAAATAAATATAGTCCAGAGATTTCTTTTTATGCACAAAGATTATTCAAGCACAGCAGTCCAAGGCTACCCCCTCTGCCCGTGTACCCACGGTCAACCCCCTGGGAAGGCAAAGCGGATTTATATACTAACAACCTCTATGTACTTATATATGAAAAAATATCACGAGCAACACAAATTATAATAGCTTTATCAATATCACCTTTGGGTGTACCAGCAGCTATGGTCTGTACACCTTGTCAAACTTGTTAAACTCCCTTACTGTGCTTGGGCCTTTACCTCAGCCTTCAAGGTCCATAACACCCAGTATGGGCCTCAAACCAGGTCTGGAAAGCTTAATTAGCACCCTGGCATGCCGCACGATATGTAAGTAGTTTTTTCTTCTGTTTTTTCAAATGTGTTCCTTTCATGAAAGAATTGCAAAACTAAACAAAAGATATCTGCCATGAAAATGAGAAACAGGTGCTCGAGACTGAGCCCCTTTTTGCTTTCAATGATTGGACTAGAATGGTTGGAGATATGACCTTTGTGGAAGATTTGGATGACAGCAGGCCAACGAGGAGGCGACTGGCTGTACGGGGCAGGTGCCAGAGTTGGCCCCGAGGAAGCAGGGCGGGGTGAGAAGAGGTTTCAGGGGGGCAGTTTCGGGAGGGTGACAGTAGTAGAAATCACATGGGAAAGCAGCAGTCAACTCCTTCGAAAAGTGTGCCTTCATTGCCAGATTCAGGACACCATATGTGGGGGCTGATTGTCTGACCCCCCATGTCAGGTGCTAATTATAATTCTGAGGACATGACCACAAATCTAATCAGTGATATGTGAAACTAATGACCCATGCATTGTAAATAAATGTATGTGGATAAGGAGGTTATTGTTTAGGCAATAAGCCCAGAGACTGTGGGCCATTACCGCATAAGGTAATGCCGCTGGGTCCCATAGTTCTGTCCACCACTCCGAAGACTTCTTCATTGTGCCCGCAAATTCGACCACATCTGACCCTCCATGCAGACCTTCATTGTCTCCCTCTCCCGGCTGGGATCCTATTCAAAACTGCTTGCACCGTTTACCAAACAGTCTTGAACACACCAACATACCTGGGACCAGATTACAGAAACTTTGCACCGGTGCAAGTGCAAAGTTTGCACGGTATTAGCACTAGGGCAAAGTTTGCCCTATTTTTAAAAACACCGGGACTCATTAAAAAAAGTTGCAACATGACAAGGGCAGTTTGGCATATTAAAAGCACCAGGGCTAAAATTGCCCTGGTGCCAAAAGATACATTTTTTATGCATTTTTGCATCAGGCAAAGTTTGCCCTAGTGCTAATACCATTCCGTATTAGCACTAGGGCAAACTGTGCCCTGGTGCAAAAATGAAGTGAAAATGCCTCTTTTTTGCAGTAGGGCAATTTTTAGCTCTGGTGCTTTTAATATGCCAAACTGCACTTGTCGAGGTGCAATAGTTTTTTAATGTGTCCCAGTGTTTTTAAAAATAGGGCAGACTTTGACCTAGTGCTAATACTGTGCAAACCTTGCACTTTCACCGGTGCAAAGTTTACGTAATCTGGCCTCTGGTGGGTAAAAGTGACACCTCTTTTGGCTCTTGCACCGCCCATAGCAAATCTATCGAAAGGTTGGTGTCAAAGCTAGCCCGCAAAGCGCCACACAATCCTTCCCCTACAACATCCGACACTTTGGAACTCAGTGGCATTGCAGGATCAGTCTGCAAAACACTAAAAATGTCGCTCTTCCATCAAGACCTCCTGCATATCTAAATCCACATTTTTCTGCCCTTGCGTCAAATATATTGGACTACTGTCGAAAAACGCTATGCTAAAAGGTAGCTTGCACATGCTGCAAAGCTCTCCACAGTTCCCAAGCTAGGTTTGCGCTTTAGGCTATTAAATAAAAGGAAAGAAACATACAAGTCAGGGCAGACATGGTGGGAGGGAGTATATCTTTGCTTCACAACAACCAAGTGGGAAAGCCTCATATGTCGGTTGAAATGGAAGAGTGAAGCCAATCTGCACTCTTAAGGCAAACAGCTATGTTGTTTTAAATGGAGTGCCACTAAATAGAGTGTCCTCTTGTGAATAAAGAATGGAATAGTAGAATTTGGGGTATACATGGTGGAAAAATATGTTAATAAGGACAGCAGCGCAGAAACATAGTATTGCTTGCTGTACATTTTATTTGCCCTAGAAACACTTTTTGTATTAACATGTTGTAGTGTAACATCAGTGAAGTCACTAACTGAGATGTCATGGAGGATCAAATGTCATATGACATCACTTTCAGTGTTGTCATCAGGGTCAAAGGTGCCATTTTGATGAATTCACGTCACTAGCTCGAATGATCATTCTTCTTCCTCCGAGAACCGTGACCAAGCATGAAACCCTTACGACTCCTTCTGTAGGCTTACTCATGAACCTTTGCAGAGTACAGTTTGCCATCAGTCAGGCCTCGTTGATACCAGACCCACGGGTGCTCCTGGGTGTGGACTTTGAGAAGGCTTTTGACTCGGTGGGGTGGGCTTCTCCATAGGATATCATTGTTCAGACGAGATTTGGAGAGGGTTTCATGTCATGGTTTAGGCTGTTGTATGAGTCCCCAGACGCGGTGGTACGAGTTAATGGTGTGTCTTCCAGGGTCTTTAACTTAGGACGGGGCACCAGGCAAGCTGCCCCCTCCCTGCCTGTTGTTTACGCTGGCCATAGAGCCACTAGCCATCAAAGCTAGGACTGCGTCGGAGTGAGCTGGATTTACGTGGCCATGGGGGTCGGAGGGAGTTTCACTCTACACGGATGATCTCTTCATTTATATGAGTAACCCAGTAATCTCCAATGCAGTAGTGACAAACATTCTAGCAGACTATCAGGGGTTTAGTGGACTTAAGGTAAATAGGCAAAAATCGGTTTGCTTCAGTTTACAGGGGGGTACAAGGGGATCCTCAGGCAGTGCCCATACTCAATCTCAGTCTATGGCCACAAATATCTGGGCATCCATGTGAGCCTGAACCTCTCAGATATGCTCTGACATAACCTGCACCCCGTGATGGATACATTACTTGCAGACACAGTACACCGGAAATCCCTCCCACTGATGATGTTGGGTAAGACATCCCTTTTTAAAATGCTGACACTCCCAAAGTTCCTTTATGTCCTCCAGAATGCCCCATTGCCAATCCCCCAAACTGTTTTTGCAACCTTTGACGGCATACTCCGGGGACTTTTCTGGAGGTAAAACAGCCACCCATTGCACTCAAAACTCTCCAGCGTTCTGTATGTGAAGGGGGCATTGGTCAGCTTGCCTTCACAGGTACTACTGGGCGGTGCAACTGGGGGTAGTGAATGATCTGGGGGTAGTGAATGATTGGCTCCATGGCAACCCCAGGCTTGACCACATTGCGGTTGAGAAAAGCAGGTTGGGATGGAATTCACCCAAGCAAGTACTGTATGGGGATTGGAAGGGAACCACAGATCTACCCTTGTTGACAATACATATCCGGCAGATATGGGCAGACGCTCATCACCACATAGGATGGAGTGGGAAACCAACATTGGAACAGCCCCTCTGCAACTATAGGTATCTCCCTAAAATATGAATAAATGGCTACTTCGTGAGTAGGGAGGAGCAGGGAGTATGAGCCCTGGCAGATTTAGTGAGGGATGGGTGACTTATTCCATTCAGTGCGCTGCAGGACTTTTTTGAGTTACCAAAGACGGAAAGTTACAGACACCTGAAACTAGTGCTTGCCATAGGTTCTCAGTTCCCTGTCTTGGAGGAGGTTCTGAGGTGTTCCCCCCTAGAAGCCAATCTCTTACCAGACCAAATAGTCACTAAGGTCACTTTGACACCTTGTACCATATACTGATGGCGTTCAGGCCCCACAAGCTGTCCTGACTCAAGGAAAGATGAGAGAAGATGTCAGACCACGGGAGCCAGAGGAATGGGTAGAAACACTCATGTCCCCACAGGACAATCGAATAGCCACCAGGCTCTGCTTAATCCAATATAAAGTATTGCACCAGGCACATTATTCATGGGTGGCAATGGCATGGTGGGGGGTAGTGGACAATGACATGTGTCTGAGGTGCGGGGGTGTAGAGGGCAACCTTTTCCATATGTTATTGAGCTGTGAGCTGTTCCATATTTTCTGTGGAAAGTGCTTTTGTAGGCTATCCTCGGTCCTGGGGTCCCAGGTGCCATGCAACCCAAAACTGGTGCTATTTGGGATATGGGGGGAGGTGGGGTTTACCAGGTATGAGAAATTGTTCCTCTGTGTAACGCTGGGGTTGGCAAAGAGGCTTATCCCTGCAATGTGGGGCTCAGCAGAGTGATCAAGACTCACTCATGATCACCTTTCAAGCTCTTCTGATCCGCGGAGGTTGAAAGCTGTGCGTCTCCAGAGAAGTGGATTTGCAATGCTAGGGGCTGTCCACAAACATTTCAGAAGGAATGGGGCGCGTGGGTGGGGAGGGGTCAGAGACAGTTCTGTTACCCCCTTTATTTACTGTTCTCCGTGCACAAGGCTGAACTGTTAATTGATACAGGCTCCTCCCCTTGTAACTGTGATCTTGAATTCTATTTTAAAGTGATATTTTTGACACCATGTAACCAAGCTTTGGAAACCACGTGGTTGTCTGTTATGTGTTTACTTTGAAAACAATAAAATGTTATATAAAAAAAAGACTCCCTTTAGTTGCTGTCTGATGCTCCATGTGAACTGCTATAGTGCGCATGATGACTAGAGGAGCAAGACCACTAATCAGGAGGTCTCTATCATGGCTTTTCATCATGTGCACATTTACAGGAGCTTAGCAGTACCCATGACTGCGGCTATGAGATAAATCTTCGGAAATGAGATCTCTAACCCTTTGGGGCCATCTTGAGATGCCCTAGGCACTGCGCCCCCCCGCCCCCCCAAAATATGTTTCCAGGGTACATTATAACAGGCACACATGTCTTAATACCAAGTGCACTGGGCCACAAGCATTTTTTGTACAGAATGAAAAAGCTATCTTGACATATATACAGTATTATGGGTAAAAAAGATAATTGTGTTCAGAATCAGCATTTCAAATTCAATTTAGTTCTACGGAAAGTACTCTCTATTTGATATGCTGCCGCAAAACAGGACCTAATATTTTTTTTTCATAAAAAGCAACATACTTAATCCGGTGAATTGAACAAACACAATGGTAGATGTTTGGAAAAAATACCTTTGTTAGCAGAAAATGGGTTGAGTGATATAAGGAAGTATTTGCGAAAAGTAGAGTTAGAGAGTGGGTTCTTAAACCCGGAGAGTATTCCTCTGGGTGATAAGAATTCCATTAAGGGGATACTTGGCGATAACCTGAGTTCAGAATGCGAATACTAATTAAGGGACGAATTCAGTGAGAGAAAATATGCACCCATGGCACCCCCTATACCCTCGGCAGAATATCTAAAACAGGTGACCTTAAAGCACAATATAACGATTCTCACCCGGTTCAGGCTAGGACTGTTGCCTTTAAACATACCAATGGGCATATGGTCGTGTAGAGATGAAGCAGAATATGAACACTAATCTATGTCTATGTGAACAAGATTGCAAATCTCTCATGCACTTTGTGATTTGTTGCACTTTATATAAACATTTTAGGAGTATAACACTAGTGAAAGTGTAGAGGAAATATGAAATAAGTAATTATAGACCAGCTTTAATGTTGCAATCATCCACGCTCAGGAGATTTACCAGGATGGTAACCGCCCATCAGCCAGAGCCTAGTTAGGCCTGAGTGAAGAGGCTTCCTGTTGCCACTCCAGAATCAAGATGGCGCCACCCAGGAAAGGGCTTCGGGTGGCTGGAAAATGTGGGCAGTACACAGTGTGTTCTCGCCCAGTTTTCAGCCACCTGATGGGCTGAGTGCCCTTTTCCCACGTGAGGATTCACCTTTTAACATTGCCTGATAAATGTACTTGTTTTTCAGTAGTAGAATTTTCGATCTTAGCGTTAAGGAGAAGAGGGAATATTTGATTTTTTTTTTTATCCCGGAAAGTACAATGTATTTATTTTAAATAGTGATATGCCTGCAAGTGTGTCACAAATGGGATATTTTTAAAGATTTTTTTGCATGTATTGTATTTAGTTATTTATTACATTTTAAGGACTGCTATCATCTGAAATAAAGTTATTTTTCTAACAAAGCAGATCTCACTTCCAGACTGTCTAGAGTCAGTTAAGAGGAAGCACATTTCTTCGTACAAACTTCGATCTTTAACACATTCGTCAAAATTGAAAGGGCAGGTTGTCACCTAATCTCTGTGGAGAGCAGTTGTACAAATCATTGTTTTGCATAGCTGGCCTTAACCATTCATTGACAGTAGTCTCAGTGGAGCCCAGAATCACTGTCCTAATAATTAGCCTGCTTTGTGCTGATCTCGCTGCAGGATGCTTTTGAGAACAACTGCATCGATATGCATCACATTGTGCCTGTCTCTTATATTTTTTCAAAACTATCAGATAAAGACCCAGTTAATGGGACGGTTAATTGCTGAAAACTGCTCGGGAAGCCTTTTCCAAGTGTTAGGACTATTGCACAGGTGCTGAGCTTGGATGGACGGATCCAAAGGGAAGCTCTACCAGGCTCCTGAGACAAAGCAGATAATTGTTCTTCAAAAAAAGGCTCCCATCTTCTGCTCTCTAAGTTGTCAGTTCATTTAGAGGACATCTTTGTTGCGGCTCAATGGGAGTTAATAACCCTCAGCCTCATTTTTATGTGCCCGTCTAAGGATCCAGCTTCGGTTCATAGATTAATGACACAGAAAGATAATCGATGCCGCTTGCAACGTTGCAATAGCTGACTTCCGCCAGCTAATTGAAAATAATTGGTTAAGATGTACTTTTTTAATGTTTTGATATAAATCCACTAAGAGACAGTTTCATCGTTCACATGGATAGCAATACGTAGCACCTTTCTGACCACAACTCACACTTTGTAATTAACATAGGTCAATTGACAGCACAACAAACAATGTAAGTCAAAATTAATCAATGTGGATTGTTTTGGTAAGAATTAGTTGATGTATTGTGATGTAATGTGAGCGGTCTTGTATTGCTCTGTTCTGCTAGTATTGCCACAGAGGCACCACCAAGGGATATCCGAGGGGGGCCACGGTCACCCTTATAAAAATGCTGCCTCCCCCACAAGAACGCCTGCCTCTTAGAGTCAATGAATGCAACTTTGGTGTGCCACCCCAAGATTTTAAGTGACATCATCAAGCTACTACCACTATGAAAAATGTCTGGGGGCACCATTGAGTATTGGTGGTCTCGCTTCACATGGCTCTGTAAAAAAAAGGGGGGTCAGTAGTGGGACAGTGGGAGAGGCAGCTGTGAAACCTGTTGTGTTGATGGGCGCTAGTCAGACATACTCTTTTTATGTGTAATAATTTGTTTTCTATGGCTTTGGCAGAGTGACTTAGAAGTATGTAATCCATAGGGAAGAGCCCATGATCTGATAGACTACAGCACTTTGGGTTTGGTTAGACACTGAATTGGGGAGAGTAGGATAGGGCTAAAAGGAGAGCTTAGTCAGGCTTTGTTTAGTGTCGATGAGCTACTGGCTAGTCCTGTGGTTGTTGTGGTGTGTGTGTGTGTGTGTGTCTGTGTGTGTGTGTGTGTGTGTGTGTGTGTATTTCAATAGCTCACACTGCTACTGTCAAACTCCCTCCCTTCCCTCTCTCTCTCTGTCTCTCTCTCTCTCCCTCTCTCTCTCTCCCTCTCTCTCAAATAGATCAATTGCATCCTATGTGCAACAAGACACATGTCTGTGAGTTGGCAGATGAGGGGAAGGGGTAGTATGGAAAGTTAACTCAGTTATCCATGAGCTACATGCTGAGGGTTATGCGAGGCAAGGACCTTTGTTTCAGAGAAAGGGCTACTTGAAATGTAATGGCCGCAGCCACCCATTTTGCCTTTATGTGATACTTTACGGGGTACGTAAGGGTTAATTTCAAAACACAGGAGTATGGCCAGTTAGTAGTGCATATTTTACAAATGAATCGGCCACCAGGATTGTGGGATGTATACTTGTACATCATTTGACTAATGGGAGCCCACTGTTGAGGATAGGTCATGGAGAGAATTTAGATTCCAGCGGGATGTTTGTCAGGAATGTGCATTTTACCTTGTTGCTCCCATGTTTCCAGGGCGCAGTCCACTGAGCACATGTGCACTATGCTTTTTCAGCATGGATCCTTTAGACCGTGGAGCCTAAGGAACAGAGCTCACTTGTGAGACAGAGTTAGCATTAAAATTGGTGTTTACAATAAAATCAAAAGAGCTCAGGATTGGCTACCCCCAATTGTGGGGACTCTTCTGACACAGATTTAATTCCTGACAGGGCAAACTAAGCCCTTCATCCTTCCAAGGTTGACGAATTGAGTACCTTTTAAAGGAGCAATTACAACACTCATTAACACAGTGCTTTGGAGCAGGAGGCATCCCACATAAAACAAGGCAGAACATTTTTATATTATTATTTTGTGAGTGCCAAGCCACTTCTACCTATGCCCCTAAATGACTCTTTTCTTTACTCGACCCCCACTTTAAGAAACTACAGGTGATGGGGCGGGGGGTGAAGTACAATATAAGTTTGAGGTGTAATGGGTTTTATCTGCATTCCCACAATGCTTGGTCTAGTGACTAGGCATACAGCAGTAAGTCATAAAATAATCCTTAAAGTACATGTTAACTCACTTTAACTATCCCCAGGTTAGCTCAAACACAACCTTGTCAGATGTATTGTTGAATGTAGGTATGACAAACTTGAACACACAAGCAGTTTATTGTTATAGAGCTCAACCCCATGTTTGTCATATCTTCAAATTTTACAAATGACATAACACTGTAAAATATGTTCAACTTTAAAAGACTGTGGCCCCCTCACCCGAGCTTCCATCAAAGGTCTATTACAATGGCCCAGGGGATGGGACAGCGCGGCAGGTGATCCTCCAAGGCCTGCGAACAAGTCAGGTCCCTCGTGTCAATCCAAACCTCCCCTGCAACCAGCAGAATCGAGGTACCATCCAGTGAGGAAGTGAGACCAACCCGGACATGGACGTCTCAACGTTCTTGCCGAGGCCTCAACCTACCTGGCATAAACCAGAAATCATGGCTCCATGAGGCGTGTTCTATTGGTGCCCACAGAAGCCATAATGAGGGACAAGTAAACTTTCTGCTTTCCAGATCAGTGAGACTGGAGCAACTTGCTCCAAGACACGATAGTGCATTTTTGAAACATTCCTCACTGTTGTCTATCTGGGATTCAATTCCGCAGCATTTGTCAATACGTAGCAGCGGCATAGCCCGGATTTGAACTAGCTAAGTGGAACAGTGCCCAGAATCGGGCTGTCTCACTACTATCTACATGTGCAGGAAACCTATTGTCTATGGGCTTTGTCCTTTCAGTTTCCCAACTGCGGCCCTCAAATCATCACTCTTTGCTACAATGGCATGTCTGCAGCAGCAACAGAGGATGCCCCCCTGAGGGGCCTTGCGTTACCTGCCCCGGCTTCTGTGTTGAACCGTTACCAGCTTGTGGGGGAAGATCAAGGGAGATTTACCAGCGACCATCTGCTGGCTACCATCAGCCCCTGACCCCGAGTAACTGACATGATCAAGGTGTGAAATGTAATAAAAAATAAATAAAAAGATTTTGGGAGGAAATGGGCAGGGGATATTTGTGATATTTAAAGAATATTTATTCAGCAACAATTAGCAAAACTACTAGCTGCATGTTGAAGTAACTCATCAAACTGGCCCACATTGGCCAAAAAAGTAGCCCATTTTGACTGGCCTACACTAGCATTTTGCATTTTTGGTATGGGCATTGCCCTATTGCCCTATTGGCCACTCCGAGCCTGGTGACACATCCCTAATGGGCGAGGGGGTATCCACCCAATGGCCCCCTCACCCATTATGGAGGAGCCGAGGAGGCAGCCCAGTGAAACACTGAGCACTCCCTCAGCTGCTTTTACCAGCTGAGCGAGTGCTCCTGGGCTGGCTGAACTGTCAAAGGGAAACACTGTTTCCCATTGAAAGTTCAGTACCCCGGCCGCACATGCTCACTGAGCCAATCAAGGCTGGGGGCGTTTTGATTTGCCAGCCTTGCATAGCTCATTGGAAATGCTGGCTGGGGCTCTGCATTTCTATATGTGCGAGGGGAGCTCTTGCGCCTCCTCGCACATAAAGACAGAGCAACCTGGAGCATGGCATTTCAGCACCCACGTGCAGAAGGAATGTTTATTTATTTTTTATTTAAATATGTATATGGATGCGTGTATGCTTGTGCTATGGGTGAGTGTATGGTGATGGGCGCTCATATGAATGATAGAGTGATTAGTGTGTGAATGTATGTGTTTGTGTGTGTGTGTTTGTTTTAGTCTATTGAGCTAGTTTTGGCGAGTTGGGGGTAGATGGGCGAAGGAGGGTTGTACAACAAAGGCATTTTAAAAATGCTTTTGTTGCACAATGCCCCTACCCACCTGCCAAATTCAGCTCTCCTTCGCCTGCGCTGTGGAGCCAAGGGAACAGAGCTGGTATTATTTACTGGACATCCTTCATAGATACCATTCTTTCCCCTTGGGCCCCCCAGGCGCCCTGCATACACACATAATCGCGTTGATTGTGCAAGTGTGTTAGGCACTGTGAGGCCCAGGGGACAGGGACGGTATCTTTTTACTGGATATCTATCATAGATGTCCAGTAAAAAAAATACCATGCCTGCCCCCTGGCCCACCCAGTGCCAATTGCAAACTGTTTGGCTCTTTTTCCATTTCTTTACTAAAGTATGCTCTAATATGCAACATTTTAACCCACTATTTAACAGTCGCCATGGAATTTTTGTGGGTCCAGCAAGAATAATGCATTGATCCTGCACATAATAATAATGTGTATATTCAAAGAGTGATTAATGTTGACCTATGGAATTGGGGGTTGGTTGTTGTAAATAATAGCATCAAAATGACTAAAAGTACTTATGAAAGCTGAAGGCTATAATCACAAAAATCTAGAAAGGCACGGGTGATGGAGTACACACTAGGCCACCGATCTTAAAGAGAAAACAAAGATGGCAGCGCGACATACATGCGCAATGATGTCACTGCATATATTAGCGTGATGACGTCATCGCACACCTCAACAAAAGTCCACCATCTTGAACGCTGATTCAGATTGCGGTTCAGCATTTTTCGAGAAAGGGACAAGCGGATCCTTTTCAAACAACTAAAGGTAAGACCTGATGAGGAGCATCCCTAGACAATGTGCTCTAACAAGTAGAAACTTAATAAAACCCTAAAATAGATTTTTGCTAACTTTTCCTAGGTAATTCAATTCTTTGACTTGAAAAGTGGGAACCCAAAAACGAACAAAACCACTTACTTATAGAAGGAGCAAGCAAAAGTAATAGGGTGAGTGTTCAATTGAAAAGTAAAACAGTACATGTGAGAATTGTTTGACATGATTATTGAATAGAAACATGGTAATCCTTACAGGCCAATCATTTTCTTTATTGTTATTTGTTTCATTTTCAAATTTCTTCAGATTCTCTTCTGATGATCCACTATAAAATGGTGGGGAAACACATTTAGAGAAAAAAGTGTACAGTGAGAAAAAGAAAAAGGATATATTTAAAGAAAATAAAAAATTGAATGTGTTTACCATGCCAACTAGTGCTTGAATAATTCCTTTGAGATTATGAGAGAAGGAAAAAAGTGACAAACAAGAATGGAATGGAACTGATTCACCCTACTTTTCAAAACAGTCAGACATATAAATAAAAAGAGAATTTTCTTCAGAAATGGTGCACCATACCCTTTACAGACACTGCCTTCAGGCTTTCACTTCATATTTCAGTGCTTGCACTATTCTTGTTGTAGCAGAGGGGATCAGGGTTTTGCACTAACCACTCTAATTCTCTAATTCTCACTGACTCTATGCTGGTCCAATATGCTACTTTCTTGATTGCATAAATCTTCTGTAAGAAGATCCTCAACAGAATCAGACAGACATTCTGTAGCCCGTCTGGAAAACGGGCATGACAAGTCAACACAGGTCAAGCAAAAGTAAATTCTTCTCTTATCCTGAATGAATGTGAGCGCTTGGTTAATTCATGTCCCACCAGCACTCTTCTGGGCACTTGGTAGAGAATAGTTATTTACTGCCTCCTTGACATTGAGGATATGGTATCCCCTAGGTGCTACAAGATCTGTGAAATCTGGAATATCTAGATTTAGAAAATGGGGTACTCAATTGGAAATCCTTCAGGCAGCAAAAAGTCAATAGTCTTCCAATAGGTGACCACCAAGTAATAGTGGCATATATTAAATCTTGTTAAAAATAGTTAGGGGCCAACAACTTTACATGTCACAAGTTCTCCCAAATCTTACTGAAGGTGGCAAGAGATTTTTCTGCTTGCCCAATACATTCAAGGCCTTTTGATGCCAGCGAAGGTAGAGCCAAGCATGACTTTTAATAGAAAAGACAACAACACAACATTGCTCCCTCTGGAATATGTATCTAATAGTTAGCTTATTTTTAATGATTTCACTAAGCTTCAATTAATCTCAAATATCTAGATAATAATTACATATAAAAGAAAAATAGAACATATATATACACATGCAACACATGGTAAAATTATATGTATACAGCTATTAGACATATTGTTTGGACAAACATGCATTTCTCTATAAGAATATGGAACAACAGGTGTTAACAATCAATGATGGAAATGGCGGGGGGGGCCACCAGGGGGCGCACGGATGAAGACCTCCTCCGTGTGAGCTCCTCACCCAGCAGTCCCAATAGTGGCTTGAGTTCCCACTCAGAGAACCCCCACCCTGGAATAAACCGTGATCTGAAGCTGATGAACTGACCCCCCACATACTGAGCAGTGGAGCAGAGAAAATCAGACAAGTGAACACGTCCAACGAGCCACCCAATCCTAGTTGTCCCTGTATTAACAAGAAAGGAAAAGGTTTTGTCACCTATCGCCACCCATATGCGAGGTTCCTCCGCAGGGTTGGGTGTGATCGACAGGATGGGACACATCAAGTTTGTCTGTGGGCTGTCCTATTGAAGGTAGAGGGACATCCCATTTCCTGTAAAGGGGTTGCTCTCCACCATGGTAACTCCTCCCAGTTGTCTGATGGGGACTGTCGCCATTGAGTCCATGTATGCTGCTGCATCATTGCTCTCTATCTGTGTTAATTGCTGTGTGTTCCCTCAGATCTGTGGTGCTTGTGAATACTGTGTTACTGGTGTTGTCATCTGTGGTACTTGCATTTGTGCTTGTGGCATCTGTGGATGTGTGCCCTGCATCTGTCCTCGTTGATATTGGTCCTGTGCATAGTAATCATCTTGGTCCCTTGATAGGGCTGTTGGCTCTGCGCTCCCCAACTCTGCTGCATCCCCCTGTAACTACACACCCTTGAAATGCGGCCTAATTGCCCACATCTCCAACAATGTGGTGGCTCCCTCCTTCGCCCTTGGAAACCCCCTGAAAAATCCCCTGAGTTCTGATGCACCTGTTGCCCATATCCTTGAAACCCTCCTGCAAAGCCCCCTTGGTTGTGATGCATCTGTGGTCCGAATCCACGCCCTCTCTGTTGGCACCCCCTTGCTCAGAACCCCTGCTGTGGTCCTCCCAGCCCATGAACCATCTCCCATGGCTGGTGCAAACTGCTGTGGTTGTGTCTGCTGCTGCCGCTACTGTGCCTGTGGGGTGGGGCTGGACAAGACCGCCTCTTCCATCGCGCACTTCTATAGTTTTCTCTGTACTAGTTTTGCTTCATCTATCTTCCTGTCCTCTGCTTTTTTCTTAATCTTCTCATGCCATAGCCTACAATGGTGAACTATCATGAGTTGTATTTCTGGCTGCCCCTTTGCTTCCATCTCTACCAATTTCCTTAAACTGTTCTGAACAGGCTCTGGTAGCCCCTGTACTAGTATGTGATCAAATGTAGCTACTGTTTTGTCCCAAGGCTCTCGAGTTTCAATGCGCCAAAGGTCTTGAATCTCCTGAATGTACTACACAGGGTCTTCGTCTTCTCTCTTCTTCTGAGACGTAACCGCCTCAGTGCTTGCCATGGTGCTGCCCTGCAGTTTGCAAATGGTGAACCATTGTGTGCTGTGTTTTGTGTCGTCACCCCCGGGAACCCTGCCGTTTTCCATACGTCATCAGTTGCATCTGCCAAGATTGATACCAATAGTCCCTTTACATTTCCCACTGCCAACCTATGTCCCGCTGTTATTTTCTCCATCTCATAGATCCACTTTCCAGCCCCTGCACTCAAGGATGGTAGCCTACACTTCACAATCTCATTGTCTGTGTGCTTCCATGGTATGTACTGAGGTTGTACCCTTCCTCTCTCTATTAAGGGCATCTGTGCGTACCCCGCCTCCTCCTGCGTTCTTCTAGTCAGTCTGACTTGTCGGTCCCCTCGCTCACTCTCAATACCTATGCATACATATATTGGCTCTAGCATGGGTATTCTGGTGCAGTCATCATATCTCCTTTTTAACTGTCCCCTTGAACAGGCCATTGCTGTCTCCCCTTTCCTTCGTCCTGGGAGATCTCTAAGCCTATCAATGTATGTAGTGGTGTCCTGTTGGGTGTGCAAGTCGGTTGCCAGTCGTGTCTGCCCATTTGAGCTACCTCCTCCTTCTCCCCCTGTGTGTGTCCTAAACTCCCATGACACCTGTTTGTCTATTCCCACACCCGTTGACTGGGATCAGAACTGCTCCCCCCTTGGGTCCCCACTTTCAGTGTCTTCATTATCAGAGCCTATGTCCATGTTACTGCAAAAATCATCTGCAAAACTCAGTCTCCTCGATGTAAAGTCTGTGTTAGGCCCTGTGCTGAGGTTGATGTCCATCAAGTCATACCTGCCTCCTCCCCCCAGTCCCTTGGGCCTGCTCTGTCTCTTTCTACTGTGCTCCTGCCTCGTGAGCTTGTGAGCTTGTGCTGTCTGGTTCTGTCCGTCTGTCCTTCTCCAGTCTGTCGCTTCCCTGTCTAGAGCTCCTTGTGTCTTTAATACCCTTATTGCTCGCTCGTCCTCCTCCATGCACGCTCGTTCCCTTGCCAATCTATCCAACTGTAACTTCCTCCGTTCCCTCTGAGCTAACTTGCGTTTTCCCCATTCTGCTACTTCTCTTTGCTTTTTGATCTCTTCCACTTCCCTTATGCTCCTATCCTGCTGCTCTTGCTCTGCTCTCTTCCTTTCCTTGAGATCTCTTTCAATCCTCTCTTCCTGGTCCCTTTCTATGCGCTACTTCTCCTTCTCCTTCCTTTATTCCCTATTCTCTCTCTGCAGCTTCTCTTTTCTCCTCCTTTCCCTGTCCTCATGTTTTAATCTCTCCTCCCATTCCTTCTCTCTCCTGTCCCACTCATCCATTATCTCTGCCTAGTCTGCTGCTTCGCTGCTTCTCATCAGACCCTCCGTTGCCTTAGTCACCCCTTCTGCCTCTCCATCTGTTTTCCCTTCCAGCTTCAGGAGTATCTGTCCTCCTATCCATAAGTTTGAGGCTATGCTCCTGAGACTCTCCCTCTGACCCTTCTGCACCTCTCTACTCGCCTCTTGCTGAACAACTTGCTGCCCTGCACCTACCAGTCTCTCCTCCTTAGAATATGGTGCTTGTTTATATGTCGGATTTGAATACCCTTCTGCTGCCCTTAATTTACGGATTCTGTACATCCCTCGCTCATCATCTGTGTCATCGGATGCAACACTCGGAGGGACACGGGGGGTGCGGAGGGATGAGCCCCTGGTTCCTTCACCTCCTGCTGGCTCAGCATCCACTGATGCCTCACGGCATCCTCTTCGCCCTACTGAAACATGTGGCACAATTTGAATATGCAAATTAACAAGGGGGGTCCTTGGAGTCCCTCTGCCAGACATTAGTCCTGGTTACGAGAGACTTACCTAGAGTCTTTAGCTCACTATCTTTCACAGACAAGAAATATCCCAAACATATCAGTCTTTGTCCTGCCCTGGGGCAGTCCAGCACCAACATGTTAGGCAATTCTCCTCTGAACAAGAGTATCAACAGAAACCCCAGACACGTGTTTCGGTCTGGTTGTACCTCATCAGTAGGATGGATCTGTGCCTCTCTAAGAATAGTGAGCAAGGGGTCCACGTCTGGATTCCCCTAGTAATTTAGGGTGAGACCCAAAGTTACTTAAATATGCAAATTAACAAGGGGGGTCCTGGGAGTCCCTCTCCCAGACATTAGTCCTGGTTACGAGAGACTTACCCAGAGTCTTTAGCTCACTATCTTTCACAGACAAGAAATATCCCAAACATATCAGTCTTTGTCCTGCCCTGGGGCAGTCCAGCACCAAAATGCTAGGCAATTCTCCTCTGAACAAGAGTACCAACAGAAACCCCAGACACGTGTTTCGGTCTGGTTGGACCTCATCAGTAGGGTGGATCTGTGCCTCTCTAAGAATAGTAAGCAGGGGTCCACGTCTGGATTCCCCTAGTAACTTAGGGTGAGGCTGTAACGCTCACCTGGCTCCCACGGAGGCGCTGACCTGGTCTGGATTGCTGTGACCTCTTCAAGCGTGATGCGCAGGATTCGAAACACCGACTGAACTGGACCCCCAAATCTGGCTTGTCTGGCCCGTAGAAAAATCTTTCTGTAGGTGGAGAAAGGGGATTAACTGTCTGCAGAGTATTGTGATTGCTTCCCACCTCCCCTTTGCTCTTCTCTGACCACCTCTGAAATCCCCAATTAAGGCTCACCTTAATGTTTGAATGGATGAGCTCTCCATCCTGCTTCTGGTGCAGGGGCGCGTATTTGACCAGTTACTTCACTGGTTTCGGAAGGCGAAATGCCGTAAGTATGCAGTTTAAAAAGTTCCGGAGTAGAGTCTTCTCTTTGTTTGCTTTTCTTAACTTGCAATCTGTCCTTATTTTCAGGTGCAGAGTGGAAGTGATGCTTCGAGGGATATTGCCGGAGATAAACTCAGGTGAGTTCATGATAAAATTATCCCTTTAAATGTCTTTGAATCCCTCTAGTAATGTCTTTCTTTTTTCCCCTTAGGGGCCGGGGTGCGGTACCAGGCCAAGAAGTGGCGCCGACCCGAAATGAGGAGTGGTTCCGTCAAATATGGCCAGGTAAGACTTGTGACGGAAAATCAGGCTTTCCTCATTTGTTTCTCCTGCTCACCTTTTGTCTCTTCTTCTCCTGGGCGGAATGCCCAGAAGGTCGCGGTGGATAGTGAAGAGCCCACAAGGCAGGTGAGCGATGCGCGGCGCTGCAACAAGTAGCGCGATGCTTTTAAAGAATGTCTATCTTCAGGATCGTGATGGTTCCGGACACAGGTAGGAAGTTAGATTAAGTTCTTGGTTTTCACCTTTTCTCTTCCCTTCCTTCCTTTCAGGTATCCCAAGATCGAGGCGGGCGTGGTTGGAGGCAAGATGCAGGAGCAGGCACGGTGAGCGTTCAGCTGCTAGATGCAGAGCAACGCGAAGCACGTGTGGCAGTCCAGGCGTGGTTTAAATAGCCTTGGAAGAAGTTCCAGGTAAGTATTCTTCCACGGTCCCCACCCAAGTAAAATAGTTCCTTTGATAAAATAGTCCCTCCTAACCCTCATTTGGCTTGAGGTTTCATGCAGCATGGTCTGCGTCAGGTAAGTGCACCAAACACCCTCTTTTATGAGTCTGGCGCCTATGGCGCCAGGACTGATGTCCAACATGAGCCTATTAGGGGCCGCTGGGCTTTTACCCGAGGGCATGATGCCTGCTCCCGGGGGTGCTGGGCCTGTCCTGGTACTCTGGGGGTAGGCATCATGACAGCACTCCCCCCCAAGGCCCCTCCCAAGGTCGTTCCTTCTGGAGGTTTCGGTTTGTTTGGGAAATCCCGATGGAACTTTTTTACCAGCCGAGGTGCATGTACGTGGTCGCTGGGTTCCCAAGACCTTTCCTGAGGCCCGTACCCTTTCTAATCAATTAGATAGAAAAGTTTTGATTTTGAAATTTTAGAATCCAAAATGTTCTTCACCTCGAATTCAGGCTCCCCATCTATCTGAATTGGTTCTGGTGGCTTTATTAATCTGGTTCCTGGTTGCACTGGTTTCAAAAGTGACACATGAAAAACGGGATGAATCCGCATGTTAGCTGGCAGATCGAGCTTGACTGCCACTGGATTAATGATAGCTTTGATCGAATAAGGGCCCAAATACCTTGGATTAAAAGTTCGAGGTCCCTTCAGCAATAAATGTTTGGTAGCCAACCATACTTGGTCTCCTATTTGATATGAAGGCTCCTCCTTCCGATGCAGATCTGCATTTTTCTTGTATTTCTCTTTCGCTTGTTGCAAATGGGCAGTTGCATTCTTGAATGCTTGAGTTATAGTGGAATGCAAATGGTCTACTGCGGGCATTTCAAGGCTCAGAGGAGAGTTCAGGTCTGAAGTACGAGGGTGATGTCCATATAGGGTGTAAAAGGGGCTTTGTCCAGTTCCAGAGTGCACCGAGTTATTGTATGCATATTCGGCCACCCATAACAAATCCTTCCAATTACCCTCCGATTGGTGCAACATACACCGTAGGTATTGTTCAAGGGGCTGGTTCGTTCTCTCCGTCTGACCATCGGTCTGTGGGTGATGGCTGGTTGAGAGTCTTACGTCGATTTGTGCCAGTTGACAACACCTTTTCCAAAAATGTGAAATAAACTGGCTTCCCCGGTCAGAGACTAATATGGACGGGAATCCATGCAAGCGGATGATATTTCCGAGGAATTCCTTAGCAAGGACAGAAGCTGAAGGTAATCCTTTCAACGGAATAAAATGAGCCATTTTAGAAAATAGATCCACCACAACCAGAATAGTATTGCATCCCTTACAAGGGGGCAGGTCCGTGATAAAATCTAGTGAGAAGGTGTGCCAAGGCACTGGTGGAATGTCTAAAGGCTGAAGAAGACCGGCGGGTTTTGTCTTTTGGCCTTTGTTTTGGGCGCAAACTCCACAGGACATCACGAAAGATTTAATATCGTTTTGCCAGGAAGGCCACCAGAATTGTCGTTCAATTTTTTCCTCAGTTTTGGCAATGCCAGGATGTCCTTCCATCAGGGTATCATGATGACGGGAAATAACCAGTTCTTGTAATTGCTTTTCTGGCAGAAATAAGCATCCTTGGAAGTAAGGTAGGCCATCGTTTACCGAAAATTAAGACCCCCTTTGGATCCAATCCTGCAAGGCGGTAGAGTCCAGGAGTTGTTTTACTCGTGCTTGAATGTCTTCAAAGGTTTGTAAGGAGGTTAATCCCAAAATCCTTTGTTCGGGAATGATCGGCACAGGTTCTGAATTAGTGTCTATTTCTCCCATTCCTATTCTAGATAGTGCGTCCGCTTTGCCATTCTTACAGCCGGGACTGTAAGTGATTACGAAATCAAACTCAGCAAAGAATAAAGCCCATCGGAGCTGACGTGATGATTGAGCCTTGGCTGTCTTTAAATATTGTAAATTCCGGTGATCAGTGATCACGGTGATGGTGTGCCTGGCGCCAAGAAGATAATGCCGCCAAGCCTTAAAGGCGGACTTAATGGCTAATAATTCCTTATCGGTAATTGCATAATTTACCTCAGGCGGTGAGAACTTTCTGGACAAAAATGCTACTGGATGCAGTTGGTTGGTTTCAGGGTCTCTCTGAGACAGGACAGCTCCCATGGCTAAACTGGACGCGTCAGTTTCGACTATGTATGGGAGATCGGGACGCGGGTGCTTCAAAATAGGTGCAGATGTGAATTTAGCTTTCAATTCCTGAAAGGCCTGTTCGGCTTCCTTGGTCCATTCGAAACATTTATTTTTCCGCAAGAGTGCAGTGATGGGTTGTACTACACGTGAACATTCCGGAATAAATCTGAGATAAAAATTGGCAAAACCAAGCATGCTTTGGACCCCTTTTACCGAACTAGGAGATGGCCATTTGAGGATGGCCTCCACTTTCCGTGAGTCCATTCGGACCCCATTAGGTGTCAGGATGAATCCAAGAAACTCCACCTCGGTGGTATGGAAAACACACTTTTCCAGCTTAGCAAACAGTTTGTGCTGGCACAATTTCTCAAGGACGGCCCGGACATGCTTTCTGTGATCAGATTCCGAAGAGGAGTACACAAGAATGTCATCGATATATACGACAACACAAACATCGATATGTTCCCGAAGGACATCGTTCATGAAGAATTGGAAGGCAGCAGGCACGTTGCACAACCCAAAAGGCATCACCTGGTATTCGAATAAACCATATTTTGTACGGAAGGCCGTTTTCCATTCGTCGCCTTCTTTTACTCGCACCAGATGATAAGCCCCCCGGAGATCTAACTTGGTGAATACGCAAGCGTCCTTCACCTGGTCAAGGAATTCAGGGATCAAAGGCAGAGGATAACGGTTTTTAACCGTTATCTGGTTCAATGCGCGGTAGTCGATACAAGTTCTAAGGTCGCCTTCTTTTTTGGGCACGAAGAACAAAGCCGAGGATGCCGGGGACTTTGACGGGCGAATGAAACCATTGGCTAGGTATTGATCTAAATATTCTCTCAAATGCCGGTTCTCAGGTTCAGTAAGGGCATAAATCCTGCTACAAGGGGGTTGTGCACCGGGCACCAGATCGATTTGGCAATCGTACGATCAGTGGGGGGGTAACGTGTTGGCCTATTCCTTTTGGAAGACGTCCTGAAAGTCTTGGTATTCCGGAGGTAGTTGCGTGGAGACAGAGGTTACAGATGCTAGACTAATCTTCAGATTTTCTGGGTAGCAGGTTTGTGCACAATCCGGGAAGGTTATTCTCTTTGCTTGCCAATCAATTCGAGGATTATGTGTCTCTAACCAAGGAATTCCAAGAATAACCTGAAACTGTGGGGCCTTGATTACGTCAAACACAACTGCCTCCCGATGGCCGTCCGGACCAATAAGAGTCACCTCAGTAGTGGAATGTGTTACCGGTCCTGAGACAATTTCAGTTCCATCGACTGTGGTGATGACATCTTTGCTGGTTTTTGGACGCAGAGGGAGGTTAATCCTAGAGACCAATTCACGATCCACAGTTTCCTATAGCCCCACTATCGATGTATGCCTTTATTGCATGCAACCGCTTAGGCTGTTCCGGATCTACGAGAACCATTGGCACAATGAAATGCGAGGTCTGAGAGTTAGTTTTCAAGCTCGGCAAGCAGACCCCTACGCTTGTCGGGCGGAGTCGTTTCCCGAAACAGAGTCTTCATGGTTTTTATCAGTGGCTCCTACCACCTTCTTGGGCGGTTTTGCCGGGCAATCTCGTAGGGAGTGTTCAGAGTTCCCACAATAAAGACATAATTTTAACTGCCGCCTCCTTTCACGTTCCTTTTGGGTTAAAGGTCCTCTAACCCCTCCAATTTGCATAGGCTCAGAGACATCGGCACCCTTGGGAGTGACGTGGGTCTTGACCAACACCCGGGTTTCAAACTTGGACCGATCCGCTTTTCGGTTTTGGAGCCTGTGATCCAATTGGACCACTAAGTCTATATATTCTGTGCATTCTTGGGGCGGATTTACATCTTGGGCCAAGACATCTTTAAGTTCTCCGCGTAGACCCCGATAGAATAATGTGATTATTTTATCCTCTGGCCACCCAGTTTACATGATTAGTCTGTTAAAGGTTGCTATGTAGGAGAGGAGGTCTTGGTTGCCCTGTCGCAGGGATAGAAGTTCATCATCCAGAGCTTGTCCCTGAGAATGTCGAGCAAATAATCTCTCCATGCTTGCTTGAAATCCTTGGAAATCCCGGAGGATTGGGTCATCTTGAGTAACCAGTGGTACTGACCAATCGGCAGCACAGCCGCTAAGGTATGACAGCACAAAAGCTACCCTGGTCTGGTCATTAGGGAAGGCCCCAGGTCTGCATAGTCTGCAAACGACATTGATTCATGAATACGGCGAACGGTTTGGGGTCCCCAGCAAAACGTTCAGGTGGGGCCAGAGGCATATTTCCAGGTAGATTGATTTGCACAGGGTTACTTGAAGCCACAGGAACAGAATTCCCCCCCGGAACCAGGTAGAGGGGTTTGCCCAGCTTGACCTTGCAATACCTGCCTAGCCAGGTCATCAGTTTGTTCCTTAGATACGATTATTTCCCTCCTGAGGGCATTAGTCTCTTGACGAGCGGCATGTACTTCGGCCCGTAATTCCCCCAGTAATTGGGCCAACATATCAGTCTCAGAAGTTTCCATAGCTCCTGGGTGGGGATTTGTAGGAAGGCTTCGCATTCTGTAAAGCTCACCTGGCTCCCACGGAGGCGCTGACCTGGTCTGGATTGCTGTGACCTCTTCAAGCGTGATGCGCAGGATTCGAAACACCGACTGAACTGTACCCCCAAATCTGGCTTGTCTGGCCCGTAGAAAAATCTTTCTGTAGGCGGAGAAAGGGGATTAACTATCTGCAGAGTATTGTGATTGCTTCCCACCTCCCCTTTGCTCTTCTCTGACCACCTCCGAAATCCCCAATCAAGGCTCACCTTAATGTTTGAATGGATGAGCTCTCCATCCTGCTTCTGGTGCAGGGGCGCGTATTTGACCAGTTACTTCACTGGTTTCGGAAGGCGAAATGCCGTAAGTATGCAGTTTAAAAAGTTCCAGAGTAGAGTCTTCTCTTTGTTTGCTTTTCTTAACTTGCGATCTGTCCTTATTTTCAGGTGCAGAATGGAAGTGATGCTTCAAGGGATATTGCCGGAGATAAACTCAGGTGAGTTCATGATAAAATTATCCCTTTAAATGTCTTTGAATCCCTCTAGTAATGTCTTTCTTTTTTCCCCTTAGGGGCCGGGGTGCGGTACCAGGCCAAGAAGTGGCGCCGACCCGAAATGAGGAGTGGTTCCGTCAAATATGGCCAGGTAAGTCTTGTGACGGAAAATCAGGCTTTCCTCATTTGTTCCTCCTGCTCACCTTTTGTCTCTTCTTCTCCCCTGCAGGTGCAGAGATGTGGCGGAATGCCCAGAAGGTCGCAGTGGATAGTGAAGAGCCCACGAGGCAGGTGAGTGATGCGCGGCGCTGCAACAAGTAGCGCAATGCTTTTAAAGAATGTCTATCTTCAGGATCGCTGGCGTGATGGTTCCGGACACAGGTAGGAAGATAGATTAAGTTCTTGGTTTTCACCTTTTCTCTTCCCTTCCTTCCTTTCAGGTATCCCAAGATCGAGGCGGGCGTGGTTGGAGGCAAGATGCAGGAGCAGGCACGGTGAGCGATCAGCTGCTAGATGCAGAGCAACGCGAAGCACGTGTGGCAGTCCGGGCGTGGTTTAAATAGCCTTGGAAGAAGTTCCAGGTAAGTATTCTTCCACGGTCCCCACCCGGCTGTAAAATAGTTCCTTTGATAAAATAGTCCCTCCTAAGCCTCATTTGGCTTGAGGCTTCATGCAGCATGGTCTGCGTCAGGTAAGTGCACCAAACACCCTCTTTTATGAGGCTGGCGCCTATGGCGCCAGGACTGATGTCCAACATGAGCCTGGCGCTAAAGGCGCCAGGACAAAGTCCAAAGAGCCCCTATTAGGGGCCTCTGGGCTTTTACCCGAGGGCATGCTGCCTGCTCCCGGGGGTGCTGGGCCTGTCCTGGTGCTCCGGGGGTAGGCATCATGACAGCGGCCCAAAGTTACTTAAATATGCAAATTAACAAGGGGGGTCCTGGGAGTCCCTCTGCCAGACATTAGTCATGGTTACAAGAGACTTACCCAGAGTCTTTAGCTCACTATCTTTCACAGACAAGAAATATCCCAAACATATCAGTCTTTGTCCTGCCCTGGGACAGTCCAGCACCGAAATGCTAGGCAATTCTCCTCTGAACAAGTGTACCAACAGAAACCCCATGCACGTGTTTCGGTCTGGTTGGACCTCATCAGTAGGGTGGATCTGTGCCTCTCTAAGAATAGTGAGCAAGGGGACAAACGTCTGGATTCCCCTAGTAACTTAGGGTGAGGCCCAAAGTTACTTAAATATGCAAATTAACAAGGGGGTCCTGGGAGTCCCTCTGCCAGACATTAGTCCTGGTTACGAGAGACTTACCCAGAGTCTTTAGCTCACTATCTTTCACAGACAAGAAATAACCCAAACATATCGGTCTTTGACCTGCCCTGGGGCAGTCCAGCACCGAAATGCTAGGCAATTCTCCTCTGAACAAGAGTACCAACAGAAACCCCAGACACGTGTTTCGGTCTGGTTGGACCTCATCAGTAGGGTGGATCTGTGCCTCTCTAAGAATAGTGAGCAAGGGGTCCACGTCTGGATTCCCCTAGTAACTTAGGGTGAGACCCAAAGTTACTTAAATATGCAAATTAACAAGGGGGGTCCTGGGAGTCCCTCTGCCATACATTAGTCCTGGTTATGAGAGACTTACCCAGAGTCTTTAGCTCACTATCTTTCACAGACAAGAAATATCCCAAACATATCAGTCTTTGTCCTGCCCTGGGGCAGTCCAACACCGAAATGCTAGTTAATTCTCCTCTGAACATGCGTACCAACAGAAACCCCAGACACATGTTTCGGTCTGGTTGGACCTCATCAGTAGGGTGGATCTGTGCCTCTCTAAGAATAGTGACCAAGGGGTCCACGTCTGGATTCCCCTAGTAACTTACGGTGAGACCCAAAGTTACTTAAATATGCAAATTAACAAGGGGAGTCCTGGGAGTCCCTCTGCCAGACATTAGTCCTGGTTAAGAGAGACTTACCCAGAGTCTTTAGCTCACTATCTTTCACAGACAAGAAATATCCCAAACATATAAGTCTTTGTCCTGCCCTGGCCATGAATATGGCCATGCGTTGTGTTAACTTCTTCAACTTATAGGTACCCTGTATGTGTGTCAGCAGTGATTGCTGCACATCTTTGGAGAAACTTCCACAAGGTGGCCATGGTTTAGTTAACTTCCCCTCAGTACTTTTGGACCACTCTATGCTATACTTGCAAATCTTCTCCCTATAAGGCGGGAGTGTCTTACACAGGTGCTGAAGGGGTGTGTCCCCCGCACCGCCCCTGACATATATTTAGTAGCTTTACCTGACCTCAAGTCAAGGGTTTCGACAATACACTGTTTAGGGAAAAAGATACAGTATAATGGCAATACTTTTCAGTTTCTACGAACCTCTATTGCTCCACAGTTTACCAGGCATGCTCCGCGCAGTGCCCCTCCTTCACAATCACTGCCTCCTCAGGCACACCCACCATCTTGTGCATGTGCCTTCCACTCATCGCCACTGGTTCACCTCGTCTGCCAATCCCAGGTTTCCTATACTAGCTCCTCAATGTCTCATGCTCTCTGTGTCCTATGTGTAAGAGAACGGGTGATGCCACCAATCTATTGGCCCAGGTAGTGCAGAAAAATCAAATATCGCACACACACTATGATAGCCTGTTACTCCAACCACACAAAAAAAAAACACAGCTGTCTTCCAGCCTCCAAAAAGTATACCAATATTCTCTTGTGATCAAACTGTACCTGCGGCATCGCCTCACGTGCAAATTGTCTCACTCCAGGAGACTTAACCAGCCAACTCACCTTCCGCAATCTAGGTCAGCTCCCTTGATAACCCTTATGGGGATACCATCATGTATGACCCAAGCTAAAACAGCCAACCCACAGGAAAACCACTTATTTACATATCTTCTGTCATCCGTGCCCGCAAGTCAATAGTCTAGGTTATTCACCAGAACCGTTTACCTCTAAAACCGAATGTGCCCTAAACATAGAAGAAAGACGTCTACCTCCGCTCCTGTCCCTACTAACTTTGAAAATACTAGACAATACTTTGACAGTATTCAACAATCCTAAACAATACTCCACAATACTCCACAATACTCAATACCCTCCCTCACACCCGCAGTTGCCGTTAGACTGGGTCAATACTTACACTCTGTGATCTGCTGGTGCTGCTCACTTCCCCGTCCTGGTCTGCCTGGACTCCTCGCTGACTTCGGGCAGGATGATTTCCAAGGGGCTCCTGATGACCTTTCCACGGACACGCGTTTTCCTGTCTTCTCGAAATATGCGAGGGTCCTGCAGCCTCTCAGGTTCAGCGGTGGAGGAGAGGACCTGTTGCAGGGCCATGCAGCCAACCATTGCCTCTGCTACCAACTTGTTGGGGACGGACCCCCAGGTATGCCACAGGGTATGCCACAGGGACACTGGAAGTCTGCAGACTTGGGGGGGCCAACACCCTCCCCAGGATACACAGAGGACTGAGTCAATGGCAAGTTCAAACTGCAGTTTAATTACAGACAAAACCAACAGGGATCAGCACAGGAACAAGGAAATATCCATGCACATCTTACTCTCCCTGGCTTGCAGGCGGGTTTTACTTCGTAATGTTGCCAGCACATTGTCACACCTTGGGCCCCTATTCAGAAAACCTATCGGCCAAGTGATTGGGTATTGAGTATTCTATTGCCTATATGGGACATTATAGATGTTATTCTACTGGCCCTCGCATGTCAAGTGGCTGGCTTGTCCCATCCCCATGGCGTTTATCTTCTATATTGTTACAGAGTAATGGTCTCATCATTGGCCCGTGTCCCCCTTCCATCCACCCCTGGATACGAAACTGTGATTGGTCTGTGCTGTCGCCCCCAGGCCTGGGACTTGAACTAGCTCTCAGCACCCTGCGCACCTTTTCAAGGTGATGGGAATGGCTATGCATCTGCATTGTAACTTGTGTGTACCACCTTTCACCCATGAGAAAGAGCGGCTCTCTTTCCCACCGTCAATTGCTGTCCATTGGCCGCTTCGGCCGCGTCTTGCTGTCCATTGGCCGCTTCGGCCGCGTCACATTTTCAGAGACCACAAATTTGAGATGTACAGCTCTGAATTATGAGGATTTATTTGTATTTTCTGTAGCTGGTCCCTTTGTCGTCTGGGGATTGGAATGTCATCTGTATCTCTTGACCTTGGCTGCGGGTCCTATCTCTCATGTCTTGCTCACTGTCCAGCCTGAATCAGCTCAGCTCACCTCTTGGTCAGTGGCCTGAGGCCTGCTGTAATTTCCTAAACATTATAATACAGTTTCTACAGTGTCGATGCTATGATATGTTTCCCTAGGTTAGTCACACTTGGCTCTGTCAGGTCCCATAGGTGCTGCTCCAGTTCCACAGGGTTATTCATGTTTAAACATCTGCAAGCCTTGCTCAGAATCTTTTGTCTTGCGCTTTCTTGGTTGCTGCATTTGGATAATGGCAAAAATAATAAAAGCAATGACAATATGTATATTATCTGTCCTCTAACTATAGAACTGTACGCTCGTATTCTTCATGTATTTGGGTGTGTGTTTGTGTCCCAAAGTGCAGTTGACACGTGTGCTTCATGTCTTACTCTGCTATGTCATGGTGTCTCTAACAATATCATTAACATGGCTTCCTAGTGCTTAGTCCAAGCTGTCCATATAGGTGTCTCGGGTCATGGCATGTGGCTCTTTTTCCATGCATGGATAGATCTGTATGTCCTGTGGTCGGTATGGCTGGCTGAGGGGGTACCTCTCAACGTACTTCTCAGTCATGGGTCCGTTGGGAATTTGTCCAAAACAGAACAGGTGATTGCAGTGTTTTCTGGCCTTCTTCCTTGTCACAAATTTAGTAGGAGGGGAGGTGATGGTAGGCTCCACCATCCCTCTTCACACCACATTATGAGCACACAGCAAACAGTTTTCTGCCCAGGACATGGGATGGAAACGGCACTTTTGGACCTTAAGAACCAACTGGCTTATTTAAATGACATGGGAATCCTCTCTCTCCTCTTACTCCTTGACCTTTCAGCAGCCTTTGACCTTGTTGACCACATGACGCTCTGCCATTACCTTACTTCCTCTGCCTACTTCTCCTCAAATGCTGCCAAATGGATCGCATCCTTCCTGGCCAACAGAACCTCTCGAGTCTTTGGCTGTGATGCAGTCACTGGCACCACAATAATATATTGTGGAGTGCCCCAAGGGTCCTGTGTCTCACCCACTGTGTACAATGTCTGCACAATGTCCTTGTTTGACCACCTTGACTCACTAGGCATTTTGTATACAAATTACACTGATGACACCCAAATTCTCACCCCCCTCATCGGCGACCAGACACAGGATACTCTCAAAGGGAACTCCATCTATGAGTCTATCCAGTCCTGGATTGCCTCACACAGGCTCCATCTCAATAACGAGAAAACAGAACTTCTAATAATCGGCCCCTGGCCCACCTTGCCAAACTGGACCACACATACAAGGTCTTCATCATTGATGGTCACAAAATCCCCATTGCCACATCTGTAAAAATGCAGAGTGTTTACCTAGACTCAAGTCTCAATATGTCTCGACAGGTCAACCACATCGCCTCATCGTCAGGCTATGCAACAATGCTCATCAATGCAAGTAAACTATTCCTGTCCTCCAAAAATCGGCTTGCAGTTGTATGAGCACTGGTCGGCTATGAACTAGACTACTGTAATGCAGTACTATGTGGCATTGCTGAAAATAACTTGAACAAACTACAAGTAATTGCTCCATTATTGATTTTGTTACCGTTCTTAGTGTTCCAACTGCATATACAAGAAAACATTTTCACAACAGAGTGGACCAATTCTTTCCAATTCTGGTTTTACTTTTCTTGTGCTTTGGCTCTATCTTATATTGGGTATTATCCAAATTGCGCCACAGTACCACAATATTTCTTTATAAAGTTTCTTTAATTTCATAAAGTATTACTTTAATCCTTTCTCTCAGTCAGTGTATTTCTTTTCTCTCGTATTTCTTTTCTCTCAACACATGTTTCCCACTCTTCTATAGTGGATCATCAGGGGAGAGAGAGTCCTGTTGTTTTATAGTAATATAGTTCAGTTTCTACATAATTATGAGGTAAGTAACGGTTCCCCACTGTTTATGCCTAAGTGGTACCAACCAATCATTATCGCTGAGCACCGAGGTCTTCTTCCCAGAGGGGAAAACAGCTACCTGAACATTCCAAGTCTCCTCAGAAAAAGCAACAGTCCCCCTTCTGGAGACCGCAACAACGCCCTTCATTTTGTACTCCAGGACCCCAAAAACCAACGGGAGGCAAAATGGATGACTTCATTTCATCTGACAAAACAAACACAGAAAAGAATACGCAACCCCCCACATACAACGAAACACACATGTATGAAACTAATACACCTGCGAACCACATGTGATTTACACCGTATAGATGTAACAACATTTAGCACAGTTTTAACGGCTTTACATTTTCATTTTTTCTTCATTTTTGATTTCTGTTCCTGTTACGGATTAAACCTTCTCCTCTCTCCTGGTCTTTATGGAACCTCATTTATATGTGGGATTACACTGGCATGATCATATCTTGTATATCAGAAGATCTGTTCAATGGCCCCCTGGTCAAAGACAGAATTAAATTCAAGATGCTTTCCATCACACACCACTGCCTTTAGAACAATGCTCCCTCATACCGCGCACAAAATCCCAAAGATTTGCTTACAGGCACTGTCCCATCACACCCAGATTCAACTGCAAAATGGCAGGGGGCTTTATCTTCTCTGTCTGCGCTGCCACCCCCTTGAACAGACTCAGTGTCCCCCTGTGGGATGAACCGTCCTTCCACCTGTTCAGGAAAAATGTCAAAACCAATCTCTTCAATTAACCACTTGTCCTCGTCTCGGTACCATCGTCCCACATTGCAACTGTAACACTGTAACTAGCGCCTGAATGCCCATGGGCTAGACACGCTTGTTTAAATGCTAAATAAATAACTAAATAAGGTTCCATGGTAATGGCACACATTGGAAACTGACAGATAACAAGGAACAGTAGTTTCTTTATTATGCTGGTTGAAGATAAATAGGATATGAGATCCACAAGAAGGATCAGGTATATAATGGCACAAGTGAAGCTGCTAATGGGTGTCCAGCCTCATCGACTGAAGCCAAGGACCAAAGGCAGCAAAGGCCAACTCCATGTGAGGGCCTGTTGTTGCCAGGAAGGGCCTAGGCCACAACCCTTGTTCAAGCCAGGACTGCACCAAGCTCACCCTTTACCTGACTTGTGCTTCCATGCATCTAATAGGAGAAAGCAGGTGTGACCGGCAGGAGAGGAAGAATGTCAGTGCCGTAAGGTAGGGCCGCGACGCGCACCAGGAGAATGCAGCGGGCACAACTGACTGCCGGCCGGGCAGCCATGAGAAGCTGTAGGAGTGAGGAAGAAGTTAAACAAATTAGTGCAAACATTGCCTGATCTAGGGTTACATTCATTATTTGCACTTTTAAGTGCAAACCACCCACCATGAACACTGGTTGGGGGGCTTTTCAAATGGATCCTATAGAAATCAATCGGATTAAATTAAATGCTTTGACAGCCAGAGCGAGTGGGGGAAGCAGAAACCTTCATTGCGTTCTGTGCCCACTCTCTGCCTGCCAAAACTTGCAAAAAACCAGTTTGGTAAAATATGTGTAAAACCCTGGGCAAACCTTTTGTGTATCTTCTTTACGCATGCCATAACACTACAGCGACTTCAAAGAGGATCCCTGCTCTCCTCTAATTGTACGCAGCGTTTTAATAAGTGTTAAGCTGGGCCCCTTTTAATAGCAGCCTGTCTAGAGTTGCAAAGAAATGGGCAGACTAGATGATTCGTGTAGTCCTTGTCTGACCTCTTGTTCTCTTTATCTTTGAAAGTATAAAGTGCATTACTTTTGCAAAGTTGTGTCATTTTTCTAGCTGTTTTCTTTGTAGAAAATGAGAATTATGTACCAGCACTTGTTTGTCTTTAGATTTTGTTTCTTCTAAATGATGAATTTAAAGCGTTTAGCAGAACAAAGTAACATCAATCACATGTCTTTGACTAGTAATGAACGATTTTATTATGTTTTTTTATTTTTAAATCAGGCTGAGATGCATGCAAAGGCCTATCTGTCTTTCCGGTACACTAACCACAGCGCTTGAGTAGGCATTAGAGAATTGCTGAAGAGTTTCGTATTGCAGAAAATAATATGAAATAAAAACAAATCTTGGATTGGGCTTCTTTGATAATTGCTAAAAAAATTGAATAAGTTCTTAAGCAACTAAGTACTTTAAACCAGAAAAACAACTCAAAAACCTCAGAAAGAAAATGCAATTTTAGAACTAATTGTCCAATCCTGAAGCGGCTGGCAGTTTACTTTAATTTGTTTAAATAGTAAGCAAAAACTTTGTTTTAAAAATCCTTATTCGTTACCCTTATATTCCAGATGTGTCTCTCCAAAGAAAATCTTCTGAAGCGCATGATGCTTTAATAATTTTGGTATATCTAACTTTGGGGGGAAAAAATCCTATTGTTTTAGTATTTGTTTTTCTTTGAAGAGCAGGGGCCAATTTCGATCAAAAATGACTTCAAGTAACACATTTACAGATGGTGAAAGCATTTACGTGAAGGGTACCTAATCAGCAGTGAGCCAGTTTATGAGGGTGTAAACAAAATAAATAGAACATATAATGGTGTACTGTTTATATAGCCCTTTCACCAAATTGCTTTACAAAGAACCTATTGACATGCAATGTCACCCAACCACAGTCGTTACTTATTTATCGGAATTCAAACCTGTGACCTGCAGATCATAAACAGACTGCAGCAGAAAGCATCTACCCACTGAGCTATCTTACTGGCTTATACTAGGGCACAACAAAACAAAACAAACCAGAAGGTATATAAAACAACAGGTGACTTATAAAGATAACATTACATTAAGGGGACAGGTGCTTCAAATGAAAGAGGAGAAATAATTAAATATTCAAAATTACATAATTAAGCATGTGCAGAGGCAGTAGAGGGGTCAGATAGGGAGGATGGGGGAATAGATAGAGGGAGCCCTCTTTAGCAAGTAAGAGACATTTAGGCCGATCATTGAAGAAATCCACATTTGGGTTGGCTTTAATTGCTATGGGCAGTGGGTTTCAGTGGAGCAGGGTGAGTAGGGAGAAAGAGCAAAAGTGAGAGGAGGCACAGGGAGGGTACGGGAAGGTGAGGTTGAGTGCAGAGGGGGATCAGAGGAAACGAGATGGTGAGTAAAACAAGATACATTCAGACAGGTTCTGATGAACAAGACCAATGATAGCTTTGTAGACTAAAAGAAGGAACTGACAAGAGAGCAGTTGTGCATGGAGAGACAACCAGCATGTTGTCGGGAGGTAGAATTTGGGGAGGACTTGGGTAGGTTGTAGAGAGTGTGGGTAGCAAAGTTGAGGGCTTTGTCTAGAAGGAGGAAGGAATAGAGAGGAAGGCTAAGGAGTAGTGTAACATTCAAAGATTCAAAGATACATCCTGGGATTTCAGGTAAGTCAAACATGCAGAGCAGAAACACTCAGGATGCAGGTAGGTAGAAAAGGAAACCGCTTTATTAAGTTAGAGTGATACGATCAGTAGTTAGGCAGGAGAGTATAGATGATACATCTTCTCAGTTCAAGGTCCTATCCCGAAGTTATGTCCAATGGATTTCTCTGGAATCTGGGGCTACGCAGATTCTACATTCCAACATATGACTTTTATTCGACAATTTAGTCATTTGCCAAAAACACATACTATCACAATATATTTAAAAATACAGTACATGATACAATAATGAGCTACTTGTAGTGCTGTTGTATTGTGCAGAGAGTGGATAAAATACAGACAACATTCTAAAATCAATTAAGGCCTTGTATCTTCGTGCATGACACATAGTTAATCCCCAGCATGTGCAAAAAGTTGCAAGAAAAAGTGCATCACTGAATATATTAACAGCATCATAAAAGTGCAAAGCCGTTATAAAGTGCATATGAGATTACGTGAGTTGAAATCTGGAACCAGAAGAATTTGGTTGTTAATCACATTAGTAATGGGAAATATGTAAAATTATTTTTAGATGCACATTACAGTAATAGCATTCTGATTCCCGAATCCTCCAGCATCAAATTTCTTGTTCTTATGCAGCATCCTTGATGGATGTAGCTTACTACAGAAAATACTACATATATATAATTACTACATCTAAAAAACAAGAGGGCATCACTTGTTTGACATATAGCATCTGTATTACATATTGGGCCTCATTACAAGCGTGGCAGCCTTGGTATGAACGGTGCCGGTAGACACCGGCACCCGTCATACTGGGCCGCTGCATTATGAGTTCTGCTCGTGGGTTCCTGACAGCCCGCCAGGTCTTATCTGGCGGGTTGCACGGCACCTGCGAGCAGAACTCGAAATTGCAGCGGCACCGTTATAGACGGTGCCGGTGCAACCATGCTCCCACCCCCATTCTGCCCTCTGGGCCAGAATGAGGATTGGGAGTCCAGCATTACCGGCACCCGCGAATGGGCAATTACCGGCCCACTCATCTCGTAATGGGCCAGTTATTGCACAATCACGGGAGGCGGTGCCAGTAGCGAGCATGGTGCTAGCCGTGCCTGCTATGCTTGCTCAAGGGGGGGAACTATTGATATTGAGATTGAGTTTCATGAACTTTTTACATTTTGGTTGGAAAACCAGTGATTTTGTTTTCCCTGTGTTAATCTCAATGGAAGCTGCAAGCATTTCTCCACAAAAGCTTGGAGAGTAATCGCCAGGTGTTGACAATACAATTAAAAAATAAGTAAAGCAATTGAATTCACTTATATTAATGCAGAATAGAAAACACAGGAAAAATAACAGTTTTGGTTTGTGAACAGAGAGTGTTTAGGTTAATAGTTCTCCCTGCAAAGTACTAAAGGAACCAATGAGCAATCCTACACAGATGTCAGTAATCAGCAGGTATTTAGGAATGAAAGACATTGTCTAGAGTTTAAATGCAATCTTCCCTCCCCAAATAAGAGAGAAAACCTTTTTTGGAAATAGACACTTTTAAAATGACAGGTGAAAAATGGCTTTGTAAAACAGTGCAAAAGGTTGCGAAATTGCTTAAATGGAGAACAATTCTGAGGAAAGATACACTAAGCAGGTCCTAACACACATGAGCTACAGTATAAACAACAGTACACACTTTAGATCAGGATGGGATTGAAGAAACACTTTGAATGGGAAAAAGACACATGTAAACTTTTGAAAACTGCAAATTTGCTGCAAAATTTCACTATGCGATTTTTGATAAAAACTGGTCACTGTTCCATAATGTACTTTTTAATTGTGCATGTAGCTAAGGGTCTTAGGTATCAGTGAGAGTTGAAATTCCGTTTGTATCTTTAAATTATTATTATCCTATTGCAAAATAGGCGCGAAAATGAAAACAGAAATTCAGTTTTAAAATGACAGATTGGTTTGAAGACACTATATTTACGACTATGAAAAAGAGAATGCCACACATGAATCTTCACAGTTCCGTGGCCAGCGTAACCCTTCACGTGGTGGATACTCGATTCCTTTCAGTGATTTACTTTAGTAACTCAAAATCACTAATGATTTAGGGTTTTTTAACACAAATGAGGAAAATCGGAGCAAGAATGGGTTTGACAATAAAAGGTTTCTGAATTTACAGATGGGAAGGGTTGAGATGGAATAAGACAATGCCAATATACTATGGGTCACTGTTCTTCCTATTAATACTTACAGTCCCTTGTAATTAAAATTGGACCGTCAAAGTTCTGGTCATGGATCGGGTAAAGGTCTACAGGCATCAGGGCACTTCTGGCAGGATTGGATCAGCAGTGCGGTTATGGTCTATTTTGGACTCCACCTAAGACAGAATTTGGATGGTCCTTTCTGGTCTCTGTACACGGCAGATTAGCAGGATGCGAGTTTCAAAGGGCAAGCCTTAATGGTAGCAAGCCAGACTGAATCAGAATTATTCTTTTAAGTTTTGGGATGGTTGAATTTGGGCCTAGCTAAAAAGAGTTCAGCACTGCTAAGGCCTGGATTCTGCAAAGAAGTCTGGAGTCAGCTGCAAGGTTAAGAGTTCTGGACAAGATGAAGAAGTCAAGAACAAGATTCTGCACGGAAATCTGGATGTGTACTGGAAGCAGTGTGTCCTATGTGGAGTGAAGTTCCTATATGTATACTATCAAATGACAGCACCAAATTTATGGTGTGGGCAGAATTTAAAAACACACCCCCATGGCTGTTAGTGGCCTCAGGCACTTGCCTTGTCCTGGTTGGCAGTCAGAACAGAGCTGTCATCTTTACAATGGGATTTAGGAACTCCCACATTGATTTTGACCAAAACTTAACTTTTGCACAAATGTACGTTTGTAAAATTATGTTCCCTCATACAATCGGACCTGTACATTTCATATTTGATGGGCTATATTCACATTCAATCCCCATCTCTGTGTGAGCTGTCTTTCTCATTCTATAGAATTTTCTCAATTTTAATCTTAACAGTTTGGATTAATAATTTCTAATTCGTTACATCTCTGGGCGCTTATCAGTGGATCATGTACATACATTCTTAGGCTTGCAACATTAATAATTCTGCTACAATGAGAGTTTTTTTTTGTAACTTTGGTTCCTTAAGTGATACAGGTTTCATCAATGTCTTCAAAGCAAAAGCCTAAAATTAGGTTAACATCTACCAATTTTAAGACTTATCCTTCTTCTGGTTGCACAGTTAAAGAGTTTCACATTTAATCAAAAATAAAGGTTTAAACATCCAAAAGTTCCAGCTGTTTTTTTTCTCTCCTTTCAACAAACAACAGCTGTCAGATCGCTTTGATCAGGGGGGGTGTAGAGGGAGGCATCCTGCCCATCCTCAGCAGAGGTCAATGCTCAGCCTGTCCTTTGTTCTTGGCTCAGCCAAAAGACGAAAGTCTAATGAGGTCTCATTGTGCTCCTTTCTGTCAATATGTGGCTTCCTGTGTCAAGGGAGTGTCAAACTGAGACATCAAACTTTCCCAGGCTGGTCACTGCCCAATCAGAATTAAGCAGTTACTTAACTCCAATACTGAGTTGCTTTTAAAATTCACAATGAAGTATTTTCTTTAACACATATAAAAATAAGCAAGGTTTATAAGGGATTTGGACATTTAAAAGAATAAAGCCCTCCACAAACGTGCTTTATATAGGCGTATTTTGCAATTTCTTCAGGAAAAAGAAACACATTAAACTGGGTTTGACAGCTAATTTTCTTATGCATCTGTCAGCCAGTGAGGCCTGGATTTCTCTGACTGCACTGGAGAATCTATGATTTCAGCACACTTTCCCTTCCAATAATTCACTGGGAAAATGACTTACTTTAGCGCCAAAACAGCACTTTGAAGGTTGTCATTGATTGGGAAGCTGTATTTAAAGGCCTTTTCGGATGTTAGCCCACTTTTGTGGCCTTTGACATCATGTGACAGGTAACAGCACCCACTGGCATCCTCCTGCAGGGAGTTCTTGTTTTGACATCAACTTTGCCTGTGTTTGGCAGGGTGTGCTGCTCTTTTGTGTTTTATGAACCATGCGCAGTTTTGCAGATTTGGCGCACACAGGGGTTAGTGCATCCATTTTTGGCAGCTTTCTTTCCTCATTGGCAAAGGGGTATAATAGGGCGCATTGGCATGGGTTGAAATATCCCACTCCTCGAATAGTTCTGTTAGCTCTCCCCCAGCTCCCACCTCACTGAAGCGGTATTATTAGAATAGAGTTCTACTATGATCACCTTCATGTTTCTCAGGACTGTATATTTTGGAGTGACCAAGTGTAGAGGGAATACTTGGTCCGTGGTGCTTAATCTAGCGTGAAATCCTGCCTGGAGGGGGTCTGTCACATTTACCTGAACCACCCACTCCTGGAGATGCTAGTAGATGACTCTGGCAAATACTTTCCCCACTCCATCCAATGAGGGGATCAGCCTAAAATTCCCCAGCTCCTCCCTCCTGTTTTATAAATTGGGATTATTGTTGCATTTTGACAAGGTAGGGGTACCTTGTTAAGTCTAAGAATTGTGTTAAACATGTGTCATAACACCAGATCCCATATAATAGCTTCATCCTTGATTAAGTCAATCAGTACACGGTTCCGGTCCGAGGCTTTTCCCTTCTTCTGGGAATGGATAGCATTGTGGACCTCCAAAAGTTCAAGTTGGATTGGAACTGGGGGGTTCACTCTAATCCAGTCCTGCATGACAGTGCCCTGAGTACCTAATCACACTTCATGTCCATAAAGGTTCTGAAGATGTTGTCTCCATGTGCTCGGATGGCTACATTATTACCACACCCTAATGTATTCCCATTTACTATTTTTCAAAACTTGGAAGTATCCCCGGACTGTACTGCTTCCTGCATTTTATCTACTTCGTGCATGCCATGATTTTCTTTGTTGGTCTTTATCAAGGATTTATACTTTGACCTAAGGCACCTCAATTCCATTCTATATGGAACCTGATGTTTTTTAAGCAATTCAGGATGGCAAGCTTTACTACCTTGCAGTCCTCATTGAACCATTTGTTATGTTTTATAGCATGCTTATTTATATTCTTGCTGGGCTTAGTCACAAAGGGTTGTATGGAACAGATCAGATGATCATATTCAGAATGCATGTCTTCATTACAAGGATCCATTAGTAAGAGCCGCTCCAAATCGGGCAGGATCGACTCATAGATATTTGGTGTCAATAACTCCAGGTCATGGTCAAGCCATTTAATTCTCTGTTTGGATAGGCCCTGTATTTGGACAGAGTAGCTAGGGTTACTTCGATAATTACTCTCGTATTTGCCCAAGTTAGTCAATATTAGGGACAATGGCATATTATCACTTCCCTGCTTGTTCAGAACCTCAAAGTCCTTTACATTAGCCCACACTTTTATTGATATGAGGATGGGATCTACGTGGAAGGCGCTATTATTCCCTTGGTAAGTGGATTTTGCAGGCTGATGTAGTGATCATGATTTTCATCTCGCTCTCCCCATCTTCAACAATAGTGTTTGAGTCCCCTCCCCCCACCATCTTATACCACTGGACTTGGTTACTTGTACCTTTCTAATACCCTAGTTGGGCTGGCTAGGGTGAATATGTTTGTGTTTAATTTAATGATTTGGGTCCCCATGTCTCCATGTACTAAAATTCGAAGCGCATACCTTCTCCCCCCCCCACCCTCACTGCCGTTCAAGTTGCCTTATTTCATATGCACCCACAGGATCTTTTTGCTTCCCAAGACGCCCCAAGATGTTTATGTGGGGTCTGTGTTTTAAAACTGGTGCTACGTTTTCTGGTAAGATTTCACTTTCTTCTATTACTGATGTATAATTTGGGGCAGCTGCGGGCCTTTTATGGTTGGGATCAGCTTTTTTCTTGTCACTCGGACCTTCGGTGTCATGCATTTCGGTTACGAGTGTGTTAACGTCCCTATTCGGTTGGAATCATTTAAATACGCTCTTGATACCTCCCTTCAGTGAAATGGACTGTGCTGCTTTACATTTTGTCATCTCCTCAAAACAGTTGGACAGAATAACTTTCACAAACAATAGGCGTACAATAGACGTACAATAGTTCAGGGTGCACAGAGTCAAGTTTATGGACAGCTACTTTAAATGCACAATGCAATTCACAATATTAAAGCTTACTAAAACCAATTGCTAAAATTACTCATGTTAAAACAACAATATGTCAATACATTCCTATTTGAAAAAGCTCTCTGCAATAAAAATCAAGTCAAGTTAAGAGCCAAAGAGTTGAATTCCAGTCTATATCCGTCTCCACTGGGGAGTTATTTAAGTTGGGTGATTACGACTCAGTTTACTTGGGAGAAGTTGACTTTGAAGGCCAGGCCAGCTCGATCCGGTGCTCCCCTCTCCCTGTGACTTTATTGTTTTTGTACAATTTCCTCCTTTTTCCAAGAGGGACTCTTAATCCACAGCACTTTCCTCCATAAACCTTGCACCCTCACTGACTATGCCACATCCCAGCTTCGGTGCAGTGTGTGCTCTCTCTGACCTGACCTAACTTGATATTTTCACAGGAGGAGTAAGTAATGTGGCAATAGGTAGCCAGTTCCAGCTCCCAGCAGGAGTATTAACACCAATCCTTTTAGAGTTTGTATGCACCTCCAAAGGACGTATGTGCTAGAGAGGCATGCCCAACACCTCGGGGAGCGCACTTAGTTCAAAGCTACCCCCTACCAACACCTATGATGCTTGCACAGTTTTCCTCTTTTCCCCAAACAGTCAAGGCAACTTTCATATGGCAATGGGGCCTCTCCCTTTCAAACGAAAAGAAGTATTATTGATAGTTTTTTCCAGATATGACCTAGTGTAGATAAATTATTCTTGTCTGATCGTCGCCAAAAGATAGAGTTAGGCAGAACAGGGGGCGTGGTCATCTTGGTTTGCACCCTTGGGTATGTGCCAAATTAAGTTGAGTAGGAAGGTGTTTCCAAGCATATGCGGCAGAGATACACACCAGCATGCTCAAACTCCCTGTGGGTTACAACTCTCATGCCCTTGATCCCCTGCGGGGTAAAGCAGATCAGGGGCAGAGCTTGAGTGCAGCAGCTCGCTCTGCACAGTACTGCTGCTCCTGTGGCTTACAACTCCTGCGCCCCTGATCTGCCACAGGCTTCGACCCTCGTGGGGAGACACCATAGTTTTAAAGCAGATGGTGGGCGGGGTTTGAGTATGGTGGCTCACTGTGCACAATGCGGCTGCTCCTGAGGGCTACGACACCTGCGTCCTTGCTCCCCCACGGCCTTCGGCCCTCGCGGGGAGACAACAGAGTTTTAAAGCAGATGGTTGGGGGGGGCTTTAGTATGGCGGCTCTTTGTGCACAATGCTGCTGCTCATGCGGGCCACAACTCCTGTGCCCTTGATTCCTCACAGGCTTCTACATTCCATTTCACCTACTTTGTTGTATATACAGTAAGGATGCTAAAAGTAGGTGTGAGCAGTAGTCCAGATTGCTGAGCAAAAGAGTGGAGAGTGGAGATTAGAGGTTTTGTAGCGGTGTTACTAAGAAACTGACACATATTCTGAATGTTGAGGAGGTTAATATGAGCAGAAGAGGTAGTTGTAGTGATGAATTGTTGCAGTTGTAGGTCACCACGGAAGAGGACCCCATAATTGCGAGCCTGGGGTGAGGGTGCAAGATGGGAAGGAGATGGGTATGGGAGGTTAACGGTGGTATTGAATGCATGGCGGAACACTATGACTTCCCTTTTTGAAGAGTTCAGCATGAGTCAGCAAGAGCCATTCAGTGGTGTATTGCAGTGAGACAGTTCATAATATAGTCTGAGAAAGCTAGGATGAAGGAGGGAAAAGAGACAAATATGTCTGTGTCATCATTAAAAACAAAGATAGTGTAAGCCAAAGGATCAGATACATCTTCCTAGAGCAGATACACAAGATGAAAAAAGGAGAGATGAAAGTACTGATACTTGGGAGAAGCCGACAGAGAGAAGGGAGGCATCAGAGGTTTGCAAGTTGCAAGAGATTTATAGAGATCGACCGTCCAGGTAGGAAGCAATCAAAGCCAGAGCTTTACGAAATGCATGGTCCTGGAGAGTGAGAAGAAGAGAGGAGTGGTTGACAATGTCAAAATCAGCAGAACGATGCAAAAACATACATGAGTATATAAGAGAGGTGAGCATTAGAGAGAAAGATGGAGACATGCATGAGTGCAGTCTCGGTGGAGTGCGTAATATGGAAGCAAGATTGAAGTGGATCTGATCTCCAAGGCCATTATCTTAAATGTATTTAGTGATCCAGTCAAAGAACACTCGCTCAAGGACCTTTCAATAATGGGGAAGGAACGATACTGGGTGATAGTTTGCTGGGAGGTTAGGGTCAGCAAAGGGATACTTAGATAGGGGTTAGACAGTTGCAGATTGGAAGAGGGCAGGGAAAAGTCAGGCAAAGAGAGAGAGTTTAAAGAGCTCTGAGAGATAAATGCAAGTGATTGAGACTAAGTCTTTGACAATTTGGGGAGCAAAAGGGTCGATAGAGGAGGTTAGGAAAGTAGAAGTTCCTCAACATGACAATGAGGATGTTGGTGCAAAGTGAATCAATTTGAAGCATCAGATCAGAGAAGAATGAATTCAGAGAATCATGGACCTAAAGAGAGCCAAAACAGTGAGAGGAGTAGGATAGAGGGGTTCAATAGTGGTATATTCAAAAGAGGAAGAGTTGTTATCAGAGGGGGGTCAAGGGGAAGAGTTCAGGACCTTCACTCCTGCCCTTCCCAACAGGTCCGGGAGAGGGGGAAAGGTAGCAGAGTCAGTGAAGTGACATGCTAGTGTAGCAGAGTCATAAGTGGAGATTCAGGTTTCTGTGATAGCAAGAATGGAAAGTTGAAGGTGATTAGCGTTAAAGTGGTCATTGATGTAGGAAGACTTGTTGCAGAGGGATTGTGCATCTCAGAAGCCAAGCTGTGCTACTGATGGAGTCCACAATTTCATATAGATTCCTGTGTGTTGTAGGCCTAAGGAGATTCATTTTTGGGCAGAACCCTCACATCCTGTACAGGGTAATCTGGCAAAGCAGGATGTGACCAAAAGAAAAAAAAAACATTATTGGCAAACAAACCTCCAGACAATCACATGTCCCTCTGGGGTCCATTCACAGTGTTCCAGATGGCTCCCCCACTTGCAGGTAGAGTTCAGGGTGTTATAGGCCCAGAGAACTTTGTTTTGTAGGCAGGATCCACAGATGGTGCACTGTGTCCTCTGGTTAAGCAGAGCATGGCTATTGAAAATGGCTGTCCATTTTTCCACTGCTTAAATTCTAATAGACACAAATGCAAAGTCAAAGAAATGGTGGAAATTAATGGCATGTTTCTAATAGGCAAAACAAGGTTAAAAAGCATAACATAGTTTCTTACTTAATAAACTCTTTTGATTTGTTGGACCTGTGACCTCCAGCAATCAGTCTTATGTACAGGCACAGGAATTGGGTTATTTTAATATTTTCAAGAACCCTAGATTTGACAAGAAGAGATATGTTTGTGCACACAGGATTGTCATCAGACGTTACTTTAGCCTGGTTTACAAGACTTAAGCAGGATATGCTGATAGCCCCTTCCCATGATCAGTATGAAAATGTTGCCTACACACACACACACACACACACACACATGTGTAATTGTTAGATCCCAGCTAAGATATGGGATGCAAGACCTCTGTCTGATGTACCGAATGTACAGTAAGCACATAGCTTATCCATAGAATTTGAGCTCTACAATCTGCACCTCCAGGATATTTTGTATCACAACTCCCATACCACTCAGCATTGCACTTTTCTGGTTGAGCCTGACATGAGCTATAGTCAAAAACACCTGGTGAGTCAAAAGGCCCTGCCTAATGTTACAGGATGGTTTTGATTATTTCAGGTATGTTCTTCCAATCTGTAAATGCTGCAGTGGTATGGCCCCAATTAGTAGTGTGCAATAGCACCTGGAGCATTCCAAGTGCTGAATGGGATTACCACAATAAATGATCTCAGGCCCACATAACCAGAAAGACTCAAAGAATATGTCAAAATACTACTTTATTATTAGTTCAATAGAGTAGGGAAACCTGGTTAACAAACAGATTGTAGCTCACTTACTCTCAATGCATTTTGGTTACACAAAAAGTTTTATACCTCGACATACATCATATATGATGTCATCCTACGTGGCTAACAGTAAAAACCTACTGAGTGGAGGGATTGGTTAAAGGAAAACTATACATATAGTTTGTATAAGTGTTAGTATCATCATTGGATGCCTCTTATCTTCTAGCTGTACCTTGAACCACCTCTAACTACGTGAAATACAGATAGTACCATAATACCAGCAGCAGATAGCCCCATACAACGATGTATGGTCTACCGGTTACCAGTCAAATGGTCGAAAACATTTGGTCGACAGGACAATTGGTCGACACCATTTGGTCGAATGCCAAATGGTCGAATTTTTTTTTTTTTTTACCCATTTTTTGGTTTTTTTTGGGGGGGTCCCCCCCCCCAACCCCCTTTTTTTTCTTTTTTTTTTTCCCCACACGAAAACCCACAAAACACATATATATATATATATAAAAAAAAAAAATTCGACCATTTGGCATTCGACCAAATGGTGTCGACCAAATTGCAGTCGACCAGTTTGTTGTCGACCAGTTGACTGGACACCTGGTCTACCTTTACATAGGCCCTCATGATTGGTTGGCACTCTCTTACCAACCTTGGCCATTCGTTTGGCTCATTAGCAGCTTGTAAGAAACAAAAACCCAGGTGCAAGGGAACGTCAGACAACTGCCTTTCTTAGCTAATTAGCCTACTATCTCTCATCAGTTAGTTCCCAAGCCAAAGGTTCTTCTTTGTAGTTGACCTTGCTGACTGTCGCTTCATCTGAACTTTAAACAGAGTGAAGGTACATTGCTATCTTCACCTGTAGCTTTATGAATAGGCCTTATTTCTTGGTCCTGAATCATGTGTGAGGAGGCCATCGTTTTGTCCATTTTGACATTTTAGCATATGCTTTCTGCATCTTTAATTGAACAATAAAATGCAATCGCAACTGTTCACTCCTTTACTTAATCTAAGAGAAATATGTCCTGCATACATAGCTTATCCTCTTCGACTCCTTTAGTGCCATCAAGTTGCTCTTGCTGCAGCAGCCTTGATTCTGAGCCAAGAAAATACCCTTTTTTCTTGCACACATGTGTACTCCAGTGCCTGTCAGGATTAAAGCCTTGGTTTCCCTCTCAAGGCTTCTTGCTTACTGTTGTAAGATGCTGAGGTTCATTTTCTTAGCATGGCTGCTTTACTCGCAATCTATTTTCTACTTTAACAAGCTTCTATATGTCTTCTCTACCTTGTGTTTATTTGTTACATCATTTGTCAATAATCTTCTTAATGTATATGGTTTACTTGGCCACTTTAAACACATCTTCATTCTTTAGGTATTCATACATAGATATCAGTGCGTCCACGTATCTTCTCTCTTTAGTGCCATCACTTTACATATGCCAGACTTTACTAATAGTTCTTCTATGTCCAATGACGTCTGCAGGCTCATGTTTACCCCATTAGTTTGAGTGTACATTCGATACGGTTGTCTGAGTGTATAACATCTCTCATACTTTTGATGTGTTATTCGGATGATACGGGGTGTTAAGCACAGTGCTTTCTTGTTCTTCCAGTATGATGGAGGTGAGGGAGTGGATTCTACAAAAGACGTATACATCTGCTTCACTAGATTCCCCACTCTGGTCACGTCCTCAACCACCTCCTCAATTCTTTTCCCCTTTTCTTGAAACTGTGGTTTCTTTGGAATCCATATCTTTGTCACCCCCATCAGGTCACTTGCATTCTTTATGTGTTCATCCACATTCCAGGTCACATGGCAACACTCCCCAGTCAGCGAGCAGAATACCCTACGTCCCACATAGTTCCAATGATCCTTGGGATAATAAAACTTCTATCCTGGGTGTGCAATAGGGCCTCCTTTCAGGTGCTCACGGGTGGTGTTCTCCGTTTGTGTGTGACCGTCAGCCACAGCATTCACATCAATCATTATCTTAATTCCAACAGCTTTCTTTGATGTCTTCTTACATTGTCGCATGGTTGTTCTCTGGAGACAGAATCCCAGCACTAACACCAATATTGCTATCAGTATCTTGAATGCATTCGCCAGCCAGGTTGGAACCCATGAGAACAGGCATTAAAACCAGTCTACATCGGCGTCGGTTTCATCTACTTCTTCCCACATTTTCATATGTAGGGTTGATAACAGAATTATAGCTTCTGTCACTGTTCCATTTTCTCCATCATGGGCAGGTCTGTATGTACAGAAAGAAGGCCTGATCTTTGAACACACTCCTCCTTCCATTACTGTAATTAAGTCCAAGGCATAACTGTTTTGTAGGGTCATGTGTCTGATGGCCCTCATTTCTTCATTAATCACATTCAATCCTTTTATTGTTGTGTTAATTGTTTGTAGCAGTTCCCACTTTGTGATTCGTAACCACTTGGAGTTTGCTACAGCTTGAATTCCCAGCATGAATATGGCTGTAAATATCACAGCCATCCTACTAAACAATTTGTGCTAATCTGGACTGTCGTGATAAGCTTCTATTGATTTTGACGAAAAGTAATTTTCTCTCTTTGGTCAGGTGAGGTTAAGCGACCCTTTCTATGTGGAGGTTACTTTGAGGGACCACTAATGAAGAAACATGTATTATCACCTTGGAACATATTCCTCCCCAATTTAGAGGCAACATCATCTAAGATCTGGTTCCACAAGCCCAATAGTGGTCCATCAGCACTGCAGTTAATCTTTTCATTCCTGGTACATCGATCAAGTGCCTACATCCTTTATTTCCTCCAACTTTAGTCTGACCACTGTTTCTGAAGCACAGTGTCACATTCTGCATTGCCAATATGGATACAGATCCTGCTTCAACTTCAACTCATGTTAATAACTTTGGATACTTAGCCTATCCCTTAAGATATTTGTAATTCACCACTTGCACTATATTCACTGATTCTGTCATCAATAAGTGTGCACTGCAAACCATCATTCCTTCTTCCCACCCTGTACTGCTGGATACTTGTGCAGGCACCAATAGCTGAAGTCTCTCCCAGCATCCTGGCAATCCTGGTGTTTCCCATGTATCTGCACAATCCAGTCTCTTTTGTTCAACAATCTTCACCTCACCTTTATTTGGACAATTCAATATGTACTGGATCATTTTGCTCTTTGAGTTTGGGTCTTGTCATGAGCACTGCTCCCGAGAAGCCAAGTCAAGCCCAGCATCCCCGGAAGCAGGCTCACGACCCTCGTCCCCTGCTCCAGCAAACCCCTATTGGGGCCTATTGGACCATGTCCTGGCGCCTCTGGCGCCAGGCTCATAAGGAACCTCAGTCCCGGCGCCAGGGGCGCCGGGCTCATAATTCTTGCAAAGGTGCTTGGGTGGACCTACCTGTAGCAGACCATGCTGCATACTCACCTTTGCAAATGCTGGCAGGATGAAGTCCCCAGCCTTCTGCTGGGAGGAACTATTCCCTGAACTGGGACTACTTTCTTACCTGGGTGGGGCTGGTGCCACTCCTTTGCTCTGGAACACAGGAACTCTTTTACCTGGGTGAGGCTGAAGAAGAAGACACCCAATCACTCCAACACTATTTAAACCACACCCGATTGGGAAAACGTGCTTCACGTTATTCTGCATCTGCAGCAGGACGCTCACTGAGTCAGCTCCAGCATTCCAGTGACATCTCCAGCTTAAGCTCAGCAACCTGTGGAAGAAAGACACGAGAACTATACTTACCATCCAGGAATCCAGACACTGGCAGAACCTGCAAGCAAAAGAAACATAAGGTTAGCAAGTTGCAACACGTTCGCAGCCGCACTCGCTTACCTGATCCATCTGTGCTTTCACGGATTCTTCACGGCCTTCTCTTCAGCAGCCTAACGGCACCTGTAAAGACAAAGAACATTGTTAAGTAGGAATCGTGTGAAGGCGGCCGCATTTACTTTTCTTACCTGCTTTTGTGCGCGTATTACGATCTCTTCAACCGCAGCAGCCCGGCACCTGAAAACAAGAAAAGAACATTGTTAGAGGTGCTATAATAAGGTCACAGATCATTATACTCACGTACTTCGCACGTGCAACGGCAACGGAAGAACAACGCCCGCAACATCTCAAGACCAGAAAACAGAAAACAAGGGACATTATTGAGGTGTCATTGAAATTCCCATACCTACGTACAACCGCACGTGTAGCGCTCTCAGTGACCACTCCCTCAGCATCCAGGCACCTGAAAAAGGCAATGCAAAGACTTCATTAAAGGTGCCCATCTCTTCAAGACTATAAACTCTTTATACCTACTGGCATCCGCTCGTGCAGTAACGGCGGCATTACCTTTTGGCATCTCAGCACCTGTGCCACTTCTAAGGCCATAAAAGACTTTGAGGACCTCCAGTGACGTAACTGGAATCCGCGCACCCCTGCATAAGTCGCAGGATGGAGAGCCCAGCATTTATACGCCTAAGGTTGAGTTCACCAGGACATTGGACTTTCGGAGAGTTGGCGATTAGTGAGGAGGAAGTCCAGCCAAACGGTCATTAACCCTTTTTTCTTCCGCCTGCAGAAACCTTACCCTGCAAGCCAGACGGTCAATAAGAGGAAGCCCAGTCCGGAGAGTCATCCGAGCTCTACGCTTCTCAATTGAAGAGACTATAACAGTTCAGCCGGGACCAGCGCCTCCGTGGGAATCAGGTGAGCGTTACAGAACGAGAAGCCCTCCAATAACCTCCTACCCAGGCGCTATGGAAACTTCCGACACTGATCAACTGGCCCAGTTACTAGGGGAATTAAGAGCTGAAGTACATGCTGCCCGCCAGGAAACGAATGCCCTGAGGAGGGAATTGATTATGTCCAAAGAACGAACTGATGACCTCGCCAGACAGTTATTACAAACACAAGCGGGGCAAACCCCTCTACCTAATTCAGGAGGGACCTATACCCCGGCGGCTTCAGCCAATCCTGTTCAAATCAATCTGGCCGGAAATGTGCCTTTGGCTCCGCCCGAACGCTTCTCTGGTGACCCTAAGAGGTTTGCGGTGTTCATAAATCAGTGCCGATTGCACTTTCTTTGTAGACCAGCTGCTTTTCCGACTGATCAGACTAAAGTAGCCTTTGTGCTTTCGTATCTTAGTGGCAGCGCCGCTGATTGGTCGATCCCTCTGGTTACACAGGATGACCCGATTCTTCGCAATTTCCAGGCCTTCCAGGCCAATATGGAAAGACTTTTTGCAAGACATTCCCAGGGGCAGGCCCTGGACAACGAACTTCTTTCCCTACGGCAGGGCAATCAGGATCTTCTGGCTTAATTTGCGTCATTTAACAGACTAATCGTAGAAACCAGAGGGCCCGAGTACAAGAGGATCACGCTTTTCCACAGGGGTTTGCGTGGCGAACTCAAAGACGTCCTAGCCCAGGTCGTGAATCCCCCTCAAGATTGTTCAGAGTACATTGATTTAGTGGTCCAATTGGATCACAGACTACAAAACAGAAAGGCAGACCGCTCCAGGTTCGAAACTCGAGTATTCTCTAAGCCACTAACTCACACTAAAGGAGTTGAAGCCGTAGAACCTATGCAAATAGGGGTTGTAAAGGGTCCCCTAACCCAGAAAGAACGCGACAGGAGACGACAATTGCCGCTATGTCTCTATTGTGGAAATCCAGGACATTTCCTCCGAGATTTCCCGGTGAAACCTCCGAAGAAGACAGTGGGAGCTTCTGATAAGAATTCCGAACAGCCCGAGCCGGGAAACGACCTCGCCCGACAAGTGTAGAGGTCCGCTTGCCGAGCGTAAAAACCAGTTCTTTGACCTCGCACTTCATAATGTCAATGGTCCTCATAAATCCAGAACGACCGGATCGTTTGCATGCCATTAAAGCATACCTTGATAGCGGAGCGATTGGAAATTATGTAGACCGCGAGATGGCTTCCAGGATGAACCTACCCCTTTGTCCTAAGGTAATTAAAGACGTCATTACCACAGTGGATGGTACGGAAATAGCCTCCGGACCGGTAACCCATACCACCACAGAAGTGACATTATTAGGCCAAGATGGACATCGGGAGGTAATCGTGTTCGATGTGATCAAGGCCCCTCATTTCCAAATAATTCTGGGCATCCCTTGGTTGGAGAAACACAATCCTCAAATTAATTGGCGAGCAAAGACGATACAGTTCCCAGAGTGTGCACCTACTTGTTATCCTCGACCCAGTATTGGCCTAGCGGTAGCAACATCCGAAGGACCGCAATTGCCTCCAGAGTATCAAGAATTCCAAGATGTCTTTCAGAAGGAACAGGCTAATACCCTGCCTCCCCACAGATCTTACGACTGTCAAATAGACCTGATACCCGGAGCCACTCCCCCTTGTAGTAGAATTTACGCCCTTACCGAGCCTGAAAATCTTCATTTGCGACAGTATCTGGACCAGTACCTGGCCAATGGATTTATCCGCCCATCAAAGTCTCCTGCATCCTCGGCTCTGTACTTCGTACCTAAAAAAGAAGGTGACCTTAGAACCTGTATTGATTATCGTGCCCTGAACCAGATAACGGTAAAGAACAGATACCCCCTACCTCTGATTCCGGAACTCCTTGACCAAGTTAAGAACGCCTGCATTTATACAAAGCTAGATCTCCGGGGAGCCTACCACTTGGTACGGATTAAAGAAGGCGACAAATGGAAGAAGGCATTTCGCACCAAGTATGGACTATTTGAATACCAAGTGATGCCCTTCGGACTATGCAATGCACCAGCCGCTTTTCAGTATTTTATGAATGATGTCCTCAGAGAACTCATAGATGTTTGCGTAGTCGTCTACATAGATGACATCCTTGTGTACTCATCTTCGGAAGCAGATCATCGGAAACATGTTAGAGCCGTCCTTGAAAAACTCCGCCAACATAAGCTTTTTGTTAAGCTCGAAAAATGTGTTTTTCACGTTACGGAGGTCGAATTTCTAGGCTTTATTCTGACACCCAAAGGAGTCCACATGGACTCGAGAAAGGTGTACGCTATCATCAAGTGGCCAATACCTACTTCCGTGAAAGGTGTCCAAAGCATGTTAGGTTTCGCCAACTTTTACCGCAGGTTTATTCCAGAGTTTTCACGAGTGGTGCAGCCCATCACCGCCCTCTTAAGAAAAAACAAACGTTTCGAGTGGTCAACAGAAGCAGAACAGGCCTTTCAAGAGCTAAAAGCCAAGTTCACCTCAGCACCCATACTGAAACACCCACGCCCAGACCTCCCTTACATCGTTGAGACCGACGTCTCCAGCTTAGCAATGGGGGCGGTTCTATCACAGAGAGATCCGGAAACTAACCAATTGCACCCTGTGGCATTCTGGTCTCGCAAGTTCTCGGCGCCTGAAATTAACTACACCATCACAGATATAGAGCTTTTAGCAATTAAGTCCGTTTTCAAGGCCTGGCGGCACTATCTCCTTGGAGCCAAACACACTGTCACGGTAATCACCGATCATCGAAACCTACAATACCTGAAAACCGCCAAAGCTCAGTCCTCCAGACAGCTTCTCTGGGCACTTTTCTTTGCCGAATTTGACTTTGTAATTACATATCGCCCCGGCAACAAAAATGGCAAAGCGGATGCCCTTTCCCGGATTGGAATGGGAGATAATATTGTCAATCCTGAACCTGTGCCAATAATTCCAGAACAGAGAATCTTGGGCCTGATTTCTTCACAATCCATCAAAGATATCGAAGCAAAAGTTAAACAACTTGTGACCCCTTCGGACTTACAAAACTGGCAACTGAAGGGAAAGGACTGCATCATAAAGAAAGACCTGCCTTATTTTCAGGGACGACTATTCCTACCACATGCCGATTTACAAAAACAGGTAATCTCTTGCTACCATGATTCCTTGATGGAGGGCCACCCAGGCATTGCCAAAACCTCGGAAAAAGTCAAGAGACACTTCTGGTGGCCGTCATGGAGAAAAGACATAAAGGAGTTTGTGATGTCCTGTGGTGTGTGTGCCTAAAACAAAGGTCAGAAGGAAAGACCAGTGGGTCTCCTGCATCCGCTAGACATCCCGCCACATCCCTGGCATACCCTCTCCATGGACTTCATCACCGATTTACCCTCCTGTTCCGGATACAACACTATTCTAGTAATTGTAGATTTGTTTTCTAAAATGGCCCACTTCGTTCCACTAAAGGGCTTACCTTCAGCTTCAGTTCTAGCACGGGAATTCCTTGAAAATATTGTAAGATTGCACGGCTTCCCTTCGGTTTTGATCTCAGATAGGGGAGCCAGTTTATCTCTCACTTTTGGCGATTTTGCTGTCGTTTAGCTCAAATCGATGTGAGACTTTCAACCAGCCATCATCCCCAGACCGACGGACAAACTGAGAGGACAAACCAAACTCTGGAACAATATTTACGTTGTATGCTACAGCAGTCGGAAAGTAATTGGAAAGATATCCTTTGGATAGCCGAATATGCTTACAACAACTCGATCCATTCAGGAACCGGAAAAAGTCCCTTTTACATTTTATATGGGATTCATCCTCAAACCTCCAATCTCGACCCGCCCCAAGATCTTGGAACGCCTGCCGTGGATCAACTTCACAATGCTATCACTCAAGCTTTCAAAGAAGCAACAATCCAACTACAACAGGCTAAAGAACGGTACAAAAGGGGAGCAGACCAACACCGAAGAGACGCCCCTCAATACCAGGTTGGAGATCAAGTTTGGTTATCCACCAAACATTTATCACTTAAAGGACCTCACACCTTCAACCCAAAATATCTGGGACCATATCCAATTACAGCCATAATAAATCCAGTGGCTGTCAAATTGGGTTTGCCATCCCACATGAAAATACATCCGGTGTTTCACGTATCTCTACTAAAACCTATGCAACCTGGAACCAGACTGAATAAACCTCCAGAGCCTATTCAAGTAAATGGAGAACCTGAATTTGAGGTTAAAAACATCCTGGACTCCAAGATCATCAAGTCAAAATTATACTATCTGATCGACTGGAAGGGTTACGGACCTCAAGAACGATCATGGGAACCCTCTGACCACGTCCATGCTCCTCGTCTAGTCAGAAAATTCCACCGAACTTTTCCCAATAGGCGAAAACCTCCGGGGAAGACAAGTTTGGGAGGGGCCTTGAGGGGGGGTGCTGTCATGAGCACTGCTCCCGAGAAGCCAAGTCAAGCCCAGCATCCCCGGAAGCAGGCTCACGACCCTCGTCCCCGGCTCCAGCAAACCCCTATTGGGGCCCTTTGGACCATGTCCTGGCGCCTCTGGCGCCAGGCTCATAAGGAACCTCAGTCCCGGCGCCAGGGGCGCCGGGCTCATAATTCTTGCAAAGGTGCTTGGGTGGACCTACCTGTAGCAGACCATGCTGCATACTCACCTTTGTAAATGCTGGCAGGATGAAGTCCCCAGCCTTCTGCTGGGAGGAACTATTCCCTGAACTGGGACTACTTTCTTACATGGGTGGGGCTGGTGCCATTCCTTAGCTCTGGAACACAGGAACTCCTTTACCTGGGCGAGGCTGAGGAAGAAGACACCCAATCACTCCAACACTATTTAAACCACACCCGATTGGGAAAACGTGCTTCGCGTTATTCTGCATCTGCAGCAGGACGCTCACCGAGTCAGCTCCAGCATTCCAGTGACATCTCCAGCTTCAGCTCAGCAACCTGTGGAAGAAAGACACGAGAACTATACTTACCATCCAGGAATCCAGACACCGGCAGAACCTGCAAGCAAAAGAAACATAAGGTTAGCAAGTTGCAACACGTTCGCAGCCGCGCTCGCTTACCTGATCCATCTGTGCTTTCACAGATTCTTCGCGGCCTTCTCTTCAGCAGCCTAACGGCACCTGTAAAGACAAAGAACATTGTTAAGTAGGAATAGGGTGAAGGCGGCCGCATTTACTTTTCTGACCTGCTTTTGTGCGCGTATTACGATCTCTTCAACCGCAGCAGCCCGGCACCTGAAAACAAGAAAAGAACATTGTTAGAGGTGTTATAATAAGGTCACAGATCATGATACTCATGTACTTCGCACGTGCAACGGCAACGGACGAACAACGCCCGCAACATCTCAAGACCTGAAAACAGAAAACAAGGGACATTATTGAGGTGTCATTGAAATTCCCATACCTACGTACAACCGCACGTGTCGCGCTCTCAGTGACCACGCCCTCAGCATCCAGGCACCTGAAAAAGACAATGCAAAGACTTCATTAAAGGTGCCCATCTCTTCAAGACTATAAACTCTTTATACCTACTGGCATCCGCTCGTGCAGTAACGGCGGCATCACCTTTTGGCATCTCAGCACCTGTGCCACTTCTAAGGCCACAAAAGACTTTGAGGATCTCCAGTGACGTAACTGGAACCCACGCACCCCTGCATAAGTCGCAGGATGGAGAGCCCAGCATTTATACGCCTAAGGTGAGAGTTCACCAGGACATTGGACTTTCGGAGAGTTGGCGATTAGTGAGGAGGAAGTCCAGCCAAACGGTCATTAACCCTTTTTTCTTCCGCCTGCAGAAACCTTACCCTGCAATCCAGACGGTCAATAAGAGGAAGTCCAGTCCAGAGAGTCATCCGAGCTCTACGCTTCTCAATTGAAGAGACTATAACAGTTCAGCCGGGACCAGCGCCTCCGTGGGAATCAGGTGAGCGTTACAGGTCTTTTATCATCTTCTGTGTTTTTATGTTGTCATCTTCATATGGGGAGTTCTCTTTGACAATCCATCGTAGGGTTGCCCACTTCCCTTCAAATTGTTCTCTTGTCATGCATGCTGCTAAATCGCGGAGGCACTTTGGATTGTGTGTAAGTATTTCTCTTGCTATAAAAGTGCTGACTGTGCATAAGGGATGAGAGAACATACATAGCAGCTCTCATCTGACGTTCCTTTCCCCACCTTACTCATGTGCTGGTGCCATGAGTTATTTTTTAAATGGGCAGACTTATCACGGTATGCATTTATATCCTGATATTCTTCTCCAGCATCCCACTTAAGTTGGATACTTTGTTTGGAAATATCAGAGAAAATGTCCCTTGTGCTTTTATTAGGAATAGAAACAGATGTCTCATTATTGGACACTCCATCTATATTATAAAACATGATTTCATGAAATGCTATAGGAATAAGGAAGTAAAGACAACACATTGTACAAAACGCGGTGACAAGCAATATTGCAACAAATTCACACAGCGTATTTCATTTTCACATTAAGCGGTCTTCTTGCTAACAAGGTGCATTTTACAAAATGGAAGATTCCCATTCCCCTTTATCAACATTTAGTTCATGCTACTTTTTACAGTAACCACACTTTTCTATAGCAGAAACTGTAATAGTATTGCAATGATGAACCTGAGGCTAATGGGAGCTGTTTTAGGATTTCCAAAAAAGGTGGCTATATTAACATTTTGTCTCACTAGAGGTGGATAGGATTGATGTATATATGTTAAAACAGCATACAAGTATGTGTGCAACATTATAGGCAACATAAAGTGTTATGCGTTCTTCTTTTTTTCAAAACCTTGACTTTTTTTACCTAGCAGGGATAATTCTTTGAACACAGAAAAGTTATTTGTTTCCCTTTAAGTTTAGGAATGATCAAAAGTTTGAATTGTTTTTATTTTGATGACTTCTGTTGGCTCTTGGTAGCCGATCTGGTCTGCATACGCAGAATTTCTTCTCTAGCTTCACTGTCAACAGGTCCCGGAGGGTAGGGGTCTGTCCTTTGTAGAGCTTTACAACATTCAGATGCAACCAATTGAGTCTTCCTTGAATCTTTACGGCAGTGGGGTGATCTCCTTTACTAGGTATGGTCCTTCAAAACGGGGCTTATAACAAGTGCGGACAAAGATTTTTGTGAGCACTTGGTCTCCAGGATAAAAACTATGTGGTTTCAAAAGTTCAGTAGGGTTGATCATTTGGCCGTCTTCTTCAATCTTCTTTGGCCCTTCCCTCTAATTGTTGATTTTTTGGGATACAAAAAAAAAACAGTAGCAGTCATATTTGTCAAATAATCATGCATCCCGTCCCCTAATATTTTTACTACACTATGGACATCAGTTTTTATTCCAGCGAGAGGAGTAAGGGTTACTCTGTGCAGCGTCCAATCACCAACTCATGAGGAGTCGGTTGGTGATCTGAAAAAGGCTTGTTTCTTAATGCAAATAGGGCAAGGCCGAAGGGTATGCAATATAAACATCCCTTCTTCAAAGACATCTTTATCATTGCTATCCTCTCTTTGAGGAGTCCGTTTAAATGCTCACAAAATACCATTCACCTGTGGGTGGTAAGCAGATGAAAACATATGCTTTATGCCTAATAGAAGGGTTATTTGCTCAAATATCTCATTTACAAAATGTGGCCCATTATCAGACCATAGGACTTCGCATATACCCCATCTAGAAAAATCTTCATGTACGGGAAAGTTGGCAACACATGTGGCATCGGGTGCATGCATGGATCTGCCTCAATCCATCTGGAAAGGTGACATAGTACCACTAACATACATCTGTAGCCATGGCATGTTTGCAATATGTCCACATAATCTATATGAAAATGCTGAAAAGGACTATTGGAGCACGGTTTGCTCATCTCACTGTTCGCAATGTCTGCCCTGCTGTGAATTTCTGACAGACAATACAGTCTTCTACATTCATGGCTGCAAGACTCTCTCGTTATATGCGCAGCATAGCGAGGCTGATCCAGAGCAACTTTCAATAATGCTAGAGGCATAACTGGCTTTCCAGTACTATCATGTCCCTATATAGCCTCTGCGGGGACTAAAGAACAGTCACGTCTTTTACAAAAATCTTGTTCTACCTCTGCCGCTCGACCCAGCAGCTCAATTAATTGTAAAATGGATAACATATTAAAGCCTTCTTTCATCATCATGCATTCTTCTGACATTTGCTTAACACCTTCTACTTCAAAGTTAGAAATATTGAGAAAATATGCTGCTCTTTTTGCGTTAATGTGGCTTCATTACTGTGAGAAATCATGTCTGCCCTCTTTGTATGGGCTGCACACTTCCCACAGTGATAGCCAATGAGAGCTTCAGTACCCAAATAAGCTTGTCAAATAGCGACGCATGTTGAACTGGTGTGCTGTATGTGCGGAGGAAGCCCCTCCATTTCCAGCGTGACAATCCTGCATGTATGGTTGATGTCACAAAGGCAGAGTCAGAGTACAATGTTACTTCCTCATCCTCATATCTCTGGAGTCTGGTGATAAGCACCACTAATTCAGCAGCCTGTGCTGAACAATGTGAAGGCAATCTTGTACTTGTTAATACTTCAAATGCACAATTCTTTTTTAACTTCACTACTGCTCATCCTATATATCTTTCTCCTGTCGTTTGATCAATTTTTTAAGTACCATTGATGAAACGTATTTCCCGCCTCCTAGAACATTTTCTTTAATATGGGGAATATCATCATAAAACTCAGTATAGTTTGTGCAATCATGTACATAATCCTCTTTTTCTACACGTTCCGCAATAAATGTTACTGGATTCACTACTCTACAGCTAATGATTTTGATCACCTCATATCCTAATGCTATTTGTGTAATCAATGTGCTTTTAGGTTTCTCCAAAATGGCAAAAAAAGAATGTTTGACGAAAAATTTCAATGAGCATCCTATTGCTATACTTGCAGCTTATTTAATTGCAAAAGCATCAGCAGCTAATGCTTGTTTGCAAGCGTAATGCCTTCAAAATACTGGGTCTGAAATCACACTGTAATACGCTAATGTTTTATGTCCATGTCCTAATATTGTCTTCTGTGTAATGACTGCTATCATCACCACTTCATTTAAATGCAAACATAAATACAACTCCTCATTATAGTCTGGAATCCCTAACACAGGGGCTGCACAAATCACTCTTTTTAACTCTTCAAATCCTTCTGTGATCTTGTCTGTTCATACTATCTCCCTTTTACTGTACTGTACTCAAAAACCCAGGCCCTACAATAATAACATAGGCCTAAAAATTGCTGCCTTTCCCTCACTGTCTCAGGTCTTAGAGTTTTCATGATTGCTTCTGCTCTCTCATGTGTCACTTTTCTGCCTTCTTGAGAGATGAGTTGCCCCATATACAGGACTTCTTTCTGACAATACTGTAATTTCTCCATGTCCATGTCGTATCCTTTTTCTGCTAATACTGTCATTAACTGAACTGAATCCTCTTCCTTTTTCTTCTGCATCACTACACACTAATATGTCATCTACATACTGAATTATTGTGCTCTGAAATTGTATGTTACCTAGGTCCATCTGAAGGATCCTATTAAAGATTGATGTGTACTCACAGTACCCCTGTGGTAATCTTGTGTTTCCACCACTGATTTCTATACGAAAATGAGGTCAAATTTCAGGAGTCCTCATGAAGGGGAATTGAAAAGAAGGCATACTTTAAATCTACTACTTTAAAATGTTTGGCTGTAGCTGGGATATTACATAATATCATAGCTGGATTCGGAACCAGAGGAAACTCTGCTTTGACAATATTGTTTAGGGGGCGTAGATCCTGAATAAATCTCCACGACCCCCCGTTGATTTCTTTACTGGGTACATAGCCGTATTACATGGGGAATCTAATGGTTCCAATATTCCCTTCTGTATTAAAGTGGAAATGGTTTCAAATATACCTTCATCTGCTTCTCTGTAAATGGGGTACTGTTTTGCTTGTTGTAAAATTGCTCCTGGCTTAAGCTTTATTTTAACTGCTCGTGCTCCACTCAATAGACCCACGTCATATGGACGGTTGATCCATAAAATGCTTGGCACCCTTTCTAGATCTGTCTAGAAAAATGATGGTTTCTTTGTTACCGGTGCCATCCTCTCTGGGTATACACGCATTTCACTGCGGTATTTTTCATTGCATGTTTTTTCATCTGCGTTTTTATTTCGTAAAAAAACTCATGTTTTTTTTTGGGGGGGTTAAAAAATTTAATATATGGTTGTGGATGTAAGGGAATAAAAAACAACAAAAAAAGAGGTGCTTCAGGGGGTAACCCCCAAAAAAAAAAATAATAAAAACGATGAGTTTTTCAAAAACAAAAACGGCGATGAAAAAACCTGCGATGAAAAATACCGCTGCGAAATAACGTAGAACCCCTCTGTGCTATTTCCATATTCTTCACTTTCATCCAGTAGGTGAGACTTATAAATAATATGAATTCATCATTTGAATTCTCATCTCTGAACAATTCCTTGTCTGTCAAGTCTGTTAGTCTATACCATTCACCAAGAGCTATTACTATTCTCCATGCTCTTACTTTGTCATCTGTCCCATGAATAATTACCCTTTCCTCTCTCACTATCACTTCCTCCAGTTCTATGGAAATATCTTGTCCTTCCTTGTCATCCATAGGTACTTATTGTCTAAACAATAATTTGTCAGGTATCCTCAGTATTTCACCTATCAATCCAGGAAGCCATGTCAACAAAATATTTACTCCATACAAAAATATTTCTATGTCTAAAGGGATACCTCTATAATGCATTTTGGCCTGTAAATGCTAATATAAATTCTCTTACATTCATGTTATGTATCCCTAGAGTGGAACATATTGTCCCTTTGTCAGTAAAAGATATCGATGTATTAAGTTTTGTCATCAATTCACGTCCTAGTATGTTAACTGGTGTCTGTCGAGAATACAATAATGGCATAGACATGCCATGTTCGCCTATTGAAATTGGTAATTCAACAGTAAACGGAACTAAACTCACAGCCCCAGAGAATCGTTGCACTTTCATGGAGATGTCAGCTATTGCATACTTTCCCTCTCAAACACAAGAGCGAGTCGTTCCCCTGTCTACAAGAAACAGAAATGTCTTGCCTCCTATCAATACCTTGATCCATGTTTCCTCTTGGTGGTCTGGTGTCACGGATAGTGTTGAACACATCAGGTCACTCTGTGGGCTTTACTTTTGTGGATATAAATTCATCCCTGTACCCGTAAAAGGATTCCCTCCCACTACTGTCACACTCCCTATCCTGGGTGTAGGTATTTGTGAGGATCCTGTATTTGCTTTTCATTGTGGCAACATTGCCTGCTGCATCGGAGTATACTGTTCTGTCTGTACTTGATGTGTTTGCATAGGCGCTTGCTGTGGTTGCCCCTGTGACGACAGTGGTTGTGTCAAAATCTGCTGCATTTGCTGTATTTCCAGCACATTTGTCTGATACTGAGTGTGATGTTGGGCATACTACTCCTGTGGTTCTGTATTATACTGTGGTACTGTCCTTGACTCCAGATACAGGAGAAAGCAAGCAGTTCATTGCAGTCGTTAAGTCGAGGTGAGAGCCTATAAGAAACTGAACTGTGTTGAATGAAAGTTGCAAAGTAGCAAACGAAGGAAAGTTCAAAGAACTGTTTAATCATAAGTGAACACCAGCTGCAGAGGGGTCCAGCACCAGGTGGGTGTGCACTCGAAAACACTCTGGTGAATCCTTCATTTTTGAATTACCTATACCAGAAGGCCTTAGTGAACCCGACAGAGGGAAGCAATCAGTCAAGAAGGGTCTGAGCCCAGCTGAGTGGTATCCTAGAGTGAAAATTCGTCATCCAAAGACTGGTGAATGAAAAAGGAGAAAACCTGTAAGAGCCATAGTGAACCCAAAGGAGGGAGGCTGAGAATCGAGGCACAGATCCACCCTACTGATGAGGTCCAACCAGACTGAAACACGTGTCTGGGGTTTCTGTTGGTACTCTTGTTCAGAGGAGAATTGCCTAGCATTTTGGTGCTGGACTGCCCCAGGGCAGGACAAAGACTGATACGTTTGGGATATTTCTACTCTGTGAACGATAGTGAGCTAAAGACTCTGGGTAAGTCTCTCGTAACCAGGACTAATGTGTGGCAGAGGGACTCCCAGGACCCCCTTTGTTATATGAACATTTTGTCAGCCATGCCTTTTAACTATTCAGCATATTTCCTCTTCTTGGGTGTGTATCTCGGTAATGTTTTGCACAAGTGTAGAAGGGGAGTGTCTCCCACTATGACAAGCCGTTTTTAACTGTCAATACTTACCGGATCAGAATCGTACCAAAATGTCGACCTGACAATTGCGACGCTGAAAATGCCGACTTTTTTTATTTTACCCCCCCTTACACCACATATATATGTGGGGGGGTATAAAATATAATATTAATATGGGGGGCTGCGGGCGTCTCCCCCCGCATATATATGTGGGGTAAACGGTTAAAAAAATCAGCATTTTCAGCCATCGCAATAATCACTTACTGGATCTATTATTTTGTTACTAATTTAAGCATTAGTATTACATCAATGTTATTCTTTCTTTCTTTCACAAAACATTATATATCACAACAATCAACTTGGGCAAACACCACCAGTCGCCTACCAGTCCTCAAAAACAATTCTCCAAAAACCTTTCTAAGCTTACACAATAATATTCTCTTTGCTTCTTTGTAGCAGTTCTATTGATTCTCACTATTGTAATTGTAATTGTTTATTTTTAAAGCACTTATACACAAGTAAAGTGCTTCAAAGTGCTTCAAGGCAGGAAGGAAACAAGGGAATACAGTCAGCATTCTTAAGCCTTGAAATTCCAAATGATCTAAACAAAAATAACTAGCATACCAGGCCAGAGGAGGGAAAGAGAGAATGGGGGAGAGGAAAGAGCATACCAATAAACTACTGTGCTATGCCTAAAGACTTGTCAGATAGTGCAAGCGCATGACAGAGAGTGGGGACAGAGGTGGGGGGGAACGGACATAAAGAACAATAAACTACCGTACTAGGCCTGTCAACATTTCAGATTGATTGGTGTGCCTATGCATGGGTATTTATGGCACAACCAAGCTAAGGAGGGGATACAGAGAGAGGACTGGACAGACAAGCTTGCTGGGCCTAGTACATTGAAGGTTGTGCAAGTGTACAGACAGGAAGTGTGAGGGAGGGGGACAAGTGCACCCAGTCCAGCAGGTGCCTGGGTTAAGTGCAGTGTGATTGCCCCTCTCATGGAACGCGTTCCGGGTGCTGTAGTGCCAAGCAGAGTGCAGAGGCCAGGACAAAATTGCAGGACTGGCAGGGGAGCCTGGGACCTGTGAGGCTCTGAAGGTGCACCAGGTGACCAGACAGCGAACTGAGCAAGTTGGGGCCGAGAAAGTAGGAGGGAAGCATTAGAGAACAGAAAGGAGGTTAGCATGGGAGAGGAAGAGAGAAAGAAGAAGAGAAGAGGAAGACCTTGAGGAATTTTTGGAACTTAAGGAGGCCTGGCTCAAGAGGGAGAGAGGCAGGGAGGCTGTTCCATAGGGAGGCACCTGCAGTGGATAAGGATCTACCCCTAAATCTTTGTTTGGAAAAACAGCTCACCAGCAGAGAGCTGGTGGAGGCTGAGCAAAGGGCTCTAAATGGAGAGTATTTAGGAAGAGAGCATTGTAGTTAGTGCAGGCCCTCGGCCCCACAAAGCCTTGTGGACTATGCAGAGGGACTTGAACCTGATCCTTGCTGCCATAGGGAGCCAGTGGAGGGATTTCAGCACTGGAGAGATGTGGTACCTGGGCTCGAGGCAAAGGAAAAGGCTTGCAGTTCTGTTCTGGATAAGTTCAAGAGGTCGGAGAGTGGAAGTAGACAAATTGAGAAAGAGACTGTTGCAGTAGTCCAGCCTGGAGAGAACCAGGGCTCTGGAGATGATGAGCCTTAGGGGAAGGTGAGAAAAGGTAGAATACCTCTGAGGAGGTGCAGCTGATAGTGGGACTTTTTGGAGGTGTCACAGAACTGAGAAGAGAAGGAGAGAGTAGAGTCGAAGATGACCCCTAGATTTCTGTTGTTTTTTTTATTGACAATCTAAGAATCGTATCTTGCTATCCTTTTTCTCAACTATTACCATCCTATGATTGGTGCCTATTGCTTGTTTTTTAGGGTCTGGTAAGCAGAGGTGGAGGTGCAGCACATTCTCTCAATTTCTGCTCCTAGTGAGAAGCTACAGTCTTTTTTCCCTGCCTTCTATCCTAAGGAGGAGGAAGGTTTAAAAACTGTTTCTGTCCATGGAGCGGCCGCGGAGAGCTGCGTGGAGGTGCAGTCTGGCAGCTCATTCGCTCCATTTTTGCTCCTGGTGAGAAGCTACAGTTTTTTTTCCCTGCCTTCTTTCCTAAGGAGGAGGAGGGTTTAAAAACCGTTTCTGGCCACAGAGTGGATGCAAGAGATGCGTGGAGGTGCAGTCTGGCAGTCCGGAAGGCCAGGTCCAGGCCCAGGCCCAAGAGCAGGACCAAAATCGGGGCACCAACAATGAAGATGGCCAGGATTGAATCGAGCGAGAAAGCACCTATGCCGAATACGCCAGAGAAATGGAAAGTGAGGTCTCCCCACAAACAGCGCTCACCTCTGGACTGGCGTGGGGTGGGCGCCTGCGCTGGGGCGCCGCTCCTGTGGGGTGCTGGCTCGTCCGTGGGTCCAGGTGTGGTCCTGGTGTCGGTGGGGCTGAATTTGGGGGCTGTGGGGACCGGTCAGGTGAGTCGGGCGAATGCTGCAGCCTGTCCACAGTGACACCAGCGCCGGTGCACTCCGACTCTGCTCAGGGAGGATCGTTCACTGCTGATGTGGCGCAGAAAGCAATGTTGAGTATGGCTGTGGCATCAGGTGCACCGGAATCCATACAGAGCCTTTATTCTCTTCCCCCTAACATCGGGATTAACATTGTGGACTGTATACATACCCCTTCCAAGCAGATGAGCAATAAGGAAACATTGAGAATCCTTCCCCAAAATACAAGGGAAGTGCCTAAAGTATGTAAAGGCGCTTCATTATCCAATCACCCTGGCATAGAGATTGAAATTCACCCGGTTACTGCTAGGGGCATATTACATAGCTCACAGTTGGATTTAACCACCTTGCCAACGTAACTTTAATCACATCACAGAAGACCTTGACAAATTTGACACATACGATCTCAATATTCTGAAAGACCACAATCAGGTGACAGATTTGAGTGTTTCTGTGCTGGAGAAATCGGAAGGTGAGACTATTGGAGGTGGTCCCCCTAGCACTCTGCAAGCCCTACCATCAAGTCAGACACCGAAAGAGTCTCTCGAGAGTTAAGCTCTCACAAGACTCCGGAAGCACCCTGTGCACAATGTTCTATATCAACAAAAACAAATAAAACCTATCATCTACGCCTCATCAGAGGGCTCTTACAAAAACTCACCCCAGGAAATTGACCTCAAACTTGCCCTACACCAATAACCCCATTGCCAGGTTCTTCAATAAAATGAGTAAAACGCTATCCAGCAATGCAGATTAACTATCTGATGCTGAAATATTGGAGGGAATGTCTGTATCAGTCGATGAGAACGCCTTTGCACAGAATGATAAGGCGGCTGCCGCAAAACCTCAATCCCAATATGTTGGCAATTTGGTCAAGCCAAGTCACCTGGACCTGTTAGCTTAACTTCTCAGACGCAGGTTTCCTCCGCCCTTCAGGGTCAAACCAAAGATTCCCAAGGAAAAAGACCAACGTCTCTCCAACATAAAACGACAGAAAAGGTTAACGAACTGTGGATCATCAACCTAGAATCCCTGAAATCGGCTAATGCTCTACCTGATACACCTCTCCATCAGACGGGCCTTAAAGAAGATCAATTGGCAGATATTGCCTCAAATTTCAGAGAAAAGAAAGAGACTAAACAAATAGAGGCGACCCCCCCACCCCAAATTGACTTTACCAAATTTAAGAGAGGATATCCCTGTATATATATCAAAATCTATACCTGCCACTCCAACACAAGGGAAACCACAAAGAGATATACCTAGCTCAATGGAAAGAAACTCGCCGGGGAAGAAGATGGACATATTTGCCATGCAGTCGTTCGAGGCCGAAATGCAAACGCCCACAATATCAAACCCAGAAAGAACTAATGAGAAAGTCTTGGCGATGGAGATTATCAACTTAAACAGGTTGCACTGTCCAGTGAATACCTCCCAGAAGAATGTCGGGTCTCAACAAGGGAAAACCTTCAACAAAGCAAGGGAGAAAACCATGAGGGCTGTGAAACAATTGTCTCTCCCTACGGTTGAGAAGCAATTGGATTGTTACCTGTCAAAAGCAAGACCTAGATCGTCAACTAATCCCAATCAAAAGCCAGTTTGAAAATCGGGCCATACCGAAGCTGGCGCGAAGCAAAACAAATCCAAACATGAGGATTTTCAAGACCTGACCGGTATAACCTCAAGAAAACTGCCAGGTAAATCATAGAAAAACAGTAGCTAAGGTACACTGGGCCTCAATATAAAAATGTGTCCCGAGAGCCTCTGAACAAAAGCTATAAGTTGACAAATTGCAAAGGGTGAATACCTCTGAGGCAAATGATACCTTAACTAAATGGGTCACTGTAAAGGAAAAAAAATCTCCAAAACAGGTAAACCCATCGACTACAAGGAGAGACACCGTAGAGCCCCAAGAAGCTTCGGGAAGCAACATGATCGACTTGTCTAACATCAGTGTCTACTCCATAGAAAATTTGGATTCGGAAATTCCTCCTCCCACAGGAAAAAAAAGGAATGTCTCATTCGTGGACGAGTTACCAACTCTGCCTGCATCACTGAAGCATTGCTCTGACTACCACATAGGGACACCGAAAGGGTCTCTAAAAAAAAACTAATGGGAGCCCCTCTGAAAGAAATCGGATCTACCCAGAAAGAAGAACTATACGCTGCTCGTCAGGCTTGAAGCTAAATAAAGGTCAACATGAAGGGGATAGAAGCCACAGTATACACCAGGTGGTCAGCCCTGGGAATCTTCGATCAAAGGGCTCTAGGCACAATGAAGACCCGCCAAACGAGGAACGAAAACACGGTGAAAACCGTTTTTCAAACCTAAGAAACAGATCGAAACCCAATTGCTCCCAAGAGTGGAGCCATTTTTCCAAATCAAACTGTGCCGATAGTCCGTGGGTAAAACCTGCTGATAAAGCTTACAGACACCATCGAAACAACTCTCAGCGTCCCTCATACTCAGCTTCTAAACAAATACGAGGATCAGCACTCTTTACACACAAGAGCCAGGCCACAAGACATTTAAAGTTAGAAAACTGCTCAAACATAGATGATAAAACCATGTTGAATAGAAGAGCAATGTTGATGCTCTTCAAGAGAACTATGAACGAAGACCAGATCTGCAGCACGGATATAAAGGTTGTAGAATTCGCACACAAACGGAAGACTGACAGCATCTTCCTCGCCATCACATCGCAAATCATCAAGAATGTTTTGCTCTCGACTGCCGGTAAACTACATAAGATTGGTTACCACCTCCGTGAAACAACGTTGGAAGAAAGAGGACTTGATACCCATAACACAAAGTGTGAGAAAAGTTTGCGACTGAATGACCTTAGATGCCATAAGGGGAGAGAGAAAACCTACCCATCCTCAACTGTGAAAATGCAATCACAATCTAATTCAGCGGGGGTCTCAAGTATGAGAGATGGAGTTTTTGTTGGAGACAGAACAATATCTAAAAGGCAGCTAATCGATGCAAGCAGGGTACGAATTACATCGAGGTCCTCGTTGACGTCGCCTGGAACAGCCAATTTGAATACAGAGAGAGATCTCTCCCATGAACCGGCTGGACCAAGAGCCAAACACGAGAGTAACAAAAAAAACTAGGAAATATTTGACGTGTCCCCTTCCAGCAGCAGACCAACAGAAGATCAGTGACAAAGACTGCAACAGATGGGCCTGGATTCCAGCTGCACTGTATTGCTACAGTAGGAAGTAGCAACTAAAAACAACTCCCAATAGCTCCAAGTGTCAAACAACTAATGACAAAGCCCTACAATGCAGATTAACCATCAGATCTTGGAACACTATAGGCCATTCCCATTTTACACAAGCTAGTGAGATTAATATCAGCCAATTCGACCTCTTGAGCCTCCAAGAAACCTGGCTCCTTCTTCCGCCAACCATAGATGGCTTTGAAACCTTACTTGCCCCTCCACTTAAAGGAACTAAAGGACGTCCGACATCAGGTCTCCTAATAACAGTTCGCATAGGAGGGAGCCTGAGAATAAAATTCAGCCTTGTCTCATCGACCTTCATCCAAGCGGCCCTGTTGATATGGAACCAAAGTCAGAGGCCTCCTAAAACCACAAAGGCGGAGCTAATATTATTAATAAATGTATACTGGGATCCCTGCATAGCATACAACCAACCAAAGTATTCTTAAATGACGTGGACTTGATTTTAACCGAGGCAATAAGCGCCCACAATGTGGACCACATTTTGATTTGTGGTGACCTCAATTCATCAATTCCAGAAACAGGAGGAGAAAACTCATCGAAGCCGAAGATACCCCATCAAGAGTCAAATTGATCTCGAGAGAACAAGCATGGGCTGATCTTATGGACTCCTGGGACCTGTACAATTTAAACCAACTGGATAAATCCAACTACCCGGAGCCTACCTGGGAGAGTGCAGGCCCTAAGAGCACTATCAACCACATCTATGCCTCGAAAGAACTATACTCACTTATCGACTCAAATAAAGTGATCAAAACAACTCGAAGTGACCATAATCTCTTGACAGCACCTTGACCTTCATCCAAAGACACACCTCTGGCAATGTCGTACCAGGTTGAAGTCAATCTGCAAGGCACTAGGCTAAAGCTCACAAAAGAAGCTCTGAACCAGATTAGGACCACCTACAAGGGAAACTACCTTTCAGAAACAGACGACCTGAAAGTAACAAACTTGGACTACTATCCCCTCATAGTTTCGCATTTACAGCAAAGACCAACAAGAAGTGGCTCTGGAAATGCGCACTTGCACAGACGTAATGAGTAACTAATGGTAAGAAAAGCCAGTTCGAGAAAAGCCTCAAGACTGGCCAAATCAGAGCCTTCCTCTGGAAATGTGGCTCGAGCCGCGGAACTGAGGAAAAGCTACAAAAATTGGCTAAAAACCTCTAGATGGAGACTTTACCAACTGGATGCAGAAACAATGCTAGGTGCTGTCTGCAAGAGAAATTCCAAAGACTTCTGGTCTATCGTTAAGCAAACAACAGCTCCCACAGCTTCTGCAATCTCAAGTACTATCAGCGAGGAAACTTGGACAAAGCACTTTACTGACTTGTTTAAACAGCCACCTGCAACTGCAAATAGCGGGGCCAAACAGGCCCCCTGTGATTGGGAAATTCCATACGACAAGCCAACCATCCTGAAAAAGATAAAGCAGCTCAACAACTCAAGAGCTCCGGGCCCAGGTGCAATATCCAATATCCATCTGAAGAAAGACCCGGAAGAATAGGCTGTCTTGATCCTCGAGATCTTCAATAGGTCTCTCGCCACCAGAAACATACCCGGATCATGGAAAATAGCTAATATAGTTCTCATTTACAAGAAGGGACCGAAGAACAACCCTAAAAACTACAGGCCAATAGCGTTATTGGATGTCATTTGCAAGCTATTCGGAACCCTGATCTTGGACGAATTTCAAGTCTGGGAGAAAGAGTCTAAAACAATGGACCGTTGCCAATCTGGCTTTATAAAACATCTGAATACCTCGATCAATATCATGCTGATCAACATCCTAAAGGTGAGAGTGATGGAAGACCAGCCAAAAATGGCATCTATATATCTGGTCCAGGCTTTCGATTGTGTGAATAGAGTAAAATTCTGGTAAAAACTAGAGAAATTCAGATGTCCAGCTAGCATTCTAGACCCTATCAAAGCATTACACTCTGACACCTCAATGAGAGTGCATCTGAATTCTGATGGCCAATTGTCCACCCGCATAACAACATCGAGAGGGGTCAAGCAGGGGTGTCCCCTGGCCCCTACTCTTTATAATGACTACATGGCGACATTATGGACATTGAAAACAATACTCGTTCCTTTCCACCAACAATAGGGGAGTCTAAGGTCACCAGGCTCCTCTATGCAGACGATATAATACTCCTGGACCAACCATCCATTGGCCTTCAGCGTCAACTAAATAGCCTTTCTACGTACCTTAAGAAAAATGATTTGGATCTCAACGCAAGTAAAACTAAGGTGTTGATCATTGAAAAGAACAAAACAAAATCCAACAGAAAATAGCAGTGGTCTATAAACTCAGAGAAACTGGTTGAAAGCCTTACCTACTTGGGAGTCAAAATATCCCAGAGCTTCACAGAAGTCACTATGCAGGAACACCTATTTGCAAAAACAAGAACACTTGCTGTCCAAGCGGCGATCTTGGAAAGAAAGTTTGGAAAATTCTCATTACTACCGGTGATAAACTTTTTCAAAGCAAAAGCAACACCGGCAATAAAATATGGTGCTGAGGCCATGCTCCAACTCCCACCCACATTGTGGATAAAACATGAAGGCCTATTTTGGCGACATGTCTTGAGATTACCAAGTTCGACCCCTATGGCTGTAATCCGAAGAGAACTGTGTTTACCATCAATGAAATCAGTAGTCGAGAAGAACGCAATGCTTTTTCTGGGAAACATCTTAAGAAAGCCAAGACCAAAAATACTTGACATACTTCACAACAAATTGACCAACGGAAAAAGTAGGATGCTAACAGCTTGGCTCAAAAACTGCCTAGACCTGCTGAATAAAATTGGAAGTTCCCAATGGGACCTCGAATATATTGCTGACTAAGTCAAAGGAAAACTGAAAACTTGGGATTGGATTGTCTCACTCGACAGAGCTAAGGAGTACAAGTCATCCATAGACCTTATATGGGACACTCAAAAAGTGAATGAGGTTCGAAAATACTTTAAAAAAATTCCGGACAAAGGGCTTCAAACAACATTCCTGAGGGCTTGTCTCAATCTTCTGAAAACTAATGAAGTGTTGCACTTTCGAAGACAATCTAAGTGCAACACATGTCGCTGCTGCAAGAATTTAAATTCCATTGAAACAGTGCATCATCTTCTTATGCTATGCCCAGGGACCGCACACTCCAGACTTATCTACCTTCAGTCACACTGGCTCCAACATCTGACATTAACTGAAGAAGCCTCGTGGAACTGGATGATGTGTGGAGAAAGCACATCCTGGACCATAGCCACAGCTAAATTCCTGCAGACCCTCGAACTAAAGGAAAAAGCCCCAAACAAAACCTCACAAGTACAAAATGAAGACGATTTTACACGGAATAAAATCAAGAACGATTCAGTCACCTCATTTGTAAAATTGTCCAGTCACAATAAAAAAAAAGAAAAAAGAAGTAGTCAAATTATTGCTATTACTCTATATTTCCACTCTTACAACCTAAATTATCACAACTAATAAAAACCAAGTGTTTTTTCCAAACAAATCAGCTTCTTACACTAACATATTTATAACCCCAAAAAAATGTGCACAACAAATTCGACAATCGTCTTTCTTACTTTCTCTAGTAAAAATATCTCATCTCTGGTTTACCCCATTCTGTAGTGTCAAATGTATCCTTCATATTGGCCTTGCCTCAGGAATCACTTACATACATCATACTCCATCTTGGAGTGTAATGTGTTCCCTTCTATCTCCTCGAGAATAGGTATTCGAGGTATCTCTTCTTAAATCAATCCCCTTACATTTTCCACACGTTCGATATATTTACACCTGCAATACAATCCCTTCCCTTTTATTTGCCACTTTTGATGTACTACGTACGTCTGTTTCTCAGTTCGATCCCTTCAGTATCGACTCTTCCCCAATCGTTCACTTCGCCTTCAGTCTGTGCATCGCCCATATGGACTTGACAGGAATTTCTTCAATGAGGCACCTCCCGACCATATCGATTTACACACGTCATTCGTCATTCTTCTACTCTCCACAGGAAACTCTGGGATCTTACAGCTGATGGTGGAAGACGTCAAAAATCTGAGATTCTGGACCTGCAACATCTGAACCACTAACAAATGTACAATGCACCTGGAGTGTTCCAAGTGCTGAATGGGATAACCACAATAAATGATCTCAGGCCCAAATAACCAGGCAGACTCAAAGAATATGGCACAATACTACTTTATTATCAGATCAATAAAGTAGGGAAACCTGAACAGATTGTAACCCACACACTCTCAATGCATTTCGGTTACACAAAATGTTTTATACCTTGAAATACATCAGCTATGATGTCATCCTATGTGGCTAACAGTAAAAATCTACTGGGTGGAGGGACTGGTTAAGGGAAACATATACATATAGTTTGTATAAGTGTTAGTATCATCATTGGATGCCTCTTATCTGGTAGGCGTGCCTTGAACCACCTTTAACTACTCAAAAATAACATAATACCAGCAACAGATAGGCCCGTGCAGCCAATAGGCAAATATGTACCTGATACCAGAGACCTGTTAAAGTGGTGATCACCACAATATTTAACCATGCACACTCATCTTAGTAATTTAGGGCTTTGTGAATGGGGCAACTTCAAAATGTTAGCTGTCTGTTTTGTACTCTCTGTCCCATAGTTGATTCAGGATATCCCATGTGTCTGTGTCTGACTGCACCATGCAGAATCCTGTCAACCCCACACAGCAATTCTACAATGCTGCCCACACCCAGAACACTGTTCAGTGGTCATTTTGCCTACTAAAAAACCACTTCAAGTTGCTGCACAGGACAAGTGGAGCCCTCAAGTATCACCCAGAAACGATATGCTGCATTTTGGCCATGTGTATCATGCTCCAAAACATTTATCATCGCCGGAATATGCCCATGACAGATGTGGACGAGAATGACCCTGATTCTGATGTTGGTAGCCATAATCTGCAAGCAACAGGGTCAAGGTGGATCGGAAGTCATCAACAACGCCTTCTGATATTGCTGAGTAAATCTCTACACTGCATAACATGCCCCTACTCCGCACTGCCCCTTCCCATGAACCCAAGTGACACAGGACAGACCAGTACCTTTGGAGTCAAGGTGGATTGATGAAAATAAATGTCCTGTCCATTGTCCATCAGATGTTGTGCCCAGTGAGGGTCCATTCCAGGGCAAGCACAGGGAAATGTGAATGATGAGAAATCGCATTGGAAATCCAAAGGAACAAACATTCAAGGTTGAGGATATATAATGCCCTGTTGTCTAGATGTGTGTGGTTGCACCACCTGCACCCCTCATCAGTGGCCTGCAAGCCTGGGATGCATGTGAAGAAGTGGAAGAAGTGGGAGCAGATTAATGGAGGGTGGAGTTCTATTTATTTATGTATTTATTTATTTATGTTGTACATTTATAAGAGCGCACAAAGCCCAAAGCATCTAGGTGCTAGGTTGAGGTGAGAAAAGAATCTCTCCCCATGTACCCCTGCATAAGGGTGAACAACAACTCCTGGTAGGACAGCAGCCCAGTCAGTGAAATTTCCAGCTGCATATGGTTCAGACTGGCCTCCACCATTCGCTGGCAGAGCACAGAATTGCTGATGCAAGAGCCTGACAGTGGCAGAGGAGGTGCAGGCAGTCTGGAATGCAACCTGGCTGTGCCTTCAGGCTTGCTCCTGGGCCAACTTGTCATCCTTGCTGGCCTCAGCACAGCTGTTGCAGATGCAGATACAGCTGCAGCAGCACCAGGCTGCTCCTGCGCCAGACAGTCCTCTACCCTGGCCTCTTTCCTAGATGCCCACACCAACCCCATCAATGCCTCCCTCAATGCCTCCCCAGGGTTTCTGCCACATACATATCTGAGCAACTTTCCCCTCTGTGTGTCTGCCATCATAATCATTATCATCATAATGGTAATTTTCCTCTTCATCTCCTTCCTCAGGATTGTACTCATGTTCTCCTGTAGAGGCAAAGACACATTTAGTGGTCAGGTATAATGTGGGTACATAACACGTGCACATATACATTGCCAATCGTATGTGTTTAACATTTGTTAATGGAGTATTCATGCACAGGCAGAGTATTCGCAGGAATCATATTTGGCCACTGAAGCTTGTGGGGTGGATTTGAGTGCATATGTTGTGGTGGGTGCAATGATCACAATTTCGTGGTGTGACACATTGGATTCTGCCTCACAAACGTACAAATATGAGTAGGGGTAGTCGATTTGAGGTGAGATGCATCACTCGTTAGGAGTGAGAACCAATTCCCTTAATAGCTGAGAAAGCACACAGAGTGACCCAGAACACAGAGGTTATACTATTGATGTGAGCACAGTGCTAAATTGCTCTGATGATGGACAACAGTCCGAAATGCATTGGCAACACAGGCTCTACTTTGCCAGCTTCTGAATGGAAAATATTATTAAATACCAAGCTGTTTGGACCACATCAATTTGTCTACTATGGACTACAATATGTTAAACTTGTACACTATTAAGTATATTTAGGCAGTTATCTGCATTTGGGTGAGCATGCAGTACTCTGAAATGTTACTCAGGGTATTTTCTTTGCTGTTCCATGAACCCATGGGGCCTTGGGTCTATCTGTAGTGCTCCCTTTAAACATTGATTCCAGGGTACCCGGAGATTACCATTCATACATATTTTGGTGGTGCCAACCTTAAATCGTTCTTAGGGGTAAAATGGCCCACTCAACCCTCACACGTCTACAAACCAAAACCCAACGCAATCATAAAGGTAAAACATGGATAATCAAGAGATATACCTCCTTTGTCTTTTGTGTTAACGCGGGCTGAGGGAAGGCTATACTCCCAAGAGAGGTGTGAAGGTGAACCAGTAGTGACCCAAACAATACAGTATCATAATCCAAAATAAAAGGAATGTCCAATCAAGGTTTCATAAAAAAATATCTTTAATGAAACACACAATCTGCAACAAGAATGAAAATAGATTACTACAAAAAAAAGACAGCCCAAAGGAAAGAACAGAGAAGGTGCAGCAGACTGGAGAAAGTTGTACTCTGAGCATAGTGAGCTGATCAGGCTCAATCAGGCATGTAGGATAGTAGAGGCCCTGGCAGCAAGCAGGCATTGAATGCAGGTGCTCTTTGCGGTCGAACAGTGGCGAGTAAATGATGCAGGTCAGGGCAGTCTCAAAATCATTTCACAATTGGCCAGACCGAGTCGGTGTTGGACGCTGTGAGAGGTCAGCAAGTGACGCTCCAGTAGTTCAAGTCAGCGGATGACAGTCATTGAAGTGTTGATCCAGGGTGTGTCGATATGCAGTAAATGAGGAGGCCGTTCCCGACCTAGCTTGGCCGAGCTATGGTAGCAACTCTGGTTAGAGTCAGTGAGTGACCCTTGGGAAGGCATCAGGAAGTAGACACAGACAAGTGAGTAAAGCTTGAATTAGAAAATGTTCTGAAAATAAAAAGATTGAAAAAGGCCTAAGTTGCCTCATGCTAAGGTGGGATTTTCCTTTCTAACTGAAACTAATGATAGCCTGTGTCAAGAAGTCCAAAGCAAATGTCTGTCTGTGTCCAAAGCGTATACTTGACCTCGCATCTACTTGTATATAATGTTTAGGAATGGCAGCATGAAAATGAGAAATGTTCAAATAAAAGTTCAGAGCTTCTTCCAGCTCTTGGTTTGAAATGGGCTTTTCTCATCCCCAAGATTCAGGATAGTTCACTTTACCCAAAAAACGGGTTCCCTTCCCCACGCTTTCAAGTCTCTTAATTTTCCATAACAACACAATTCTTTGGGATAATTCCCAGCTTTTCTGGCTGAGTAGCCATTCACCAATTTCACCAATATCACAGAGTTTAGTTCATGAATTTCAGATGACACCAGTTGCCCTTGATCTTCAATCACACGCTTATAAGTAAATTAAGTGGCTTTTCCTTTAGGTGGATGTACTCGCTCTAGGCACAGTTGTGGGACCACATAGTCCACCCATTACAGGTCACACAACCGACACACCTTATTTGCTTCTTCTTCGCAGTTACACTGCCACTGTTTAAGCTTCACAGTGGTACTGGATGTATCCTCTTGGAGCTTTCTCTGTACTTGTTTTGCCACCATTCACTTGTTATACTTTTCAATATTCTAGAAAGTGCTGTTCAAGAGCTAACCTCCCAGCTAAAAACATTGCAGGATCGTGCCGAAGATGTAGAAGGGAGAGCGCGCGCCGTAGCAACATTAGGATACTCGGCCTCCCGGAAGGAACCGAGGGAAGGGACCCGATGGAATATGTCGAATATCTACTGCTCCAAGAAATAGGACCGGGAAACCTGTCACAAGGGTTCACAGTAGAAAGAGCCTCCGGGCTTCCATCAAGAAGTCAAGACCAGGAGCCCCGCCCAGACCCATCATAGCAAAAATACTAAGGGCCGATTCATGGAACAAATGTGCACTGAAAATCTCAGTGCAAGCTGGCGCAAGCAGGCGCAAGCGTGAAAAATGAGGCGCACGCGCACGTGTGCGATTCAAGGAAGGGCCTGCGCATGTTTTCCCCTGGATGTGCGCACACGGGCGCACACTTCATTGCAACATCCCAAACGCTGTGCGCGACGCGCACAGGGAAAGCGCACAACATTGGCGCACACACCAAAAAGGGGGTGGGACACGGGGCATAACACACGGAATGGGGAATAACGCGTGAAAAAGAAGGCGTAACTGGGGAAGTACTGCAGGGAAATAGACGGAACGCCCACACGCACGCGAACGACACGTATTCATGGAATCGAATACGGGAAACATGTGCTAGCTAAAAATCGCGCACAGGCGTCAACACGTCCGCCACAGGAAGTCAGGCGTAAGCATCCCCGCGCACAGTATAAAAGTGCGCGCAAACAACAAACACGTATATACAGCTACAATGAATGCACCATTTGTCGCAGCACTGATCGTGGAACACCGCAGGAGGTGGAGAATAGCCAGGGCCCGCATTTTCCCCCCCGGACCAGCCATTTTGGTATGCCTGACGACCAGGTCCATGGCAGGTATAGGTCTCCACCTTGTATTATCCTAGACCTGGTCAGGGAGTGGGAAGATGACCTTACATCCCCCACCCTGTGCTCCCAAGCATTGAGCCCCTTGGAGAAGAAGCTCAATGTCCTGCATTTTTTGGCCACTGGGTCATTTCAGCGGACTACTGCCATAGTGGGGGGTCTCACAGGCCACGCAGTCATGCTGCCTACACCAGGTATTGGCAATCATGACTGCGCGCCCCTCAGTCCGCAGGCACATATACATGCCCAGAACACCCGCAGAAAGGCAGGCCGTCGTCCAGGACTTTTATAGGGTGGCACACTTCCCCAAAGTGCTTGGTGCCATAGATTGCACCCATGTGGCCCTACGTCCACCTAGGGCCACAGAGCACATCTATCAAAACTGCAAGCACTGGCATTCCATCAATGTGCAGGTCATATGCGATGCAAAGGGAATCATCACCTCTGTCTATGCAAACTACCCTGGCTCCACCCATGACATTTTTATATACATAATGTCCACCCTGAGCAGGCCCTGGAAGCTGGGCAGCATGATGACACATGGCTCCTAGGAGAGTACAAATGCCCGTGCACATGCATGCATGTCACACACAGATAAATACACAAATCCTAATAATCACAACCATTATCACCACCCCAGGGGACAGTGCCTACCCTCTGAGCAACCACATGATGACGCCAATCTGGAACCCCACCACACCACCCCAGGTAAGATACAACGCTGCCCATATTGCAACCAGGGGCATAGTGGAGTGCACATTCGGAGTGCTCAAGTCACACTTCTGCTCCCTTGACCCCTCTGGCGGCAGCTACTATATGCCCCCCCAGTAGTGTGCATCATTGTGGCAGCATGTGTCCTGCACAATGTTGCAACACGACAGGGTGTAGCGGTGGACATGGTGGTGCCCCCACATTCCCAACCACAGGCGCAGGTGCTGCCAATGGGAGGGGATAAGGCATGTGGCGAGGCAGCCCGGACCCAGCTTGTGGCCACATTTTTCACCTAAACTCCCACCCCTGCGGAGTGCACACAGGCCTGGCACATACCAGGTGACAATCGATGATGACAAAGAGACAGTCAACTGTCACAACCTTATCACCCTGAGAATGTTGCCATGGAAGTGCTACATTGTGTGCATCCCTAGCTACTTAAACAACAATCCTGTGTGACCAAAAGGAACACATGCAAGGTGAGTATCAACCCCCCCGCAAAACAGCCCATGACAATCCCTGCTATGTCACCCAAACCCTCCCAACCCCCATCACCCTTGCCTGCCACACCACGACATGGCAAGCAATATCAAAAGGCCAACACATGACCAATAAGATCCGAAGTGACATGTGATAAATGGAAAGTGGGTCCAGACAATGACGCCTGACATTGAATCACATAAAAGGACTGACCAACAGCCTCCCACACATACCAAGTCATACACAAATGCATTTCACCAGTCGTAGCATGAACATAACACTGAATGCCTGTTCACATAAACATTGGGCAAGGCAAAATCCCTACTCCCGAACCTGTGTGCTGTATGTGTCTCCTGCAACACACTGCTCAGCACACAGCACAGTGAGCAGCCATTGTGTCTGAGATACACCTTGAGCATCACATGAAAAGGACAAATTTAAAAAATAACTAATTGACGCATGTACAGGATCCACAAATGGCCATAGATCATGTGTTGCAGGGACACAGCGGGCCCCAGAAGGCAATCTCTGAGCACCACTGGCTATGGAAGGGTGGTTGTACATGTGGTGGATCACTGTGTGTGTCAGTAGGGACATGCACTCAATAGATGCATGTGAAATCAGTGATCCTCAGTGTCCTGTACACATCACATCATTCAAACTTAACCGACTGTCTAAAAGAAGTCTTCAACTGGATGAATGCCAACAACCTGAAAATCAATCCAGGAAAAACCGAAATCATGATCATATCCAAAGACCAAGAGAAGGAAACCGCCATCCCGTGGCCAACGGAAATGGGATCTACACCATCACCATCTAAGGTAGTAAAAAATCTGGGAGTCCTGATGGACAACACCCTAACCTTAGAACCGCAAATAAACGCACCAGTCAAGAAATGCTTCTTCCTCCTCCACACGGCAAGAAAAATACTACCTTTCCTCTCCTTCACACACAAAACACTCACCATCGCCGGCCTCATCATGTCAAATATCGACTATGCAAACAGCCTCTACCTCGGTATACCGGAATACCTACTGAAGAAGCTACAATGGATCCAAAACACTGCAGCCAGACTACTCCTCAAACTATCCAGAAGAGACCACATCACCCCGGCCCTAAAAACACTACACTGGCTCCCAGTAAAACAGCGCATCATCTTCAAAACATTGTGCATAACGCACAGGGCAATCAGCGGACAAGGAGCAGAATTCCTACAAAAAAAACTAACAATCTACAAGCCAACGAGACCGCTGAGGTCAACCAACGAAATCCGACTGGAACAAAAACCTTACATCAAGAAGAAACTCAGAGGCACCGCTTTCTACCACTTAGCCGCAAAAACCTGGAACAACATCCCAAAAGTAATAAGGAACACCAAAGACCACCTTAAATTCAGAAAATTACTAAAAACCTGCCTCTTCAACACCGGAGACTAAAACCGAAACAACAATAAGACAAACGACTCATCAAAAAAGGACATTGACAAACCCCTAGAACCGACAGAAGTACCCTGGGCACCAGCAGGGCTGACGCTGGACACAGAGGTCCACCCGCGAGACCCAGAGAAATGGATACAACTACTCCAGCCAACCCTTACCATCCCCCACCGCCCGTACAGCCACAACTAGGTTCCACAAGGCTGTGGAAAGAACAAGATACCACCAATCACCACACAACCGGGTGTATGGACACTAGCAGCGGCGCTAGTCATGTGCAGGGGGTGAGGAGCATGCAAGGTTATTAAGGGAGCGGGCGGAGGGGACAGCTAGATCCTCAAACGGCCTCGAATGGAAAAACGGGCATGTACCTCCTGAGGCTCAGGGTGTACAAGCATCCCGTCGGGTAAGATTACACGAGCCCAACCGGTTCAGTCCAGGATAGAGATGACTAACGAATACCATTAACAATTTCCTTCTCTGCATACACCTCTCAAACTCCCAACCAAACACAACCACAAACCTCTAGCGCAGCAAACCGCACGAACTTCACTACACTGCAACAACAAAACAAAAAAACACATATACTCGCACATCAGCACACGACGACTACCGGCCGCATACACCCCAGGCCCAGCCGACGGAACCACCGGGCTGAGGCTGCCAACAGCACATCACTGCAATCTTGCATTTTTCCAGCCTCCACCCACTAACCCACCCTCCCCCCCTCTTTCAGAGCCGCCAGAGCGCCAGGGGAACACTCCGGTGGTGATAGTGCGCGGTACAAATGACCTTTAACATTAACATTAACATGTGCACACCCCAGCATGTCAAACCACACCAATCCCCTCACACCTGAAAATTAAAGACAACACAGGAACAGGCATTGACCAGCAGAACACATCATGTACATCATACCCCACAATTACAAAGTCAGAGTGGCCAAAACACTGTAGCCGAAGCCAACTGTCCAACAACAAAAGGCCCTCCCTCCTTCACACATCACCATGACCTACTGAACAACTGTGTATGGGGTATGTAGCCTTCTTCCTTCCACTATACCTGGCCACAGCATCACCTTACCCCTTGGTCTCCATATTTCACCTTGTGTGTAAATAGGGTCCAGACCCCTCAGAGGCCACCTTGACTGGCAAAAACAACCAAATCGCAGAGAACGCCAAGAAGCAAACCCACAAACCATGGAAAACGCCTGTAGGCTACCATAAACCCTGGCCGAGTCTCCAGTAGATGACTTGAAGTAGCAGAAAATGTCAAAGCACATGTCCAAGCACAATGATAAAACAACCAAGGTAGCACAGTTCAACAATGCCACAACAGGATGGGTACCATGTTTGGTACAAAACATACAATGATGATGCACCAACTGATGGGTACTGTCACAGCTCCGGTGTCCAGGTGCAGGAGTGGCATGAACCAAACACCCCCTCTGTGGTCTGAGTGCTTGAAAGGTCAAACTTACACAGGCCTCTGAGACCCCGGTGGGGAAGGAGGGTCAGGGATATGTTGTTTGGACAGGCATTGGTATTCAGGATAACTGAAAATAGGGGCAGGAGAGGGGAGTAGGATTGTCAAGGGAAAGTAGGGAAAATACAAAATACAACTACTCAATCAGAAAAAACATGTTCATCATGCACATTGTACCAAATGAGTCAAATGCAAGCCAAAGAGAGACTTATCTCTGGGATGAGTGCTGGCCTCCTGCCTGCGCACTCTCAGGTCTGGTAACAGGAGCAGGTCAATGCTGCAAAGAGAGTGTGAGTTAGTAATCTGTGTGTGTCTACAACACACACACGCAACACCATAAATGCCCCAAAGTAAGTGACTCCTCCACAAATAAACACTCTTGTCTGCTGCTTTGTACCCATACGTTAGCTTGCCCCCGTGAAGGTCCATACACTGTCAATGCAGTAAAGCAGGCCCACATGGGCGCGTGGCAAATGGAAGACCAATGTGTCAAGAATCACACATCATACAATGATCCCTGGGTGAGCAGCTATACGCGTATAGCGAGGTGCGACTCCAGTACAAGTTGTGTACTGGCATCCGCAGATTAAAATAGGTAGTGCACGTTTCAATTAGCATATGTAAATGACATGCACTGCACACAAGTCTGTGCCTCGCTGTGTGTCCCTGTGCGCTGCTTAATTTACTGGCTAGGAATGCTACTGCGCCAATGACTCTCCCTCTATGGATCAGGGTGGACCAGAGGATATGTGCGACAGCCCCTGTGTGTGCCCCTGACAACTTGGTAAGCAACTTGCCATTTGTCCTCCTACGCATCTTAGCTGTACTGTGCGCTTCAACAGCAATATCTGTCCTAGCTCCCCATCAGTGGCGCTACTTAGCATGCATGTGCAAGTGACCTGGTGGAAGCTTGGCTGCGGTGTGGCCCCCTTGTGATGCTCACCTTACCTGGAGCTCCTGGAAACACGTCTGCTTCTGTTGGCCGTCTGAGCACAAGCCCTGTCGCACTGCTTGCGCACACATGTGCATGTCTGCCCCACCGAACGTGGCCAGCTGTCTGTCGTACAATGGTCCATGTCGGCTGGCAAAGGTGGTCTGGAGGCTCATTCTCCTGCAGAAAGGGCACAACACATATACTTAAAGCAGGAAAGTTCCCTGTGTGTGTCTCTTCATGCTGGTTGTGACTGGGCCATGTCAGACCCCTACATCAGAATTCCTCCCACCATCAGTGTGACTTTGACAGGCAAAGGGTGCCGGCCACTGTCTACAGCATGAAGTCCATGAAGCACATGTACAGGAAATAAAATAAACAAACAGCACAATGTATATCAATCAATGGACACATCAATCATGAACCCACCCAAGTGTAATGCAGACATGCCCTGGATAAAACCCCCACAATCCCCACTAGGGGTGTTAACACAAGTAGTACAGCAGCAGATGGGCCACAGATATGACAGTCCAAAGCCCTTGTGTAAATGACTGTAACACTGAACCATCCTTGCGAGCCCATGGATAGGGGAAGCAGGAGTGGCCTATGTGAGTCAGGACCCCAAGCTGCAAACACATACACGAGACAAGTTTGAAGGGCCCAGCTGGAACAGACAGTGGATGCTTTCAAAAGCCACAAAGCACCACACCGTCACATGAATGCACAATAGACAAGCAATTTTACACTATATTAACTAATTAAACTAACTATAAAAAACCTACATTACCTAATTAAACTATCAAAAACAATGTTAACTAACTAAACTAAAATAAAAAATCAAAAATGGCCACATACGACTGGGGGGGGCACCCAGGAGGTGGGAGGTACAGGGTGTAGCTTAACACCCACATGCGATGATGTTGAGGAAAATAAAAAAAACTCCATGGGCTCAACACCTGCACAGCCTGGCCTGCAGGGCTGGACTGCTCCATCGGGACACCGGGACATCACCCGGTAGGCCTCTGGGCATAGGACCTCTTTATCGCGTGAATCCGCCTGGGTGGTTTGCGTGAATTGGCTGCCTGCATGGCGCTGCCTGTGCATTTTTATCTTCCCAGGGCTTGGCTGGGAAGCTAGGCTGCGCGCCGGTACATGAGGGCCTGGGCTGCCTCCTGGCATCGGGGAACCAACACTGCATGTGCCCTGCCTGCCCCAGCACACACATTGCGCAGCAGCACAGGTCAGGGGCAGGAAGTGCGGGCTGGGCAAAGAAGTGTTTGGTGATGGTGTGTACTACCAGGGCAGCGGCAGCCACAGTGAGGGGCCTTCTTCACTATGGCGTGATCAAGGTAAGCAGATACCGAAGGAAAACCATGAATGAAATGTATGCTTTCTATTGGCACACAATGAAATATGATTTTTTTAATGTAGCTACCAATAATACGACTGAGCACTAGCTCAGAATACGGGATCCGTGTCTTTGTGCAGTGACTCTAGTACAATAACCCTTTGGGCCCACTTGGCCCTCTTGGCCAGCCTGGTTGTCATCCACTCCTCCTGGGTCTGCCCAGTCGGCAGCTCCCCACTCCCCACGCCCTTGCCCGCTCCCGTTGCTATCAAACCTCCACTATAGTTGTGTCACTCAACGTAAGTGTGTGTACACTGTGGTCAAGTTTACACGTTTTGTGATTGCCTTGCGTGTCGAAGTCGTGGCGGATTTGTGGAGAATTCCCTCCTTTGGTAATGAAAAGCACAACGCCTTTGCTTAAAGCCACTTTAAAAGCCCCCCCTTTTTCTTCATGGGTCCTACCAGCCGCCGCCGCAAAGCTTTGGTTAGACGCGTATAGCCTTAAAAATAGGCGGTGGGTGGTGGCTTTGCGACATCAACAATGGCATCCAAAAGTCCCACTTTCACCTCATGCCCCGGCCACCCCCCTCTCCTTCCCACCCTCAGAGGAATGGCAGCCGATTGTTGCGTAGCGTTCCTGCACCTGGGAACCCACCCACAATGCTCTGCTCGCGGCTTTCTTTTATTGGAAACCATCAAATATCTACTGCTCCGCCTTTGAAGTGTTATTTTGGCATATGGGGGTGCACCATGCCATGATCCCATTCATTCAAGGAGATATATATGATAATGTGCAGGTGTCCTTTGAGAACAGGACCACGTGTCAGAGCTGCTTTGATTTTTAATGAACATGTGTTAATAGAAACGATACAGGTTGGGTTACAGATGTACGCTTTGCTTAAAAATATAATTATTCCCTTTTTTCACAGGGTAGGAATTATTCTGTTAAATTTAACATTTGGATGTGTGAGAACAAAGCTGTGATATTTCAATGACTGGTTGATGGATTGGCGGGTACACAGCACTATTTGCACATACATGACTGAACTGTTGCAAGCATTTTGATGCATTTCAATACAAGGTTTTCCACCAGCAACGATAACCTGCAGAACACAAAGCACTCCAGTGTTTTGAATGTATCAGGTCTGCACTGTCAGGGCTTTAAGTGGACGGCCTATAGAGCAACAGTGCAAGGCCTGAACCAAAAACAGAAAATGCTAATGTGTGCCAGTTTTATCAGTCAAAGTGGGCCAGTTTTCCGGCCCATGTGGAAATTTGATAAGCTACTTCTCCATGCAGCTCGTAGTTTTGACCCGTGTTATTGAATACATATTCTTTAAAATGCACACTTTGCATCACATTTTATCAAAAACCTCCCCCTTGGGAAGTACTAAAATAGTCTGTCACCAAAGGAATGGCTTGCCATTTGCAACTGTGGGACAGTTTTTCATTGGTGCTCAAGGTCAGGTTTCATTGGTGCTCAGTCTCCAAAAAGTGCTCCTGACTCAGGGCTCCCTCACCAGCCCGATTGGCACCCAAGCCTGTGTGGGCAGGTCTCAGCTACGGTGGAGAAGGGGGCATATTGTCATAGTTCCTCTTGCTGTACCTGCCTCTGCATTTGCTTCTTAATTCTAGTAACCAAAACCAGAATGCATCACTTACACTGCACAATACTGGTCATCTGTGTTGGGTGGGGAAGGGTGAAGGGGGATATTTGGGCACATGGCGAAAGGCCTGCCTGCAGGGGTCTGCTCAAAAGATTAGGAAACAAAGGGAGAGGTGGATGCAGCAAAATCACTGTTAGCAATGCACCCTCCTCTCCCATCGACATCGTAACAAATAAAAGGAGATGCTACCTCTTGTCCACCCCCTGCCAAGTACTTATGTCCCTGTCCCCTTGCTAGAATGCCCCATGTCTTCTCATCCCACTTAAACCACTGCAGCGTGCATGCTATATGTCAAATGTCTGTAGGTAAAACGATGGAAGGACGAGGCCGGCATGCAAAGTGCCACCATTCCAGAAACGCAGCGAGAATGCTGCATTCACACCCACGCACTGTCAGGGACAAGCCAGTTTCACATTGCACTGTACTATTTCATTTGTGCTCAATTTCTTGTTTCATTCAATGGACAGTTTGACACATAACGCTGTATCAATCAGTCTATTAACAGAAACGATGAAGTTTAGCACAAATGAAATATCAGAGGGCAATGCAACACAGAGCTCGGGTTTGAATCCCCAGCGTGGGACACGATAACTTTTCTTTTTTGTCTCGTGCTGAGGACACTTCAGGCCACGCCCATCATTTAGGACACACTCCCACGATTTCTCCTTCCACTTAAAGCACTCAGAGGAAGGTAGAGGTGTGGAGGGCCGGGGTAGTTGTTTTGGTGAATAGTACAAAAAAGCGATGTGTGACAGGGCATGGAATGTGGCAGGAACATTGACACTGCACCACCAGCAGAGAGTCGTACAAGCATTTTGCTCCCTCAGAGTTGGGCAGCCTGAAAGTACGCCAGAGGAATATTGGCTGCTGCCACATTAAGGTCCGCTGGTGTAATTCTATGAACGTACAGACCAGATCCGTTTTCCCACCTGTACAGAAAACAAACTGCCTCCCCCTTAGCAATCAAGATATCTCAATACCATTTGAAGGGTGGGTGGGGGAGGTCCTCCACGTCCTGTACTAGGGAGTGAAATCCACTCCATGCTTTCATATCATCAACAGAATACACATTTTAAATATAAGGAGTCTAATTTACAAAGTGGCCAGGGGTGGACTGGTTTATAGGGAATGCTGGAGATTTCCAGATAGGTCTTTGCACCCTGGGCCTCTTTTGTGTGGTAATCTATTTTATTTCTGAATTTTCTCATGGAAAAGGATTGGGCTTGTTGAAAATGTGTAATATCGGGTCACTTTGAACATTATTTCAAGGGCCTCTTTTGGTTCCCAGTCCAGCACTGCCGGCCTGTGTGGGAGATATCTTGTCGTCCGAGACAAGTCTCTTCCTGAAAAGGTAGACGTGGTCCAGGAGCCTGATCACGCCTAGGCGCAGCTTGCCCCTCGTCGGCAGCAAGTCTGCCGGACGGGTGAGCCTGGTTCTGTGCGGTGATGACACATAGGTCAGCATGTATAACCTCTCGTGATATGCGTGCTTCCTCTTGCAAGGTAGCACCTGTAACACAGAGTTCTTCCTGCGTGGCCTAGCTGGACAACTGATGCACCTCCCGGCAAGCACTTAGCTCAGCTTAGATGGTACGCTCAAGCTGTGCAAACCTCTCCTCTGACCGCTCCCTCTGGGACATCAAGAGGCCACCTAGAGTGGATCTGAGGGATGCATACTCAGCCCTCAGGGCCTCCATGTGTGCCTCTGCGTGAGCAGCTATTGCTTGACGCAAAGACAACATTTCAGCCTGGCGTGCCCTGTCTGAGGCTGCCATGCCCAGCCTGAGCGAGCGGGCCGTGGACTCTGCTGTCCGCTGCTGGAGAAGCGTCTGCCTAGCAGGGGGGAGCACAGATTGGGCCACACGCTCCATGCTCACAGCGATGTTTTCTATAGCTGCCCAGTGGCATTCTGAATTGGCAGTCATGTCTTGCTCCCACTCAGTATACCTTGGTGGCGCGCGGCCACCGCGTTGCTGGGTTTGACACCTACGGGTCCCAAGGACCGGCCGTCCTTGTCGGGTTGGCACCGCCCCCGGCTGCAGGACTACATGCCCCCGTCGACGTGATGTCCCAGGCACATCAGCGACTGGTGTGGAGGGTGACACTGCGTCCTGATCCACCACAGGTGGATGTCCCACCACTGTCTGGCCCCTCAGTGCAGGTGTCGCGGACAGAGGAGCGTCCACATCAGAATCACTCACCCCAGACGAATGGACCCGATGCACATCCAACTCGACATTGTTGTCAGAGTGATCGTCCGGGCTTAACTCATTGCCTGCCACAGACAAGATGGTCTGTAACACATGTGGGTTTCGTGGTCTACCACCCCACGACCCCCACTTTTGCCGGGTTGCTGGTGTGATAGCAAACATGTGTCTGACATGACACCATCCTCTGGCTCCATTGCATCATCATCTGGAAAGTGGAGAACATTTACATTAGTACACATGTCAGAAGCACATAACACACACACAGACATCACACAGACTGACAACACATGAAGCACACATGTCACACACCAATGTGAATCTGGCATGCCTGAAAGGTCACTTTGACATAGCATCAGGGACTAGGCATGTAGAACGGTGTAACACAGCTCAGAAGTGGGTTGATGCAGTGCAGGACATTTGTGCATTATCCACTATCTAGACAAACAAGTACATCATGATGTGTATCAATTGACTTGAAGGCAGTGCAAGGGCAAGTCCAGGCATCACGTGCAATGTGCATGCAATGTGTTGCATGGCTACAAGCAAACCCCCTCTAAGTGAAAATTTAGGGATGCATTGCATGGCAGCGAAAGGGCGACCAGGGACCCGTGCATTTGCAGACAGTGCTTTCTAGCATCAATTGCATCATCTGAGTCAACTGACAACACAGCAGATGATGATGGGACAGAAAGCAAGCCATATGATGACCCCTCAGTAGTACAGATATGTGTGCAGAAGCCCCTACACCAGTTGAACAGAGTCAGTGGGCCTGAAACGGGGGGAGGCCTGTGCCCTGCACAGACTGTGACACCCTAAACATGTGTCTGGTGCATGACTGAGCCAGAGTGGGCATGCAATGGATGATCAAAAGCAAAGAAATGTAGGTCATTCTGGACACATACTACAATGATCATCCGGTCAAGGACACATAGGGGCATGCAAGGAATACACATGGAGCATGAATGGGAACTCATGTCCCTGCGGGGCATCTGCCATCTGCACAGTCCACGTGAGACAACCTGCATGAAGTGCAGAGGATGTACACCACTGCATGTGTCTGGCAGGTTGGCTGGTGGAAGTTTGCATGTACACAGGAGTCTTCACAGGCCCCTCAAGAACAGTCTTGAACAGGCCATTGCAGTACGGCAATGTGATGCACACCTGTGCAAAGTTGCAATTGGGGCACAGGGTTGGTGGAGGGGCAAGAGAGCATGCCTACATGGAGTACCCGCATGCATGCAGAGGACACATGCACGTCAGTCCCAGTGCTGAGAGGAAACACACCCCAGGCTACATGGAGAAGGGCCATTGAGCTGGAAGATGGACTGTATGGGCAGCTGGGTGACTAGCATGTGATTAGGGTGCAAGTGTGGTTGTGAGGACAGTCCTCGTCTGCTCTACATGTCCACTATCCTGCACAGCAGGCACATATCATAGAAGCATTGCATTACTTGCACATGAGAACCATGTACACCTGCCATGCTGTGGCAGTCAAGCACAACACATCACACAAGCAAAACACACATGTCGTCGACCAACAGGCAACAACACTCACTGGACGGGGCATCAAAGTCCGGCATCTCTCCCACTCCTTCGACCAATTCTGTTGGTATGAACTCCGCAACGAGTGACTCGTGTCGAGTGAGGTCTTCCTCCTCAGGTGCTGGCTCACCGCAAGTCACCAGAGTCTTGTTGTAATTTGAGGCACGCTTTACCTTAGTGCTGCGTTTGAGGTCATTCCAACACTTTTTGCACTCTTGTGCTGTGCGCACCTCATGGCCGAATGCACTCACATCATCCGCAACTTGCTTCCAGTGGGTATTACGATGGGCAGCCGTAGTTTAACAATTCGGCCCCACTAGCATGTCACGGTTGTGTTCCCGCATGTAGTCCATGAGGAAGTCCAGTTTCTGCTTGCACAAAGGCTTCTTCCTTGACATGCTGGAGGCCGTAGCTTTGTCTGGGGTCCCAGCCTCTACTGCTGGTACAACCTTCCTCCTCTTGGACGCTGGTCCAGACCCTGGCTGGCAAATGCCACCCTGATCAGTATGGGCAGTGGCGCTGGTGGAATGAGCCGAGGGAGTGGCAGGTGGAACATGGAGTGAACCCCTGACTTGCGTCAGTGGCTGCTGGGTACCCTGGAATGGACCCTGCGCAGCAACATCCGCTGTGCCAGGGTCATTGACCGGGACTGTCCTGGTTGGTAGACTCACAACCGGGGTCGTGTCAGCTGCATCTGCCCTGCACTTGCCAACACCTGGCTGGTCGTGGCAGCAGATGACATTGCTGCCCCAGGGACATGTGCCTCAGTCAGGGCAGCCCTGCTTGCACCTATGGTGTGCCTCCTGACCACCTGGAATTCTTCCATGGACTCTTCAAGTGCCAACGCAGCATGCGCTGGCAGACCCTGAGCCTGGGTGGTGGTGTCCACAGCTGCACCTGCAGCTACCACTACCCTTGGGCCCATGGCAGTCGATGAAACGGACTGCCGGGTCACATGGGCACCAGTGTCAGATGCAAGAACTGCATCTCCTGGAGCCGCAGGGGGTGGTGGCATGACTGCACCAACATGTGGCACAACATCGTGCCGAGCTGGCGCACCCCTGCCTCTTCCCCCTCTGCAGCCACCCTGGACACCCTGGAGTCCCCCTACTCCCTGGTCTCCCCGGCCACGTCCTTGACCACGGCCACCATGTGGAGTACGCCCAGCTGAGGTGCCCCTCGCCTTACGTGGCCTCCCAACCATGGCACAGATGGAGTAGTGCCGGCACAGATGGAGCATGCCAATGAGAGGTGTACATGAAAATTGTCCTGGGCAACTGGGGTGAAGGGGGTGGGATACAAGATGTTAACAGCACCCCTGCACCTGCAAGGCTGTATGTGACCCCGGTGATGAAGTGACAGGTCATGCAACGCTCAGGCACCCCAAAACTGCTGTAAAACCATCCACTCAACCCCCGGTAGCCCATGTGTGTGGAATTAACCTCCCGCAGTATGCGGTGGCACCCAGGGACACAAAAAACAAAAAACATACGCGTGGGACACGCAGTCTACTATGACCTCGAAAACGGGTACGCGATACACAGGGGCACCAACAGTGGGAAAAATAGCATGCACGACTCACCGGCAGACTAGCGTGATAATGAAAAACACGTGCAGCCAATTCGCCCGCCAAAAGAATAGATACGTCCTTGATCCGCTGTGAAGTTGTGAGGGCGTGCGAAACAACACGAAGTAGCAACACACACGCCGGTCTCCACGAAAGGCATGTACAGCGAACTGCCTGGACATGCTCACCTTTAACCCGTGCTGAGAGAGACGCGCGCGCGTCACTTCTCTTACGCGCTTAGGCCCTTTCCTCGGATCACACGCATTCTTTTTTCACGTGCTGATTCACTACACACCCGTCACAAGGGGAACGCCCGCACGCGTAATGTCACAGATACGCTTACACGCTAAGGGCCTTTCTTCGAATTACACGCTGACGTGCAGTTTTTTCACGTGCCAAATCACTCCGTATCAAGCTGGCCACGCGACAACACACGGAAGACCACGCTCCTGCCCAGAAGGCCCTTTTCCTGCCCCCCAGAGCCCCGAGCAGCCTCCCACGAGCCATCTGCTGCGGCCTGCCTGCCTGCTGCCAACGTGCCCTGCCATTTGGTGCCTGCACATCTGCCATCTGCAGGGGTCCAGTTGCAGTGACCACCCTTGCTGGAACAGAAGACTTCCGACTAGTGTTCTATCACTCCACAGCCCAGTCCCAGGGCCCAGTTGCCCACCCACACTTGCCTCGGGGGTTGCCATGTCCGACACAACACCTTCCGGCACCAGTGGCAACCCCCAGCCAGAGAAGCAGAGGCAGAGGGCTGCCAGCTTCACTTCCGAAGAAGTTGGCATCCTGGTGGAGCAAGTCCTGGGGCAGTATGATGCCCTCGTCACAACATTGCACGCCGACAAGGAAGGACGGAGGAGGATCTGGATGGACATAGTGGGTGCCATCAATGTGGAGGGGGTGGAGCCCCGAGACCTGAAACACGTCCAGAAGCGCTGGGAGGACTACAAGTCCAGGACCCTCAAGAAGGCCCAGCGCCTCTTAGAGGCAGAGGATGCAATGGGGCCAGCTTACCAACCAACAGATGACGGTCCTGGAGCGCAAACCCAATGCTTCGCCACCAGATCCTCAGGATGCAGGCCCATCTGGAGTTGAGCGGTAAGTGGCCATGAATTGCTGTGTGAAACAGGGCATGTTGCAGTGTGCTGGTAGTCAGCTACTTGCCTGTATGTGTGACATTGGCCTTGCATGGATGTGTGTGTGCAGGGACATCATGGTGCTGCATGTGAGACCAGTCATGCGTGAACCACATGGATGGTGCATGTGTTACATTGCTACATGCGGGGCAATATGCGGAATGCACACATGAATGCATGCCTGTCTCTATTGTTGAACATGGATGGGGTTTGAGAGATGGGTGCTGCTGTCAAGGACATGTATACTGTACATGTCTATGTGTCTGAGTAGCGTGTGTGTGACTTGTAAACGCCATGGATGCATGGCACATGTCCATGACTATGTTGTGATTCACTGAGGCAGCCTAGTCATCCTTGTCTCCACTGTGTCTGGGGTGTACGAGGCCAGATGGATGAAACTACGATGATGTGTGTGCATGTGATCAGTATGAGCCATGATGCATGTGAGTTTCGAACCACCATTGTATGTTTCAACAGTTCTTTGGACATGAATGCAAATGTTCTTTGCATGCGCCATGCCTGTTACTGCATGTGTGTTTCCTGCACTGACCCATGTGTTGTGGAGGTACATGATGGAAGTGGCGTTTGACAGTGCCACCCATGTGCTATTGCTTCCTGTCTAGGGGACTATTGTACAGTACCCTGATGCTTGTGTTCTATGTCTCCCTCTACACAGCGGCGAGTGAAGAAGAGGGCGGAGACGGCGCTGTGGAGCAAAGCGGCGGGGATGCCTCCACCGGCCAGCGACGTAAGGCCCAGTCACCATCCCAGGAATGACCATCATCCGGGAGCGAGGGGACTGGTGCCGCGTCTGCCACTACGGCTGCAGCAAAAGGGGCTTGCAACAGCGGAAGACGGTGTGGAGCCATCCAGGTTGGTGGTTTCCACAGAGGAGGAGGAGGGCGCTACTGAGCCGCACATGGGGCCTGGTGGGGCTGGTACCACTGGTGCAAGTGGTGCGGGGCAGGGGCAGGAGGCAGCACAGGTCACTGTGGAGGGGCCTGTGCATGTCACTGTCGCTGACACTGTGACTGCACCAGCATGCACCAGCAGGGATGCCCCATCCCAGGCCCGTCCGCAGGTAGGGGGGAGGTCCACATCATCTGACACTCCTCTACCTGGGGACGAGGGGACCCGTGAACGTATGGAGACCATCCTGATTGGTGATGCATTGCGCCTCCGACATTCGTGATGATGTGCGTTCTTCCTGGGGGGAGCACGCACATCATCACGAAGAGCTGTGTGCCAACCTGGCCCAGTTGGGAGGGTCCTTGGTCTGGGGTTTCGTACATGTGTCGAGCACTCTGGCGGCCCTCTCCACCTCTGTGGAGACTATCCGCCAGTTGTTCTCCATGCCGTCTTCCAGCCCAGATGCCACCAGGGCCCCCTGTGGACCTGCCCTGACCAACGCAGCCAGCTCAGTGGAAATCCCATCTCTGCCACAGTTGGGAGTCGGAGGTCTAGCAGTGGTAGACACCCCAGCAACTGGACCCCAGCAGTTGGAGGATGTGCCGGCAGCATCGGGCAGGGCACATGCTCAATGGCGCCGGTGGATTCCATCAGCCTGGATGCCGTCGTGCTGGCAGAGGCAGTTGCGTTGGAGGCAGCGGCAGGCTCAACGTGGGAGGCATCATGGCTCGGGGCCATCAACATCAGAGGGGCAGGCATCGGCCGGAGGGCAGGAGAACCCTGGAATGGGAGTGTCTTCCATGTGGCAGCAGTTGGGCCAGCGGATAGATGCGGAGCTGCGGCAGGCGGGGAGGCACGTCTCACTATGGTCAGGGTGGAGAACTCCATGCGCAGTGTGCTGAGGCGGGCTGAGTGCCTCAAGGGAATTTGCAGGGAGTTGGAGGTGGACATGGCGTTATCCCTGCGAGACCTCGGGGTCAGGGAACAGGCCCACCTCCAGGACGTTGAACAGGAGTTTGATGACGCCCTGGCCCGGGAAATCAACTTGTGAGCCGTAGGACTTGCCCGCCGCCATTGTATATAGTTAGTGTTAGGTTTCATTTATGTTTTTCTTTCATTTGGGGCGCTTGGACAATGCCCCACCTTCTTGTAGATAGATCTTTATTAAGTAGTCTTTTTGGTAGGTTTAATTTCTATAGTTGGGCTCATGGACCCTGGATTTGTTATTTGTATATAGTTGAACAGTGGATTTATCATCATTTTTTTTTTATTTCACCATGGAGCAATGGATTTTACTTATTTCTTTCCCTTTGGATTTGCTATGTTGGACGGAGACATTGGACACATTTTCATTTGGAATTATTTGGATTCTGATTTCATATATTTTTTTCATTTCGGGACATGCTGCATTTTATTTCTTATTTCCATTCTTGTGTGTTTTCATTTAATTCACTTCATTTTGTGTTCAATACATTTTTGTTTCATACTTCAATGTGTGGTATTCTCTCATTGATTTCATGCATGTCACGATGTGGGTTTTCACATTCACTGGCACCCATTGTGTGTGTGTGACGGACATGTGTTGATGTACATACTTACCATTTGGGTTGTATCATGTAATGGGCATTTCAATGTGTGGTGGATGTAATACTTGGTTGGTTCTTTGGGCAGGGGTGGCGTGTGGTTGGATTTGGGCGGCCATAAGGGCCATGATTGTGGATCATGATGACGTGTTGGGGGGACATGAGTCGGGGCCTGCTGGCAGGTGCCCGTCACTGCTGGGTGGGTGGAGGTGCAGGGGGACATGAGTCATGGCCTGCTGGCAGGTGCCCGTCACTGCTGGGTGGGTGGGGGTGCAGAGGGACATGAGTCGGGGCTCACTGGTGCATGGTGACATGTGGGCTGGCTGCGGGGCATGTCCAGGGTGGATGGGCTACCTGTGGGGCATGGCCAGGGTGGATGGGCTGCCTGCGGGCATGGCCAGGGGTGCAGGGTAGTCCCATGTGGTGTGGGCAGCCTGCAGGGCCTGGGGAGGGCACACCTGGGAGGACCCACACTGCCAATTTGCATGTGAAACTCCCCGCGCACCCCCAGAAATACACATACCCCGCTCACCCAGTGAAATCGCTTGTGAAACTCCCCGTGCACCCCCAGAAATACACATACCCCGCTCGCCCGGCGAAATTGCGTGTGAAACTCCCCGTGCACCCCCAGAAATACACGTACCCCGCTCGCCCAGTGAAATCGAGTGTGAAACTCCCTGCGCACCCCTCAGAATACACGTACCCCGTTCGCCCAGTGAAATCGCGTGTGAAACTCCCCGCGCACCCCAGGAATACATGCATGCAGCCCATCCACCCTCAACATTCCCCATAGGCAGTCCATCACCCCAGTGCATGCCCCCACTGGCTGCCCACACCACAGGGTCGAGTTTTACACGCGATTTCACTAACGCGAGAGGGGTACGTGTATTCTGAGGAGTGCGCGGGGAGTTTTACACGCGATTTCTCTGGCGCAAGAGGGGTATATGTATTCTGAGGTGTGTGCGTGGAGTTTCACACGCAATTTCGCTTGGCGAGCGGGGTACGTGTATTTCTGGGGGGGTGCGGGGAGTTTAACACGCGATTTCGCTGGGTGAGTGGGGTACATGTATTCCGAGGGGTGCGTGGGAAGTTTGCCACGTGTTTTCGTGGTGGGGGGGCTGTATGCTGATCCACTGGCCTTTGCGTCATGTACTGGATTTGTGCGCTGTTCATGGCGCACGGGGCGGGGTTGGGGGCGTAACTGGCGCGGCTGCAGGATCGCTGCGCCACGGCTGCTTTTGGATGTTGAAATCCATGAATACGCTGTGCGCTGAAATGGGTTTTGGCGCACGCGGCTGGCACAGACTGCCGCACGTGCACACTGTGTGCCAGCCTCGTGCGCCTCTTGTGCGCCGAATTCTATGAATTACCCCACTCTGCAACCCTGGCAATATACCCAGATTACATGATACAGGTGCAAAGGCTGAGAGCGCAATATGTGCCTACGAAAGAAAGTCTGTGACGTCAGGGAATTAAATATATGCTCCTCTACCCAGCAACAATGAAAATAATCTACATTGGAAAATCCTTGTTCTTTGAGACCCAAGAGGATGCGAATTCCTGAATGGACGAACACAACCTGGGCCAGCTCCAAGAGAAGTGCCTAAGCAGGAGACATAATTTGTCCGATTGAAACTCCCCCCCACAGGGCTCATAATCTCACTGGTATCACAGAATATGGACATAGGAAGCAGGAACTTTGCTCTAAGACCCGATTAAACTCAGACTGAAGAGTACTTGGAAATAAGGAAGTGTGGGGCCTTCTACGACCAAGCAGCCCTGCACCGTCCCATGACCTGACGGGATAAATCCCCCTGAGCTCAGAATTAGCTAAGAGTACTCAATGTAATCATCCACTGGCATCCTGTGAATTGACGGGAAGATGGTGGAGACGCCTCTATGGAACCACACTGATGGGCAACAAATTCAAAGTTACTGTTTACTGGTATTGTTGAAATCACAGAACAAAACCATACCACAGAAAAGAGCCCATACATCCGGGCAGTGGCTGGTGGCCGGGAACCCATGATCAAAAATAAAAAAAGCTTGGAAAGTTTATGAAATGAGACAAGACAAAGAAAGTACTGCGGAAGGGGAGCACACTAGCATAATCTATATAATCGACAAGACAGGAATGAATACTGAAAGAACACGTACACATTGTACTGAGTCTAGGCGCCTGGGAAGTGGACTTTTGGAGTGCCAAACAACGAACCCTCAATGGCAGAAAACCTACGTATAATCACGTGGAATGTACGTGGCTTAAATAACTATGTGAAAAGGATGAGGGTACTGTCTATCTACGGAGAGAAACTATCCAAATCGTGCTTTTACAAGAGATGCACCTGACACCAGACAAGCAAAAACAGATCTTCAGTAAATGGAGAGGAAGGGGGTACGGCTCAGCATACTCGAACTACACACGGGTGGCCCTCATATGGATCGCGCCTGGCGTGCCGAACCGTATCATCCATAAATACTCAGATGGCTACGTGGACAGCAAAGAGTTCTGCATAATAAACACCTGCGCACCCAATCAAAATGCAGCCACATTCTTTTGTTCGCATTACCCCATCTTATCCCGGTTCAGAGACACCCACTGGATATGGGAGGGAGACTTCAACTGTGTATTAGATCCAGTACTAGACAGATCAGATTGTGCGGAGACGACCCCTGCCCCCCCAGCAAAAGGCACTACAAATGTTAGCTAGAGACCTGGAGCTACAGGAGGTGTGGCGGTGGCTAAATCATAGCAAACAAGAATTCTCATTCGTCTCAAGTGTGCACAAATTATACACAAAGATAGACTACGTCCTCACAGGGAAAGAACACCAAGGGAACATAATAAGCGCATCATATGAGGGCAGGACCCTATATGACCATTCCCCTCTGATAGTCCAATGAACACTCGCAGACTGTCTCAAGCACATTCCCACATGGAAACTATGAGCAGAATCACCGCGAAATGCCAATTTTAGAGAGGGCCTGAGAACTCAATCAGAACAGTTTTTCGAATGCAACCTAGGCAGTGTAGATAACACCAATACAGTGTGGGAGGCCTACAAGGTGGTCATAAGGGGGGGCTGCAATAGCTGCCACATGGGACGGGTCTGCAAAGACCTGTCAAACCAAATAGCAAAAATAGAAGCGTAAATCACAAAATTAGAGAAAAATGGAGACTGAGGGGAAAATACGGAAGGTGTCCTCATGGGATTAAGATTACAATATGTAGAACATTGAAAGAAGCTGGGAGATTACAGTTTTCAAAGATACAAGGAAAAAATACACGGCAAGGGGATAAACCAGGCAGACTATTAGCCTGGCTGGTCAAAGGACTAGATAAAAAAGAAGAGGTAGCAGAAATAATAGATAGAGTGGGCACACAAGACGATCCCAATCAGAAATCAATCAGGCCTTCATGGGGTTCTACGCCACATTATATGAAGACAACACACACTCAAAGTGCCTGAAATCCTTGAAACCCTAGAAGATATAGGACGGCCAACCCTAACAGTAGAGCAGCGTGACCTGCTAGATAGCCCACTGACCCTAGAAGGGATACAAGGAGTTATCACCTCATTAGCCACCGGAAAAACAACTGGTAGCGACGGGCTGCCATCGGAATTCTATAAAGAATACACAGATATATTGGCCCCAAGATTACTACAAGTGTTGCAGGAGGCATATGAATTAGGCACCCTACCAGATTCGATGGAACAAGCCCTGATAATACCATCCTGAAACCGGGCAAAGATAGCAGGTTGTGCGAGTCCTACAGGCCCATAGAACTAATAAACCAGGATACTAAGATTCTTGCAGCAGTCCTGGCAGACCGGCTTAAAAGGGTGATCACCACACTGGTCCATCAGACCAGAGAGGCTACGCCCTAGGTAGGGCTACAACAGCCAATCTGAGACGCCTCAAGGCGGTCATAGATAGGGCGTGCGCCAGACATGACACCTCTGCAGTAGCAGCATTAGATGCCATCAAGGCTTTTGATTCCGTCAGATGGGAATGGATGTTTGCCTCACTAGAACACTACAGAATAGGCCAGGGATTCATGAGATGGATATGTATGCTCTATGCCACTCCATCGGTTAGAGTATGTACAGGTAAATACATTTCAGATTCACTTCCGATCAGCAGAGGTACCAAACAGGGCTTTCCGCTGTTGCCCCTTTTGTACATCCTGGCACTAGAACCCCTAGCAATTTATATGAGAGACTCCTTCCGAGATACATGGCTGCAAATAGATGGCACCACACATGTTATATGCTTATAGGCAGATGATATTCTTTTATACATACAGAATCCACAAGACAATCTAGGAACATATCTTGAGGTACTTGATCATTTTGCATGTCTCTCAGGAATTGCCATTAGCAAGACCAAATCCAGCCTGCTTCCTCTGGCAGGCTGGGCGGAAAAACAGAAAAGCAATTTGCCTGTCTAGAACTTCATTGGAGCACCCGTACGTTTCGCTATCCTGGCATAAACATACACCACTCCGTCGAAGATACACATAAGGCCAACAAGCTGAAAGCAAAAAATAGTATAGAAGCGTCCATCAAGTTCTGGGAGAAACGCCCCCTATCAGTAGCAAGACAAATTTCACTGGTTAAGATGATAACACTACCTAGGCTACTGTACCACTTCATTAATGTGCCATTTCTCATTCCAAGGAAGTTCTTTGTAGATCTCAACACAATATTGGGCAGCTACATATGGAGCAAAGGCAGAAGAAGAGTCGCCATGGAGACACTCTGTAAAGACAACACAGAAGAAGGAATGTGACTCCCACATTTAGAATTATACTATCTAGCGGGCCAGCTGCAACAGGTGGCTATCTTGCTCGTGGATAAGGACACCGTGGAGCACACCCTCTTGAGCAACGCTGTATCTCCGTACCTCCTCAAGGAAGTACTATGGATAGAGGGAAAGGTGATCCTGCAACCCCCCCGCATTCTTGCATCAAGGGAGGCAAATATGTAACAGACCAAAACATCGATAAAGGTTGGAGAGCCCTACTCCCTCCAGATACCACTGGCAGCTCTCAACAGGAGCAACTGAGCATGTCTCAAGCAAACCAGAGACCACTGGGAACCCAAAGGAATCATCACAACTGGAGACATAGCCCCAGAAGGAGTGAAACTAGAGTTCCAAGACCTAGTCGAATCCTATGAATTACATAAAGGCCAGTTCATAACCTATGCATGACTCATCAAACACTTAGATGCCAGATGGCCATTTCTCGCAAGAAGGCAAGTGGAAAATCCATTCCTGGGCCTACTCTGTGATGTCACGAGGGAGAACATATGGTATCCAGGATATACCAAATGTTTGTGGAAGAGCTCCCCAAGGATAAAGACAAAGGAAAGCAGTTATGTGCCTGGCTAAAGCAACTACAGTTTTACATGCTCCACAGAGCATATCTGACCCCAGAAATAATATCCCACTTCCCGGGCGCCACCACACCGAGCTGCTCAAAATGCATAGAGGCAAAGGCCAACCTAGGACACATGTTCTGGTACTGCCCAATAATTCAAGAATACTGGCAAGGAATAGAACAGCGCCTGAGGGAGAAAGGAATTACAGGTCAAACCTGGACCATTGAAGCCTGCCTTCTGGGCCTCTACAGTTCTTCAAAAAATAAAAAAGCAAAGGAAAGGAAGACTAATCTAGCATGGGCACTAGCCAAGAGACAAATAGCGATGACATGGAAAGCCAAAGATGGACCAGAAATAGAGACATGGTGGAAAGACCTTAGGAGATGGACTACTGGAGAGACAGCTGTCTGGCAAGAAGCACTGCAAACTGGGAGGAGGGAAAGTTTAATTGACATAGCGGCCTGGAACTCAATTATCTCCCCAGATGATAAGCCCACTTGAAAGCACAATACTAGAGGGGCAGTCAAGTCACATTGCACAAGAGTCACCAAGATAAACATTGATTACCAAGAGCGCATTACACCTAGGGACTCGGACCTGGGCACGTATGGTATTTGAACAATAGTATCCAGTGATCAAGTTCTAGTTCTTGTTGCTTTGCTGGAAGTTGGGGATAGGGAGGCTTTGGGGGGCTGGAAGGGGTGCTCAATGGATATCAATGCATAGTGTAAGCAATGTTTCTTCTTTCACTTTGTACCAAAAAGCGAATAAAAAAAAATAATAATAAATAAATAATACGTTCCAATATTCCCAGAGCTTTTGCCACTGCTTATTCTTCCAAGTTACACAGTTCCATATATTCTTATGGCACTTGCCAATGCTGGTTCTCTTTAGTTTACACAGTTCACAATTCCTTTTTATCAGGGACGCTCATCAACTGCTTTCAATCCAATTGCTATTCAATCAAACGTGCATTTCTTTGGTTCGGTATTCAAAAAACGTTTCATTTCATTCCAGTCAGTCGCATTGAATAAACCAACATCAAATTCCCAGTTTACTATCTTGCTGGGAATTTGCACACTGTTCACAGGTGTATTCACAAGTTCAAAGATTTAGGTTTCCCTGGCCATTTCTTGGCCTTGTTATTTTCACCTTGTTTGTAGTTGGGTATTCACAAAACCCTTGCATTCAGTTTTCTCAACAGCTTCAGGCTATCGTGCTTATCAACAGTATATTTTTCAAGTGGGACCAGCATTCTCATTGCGTAAATCGTCCCTCGCTCACTAACGAGCAATCCGATCTGCAGCGACCACGCGGTCCATACCGCAGCGTCCCAGAGTCATTCAGATTTCATTGACTCACTGAGTGCGCTGTATCCAGGTGCTGTTCTCCGTGTGAGCATGCTCTCTGTGGCTATCACTGCTCCAGGCGCAGCGCGCCTCGCTTCCAGGATCTCTGCTGCCTCTTTTGCACATAGAGGGAGTATCTTTGACTCCAGGAGGTATGCAGACAAGTTCTGCTACCACAGACCTTTTGAATGTTTCTGCCACAATCCGTTACTGCTGCAACAACTCTGCAGCTCAGGCGCTTCGGGCACGCGCCTCCCTGGCTTTACCTCTAGCTTCTCCTGCAAGCGTTCCACAGACAATCACATTAGCCTCTCCTGTTCGTGTCATTTATACCTCGCACTGGACCTCAGAGGCAGGCAATGTTTCTTTACTGCATAACAGTCTTGGTACTCTGCACCTCCTTCCTCGTCCCAGTACAAGAACAGTGTTTGTGTATGTCTGAGTTAATAAAGAGAGGATGTATTGCTCTCAGTTGTCGCTTCCTCATCTCAGCAACTGACTGTTGTGTATTGGAAAAATAGGGAAGGGATTGGTAATACCCTAGGGGGATATTTTACTAAAAGGGAAATGGGGAATACCGTGTCTCACCCAAGGGTGCCTCATCCCCAATCCCCAAGTCTCCTCCACCCAGGTGATCCTCCCTTGCATATCCACCACCAGGGTCAGGATCCGAAAGTGACAAACTTTCCGTGGCCACCTGGGAGGAAAATATAATGGGGAAAGAAGTGAGGACATCCTCAGATTTCTCACATACCCTTCCCCTATGTGGGTTGGATCTGAATGTTTCACAGGGGAATCGAGAAAGGAAGTCGACATTTCCTTGATCTTGACCCTTGCGGTTTTCTGCAGTGAAACACTAGGATTGAAGATCCAGAATCCATTGCATAGCTTGTGTATTGGACTCCTTCCTTTGGCTAATCCATACCAGAGGTGACTATTCTAAACTTCCACCCCAACAGATAGCACTTTAAGTGGATAATGACCAATTTAATTTCAAGGGCTTCTAGCTCGATAACATAATAATGTTTCTCTTTTGGGAATAGCTTCCTACTTATGTAGAGTATTGGATGTTCCAGGTTGTCGTCTCAGTGACGGAGAGCTCCTAATCCCATTAGAGAGGCATCTGTCTGAAGGGTGACATATTTTGAAAATTCAGTTACTTTTAGGGTGGGGTTCTGATGGAGGGTCTCTTTCAAGTCAGTGTAACACTTCTGATCTTCTTCATTCCACCTGATCTTCTGGGGTTCTGCATTTTTGAATATGTCAGTGAGTCTACTGGTTGTACTAAAAAAAATGGGGATGAACCTATGGCAATAGTCGATTAGACCTAAGAAAGCCCTAAGATCTATTTTTGTTCGGGGTGTAGGGGTGTCTAGGACTGCTTTAACTTTATCTTGTTGTGGCTGTACCGTGGTATTCCTACCAAAAAGCCCAAGTACTTTAGAGCAGGCTGCCAATTTGTATTTCTTAGTATTAGCTGTTAACCTCACTTCTCTTAAGACGCTTATGACTGTATAGAGGTGATAGACATGATCCACTTAGGTCTTACTGTGGATCATAATTAACGCTCTGAGTTTCATGGTATTTATTTTTCTGCCTTTTTCATCTGTATTTATCCATATTTATTTTTGGCCTATTTTTCTATTTTTCTATCCACATTTATTTGTTGTCATATAAAAAGATAATTTGCAACCATTATTTTTAATCATACTGTCGTCTACGAAGGTCCCACAGAAGTCAGAGTAGCGTTGCAAGATTTTGGCCATTTACCGTTGGAATACTGTGGGGGCCCCATGTAGACCAAATGGGAGGCCTTTGCAGTGGACCAGGCCTAGGAATGTGGAAAAGGCAGTTTGTTCTTTATCAAGACCATACAATGGAATCTGCCAATAGCCTTTTGTAAGATCTATGGTAGAAAGATAGACAACGTGCCAAGATGATCAATGTGATCATCAATACGGGTCATCGGGTATGCATCAAAGGCTGATATCGTATTGACTTTTCTAAAGTTAATACAAAATCTCCAGATCCCATCGGGTTTGGCTACTAATATGATGGGGGAAGACCAGGGACTAGTAGATCATTCAATAGTATTAGCTTCAAGCATCTGCTTGACTTTCTGGATGATGGTCGCGTTCCTTGCCTAAGGTAGTCTATAAGGTTTTAGGTGTACCACTTTGCACTCAGGGATGTGGATATGGTTGTAGAATCATTTCAATTTGCCTCGCTCCTCTTTAAATACATCAGTAAATTGTAGGAGTAGGTCATAGAGATCTTGTTTCTGGTTATTACTAAGTTCAGGAGGGATAAGTAATTTTTGGTTAGAGTCATTGTGTAACAAACAAGACGAAATGGTGGTAATAGACTCTGTTGGGTTTTCTTTCTACTCTTTCAAATTATTAATATGATATACCTATGTTTTCAATCGGCAGTCAGGTTTGGAGATTTTGTAGTTACATGGTCCTGTCTGTTCTAGCATCTCATACAGCCCATGCCATTTGGATATTAGTTTGTTCTCAGAAGTTGGCAACAAAACTAGCACTTTTTGTCCTACCGAGAAAGATTGTAAGGTGATCTTTTGTTTGTATGAGGATTTCTGCTATTATTGTGACTTAGCCACATGGGTTTGGACTAAAGATCTTACCAAAGTCATATGTTCTTTAAGACAATGTAGGGTTTGGGAGAGCGGAATTGGGTCTTCCTCTCTTTCCTCCCAGGTTTCCCTCAAAATGTCCAGGATGTCTCTGGGTTCCCATCCATAAAGTAATTCAAACAGAGAGAATCCTGTTGAAGGCTGTGGGGTCTTTCTAACAGCAAATAAAGTCCAAGGTACAATTTGATCACAATTCGTTCTGCCTTGTTCCACTAACCTTTGTAATATCGTCATCAGAGTTGTATTAAACCTTTCTGTAAAGCTATCTGTTTGTGGATGGTATACTGATGTTCTAAGGGTGGCAACATGTAATAGTTGTTTCACTTCTTCCATGAGTTTGCTCCGGAATGTAGAGCCCTGGTACATTAAGATTTATTTCGGAACACCTACTCTTGAAAAGAAGGAGAAGAGGTGTTTCAGAGTCTGATGTTTGGTATTAGCTCTAAGGGGAAAGGCTTCTGGATATTGAGTGGCATTGTCTGCTATGACTAGAATATACTTGTTCCCTAACTTTGATGTTGCCAGGGGACCTACCATATCCATACCAATTCTAGAAAATGGAACTTCATTGATTGGGAGTGGTTATGAGGGTACTGGAGGTGGCATATGAGCACTGGTCATTTGGAAGATTGCACACAACTGCACAACGGTTTTAATATATGCGTGAGTCCCAGGTCAACAGAATTTGTTGAGGATTTGTGCCTAGGTTTTGGTCAGCACTAAATGACCACCCGTCAGATGGAAGTGGGCTATTTCTAGGACAACCTGCTTATGGCTCTTAGGTATAACTAACTGTGGTCTAGCCAGGCACTCTGGAGTTGTGTCCCCTCCGTGCATCAACCCATGATTTGAAAAGAAAATGGGTCCTCCTTTCTCCCGGCCCTCTCGTTCTTGGGTGATTTTTAGGAAGGCTTCAGCTAACAGTGGGTAATTTCTTTAAGCAAAGTCTAGGCCGGGAGGCATTTAAGTTTTTTCTTGCAGGACCCTTCACGGCTTGGGTTTCTGTTGAGCGTCAGGTGTTTGTCAACTTCCCCAAAGCCTTGAGTACCTCGTTCTGTTGCTTCTTTCCCGGCCTCTTCCTTTACTCTAGGAAAAATTTACCTTTCGAGTACGATCTGTGCAATTTTGTCCCTTTGACGGATCTGAAAGGGATCTTTCCCATGGTTTTGCAGGAACACCTTTACATCTCCCCTGAAATATGGGTCTATAACCCCAGCTAACACATAAATACAAAATGTCCTTGCTAACCCCAACTTGGGAGACAATCTGATGTATGTATGTGGGGGTGGAATCAAGACCAGATCAGTGGGTATTAGTCTTATTTCCCCTGGGGGAATGACTTCTACCCTACTACTGCAGAAATCAAAACCAATAGAGCCTTCTGTGGCTACTGATGGGTGTTAGGCAGAATCCTGTGCAGTGCCCTTGGGGACCACTGCAAGACGATTGAGACTAGAGGAGTAAGCAGTAAACCCAATTGGTAGCAGTCTGTACCACCCAGATTTACCTGGTAGCTGTGGCTGAGCAGTCAGACTTCTCTCAAGAAGAGTAGGGTAGTATACAGAGGATACACAATAGGGCTAAAAACACAGTAGAGCAAGCAAACACTGATCAGAGCTTGGTATCAAACGTATATAATTATTTATTTAACACACACTTAAGGAAATACACTAGCACTATAAATCAAAGCAAGTTGAAACACAATCAGAAAAGTATACACACCTCCCTTAAGAATTATTAGACAAGTCTAAGTCAAAACACCACTATTTGTAAAAACAGATGCGAGCGTTTAACTTAGATGGCACTCCAATAATTAAGTTAAAGGGAGAGAAAAAGGCAGGTCATGAAAATAAAACAGTTCCCTAACTTTTCTAAGACCAAAACAAGTTAGTGAGGCAGAGTCTACTGTAGAGCCAAAGTTCATAGGCCAGGCCCACTTTAAATGGAGCAAGGTGAAATGTGCCCAAGATCACACAGTTTAGAAATGCATTCAAGTCTTTGTAAAAATGTTCAAGAGAGGTTGGGTTGATTCAGAAGGTAAAGTTCGAAGGTCTGGGGGCCAACCCAGTTGGAAAGCCAAGGATTTAAGGGTTACCTTCAGCAAACTGTAGAAAGGGAGGCCAGGTGGAACACAGTACCTTTAAAGTTGAGGAAGCTCCAGCGGTGGCAGTTGTTCCTGGCAGTGGGTGCAGTTTGTGGTTTCGACTAGGGGAAGAGAAGATCTCATCGGGGAGGAAACTTGGAGTCATTGCACTGCCCAGGGAAGAGACCAGCCGCGAAGTTTGTCGGTTAAAAGGTGCGTTACTGTTTTTTGCGGTCACAGTGGTGAAGCTTGGCTATCCGGCTGCCGGGGTGCTTGGCACGGGTGATTCGACCAAGAGACATCCTGGAAGGCGAAATGGCGAACTGGTTGATCCCACCAGCTCAGAGGAAGAAGACTCTTTCAGCAGAAGATCTTCTCTTGTCGTCGGGAAAGTGGTGAGGTCGTTGCAGCAGGGCTCCATGGTGGTGTCGTCATTGCAGATGGCTCAGCTTCTCCCCTCTTCGGATTTCTTAGGTCCTGTGGCGACCTCTGAAGTTCCAGTCCCAAAAGCCCTGCTTTTATGCAGAAAAAAACCCATTCAACAGCCTAGCTGTCACTCATACATGCTAAGTGGTGAGCCGGGCGGCTCACCACTGGGCCAATCAGAACAGAGTGTGACTTGAGTTGCTAAGGCAACGCAGTCCAGGGTGCCAATTCCCCCACCCACACATCCTGCGGAACTCAGACAGAGTGTCACCAGTTGGAGAGCTTCTGTGGAGAAGCCCGCCAAAAAAGTGGAACAAAGGGCCCGACCTTGGTTGGAGTTACAGAGACGGACACAAATGCCATTGTAGAAAAGAGTTCTGGCGAAACGACATAACCAGTGATTTTATAAACCGGCAGTATCTTTAACATTGCACCAAAAAGTGGTGCGTTCAAAATCAATGGGAAAATCCCATAGGAAATATTCTGGTGGAATATTTTGTGTGGTAACCACTGCCACCAGCCAGAAACTCGACAAGGGGGGACTGGACAGTGCCCCCTTGGAAAGAGACCCAGGGGCAATCTAATGAACCCCTTCCAGTACTTTCACAATATGATGGTTTATACTGGTTCTGTTCACAATTTTGGACTAGTAAAGCCAATGGTGACTTTATATGCCCTGGGAGACAGTAGTCAGTCCCAGGGTATGGAGTCTATGTTTGGGGGTCACTATGACACCCCTGTGTTACTGCACTGAGGGTGCTTTGTAACACATACACTAAAACAGATGATACCCTATGGAGTAAAAAGACCCAATAGCCCATAAGCACACAATAAGTCAAAGACATACCTCAAATCATGCCTAAGAGTGGGAGGAAAAGAGTCTCACTCTTAGCAGGAGGAAAAAGCAAACCCCAAAAATCCAGCAAAGCTGCTGGGGGACTCACTAGGTTTGGGAAATTAGCCTTATAAGAGAATTCTCCCTAACAAGGGGTCTGTTGTTTTGGGACTTAACTTCTGAAACTTTATGGTTCCCCATCTTGTATTGGCTTAACCACATCCCACCTCTGGCACCATTTGTAAAGGCATCAGGAAGTAGACACAGAAAACTGAGTAAAAGCTTGGGAGATTTCTTTCAAAATAGAAAGATGTTTGGGAAAAGGCATAACTTGCCCTATGCTAAGGTGACATTTCCCTACCTAACTGAAACTAAGGATAATCTGTGTCAGGAAGTCCAAAGCAAATGTCTGTCTGTATCCAAAACCTATACTTGCCCTCACATCTACTTGTATATAATGTGTATCATTGGCTAACCTTGTACAATGTCTCCAGGTGTTGTTCTCCGTGTTGGCAGGCTCTCTGTGGCTGTTGCTGCTACTGGCTCAGTGTGCCTCTTATCTAGGATCTCTGCTGCCTCGGTTGTAGGGAGAGGGAGTCTCCCTGGCTCCAGGAGGTATGGTATGCTGACCAGCTCTGCTACGGGAGACCTTTTGAATGCTCCTGCCACAATTTTCTTCCGCTGCAACAGCTCTTCAGCTTGTAGGTGCTTCGGGCACACATCTCCTTGGCTTCACATATGGCTTCGCCTGCATGCGTTGCACAGGCAATCTCATAAGCCTCACCTGAGCATGCTATTTATATCACCCCCTGGATCTCAGGTGCAGGCAATATTCCTTTACTGCATAATGATCTTGGTACTCAGGATCCCTCTTCCTCGTCTCAGTACCAAAGTGGTGTTTGATTATGTCTGAGTTAGTAAAGAGAGGATGTATTGCTCTGGCTCTGGGTTGTCTCTTCCTCGTCTCAGTTCCTGACTCGTGTGTATTGGGAGAGGATTTTCTGGAAAAATAAGGAAGGTATTGGTAATACCCTACACCAGCCTGGGGGATATTTGACTCCTTATAAAAGGGAAATGGGGAATACTGTGTCTCGCCTAAGGGTCCCTCATCCCGACGCCCCAAGTCTCCTCCACCCAGGTGATCCTCCCTCACATACCCACCCCCACAGTCAGGATCCGAAAATGATGCCTTTCCCTGTACACTTGGGAGGAGGATATATTGGGGAAAGAAGTGAGGATGCCCTCAGATTCCTCACAACCTCCAGAGATTTTGTTCAATTTATGGCATTAAGCAGTTGTTTTGGGCCAAGTGATGTGCTTCACTCGGACATGATACCATTTCTTAGACATCCGCAACTTTCAAGACCCCCTACAAGCAGGTTTCCGCTCTTGTCACTCCACAGAAACTGCTCTCAAGACTGTGATGATCACCTCTACGAAGCACTCCAACTTATCCTCTATCCTAATTATCCTTGTCCTGTCTGCTGCTTTTGACACTGTCAATCACTCTGATCTCCTTAATATGTCTTTATTCTAGGGATCCGTGATCGAGCCCTTGCCTGGATTGAATCCTACCTTCTACCTCGCCAATTCTCTGTCTCCTGGAGCAACAATACCTCTCAACTCACTCCTCTAACTGTTAATGCTCCACAAGGCTCCGTCTTAGGTCCATTCCTCTTTGAACTCTTCACCTCTGCTTTAGGGGCACTAATCTACGCCTTTGAAATCTCATACCAACTCTTTGTTAACAACACCCAAATCTTCTTCTCTTTTCCTGAACTCTCCTCTGATCTTGCTGTCACGATCCATGCCCCTGACCCCCACAGGTATAACAGCCCCCTGGCAGCAGTGGGGCTAAAGCCCTTCACACTGGCTCCAAGGGCCTTAAAACTCCATCAGTCCTGGCACCTTTGGCGCCAGGCTCATTATCAGGAATAAAGCAATACCAGTTTTGGACCTTAATCCAACATGGAGGCCTATTACACAGCTCAGTTCTTTAGAACCAATCCATGCAGTCTAGTGTTTTGGGTGTGGCTGGGCCTGAAGCTACTTGGCCTGGAACTACTTTACCTGGGCTATTTAAACCACACCCAAACAGCAAAACACACTTTGCGTTATTCTGCACTCCTGCAGCGAAACGCTCACCGTGTCCAGCTCCTGTTCATCTGCTTCTCCGGCAGCCCGATCCTGAAGCCCTAGATCCGGATTCCATTAATAACCTGGAAGAACAAGAACAGCATTAGCGAGCAAGAACACTTACCTGTGAAGTAACCGGTCTTGAATCCATCCTGCACTTCGCTTACCTCACCCATCTCCGGATTTCGCTGTAACCTGCAAAGGTAAAGAAACAAGGACAGCATTAATAACAATCCTTACCTGGGCAAGCAGCGAGTCCTGACAGCACCCTGCACTTCTCTTACCTCACCCATATCTGGGTTTCACTGCAACCTGCAAGGGAGAAGGAACAAGGTCAGCATTAACAAAGCACTTACCTGGGCAAGCAGCGCTTCGATCGCTCATCACTCCGGAACATCACTGCAACCTGTACAAAGAAGAGAAGATAACACAGGTTAGCAATTAGCAGCAATAAACAGCGCAGCGCTCCGTGCATCAATAACTCACCATGGTCTTCACCGTCGGCGCGGCAAATCAAAGATCGCAACCATCCCAGTGAAAACAAAAAGAGACATTGTTAGGGAACTGTGTAGTGGAGCAAGACGCCGAGAAGACAGAGAAAACGGAGGGAAAGAAAGAGACGGAACAAAAACAGAAAAGACATTATAACTCACCTGGAAGACAGCAAGCAGAGTTGGAGTCACAGCTGGTCTGGACCTGACATAAGGGCACACAGACCAGTGAAACAACTAGGTCCACAGAACGCCCGCACCAAACACGCGCCCCTGCACAGAGACGCAGGACGGAGAGTTCAACGCACAAAAACCTAAGGTGAGCAATAACCCCATGTGAGGGATTTGGACCAGATGGAGGTGGGATTCCACCCATCACAGAACCAGTATCTTAACCCTCCATTGTTCTGTTATAGGCGCTACCCAACGTCTGGCACATAACCAAGCAAAGAAGGGTCCGGGATAGTGCTTAGACCTCCATTCAGTATCGTGTGGCGCCCCCGTGGATACCAGTTGAGCGTAACACAATGCAAAGCCTCAATTAAAGCATGCACCTGGGCGTCATGGAAACATCAGAGACTGACCAACTAGCCCAGTTACTGGGAGAATTACGGGCCAAGGTGCACTCCGCCCGGCAAGACACCAACTCCCTTAGGAGGAAGTTGATTGTCACCAAACCATGCACCGATGAATTAGCAATTGCTCCAAACACAGGCTGGGCAGGCTCCATTGCCAGGAAGTATTCCGTCGGTTCCAGCCACATCCGTCAATCCAGTGCAGCTGGTCCTCCCTGGGGCAGTTCCTTTGGCCCCACCGGAACGGTTTATGGGGGACCCAAGAAAATATGCAGTATTCATGAACCAGTGCCTCCTCCATTTCCTTTGTAGACCCGGAGCCTTTCCTAACGATCAGTTACGGGTTGCCTTAATTCTGTCATATCTGAGTGGCAGTGCCGCGGATTGGTCCATACCGTTAGTAAGCCAGGATGACCCACTCCTGCGGGTTTTCAGGGGGTTTCAACAGGAGATGGAGAAGCTGTTCGCCCGACATACCCAGGGCCAAGTTCTGGATAACAAACTTCTGTCCCTCCGCCAAGGCAGCCTAGATTTTTTAACATATATCGCCACTTTTAACAGACTTGTTGTTGAAATTGGGTGGTCTGAGGAGAAATGAACAACGTTATTCCATCAAGGATTGCGGGGGGAATTGAAAGACGTCCTAGCTCAGGTGGTAAACCCATCAAAAGACTGTGCAGAGTTCATCAACCTAGTGGTGCAGCTAGACCACAGGCTGCAAGATCGAAGGAAAGATCAAGCCAGAACGGAGAACTGGACTGTGTATGTACGCTCAAAGGCAAACAGTCCGTGTTCATCAGAAAACACTTCGGAGCCCATGCAAATTGTGGGGGTATGCAGCCACTTAACCAAGGCCGAAAGAGACAAAAGGAGACAATAACAATTATGCCTGGACTGCAGGAAATGAGGTCACTTCCGCAGAGAATGTCCTGTAAAACCCTCTAGCAGAACAGTTGGAGCTACAGAGAAAGAAGGAGGAGAACAAGAGTCGGAAAACTTCCAGGCCCGGCAAGTGTAGAGGTCCGTTTGTCGAGCGAAGGAAAAGAGCCACCTGCCTCACACCTTGCCCTGTCTGTGATTTTGATCAGTCACCAACAACCGTCTCGGATTCATGCTGTGGAGGCATACATAGACAGTGGAGCCATTGGTAACTACATAAACCAAGGCCTGGCAACAAGGATGGGGCTTCCCCTCTGTCAGAAAACGACAACTGAGAAGTACACCTCTATCGACAGCACCGAGATAGATTCTTGTCCTGTAACTTAACGCACATCAGAATTGACGCTTCTGTGCCAAGACGGACATCGGGAAGCCATTGCCTTTGACCTTATCAAGGCCCCTCAGTTCCGGGTGATACTAGGGATGCCGTGGTTGGTGGCTCACAATCCTAACATCGACTGGCGAGCCAAGAAATTAGCCTTCTCCAATAAGTGTGCTCATGCATGCTACCAAGTGGAAATGCCATCGTCTGACCCAGAGACACTTGTCCAAGATAAAGAGGCGTTGGTACTAGGTGAAACAAGTACACTACCAAGTGAATACCACGATTTCCAAGAGGTTTTCCAAAAATAACAGGCTAATACCTTAACCCCTCACAGGCCATATGACTGTCAGATCGACCTCGTTCATGGTGCACAAATCCTGTGTAGTTGAATTTATGCACTCACCAAACCTGAAAATCTCCACTTGAAATCATATCTGGACCAATACCTGGCAAACGGTTTTATCCACATGTCCAAATCCCCGGCAGCCTCGCCCCTATTCTTCGTACCCAAGAAGGAGGGGGACTTGAAAACGTGCATCGACTACCACGCACTAAACCCGGTAACAGTTAAAAACCGTTATCCTCTACCCCTTATCCCAGAACTGCTGGACCAAGTCAAGGATGCCCAAATTTACACCAAATTGGACCTTACGGGGGCATACCATCTCATGCGTGTAAAGAAAAGAGACGAATGGAAGACCGCCTTTCGTACTAAGTATGCGCTGTGCAAATATCAGGTGATGCCCTTTGGGCTATGCAACGCTCCCGCTGCATTCCAGTACTTCATGAACGATGTACTACAGAATGGATTGACATATGTGCCCTAGTTTACATCAATGACATCTTGGTGTACTCCGCTTCTAAACAGGACCATGTCAGGCACGTTCACTCCGTCCTTGCAAAACTCTGACAGCACCAGCTATACGCCAAACTTTAAAAATGCTCCTTCCATGTCACCGAAGTCGAGTTCCTTGGTTTTGTCCTCACTCCTAGAGGCGTCGGGATGGATATGCACAAAGTAGACGCCATCCTTAGCTGGCCATCACCGTCTTCAGTCAAAGGTGTCCAAAGTATGCTTGGCTTTGCAAACTTTTATTGCTGATTCATCTTGGGTTTCTCCCAGATTGTGCACCCGATCACTTCTTTATTAAGAAAAAACAACAAACTGTTCCAATGGACAGAAGAGGCAGAGATGGCCTTCCAGGAACTCAAGAAAAGATTTACCTCAGCCCTGGTGCTACCACACCCCCACCCAGATCGCCCATATGTAATGGAAACAGATGCCTCCAGCATGGCAATGGGGGCTGTTCTTTCCCAAAGGGATCCCGAAACAGGCCAGTTACATCCTGTGGCCTTTTGGTCGCGAAAATGTACTACACCTGAACTTAACTATGGAATAACAGACAAGGAACTCCTATCGATCATGGCAGCCTTTAAGGCTTGGCGGCATTACCTCCTAGTTGCCATACATACCATCACAGTAATCACCGACCATCGCAACCTACAATACCTCAAGACGGCAAAGGCTCAATCATCCCGCCAACTCTGATGAGCTTTATTCTTCGCAGAATATGATTACATAATCATGTACTGACCTGGAGTCCAGAACGGAAAAGCCGACGCCCTATCCCGCATGGGTATTGATGAGAATGCATATTCAACCCCAGACCCGGTGGCCATTATTCCAGGTGACAAACTACTAGGACTTACAACAATGTTATCTTTGGACAAACTCCAAAAGGAAATCCGGCTCCTAATGAACACTGAGGCTCTACAAGACTGGACCACTCAAGGTGAACATTACACAACAAAGAACCAACTCCGTATTTCAGAGGGCGTTTATATCTACCGAATAAGGCACTACAAGAACAAGTCATTTCTGGTTATCACGACCCCCTGATAGAAGGACATCCAGGAATTGCCAAGACCCTAGCCAAGGTGAAAAGAATTTTTCGAGCGGCCGACCTGGCGAAAGGACATTACGCAGTTTATTCTGTCATGTGGCATTTGTGCAAAGAATAAATCCCAGAAACAAAGACCTGCAGGCCTTCTTCAACCCCTGGAAATTCCACATGCACCTTGCCACACACTCTCCCTCGATTTCATCACAGATCTGCCTCCCTGTCAACGGTTCAACACTATGCTAGTGGTTGTTGACCTATTCCCTAAAATGGCCCATTTCATTCCGCTTAAGCGTCTACCAAACGCATCCAGTCTGGCAAAGGTGTTTTTAGAGCAAATCGTACGATTACATGGTTTCCCCTCTGTCCTGATTTCTGACCGAGGGAGTCAATTTGTGTCTAACTTCTGGAGGAAGAGTTGTGCAATTGCCAAAAAATCGATATTCGTCTGTCCACTAGTCACCATCCCCAAACTGATGGCCAAACAGAGTGGACGAATCAGACACTAGAGCAATACCTACGGTGCATGTTACATCAAGTGGAAGAAAGCTGGAAGGATGTGCTGTGCATAGCAGAATATGCCTACAACAACTCGCTACACACCAGTACCGGACAGAGTCCATTCTATACCGTATATGGAAGGCACCCACGTACTTCCGAATTAGATACCCCCATGGCCTTGGAAATGCCCGCGCTGAAGACCTTACATACGACCATGACTCAAGCCTTCAAAAAGGCAGCAGAACACTTGATCCAAGCCAAAGAAAGACAGAAAAGATTTGATCAACACCGAAGAAAAGCCCCAGACTACCAAGTCGGAGATGAAGTCTGGTTGGCGTCTCAGCACGTGCCCATAAAAGGGAAGTCGAACATTTCATCGCAGATATCTAGAGCCCTATACCATCAAGGCTATTATAAATCCTGTGGCAGTAAAACTAGCTTTATCACCAAATATGCAGCTCCATCCGTATTTCACGTGTCACTCTTAAAACCTGTTCAGCTTGGAACTCGGGTCAAAACACCACCAAATCCAGAACTGGTTAACGGAGAACCCGAATTTGAAGTAAAAGACATCCTAGATTCTAAACTCACCAGGTCCAAGTTATATTACTTAGTGGACTTGAAGGGATACATCCCTCAGGACAGGACATGGGAGCCTAGCGAGCACGTCCATGCGCCACGCCTGATAAGACGATTTTATTGGAACCATCCTAACAAACCAGGGCAAGATGGAGGAAATACCTTGAGAGGGGCCTTAGGGGGGAGTGCTGTAACGATCCATGCCCCTGACACCCTCAGGTATAACAGCCCCCTGGCAGCAGTGGGGCTAAAGTCCTTCACACTGACCTAAAGGGCTTTAAAGTTCCATCAGAAACATACATGGAGTCAGTTCTGGCGCCTTTTGGCACCAGGCTCATTATCAGGAATAAAGCAATACCAGTTTTGGACCTTAATCCAACTTGGAGGCCTATTACACAGCTCAGTTCTTTAGAACCAATCCATGCGGTCTAGTGTTTTGGGTGTGGCTGGGCCTGAAACTACTTGGCCTGGAACTACTTTACCTGGGCTATTTAAACCACACCCAAACAGAAGAACACGCTCTGTGTTATTCTGCACTACTGCAGCATAACGTTCACTGTGTGCAGCTCCTGCTCATCTGCTTCTCCGGCGGCCCGATCCTAAAGCCCTAGATCCGGATTCCATTAATAACCTGGAAGAACAAGAGCAGTATTAGCAAGCAAGAACACTTACCTGTGAAGTAACAGGTCTTGAATCCATCCTGTGCTTCGCTTACCTCACCAATCTATGGAGTTCGCCGCAACCTGCAAAGGTAAAGAAACAAGGACAGCATTAATAACAATTCTTACCTGGGTAAGCAGCGAGTCCTGGCAGCACCCTGCGCTTCTCTTACCTCACCCATCTCTGGGTTTCACTGCAACCTGCAAGGGAGAAGGAACAAGGTCAGCATTAAAAAAGCACTTACCTGGGCAAGTAGCGCTTCGATCGCTCATCACTACGGAACATCACCGCAACCTGTACAAAGAAGAGAAGATAACACCGTTTATCAATTAACACAAATAAACAGCGCAGCGCTCTACGCATCAATAACTCACCGTGGTCTTCGCCATCAGTGCGGCAGCTCCGAGATCTCAACCATCCCAGTGAAAACTAAAAGAGACATTGTTAGGGAACATCGTAGTGGAGCAAGACACAGAGAAGACAGAGAAAACGGAGGGAAAGTAAGAGACAGAATAAAGATGGAAAATACATTATAACTCACCTGGAAGACAGCAAGCAGAGTTGGAGTCACAGCCGGTCTGGACCCGACATAAGGGCACACGGACCAGTGAAACAACTAGGTCCACAGAACGCCCGCACCAAACACGCACCCCTGCACAGAGACGCAGGACGGAGAGTTCAACGCACAAAAACCTAAGGTGAGCAATAACCCCATGGGAGGGATCTGGACCAGAGGGAGGTGGGATTCCACCCATCACAGAACCAGTATCTTAACCCTCCATTGTTCTGTTATAGGCGCTACCCAACGTCTGGCACATAACCAAGCAGAGAAGGGTTCGGGATAGCGCTTAGACCTCCATCCAGTATCGTGTGGCGCCCCGTGGACCAGGTGAGTGTAACATTGCTATCAACATTTCCAACTGTCTCGCTGCCATTAAATATTGGATGGCTTTGCACTCTCTGATGTTAAACTATTGGATGGCTTTGCACTCTCTGATGTTAAACTCTACCAAAACAAAGGTGCTTTTCTTTCCTGCCAAAAGGTCTCTCTCATTTTTCCTCTACCTAAACAGTTTCCATCTGACACTTTCCCCTACTCTTCTTCAGCTAGAAACCTCTGCGTCATCTGTGACCCTCCTCAGACCTTCTCTACTTTCATCTCTAAAACTGGAACATCAGCTCTCCTCAACATCCTAAACATTAGGAAAATCAGGCACCCACTCCTTTTAACACTGCCAAGCATTTCCTAACCACTCATGTCTTCTCTAAACTGGACTACTGTGCCAGCATCCTCTTTGGTCTCCCCAACTATGTTTCCTGTCCTCTCGACAAGATCATTAACTTTGCTACCATGAATCTCTTTGAACTCCCTCACTTCACACCTAATTCCTCGTACCATCACCAGGCTGGATGGCCAAATTTAAATGTCTTCTCCTGGTTTACACATCTGTGCATGGTAAGGCACCACTGTATCATAGAGGATGTGGCAGGTCGTCACAGATCACTAAAATGACTGTGGGGTTGAGAAGCGCTCTATGGAGGAGGTCCACTGGTCTACTGATATGAGCAGTGGTGCGTTAATTTTTGTAAATATTAACTGACCGTATATTGGTTCTTGTAACAACATTATTGAATATTTCAAATCATTATTTGAGTTCTATATAGACTCTTTAAAAGAGTACCATATTAACAGTGCACGCTATTTAATTTTCCGGCCGTACTACTAATAGGCATAGAAACCCTATTAAAACAAGAAGATAGGTGAGATAAGCTCCGTTTTTCTTTTTCTATTCAACCTCCTCACACTTTTCACGTAGGAACTAATGGGTTTATTCACTCCATTTTAATCGGTGTGTGGACACTTTTCTGAACGCATAAATGTTCATGAATACGGCATACATCACAATCCTTTTGGGTGGCACAGTAGTGAATGACATGTACACACATACTAACAATTCACTCTATTGATCACTAGAGCCTGGATATTGAGCCTTGGCTTACACTAGGAAAAGTGGCTTGACTACATCAATTTTGATTACATTAGATAATAAATAAAGTTAACAAACGACCAAGTGAATTTATAAAGATATTCAATCTTTCCAATGTAACCGCAAAATTTTCAATTCTTGTATATTTTTTGTCCTCCCTCCCTTATCCTGTGAACACAACTGCTATTGGGGTATATGTTTTTGATACTTTTATTTCAATCACTATGCAATGAACTTGCTTCATGTTGTTAGCCTTGAGCCTTGAGGAATACGCTGTAGTCGAAACACATGACGGCTGATGTTGCAATATAATAAAGAATCAAAATTGGATTGTTTATATTTCGTGTCAAGAGACAAGTTATGGGAGAGCGCACTGCATGTCACAACCACAAATAGTTGTTCTAATTATCAGGTGGCAGCGGGTACACCGACTTTGTGAACTGTGCATTGAAGCTTGGTCCTTATACAAGAATTCTGTGTGGACACAAGCGCACATCCTAGACCCCCTCTCGCTATCTGTGTGTTGTTTCTAACTCTTGAGTGGCCAGCGGGGTAGTCAGGTGAGCCTGTGACTTAGGAATAGGTTGAGGTAACTGTTCTTGTGTCCCCAACTGACTTTTTTCTTTATTTTCTAGGGCCATGATGTAGACTTCCAAAAAGGTTTTCATACCAGACATTGTGGCCTGAATCGATGTATGGTCCTTCAGGGAGTCACTGATCCCTTCATACAGTTTCATGAAAGGTACTAACGCTATTGTTACAGCCAACATTATCGATAGCATGTTCGGTTTCTTTGACCGCGTGGTCCCCTGATTTTGGTCTGTGGAAAGGTCGTGTCTACCTTTTGACGGTGAGTCGATCCAGAGTGGAGAAGGGGCAGGACATTGGAAGCTAGTTGTTCTACATGGTTCCAGCGAGTTTCTTTGGCTTGCAGCCACGTTTAAGGGGTCCCAAAGTGCTTGTTGACTAAGTTGCCTCTGGGAATTTACTCTTTCAGGAAATGGGCTTCCACTCCTACGTGGTCTGATTTTTTGTACGGGCTCACTGGCTGCCGATTGCCCTATCACGCCGGAGTCGCTGGATAGGTCTGCACTTTCAACTTGGTCACCAGAGGCTTTGCCCCAGCCTCCCGTAGACTCAGGTCTGGCAGGCTTCTCATGTGTCGGCACAGATTCCTGTGGAACATTTGCCTGGGTCTCACTGGCAATGGTTACTTGTGTCAGTGTGTTGTTGGGCATTAAATCCATTGAGATGTGCTCAAGAGCAGCACACCCCGCTCTAGTTGTGGTGGGGGAATCTCATTTGGTTCTATCATTGCGATGGCCAGGCCAGGGGAACAGGACATGTAGTCTCTAGGGAACTCCGGTGACTTGGGAGTCTGGATATTTTTTATCCTGTCTTTCATCGCAGGCACAGGAATATCTGAGGGGTAACCATCGATTTGTCGTTGTTTTGATACTGGCAAACAGTCGTTTAGTGCCTCAAGGATTTCAATATCAGTTAATTCCTCTCTATGGAGAGTTTTAGCATGGGGTCTAAGGTTGAAAAAATCCCTTAAGTTGCTGGGCCCGTCAAGTGCACTGATGCGCCTTTTATCCATTTGGGGTGCTGGTCTTTTGTTTTCTGTGAGTGCTTGAGTTTTTGTTTTAGATCTCAGATCACGGGGCTTAATTCTTTTGGAGCCCTTTCGGAAGTTTAGGCAGGCTGTTTTTTCTGTGATCTTCTGCCCTTGTTAAGACAGAATTTCTTTGGGCCTCATTCCGAGTATGGCAGTAGGGGGTTAAAGGCACCGGTACGGATGCCGGTGCCGTTAACCCCCTACCGCCACATTATGAGGTCCCTTAGCGGGTCCCGCCAGGAACAGCTGCTCTGACCACCCATTCTTAGAAGGACCCATTAAGGGACCATGGAGCTTATAACGGGCCCGCAATTATTAGCTCCTTCCCCATTCCCATTGAGCCCTATGAGGGCGCAAATAGGAATGGGGAATGGTTTTCTGAATGGGGACTTACCGGGTTCAGAGACACTGGACCCGGACCCGGGTTTGGAGGCAGCTAATAGCACCATGGCTACCTCCAAACTTGGAATGACCCCCTTTGTCTTTTTTATAATTCAATGTAACATTTTCAATGAAGGTGAAAGTCTCCTCTGAGTTTGTATTTACAGTGGGCGAGGTTTGGGCAATGTTGAATCTTTGTTGCTCGTCAAGCTCGACTTGTGTCCCAGGCACTGTATGCACCAGAGCCTTAATAGTTAACAGTTGGCCCGGGAGAGTGGCCACATTCTCCTCTGAATGAGGGCTGAGCAGACAGCAAACCGTCTTGCTGAGCTTCGCCTACGGCATTCGCCGGATCCAACTCCTCCGATGGGACCACACTTTCCCCTAGGCTGCTGGAGACCGGAGGTGCCCTCACCTGACTTCCAGGCTGCCCCCCCTGGACATGATTCCAGCTTCACACCCACGGGCCAAGCCCACAATCACGCCCGACACCAGACTTGCAGGGGCCCTGTCCGTCACTCCACACGGCGGCCCCCTTAGGAGATCGACGGAGGAGGACACAGGGGCTGAGGGCTCCGTTCATGCACGCCCAGGCGGACATTGTTCGGGGGACCCTCCAACTCCTCGAAAGCCGCCAAATCCTACAGAGGCGACGTTTCACAGGTCAGTGGCAATAAGCTGTTAAAGTCATGGTCTAATGTCGAGCACATGGTATTACCTTTCAATGTGGGTGCAGTAATAGAATGGACGCCTTTTTTCAATGTTGTACTTATTTCAGGCTGATTTTTCTCTGTTGTAGTCCTTGGGCGGGCACTCCGCAACCGGCGACCATCTTCCTCATCTTGTGCCTGGGCGATGAGAGAGGAGTCCATTTTTGCCCTGCTAGCCCTGCCTGCCAGGACTGCAGGACTGTCACTCTCCGTCACTCCGCAGCCACTCCGCGGTTGCAGGCGGTATTAGTACTGTGGGTCCACCCACCAGTACTGTGCTGGAAGACAGACTCCCACAGACTCAGCCAAAAGTTGAGTAGTGAGGTGTAGCCTTCACAGCAGAAGCAGGGCTGTCACTCTCCATCACTCTGCTAATGAGTTATTTGTCTCAAGGGACTACCAGCGGCAGATGATAGACACCTTGAGGGAAACCATGCATGTGGAGATGCTGGCCTCAAGGGAATCCCAACTTCAAGAAAATGGATTCCCTAAGTGAATGGCTGCACGTGGAGATGTTAGCCTTAAGGGAATCCTGCAGTCAAGACAGGGATTCCTTGAGTCAATCACTACATGATGACAATCTCTAAACATGCAGTTGGAGACATCAAGGGTCAGCATGCACAATGACTCTTTGGTCACTCGCCACATCCATCATCAGGACCTTGTAGCAATTGGGGCCCTCGTGCATGCATCCCTCTCACGAGTGTCCAAAGCCAAAGAGGGCCAGAGTGCATATCTCAGGATCCACCACAGTATGGAAGTTCAACGTGAACCACGCAGGCAATGCCATTGGTCATGCCCCCACACACCCTACCCTTTTGCCACCACAATCCCTTCTTCATTCCCACTGATTTCATGAGCCTGTGGAGGAGAGCATGGATTTTTGTATCATTTTTGTTGGGTCCTCAAATCAGGGCCATTGTGCTCTCGAGGGCAGCTAGTCAACTGCTCATGGTACTGGGCACATTTCTAAGCTGGGGGAATGAACATGCGGCCATGCTCAGCGGAGTGAACTGACGTGGTCTTGTGGACTGCTACAGCCTCCCACATACAGGTGAACATTCCATTGTACATTGATATGGATACATGCAGTCTGGTAGACAGACTCCTTTAGCTGGTCAAAACAAATAATCAATGTAATTTCCAGTATCTTGAATCATCCAGTGCCCACACTCCCTGAGAGGACCCCTCAACACCGGTTTATGGTCATTTCATCTGAAACAATTGCCTCTAATGCCATTCCATCGAAATGCTTACATCTAAAAAATGTCCATCTAAAACCCCCTATTTTTTATCCTTTAAAATACACCAGAACAAAAATTAACCCTTTACCCCCCAAAACATGCATTAGATGGAAATGTTTTAGAATAATATTTTTGATGGAATGGTATTAGATGGAATGGTTTTAGATGAATTGACTAGATACCCTCATCACCTTATTTCCACCCAAGTCCCCATTCCCTCTGCTGGACACTGACCTCCTTAGCACCAGTGTGGAGGTCCAGTGTTACGTGGAGGTGGTTAGGGGTTCACAGCACAACAGCTGTACCACCATGTAAGGTTGTGCACTGTCATTCTTTTCCATGGCTGGTGACATATGCATCCTAGTAGTGGCATGATGTGGCACACATAGGGTTTGGGTGATTAATGTGATATGGTGATAATTGGGTGATCGTCACTCCCACTGAAGATGTGAGTTGTCCTGCATAATTGTGGCTGTGTATGTCTCCTTGATCAGCTAAGCATGTGCTTTGTGTCACTGGTTTCCCCTCCACGACTTGCTGCTTGGAGTCAACCTCCGCGGGATGTGTTAGGAATAATTCTCAGAAATGTGCTTATTCCCTTTTACCTTAGAGACCCACAGCTCTTTTTGCTGGACTTTTTAATTTTATCCTGGAGAAAGTGAGACTTTTTTCCCTCTCACTCATGTATTTTTCTGTGATTTGGTCTCTGTGTTTGTTTTGAATTTGAAATCTGACAAACTCCATAGGCATCATCTTTACATTGTGCCAGACAGCACCCTCAGTGCAGTGCCACAGGGAAGACTTCCAGATTTCCCAAAGGTTTAAATACCTTCTCTTGGTGAAACTACTGTTTCCAAGAGCAGTGAAGTGTAATTGACTTTACTTACATTTTGTAACTTTCTAGACCCAAAACACACTATCTAACAATATGGTGCTGGAGGGGTTACTTATTATCCCCTTTGTCTAGTTTCTCATGTAACATTGTTTATGTTACCCTTTCTACAATTAATGTCTGGAGGCAGTGGTTTACTTTTTCCTACCATTGTGTGTTTCTACCACAGGCCGCAATTGCAGCTGCAGTAAAGCACCCATGGCTGCCCATTTTGTCAAAATGGCCCCAGTCTTCTTTTTTCACCATTTCTTTTTGGAAAGGTCCTTGTTGAGATTTACTCTGCGTGCCAAACCAGGTTTGGTCCCTATGTTTGCTTTGTCTTTGGCGGGATTCACAGGTGAAGCCTGCCTCTGGCTCCAGCGTGTCTGGCAGGGCACAAAGTGAGGGAGATGCCCAACACTCCCTGTGCTTAATGCCCTTGGTTACAGGGATGCACCCAAAGGTGATTGGCTGGCTGGCTGTCCTTGGAGGACATCCACCCTGATGTGTGAGTGACAGCTAGGCAGCAAATTAATGGGAGAAACCTGCATAAAAGGCGAGTCTTTTGGCTTGGAAGGCAGAGTCCACCACTGGACAAAGGAATCTGAAGAACTTGGAAGAGACGCTTGCTGCAACTCCTAGACCGTTGATTTGCCCGGTGAAGCCTTGCTGCATTGCTGAAGCTCCGAATTTGCCTCGACTAGAGAAGCCCTGCAACGGACGACTTCTCCCCTTGGGTTGGTGGGACCAATCAACCCAAACGAAAAACTCATCTGGACATCCTCTCAGAGCTGGCTGTACTTCCATTGCTGCTGCAGAAAACGATTGCCAGGGAGAGGAACACCAGAATCGAGTGTCTAATTTTTAAGTCGGACCCGGGTTACAGGAAGATCCTGCGGACTCTTATGAAGCAGGACTGACCAGGCCTGAGCCACCTCAACAGAGTGCTGGACCCCTGATGCGAGAAAGTCCATAAAGGTATCCGAGAACCACAGTGGTGCTCTTTGCAAGAGCCGCGAGAAGCTGAAACCGCAAAGTGCCGCTTATCTGAAGTTTGCCCATTGCTGCTGCTGACCTATAATTCGTAGTGCAGGAGTCCCCAGACATCCTACCTCTTGTCCCCATGACTGAGGCCCAAGAACAACAGGATCTGCAGACCTATATAGTAACAGAAGCCAGCTGGAACCACTTTCTTCAAACCAAAGGTACTGTAATACTAAGGGGACCTACCTCTTGTTGTGTAGCCTTGCTAGCTCTCAGTGGAGACTTGCCTTGGTTGCTTTTGCAGAGTTGTTTGCAGCTTTGCCCCTCACAAGCCTCTCAGCTTTTGTTACTACAATGATTTCATTTTCTACAAAGACTTCTAAAACATTGTGCAAGACTTGTTTTACCTACCTGCAAGAAGTGCTTCAGCTCCCCCAGACTTTAGCTCAATTAGCATTGGCTGTCCTGGCTCCCTGAAAGACTCTTCTTCCCTCTGATTTTGCGCTTTAACTATCCCTCAGGAAAGGTTAAATTTACTTTGCATTGAAAGGTTCAAAAAGTACTTACCTGCTTAAGAATATTTGTTAACCATTGTTTTATTCCCTAAAGCCTTTTCTCTGACACCAACCTCAGTATTGCTCTAAATGCGCCAGTGATAAACCAATGTCTACAGTGTGCTAGTTATTTAAGTCACCTCATAGTGTATGAAGTGTCTGTGTGCCATCCTAAATGGGTATCTACTGATTTATTGAAACAAGGAGTGTGTATTTTTGAACTATATTATTGTTACATATTTTTCTCCCTTCTAAATAAGGCTTTTTTAACTGACTGTTAAATTAATGAATCATTGTTTAATCAAGAAACCTTCAGAGTAAGTGTTTTTTTGGATACCTGTCACTGTGAATTTCTGTATAATAACCCTACAGCTCACAATGACCCCTCTTGAGATAAGCTTGGCTGCTCAGTCACTCTAACAAGTTGTGTAGTACATACCTATACCAAAGGTTGTGGTACCTATTGCAAGAGAACAAGGCTGGTGCAGTCTCCGACTGGGTAATGCATACAATCTTGCCTAACATGATGTTCCTGTGCACATGTATTTGGTGAGGGCTGATGCACTAGCTTTTATTTGTGTCATTACATTTGAACTCTTGTCATGTCAGTCTTGCATGCCATCACCTAACATGAGTCATGTCAAGGTGCCACTCCATGTTAAGGGGTGGACTGATCTATATGGAAATCTGGTAATTTCCAAGTAGGCCTCTGCAACCTGGGCCTCTTTTGTGTGGCATTTCTGCATTTTCTCATGGGGCAAGAAGTGAGCTTGTTCTAGATGCAAAACACCTCACTCACAATCCACAAAGGTGGAAGATCCAGATGACAAGTATGCATGTGGGTGATCTGTGAAGTACGCAGTGCACTGCTGGTGAGGTGAGGGTGTCAGGGGCCTAAATGTCTTCCTCATGCCACATGTGTAATGTTGCTGCTATGTTCCCACTGATTTGAGCAAGGACTGGTGATAGTTAGGGGTGTGTAACCATGCATCATTCTTTTATGTGTGAGTATCCTGTGAGTGGCTAGATAGCTTTCTGTGGGATTTGGTGTGCATCTTCATCATGGGACAAGGTACATGTTGAGGGTATAAGACATGCATGAGGAGGGGGTGAGTGAGCAGCTGTTGATTTTCCCCATTGCAGGAGCATGCACATGCTTGTTGTGAGTGGTGGTGAGCAGGAACAGCTGCAATGGTGCTGGGGGACCCAGCTTCAAGATGGCAGTCAGGTGAGAATGTGTTTTTTCCACTTCATGCATGGGAACCAGGGGGACACATGTGACGGAGTCATCATGCCAGGGGCTGTCTATTCAATATCAGGTATTTTTGGTGTGTGACATGGACAATTTTCTTCCAACGTGACATGAATGTGGACGTGATTTGCGCACTTCATGTCAAAGATATTAATGAGATTGAAGTGTGCTTTTAATGTTATGGGGCACACACAGTTTGGCAATCCAAGAGGCACATTCTCAACGTGTTTTTAAGAGCAAGCTGGATTACCCCGATTGCATCATTGAAGGCCATCAGGGATGTGGCTTTACTCTGTGTGTTCCATGGGGGTTGGTATTCATGTGAAGTTGGTTTTTACTGCCTAGTTGCCTACGTCCTGTCCCTGTGCACTTTGGCCTGCTAAGGGAATGGGTGGTTCCTGTAGATGAGAGGGAAAGTCCTCCTGCAGCTCTACTGCTATGCCGCAGCGTGTGGTAATGTTATGCAGGACACAACATGCCACAATGAGTTTGCGTACTACAAGGGGGGCATATTGCAATAACCACCTGATTGGTCAAGGGAGTGAAAGTGTGACTTAAGCACTCTGAATGTGCGTTCCACTATGCCCGCAGTGGCTATGTGTGCTGCGTTGTAGTGCGCCTCACCTCGGGGGGGATGGATTCCTGATTGGTGTCAACTGGAATGGTGACAGAAGGTAGGCACTGTCCCCTGCAAAGGAGTAAATGGTTATTTATTGCATGTATTGTCATTTTGTGTGTTTCTGTGTGTCATGTGACTGCTTGTGTGTGCGTGATAGTATATACTCCTCCTGCCTTTTCTGATGAAGGTTTTGGAGGCGTTGGTATCCCCTCTGCTTTCCACCTTTCTGGAATCCACTCAGTTTCTTGATGTATTTCAATCAGGCTTTCGGCCGGGCAGAGGCAAAGAATCTGTGCTTAACTCAGTGATGACCTTATGTGCATTGTTGATCAGGGCGGTGTTGGAGCAGTCCTGCTGTTAGATCTGTCGGGTGCTTTCGACACCTTCGATCACGCACTTCTGATCTCCCGCCTTTTTGAAGCCGGTATATCTGGCCAGGTTCTTGAATGGTTCACAACTTTCTTGACCGGCCGCTCGCATTCAGTGTCGCTGCCTCCGTTCTGCTCTGCCCCGGTCCTTCTATCCTGTGGTGTCCCTCAGGGATCGGCTCTTTCCCCCATTTTATTTAATATCTATATAAGATATTTACCGTCTCTGATTGAATCTCATGGGTTCCGTTTCTATTCTTACGCGGATGACATCCAGATATTGGTCCGTTTGGACCTGACTAAACCAGAAACAGCAAAGAGGCTAAAAAGGTGCCTGGAAGAGCTGGGTATCTGGATGTCATTGAATTGGCTTAAATTGAATGGTTCCAAAACCGAAGTTCTGGTTGTGGGTACAGCCACGCCACAATTGTTCTGGACGGCCGACTTCTGGCCATCCACTTTAGGTCCCCTCCCGATACCGGTTCTATCCGTCAGGAATCTGGGAGTACATTTCTCAGCGACCCTGACCATAGTTGAACAGGTGGGAGCAGTTTGTAAATCAGGCCATTTCAAACTCACGGTCCTTCGGTAAGTCCTTCCCTTCATTCCTACGGCCAGCCAGGCGCCGGTAGTTGGAGCTTTGGTCCTAAGCATCCTGGACTACTGCAACTCATTATACCTGGCCCAACCCAGTTATCTTATTGGGCGCATGCAGCTACTCCAGAATGCCGGCGCTCGCTCCATTATCCGTCCTCCATTTGGTGCCCATATGACACCCATACTGAGACAACTTCATTGGCTTCCTGTTTCCCAACGGATAGTGTTCAAATCTATGTGCATGGTCCACCGAGCCTTTATGGAAAAGGGGCAGAATATTTGCAAATCAAATTCACTCCCTATCAACCAACTCGCACCCTTCGATCTCTTATCGCCTGCTGGCTAACAGTTCCTCGGTTCAGGGTAGCCGTGCCTTCTCTGTTGCTGCCACTGAAGCATGGAATCGCCTTCCCATCGCTTTGTGAGATATCTGACCATCTGGCCTTTTGGCGCAGATTGAAAACTCTGCCTTTTTAGTGGCCCTACATGATCTTGCCTCACTCTCTGCTCAGCGCCAAGATGCCTGCAGGTGTACGTGCGCTTACATAAATGTCGTTAACATAACATAACATACTCAACCACAAGCCAGCTGTTTGTAAAGGTTCTTGATGCAAGGGCCTGGTATATGGGGGAATACCCATCATGCATGCATCCTTGGGTTGCAGCGCTACATGGGTGCAGTCGATAGCTCCCAAGACCTGGGGGAAGTGTGCAAATGCGTAGCATTCCTGGCACACTCTCTATCTTTCCTGCAGTGTGCATGACATGTGAATGTGCCTATGCACATGTGCTAGAGTGCAGCACAAGACCTGGTGGAGTCACTTTGATTGTGTGGGCTGTGATCATCTCTGTGTATGCTGGAATGATACTGTGGCCAGGGAGTGTAAAGCTGATAGCAGTTTGACTAGAGGTGGCACAGCCTGCGAGCACATGGTGGCTGATATCAGGTCATTCGCTCACTCTCTGATCAGGTCTAGGATGACATTGGGAGGGAAGCAGTATCTTCCATGTGGTATCTTCCGTGAACCTCCTCATCTGGTGTCCCAAATAATGTTGTCCGTGGATGGAATATTCCGTCCTTTCATGTAGTAATGTAAGTGCTAGCAATGCAGAATTCGTCATTGTGCCAATCGTATGTTCATTGTGGTTGCATTGCGCTTTTATGAATGACCATTTATTGTGCGCACTGTGCTTTGAAACGGGTGATGGTAAGATTGCAGGATAATCTGTCTCCTTTGGAGTTATCACGATTGCATGATTACTTCTGTGAATAAGCTTTACTTAGCGATAATTGGGCGTGTTTGTTGTTTGCATGGTGCCTCCCTCCCCACGCCAATGTTCTGTCTCATTTTCTTCGTTTAATGAGCATTTTGCATGCTTTACCCCCTTTCTATTCTTTGCGCTGGCCCCTCCCGCGCAAAGTGATCGCACACTCTGCTAAGTGGGGAGGGCCACCAAAATCGATCTGTGAATCGAAAATAGTTTTTTAGCGTACCACAAAGTGTACTCTTACAGTGCAGAGTCATTACGCTCATGCTAAACATTGAGCAAATGAGGCCCTAAAGCTCAAAAAGAATATGGATAGCTGAATTAAAGATGGGCCCTGATGTTGCAAGCTGAAAGGCTGCAAGGACAACCAGAAGGCCTTACAGTGATTCATTGGGGATTGGCATAGTGAAGTACTAAGAAGTTTAGTGGCTTGAGAGGTGAGAAAAGGGAGAGCTTTACGAAGATTACGTTATAGTTGAAATCAACAATAATGGGCAGTGTTGAAAATGTTGACGAACCAAAAATAACCCCATAATGAAGGGCAGAAGAATGTATTGAAAGTAGCGATGACGAGAAGGAGAGAGCAGAGGGAGGTAAAGGTGGAGGAAAAGTTGTAACCGGAAAAAAGAGAGCTTTCCTTTCAGAGGCTTTAAGATTTAGAAAGTGGGAGTGCTTCCGAGATTAAGGAGAAGGCAAGCTGTAAGAGTAGAGTGAAAAGCATTAGTGAATGTAGGAAAAGAGAGAAATATTTGGGAGTCATCAGCAAAGACACGATACATTGCACAGATACGTCCAATCAGAAGTGGTCCTAAATTCCAAGGGTCCCTAATTTGCAATTTTTTACTTTTCCACTACAAAGTGCAAAGTTAAGAGTAATCGGAGGAAAAATCATCTTAACTCTCTAATTGTACTCTACATTGATGGACAAATGTAAATGTCCGCCACAAAAATAATTGTGGAAAGAAATATGAATGGATTATTTTTGAATTCGGCAGCTTTTACTAGGCAGTCATTTCATGGGACTGATTCTGTCAGAATCCTTTGCATTGCCACCAGCATGAAAACCCACGCTGGCAGTAAGACAGGCGTTTTTGTCTGGTGGTTTGTGAAACTGAGGTAGACTATTCACCAAATCTGACAAAAAAGCATGGTCAGAAAAGTAGGGGATAAGTGTTTGCCACCACTTTTTCTGGTCTGATTCAACCAGAAAATGACCCCCTCTAATGGTGGCAGCACCCAGTTTTGTGTACTACCTTTTTTTTTAGTACGAGCTAAAAGCTTGTCTTATTTTGGTCATTAAATACATCCATGGCCTGCATTTTATGTGCTCCATATTCGAGATTGCCTGAAATAATTGAATTCTACCTGCTGTGTTTTTATTGCCAGCAATAATGACCCACGGCGGTATTTACTGCCATTGTTAGCCCAGAAATGTGTGTTTTACTAATATACATTATTTCCACCTTCTATAATGAGGCCGGTGTAAAAGGACAATGACAGCTGAGGCTATCTATAGCGCCCAAATAGAAATGTGCCCCTGTTACTTATTCTGAAAATCAATATTATCCATAATAAGGTTTTCTGTACGGATGCAAAAGTTGATTGCCTCATCACAGTAAAAGAATATTCTTCGGTTCAAATTATTTAAAAATATTCACCATAAGGTTCCCTCAAATTTCAAACATCAAAAACAAGTTCATCAGCTTGTAAAAATGCATTTGCAGATACAATACTCAATGCTCACAGGCACACTGATTCACAAGCTAATTACCAAAATAAATGATGCAATGCTGTGTATCGAGGAAATAAGTTAATTAGCACAGTAAACACACAAACACAGACACACAAAAAACACACACATACAAACACACACGCACACATCCCTACACTCACACATAGTAACAGGCATGCACCAGTCCAAGCATGCACAGTGCATTCACGTGAAATACCCGCTTCCGCCGTGCAGTTGCCAATAGTGGCATCCAATTGTGTATACATGTTTCTGGCTTCTTCGGCTGAGGTGCTTATCTTCCTTCTGATAATTGTAATTGTGCATTGTTATCATGTGCTCTTTTTATTGTGGCTGTATTACTACACCTCGCAGTCTATCAAAGCTGGGGACAGCAATTTCACTGCAAATGGCTGCCTCTAAAACGCCGTATTTGCATAATTTGATCATATGTCAAAGCACATTAGTCAGGAGATGAAGAAACCTACTTTATGTTTCTTAAGATGCAGAACCGGCAGCCTGTTTCCTGCAAGCCACCATCTCACCAGGGGACAATAAACTTCGCTAGGAAGTAATGCTCCTGCGGTTATATTTTTTCATCTTATGGGTATATCAAAATTAAAAGGTCTATTACAGATAACAAAGGAAGCAGATGTCTGGGGCCCACAACAGATTTCAAATTAATAGCATTAATTGCCATTAATTAGTTGAACCCCAAGGGGGAGACCGGCGTCATAAATACGTGTTTATTTATGAAGGCTGTTTTTTTAGCTGCCTTTTCTGCCTAGGGAACATTCTGTTTGTCCTTGCACGGGCTCTCTTCAACATTGTACATAAGGCCAGTTATGCATAACATACATAATATAGAAACGGCCAACCAGACCCCCAGAACAGGGCCGTAACTACTTGTGTAATCTGGTAATAACTCCATTTAGCATAAAGGTTTCATTTGTCAAACCCTTCCATTGCCCAAACCTTGTGCTAAGCCGAATGTGCATGAGCAGCTGCGGTCTGATCGGGCTGCAGCTAAAACGACACATGCGGCCCAGAAGCAAACACGGAATACATACAATGTTTACATCCAGTTGGGTTTATGGGTTTCTACAATTCGCATTAATCAGAGAGGCATTCAGCATTTGCTGGGCCGCATGCATTAACTAGTGCTGGGTTCGCAAAGCCAAGGCAGAACACATGCATTGTTCCCGCAAACACCTAACCAACATTAGCAATGTATCAAAGTAACACTGCTGTCTGCAAATAGAACTAAGAACTGTAACGTGCACCTTACGAAATCATGCCCACTACAAGGGGTAGGAGACTGAATCTGGGCATGCCATGCTTGTTTTGCAAATTATAAGGGGCATTTACAAATGGTTTTGCAAACATTCATGCAGTCTGAAGACATAGAATGTGTTCATGATGTATGGTTTATTTCAAACCTTTATCATGCATCATGCATTTCCTACTCTGAGGTAATTTTAAAAATTAAGAAATTACTTAATAGGGCCAACCTTAAGGTGAAGAATGGATTAGGTAATTAATTCAAATGCCCCCTTCAACAATTTCAACAGACACATTGTAACCATTGGATTATCTCCCTTGAGGAGAAAAGTCAAAATTGTATCCACCTCCATCAATTTACGATCCTCAATTAATTTACTCATACTCTAGTTCTTAGATCCGTCAAGCCTCGACAGAAAAGTCTCACATGTTTTAGAGTCTCTATTCTCTCTGTAGTCAAGCAGAATCTGCATCCCGCAGTGGAGGATTTCCAGGAGATCTGCAATAGTTGGTTTGCTGGAAATAAATCAAATCTGAAGTGTAGAAACTGGTTTCTAAACCACACGTTGGGAGCCTTGCTAAGATATTTTGGTATCACACCCGGTCTCATTTCTGAGGGCTTTCAGGAGACGATGTAAATTTCTTTCCTTATGGGTTTTGATCCAATCGTCTCGCCATACCTTCATCTTCACCTTCCTTAGGAAGTCACTTAGTTCTTCAAGTTCAGATTGCAGATCCTCTTTAAAGAGCCGACATCCATTAGACCACTGCTCCATTAAGACGTTATCGGCTCTATGCCGCTTGATCTTCAGAATTTGGTATGAGACTGCCGGTAAAGGAAGCATACACTTCCGATAGAGGACCAACCTTTTCTATGTTGCCCCTGCTTGTAACGAAGTGAGCCCCAGTTCATACCTAATCAGCGCAGTCCAAACCAGGTTCGGGAGACTCAAGATTCTCCTCCAAAACGGCACCCTCCAATGAAGGCCAAAGGGTATGAGGAAATACTTCAACTATGTTAGAGAGGGGACCACTTTAAAGTTATAGAAGGACCGTATCGGCAAGATAGAGAACTTGCCATACTTTTTTATGGATCCTCATGCCTTGTCCAGTTAGAATTTTCAAACTAGATTTCAAGGACATCTTGCAGGGTTGATCGCATCTGCTGTTATTAATGAGAGACCTTAACTATGTACTCTGGGCAGTCTTCCTCAACCGTTCACGACCAACATACCAGTTGAACAAAGGCTTTGATCTATTACTTTGTGGTCCCAAAACCATGATGCTTGTCTGAGCAGAGTTCATTGATAAACCGCGTTGTTCTTCAAATACCGGTTGAGAGCAGATAAGGTCCTCTGCTGGCCTATAGTAGTTTTATTGATCAGCACGGGATCATCAGCGTAGAGCATTCTTGTCAGTTTCTCTTATGCAATGTTCGGGGGGAACGCTCTCACCATGTCTATCGATTCCCCTACATTAGACAAAAATAGATTGAACAAAGTCGGGCCTAATGGGCACCCCTGTTTCAGGCCTCTGAAAGTGTAGATGGGAATTGTCAGCAGACCCCCAGTGTTCAATAGCACTTGGATACTTGCGGACTCATAAAGAGGTTTGATAGCCGCCTGTAAACGCACCAGGCAATTCCAAGATTCCATTTCTTTCCAAAGGTGTTGGTGGACGATGCTGTCGAATGCTTTCCTCAAATTAACAAATGTCAAGTAGATCTTTGTGTTGCTGTTAAAGGCCTTCCCTTTCAAAATATTCAGCAAGAAGAGGTTCAAGTTGGTTCCAGTAACTTTAACAAAATCTGGTTGTCTTGCTTCCTCTCTCTTTGCTTTCTTAATCCGAGTCTGAAGTTGTTTTAGAAGGAAGACAGCAAACAACTTGCCTAGTAAATAAAGTAGGGTGATTGGTCGATAATTGGACGGATCCGTCCTATTACCCCTCTTGTAGATTGAACAATGTTTGCCCTTCTCTATGATCTCGGGATCTCGCCATTTCTCATTATCTGGTGAAAAAGGACCAAAATAAAAGGAATCCAGAGTTCTGGGGTATGGTTAATCATGGTGTTAGTGATTCCATCAGGCCCAGTGCCCTAGAATGGTTGGCCTTTTTGATAAGCAGCTCCACATCGAAATTATCAAGTGGGAATGACCATGCCATGTTACATTTGCCAGTCATCGATTCCTTCACACCTCTGGTTCAAATAGTTGGGATAAAAGTCAATCCAGGCTTCTTCTGCAACAGCATTTGCCAGAGAAGCTGAACAGAAAAATCCTCCCTCGTTAAGCATCTGCCACATAGTCCTTACATCCTGCATCCTTTTTAGCGAGGATTGCAAGCATATGTTCTGAATCCGCTTGCAGAAGTGAGGCTTTTTGAAGAGCCATACAGTTGTTATATTTCCATTTCCTTTTTTGACCAGTCGAGCATACTTATCGTTATCCGGATGGCTAATCAATTTTAGTTCTTTGCGCAGAATGTTCTTCTGTTGCTTCACTGCTGCATTAAAGCTATGCTTATGTGATGGAACAATTGTTGAATTCTTGCTAGGCATAACCATACATTCCAACAGAAGCGGCACATAATTCAGATCTTCCCCCCAGTGGAGTTGATTGGCATATAGTTTACCGATTGAAAAAATGTCTTGTTTTCTCAGCCTCAGGCAATTAGCCCCCTGCGTTGTTTCAATGTTCATAGCTAGGGTATCCGCTGTAGTCATTGTTTTCCATCCCAGGTCAGTTTCAGCAGCGCATTATCGCTTGCATCCCGAGGCAAAACTTCAAACTCGGAGACATCCGGAATAACCGAACTAGAGACAAAAACATAGTCCAGTATACTGGGGTTGAGGTTATTCGACCAGGTGGTCTTACCCGGGATGTCACCCATGGTTTGTCCATTCAAAATAGGCCAATCTTTGGCATTCAAAAGCTCTAGCACTTCTCAGTTCTGATTGATTGAGGAAATGGTCGATTACGCCAAGGTGACCACAAGTTATTGTTTGTCTCTATACCGGGGCAATTTAAATGCCCCCCTTGATTACAAAGTGAGGGTTGCAATACAGAGTTAGAGTGTCAATTGCATCGATACCGTACTTGTGAAGTCCTCATTTGTTATTGTCACCAGGTTCCAAAAGACGTTAAAGGTCAGGCCCTGTTAAACCTCCCTTCCTTCATCTTTCTCAATTGTAACAACCAGGGTCTGCAAAAAAGAAATAGGAATGGCTGCATCTTTTACTCTAATCCCTGTTCCAGTTTTCACAAAGGTGAGCAGGCCTGCAGAAGGGCGCCCTCTTGTACCTTTATAGGCAGGGTTGAGAAAAGAGGTATAGCCATCAAGGGTCGGAGGCATAGTTAGCCAAGTTCCTTGTAGGCAAATAACTTCAAAGAGACCCAAAAGAATCATTGCATCCATCCGCAGATCTTAAGAGCCCCTGGTATTCCAAAAAGCTAAGTGCCATGAAGTGTCTCATTGTTAATTGAAAGTAAGATGAAGATTTTTAGACTGGCCCAAGGGCTTTCTTACGTTGATTTTCCTTTGTTGTTGGTTATCTGGATAGTAGATTATACGGTTATTCTGGTCGTTCCTGTTCAAAGTGATTCACAATTCTCCCATTTGGTGCCTTATCTTATCAGTCTGGACCTCATTATAATTGGTAGAAATAGTTGGCGTTGTATTTGTTTTACACATACCCTCTCTCTTCACCACCATAGAGTGGTTATATCTCTGAAGTGACATTCCAGGGTCAGAGATCTTGTGCTGTGAACAGCAGCCTTCCTTTGGTATATCATTAAGATCTAATCCCATTGGCAGAAGTAGTTGAGCCACTTCTAACAGAGATGTTCTCACTCCATTCGATCTTAAATGTAGAATTACTCTGTCATAGCAGCTTTCCTTCAGAAACTGCACTATACTGATGTCATCTGATTGCAGGAAGCACAGGAGTGGGATTTGGTGTAAAAGCAACAGCACATTCGCCTGGTTCAAAATGAGGCCATCATCTGTTGACAGTGATCTGTCCAGAAGCAGCCTACAAAATCCATTTTTTTAAGTAAACTGTTCCTGAAGTCTGGTCGTGCTGATCTGCGTTATGTTATTACATTCCTTCCTAACTGGCCATTGTATGCCCTCAACATCTTGTTGGAAACCAAAAGGTCTCATTATATCCGAAATTGGGCCTGCCTGCATTGTTGCCGTTTTATTTTTTACAATCAGCACTTGTCGTTTTTCCTCGAGGGTCAGGAAAGGGCAATACATTTTCTTAATCTTCAGGCTTGGGAATTGATCAATAGGAATATGGTTAGAATCGGGATCCAGATCAGAACCATGAGGGTTAGCCATAGATTGAAGAGTCTTCTCCTGGGTTCTCCCCGAGTTCACATGGCAACAAGGGTGACTGAACAGTCATTATTTGTCAACACTAAGCTCTTCATCATCAAGAGTATAGGGGGCAAGATTTAATCAATCCATCATTGAATGATCAGAGATAGAGGCAGTTGCAAGTACACATTCAACGTGAACATTTCCACCTTTATCAACAGGAGCATCCTTTGTTAGACCTTCCTCTTCGGAAGCAATTTTCACCTCAGTTCGAATCATAGGGTGGCAATGAATCTGAAGATTTCTTATAAATGCAAGACATTATTTCCATTTCAATTGCTGGGCTTCAGTAGGTTTTTAGATTTTTTAGTTCTTGTGGTGGTTTTAGGTACAGAGCTGATGTTTTTCATTTTCTTTCCATTCTGGAATATCCAAAAAGTGTTTTTGATAAGCATGTATTTGTGGTGGATGGCTCAGGAAGTACAGAGAGAGTAAAGTGCTGGGCTTGAGCTGGCATGTCTTTGATCATGATGTTCCTGGGAGAAGAGATTGCCATCTCTTTTTCACTTCTGTGTATAGCCACAGTAAAAGGTTGAATGTGAGAACCGATTGGAATTACATTTTTAATACTACGAGCAGTGTCATGTGTATCATGTGACATTGCATTGGCCTGAGGTGAAGACAGTGCTATGCAGTCGTCATCTACAGGATGGTTATCAACCATAGTATGTCTCACAGATGCACCCCCTTTCCTATTATGGACCAGGAATTTAAGTTGAAGCAGTTTCAACACAGAATTCAGTAGAACTTTTGTGTCGGCTCTCTCCATGTGCAAGGCATCCTGCAGCTTCTTCTGAATGATGTTTGCAAATTCTGCCTCATGGTCAACTCTAGATTGCAGAGACGTAACAAATGATTCAGTGAATATGATTTTGGAATTAATCATGGCGAGCATGGAAACCTGGTCTTTCGCAATTTCTTTCATCGTCTCATAGAGTTTCAAATAAACGGCCAGTGAGTTAGTAAGTGCCATCATCATGTTGCATTAGGTCTTGAATATCGAAGGCAAAGAGCCCTGTCTTGCTTCATCTGAGGCTTGGGCGGGAGAATACTGAGTCCTCCAAAGATTGAGTCTCTGGGGGGTAGGGTGGCGGTAGAAAAGGGTGGGTTGTCCAATTCTCTGTGGAAAAGGAGATTAAAGGCAGAGAGGACTTTACAGGTAAGGCCTCCACTTTGCAATGTGTTACATGAAGCAGTTCAGACAATACATTATTCTCACTTTGTAGAGGGTGTAGGATATTTTGTGTAAATTTGGGATCTGGCGGTATTTTCTTACCCCAAAAGAAGAGTGGTCGTTTAGTAATACTTATCCTCGCGTTTAGATTGGATTTAGCCTCATATCATCCTAGAGACCATACCGTGTTACATTATATTGGGGAATCTAGTAATATGTACTACTGGCAGTATTTTGTGGTAATAGGTTACTTAGTGGTGAGCATAATTTTCCTTCCCTACATTATGACCCATCATACACAAAACCTTCCTTACTATTATAATATTCTTAGTGATCTATAGAGAGCCTTGGGCCTACGCATCCAGGGACACCAAACACTTTTACATAGAGTGCCCCTACAGCCTGTGGCTGGTATCACAGGTTTATCTACACCAGTGATCTATGCCCATAGACATTGCTGGCTCATGGACCTCCAGCAATATATATATTAGAATTCCCCAAACAACATGCAAAGGGGAACACACACACACACTCCTATTTTAAAACAGCTTATTCTGTTTGTTATTCTATCTGCATGAGCAAAATGGCAAACGCATTCCCAAAGAGAATAAATCTCCCCTGTGTCAAAATTACATTCCCAAGTGCAATTAAAAAAAACTACACCATCTGTTTTATATATTATTTGTATTGCATACCCATATCCTTCACAATGAAATCTTACCATGTACCTGCATTGTTATCTGTAATACAAGAAGAGAAAAATAAATAGACAGAGCAAAATTCACTTTGTAACATTATAACATGATGAATGAAATGCAGGGTATTTCTTTTGCCTACAGTCCCTAAATCATATTTTTAGACCAGACATTCATCAAACAACGGCACACAGTAACCTCACTTCAACCGTGGGTGCTTACCAAAAAGATTTGCAGCTCTCTTCCCCACACGACCTTCTTTCACTCCCCTCAGAAGAACATGCCCAGTCAGCATGAATTGCCTCTGTAATCTTGGTGTCTGAGATGCACAGCAAAACTTCCAAGCCAGTGCCATTGACACCAATATCGTCTGTCTCCCAAGCCCAGTAAATACGAACTCCCCTCTCTCTCTAACAGTCTTCCCCCAGAAGAGCTCTGCCCCTTCCCACTTTGCCTACGTAATAAATCTGCAGACACTTTACTCCAATCAATTAATTTGCATGCTTACAAGGTATTTCAGGGTTATGTTTTTGTTTGGGACTCACCTTGAATAGTTTTCCAGATACTAAAAGTAAAGTATTGTAGTATAAGAAGAGTTTCTGTGTTTATGAAGAGCTTTTGTAAAATCCAGTAGTAGTGCCTGGTATTCCAAAGAAAAATCTCTTAGGTTGGCTGTATTTAGGCCTATGTCTCTATCTGGTGGCCAGCCATTGTAAAGAATAAGAATTAAGCATGACAAAATAGATGGTTTCCAATACATAGTCACCTATTCACAAAACAGTGTTCCCCTTTTAAAGTGGGTGATATAAAAACCTAATTGTACTGAGTTCAATGTGCAATTTATAAAATCCCTTTGAACATTTATCCACATTTAAAACATTAATATCCACGCTGCCACCAAATTATTCTCATTTAAGAAATATGGGTACTTTTAGAATGAACATAAACAGTTAAAATATGCACTTATAACACCTGAAGTTGTAAACAATAGGTCACTTTTAAATGGCATCCTGGGACACTGGCTCCACAGTAAATTGCAGACCAACATGCTCCATATTATACAAAGAATTATATGTACCCTAAACTAAGCACATAGTACTGGGTTATATATTCAATAGGCCTAATAAATTGCAACACTCAGGGGGTTATGTTCTAATGAAGTGGTGCGTTCAAGTAAAGCATAAAAGCAGTTTATGCTTTCCTTTTACGCTCCACTTCATTTTACAGCTGTCCTGGCAGCAAAGTGCATGTAGCATCTCTGATTTGCTTTCCTCCTCCTTCTCAAGAGTGCACTACAGTTTAAGCCTGAATGAGACATAGAGTGTAAAATAAATGGAATCAAATGGATCATGCCTCACATTAGCACCCAATAATAAGGAGGCAGATTTAATTGGGATCCACTATAAAACACTGGGCCTCATTACGACCCTGGCGCTAAGGGGTTAACGGCAACGTAAAAGGCTGCGGCGCCGTTAACCACTTAGCGCCTTACTACGAGGTCCCTTTGCAGAACCCGATCTTAACGGCTGGTCTGGACCAGCCATTAAAGTAGGGACCCGCAAAGGGACCTCACAGGCAATTACGGTACCGTAATTGAAGCCTTCCCCATTCCCATTGAGCCCTATGGGGCAAAAATGGGAATGGGCAAAGGCCATGGGGAAATGGGGAAATACCGCCCTGCCAACCTTGGAATGGGGCGGTATTTCCCAATTTCACCATGGCGGACTTGTTACAACACTGGCACCAACCATGGTGCTAACAGCGCCATGGTTTAGCGCTGGTGTTGTAATGAGGGCCACTGTCTGCAAAGCGTATTTGTAGGCAATGTTTTATTTGTCAAAAAGTGGAGAGTAAAAGTAAATATTAAAGGCAAAGGTTTCCTTGCTTTACTCTTTACCTTTACACGCCACTTTGAGAGTGTTAGAAAATGCATGCTGGTGACCAGCAACATGCAAGTACAATTGTTGTTGGTCCTCTGCATGCAATTACCATTGAATGAAAAATTACCTTAACTGACTTCTGGACCCTGTAAGAGAGCTTTGTCACTTGACAGGTACAGGTTAGGGATAGATACGACACAAGAGTTTTTAAGGTTGACACAGGGAGACTTTACAAACACAGTGTAACACCAAACCCCCCCCCCCGTCGGTGCCCCTTGCCCAAGTTCTTTGAAAAAGCAGGGGCAGCACACAGACTCTCAGGGCCAGCCTGTGCCACGACACATATGCAGGGCACATGATGATCATTCTTTCGCTGAGGCACACTGAGCATTGCAATATGTGAAAGATGTACATTTGTAAAATCAAAGTTTACATCTTTCACCTAGCATAGAAACAAGGGGGTGGCCCCTTGTTTTATCCGCCAACCACACGTATCATCCGCCACTGTGCACAGCAGTAACATTATTATGTGCATGCCAGAGGTGGAGCCAGCTTTTAGTGCCAGAAGTGTGGCAGCTCCTGAGAGGGGCACCTGAATTATAAATTGTTCAAGGTCAGTGCTGACATGTCAATGATTTTTGTGAAGGGACATTAACATCTCCTACAAATTAATGTGAGCGACCAAGTGTTTAGTTTAGTTTAGTTTATTATTTCTAATGTGCACCAGAACCGGGAGCAACAGGGCGTAGCAGAAAAGGATATGTTCAAGTTGGTTACATGGCCAACAGGCCGGCATATATAAAATCACATCAGTATATACAGAGTAAAATTACATAATTACAAGAGAATGCACTGAAGTTACAGGGGTGCATGAAGTACAGGACAGAATAGACAGTGGCAAATCGATATATACAATGTGGGTTACGTGGTTGAGTGACATAGAATAAAGGAAGATGCAGCGCATTTGGAGAATTGACCAGGTGGAATGTACTCCATGGGCAAGGGATTGGAAGCAAAGCCTCGGGAGGGCGTTGGACTGGGTTTTATTTGTCATTTTCTTTTAGCCAGTTGGTCAAAATCTGTCTGAATTTGGCATATGGCTGGGGGGCTCTAATAACTGGAGGTAGGGAGTTCCATAGTTGCGCCGCCTTGACTGGGAAGCTATGTCCCCCAATAGTGGATAGTCTAAATCGTGGAACTTGGAGGCAGTTGGAGTTAGCTGTTCTCGTCGGTCTGGAGGATGTTTTTTTGCAAATTCTGTCTGCAAGGTAATGTGGTGCATTATTATTGAGGCACTTGTGGGTAAGGGAGGAAGTTTTGAGTTTATAGGAAGCACCAGGTAATGAAGTTATGGTTGGGTTCTTGTCCCGAAAACATTTTTAAAATAATGGTTTTACATGGTCCATTTTACAGCACTATTTCTGAGATACATAGGGTAAAAAGCCATACAATTTACAATTGGTCCTCTAGGCTAACACACCAAAAGATCCAGTAGCTTCATTGTACCAACACTACAAGGGAGTATTTTACAACAGTCTCATTAAACCTGTATCAACAGCATATGTCAGCATTGCCACTATATGTCACCTTCATGAATCTGCAGCCACAATCTATCTTAGCAAATAACGGTCACTGTAAATCATTTTCGAGATGCTGTGGCCACAATCTATCTTTGCCAGTTAACGGAGTTTCAGGAAGCTGCAACCCCAATCTATCTATGCCTGGAACTGGAACTGTAAATCACTTTCACGAAGCTGCAGCTACAATCTATGCCAGTAACAGGTCACTGGAAATAACTTTCATGAAGTTGTAGTCACAATTTATGCCAGTAATGGCCATTGTTAAAGTGTGGGCACTCATTAAAATACTTGATGGGAAGTGACGTCACAAGAAATGCACATATTATAAAGTGAAATATGCAAACGCCTTACAATTGGCCTTTGCAAAGGAAGTGCCCAGGACATGTTATAGTTTGCCATTCAGAAAATGAATCATCAACACCCAAAAACAACTCATGACAGTAGATTTGCCATTAACATTGCTGGCAAAATATAAAAGGCACACACGTTTCAAACCCAAGAATCTGTATGTAATAGCCCCTTTAGAGCACAATCCCGATATGACATAGTTCAGAGTCCTTTCCATTGTTCCTCATGTGGCGACTGTATATGTTTCTGTCGGGGGAAGCCAACAACCTGGTTTTGAACCATGGCTCAGCTGGCATTGAGCACCAAATCATGCACTTAAACTGAAGCCTACTTTTCTGGTTGTTTTTATATTTCACTACCAGACTCAAAAACGCTGAAAAGAGTGGGTGGACCATGAATGCTGTCTACCTCTGGATACCCTTCACCTGCCCTTCTTAATTTGTGCTATTACCAGTAACAGTCACTATAAATCACCTTTATGAGGCTGCAACGACAACCTATGCCATTATGGTGACTGTAAATCACTTTCGCAAAGCTGAAGAAACAATCTATGCCAGTATGATTAAAACATGCACTTATCTCTCTTGCAGGTGTGCACACACACAATCAGATACTCTCTCACACACACGTATTCACACACAAACATATACACATATGCATGCACATTCCAAATCTTAAACATGAACACTCACAAACAGGCACAAGCACACAAACATATGCACATATGCAAACACAATCCAAATCATCCACACACACATCAATGCACACACACACACATGCGCACACAAACACTCTCACACACATTCAAATACTTTTTTTGTTTTCACTCACCTTGGTAGTTCAACTTCACACATTGCTTTGTTGTGATCTCTGGTTCAGGACACGGTCAGGGTAATGACAGAGATGTGCTCTGCTCTTCTGGAGTTAGTCTGGCTGATTTGCGGACAGGCTCTTGGTTGCTTATGACAAATCATCAATGCTGAAGGGCCAGACAGTGCATGGGCATTTTTTAAAGGCAGATAGTTTGTTGCTTGCACCTGTTTCCCTTAAAGACAGATTTTAAAAAGAGTAGGCAGATGCTCAGGGGCCCTGCCGGTCATGGGGCTCATAGGACACCCATGGAGGCTGATGGTATGTTCCTTATGCCAGTGCATACGAAAAACCTGTAGGGGCGACCCAAGTGAGAACTAAAAGTATATATTTTTGGATTTATTTGCAGTGTTCAATATAGTGCCTACTACACCCCTCAAGGGACAGAATACAATATATTGTGGTCAGAAAAGAATTTTTGGGAATCTATGCAAATAAATCTAGGTAAATCCCAAACAGAAATAATAAAGAAAAAATGAGGACCTGTCAGATTAAAAAAGGGTACAATCTATTCCTCAAAATCTAAGAAATCTAAGATTTTGAAAATGAGTATTAGGCCGAGCCTGAAAGCATCCACTAGAACAGTGCAACCCTCACAACCCTAGCAACCCTCACTACTCAAATTTGACTTGTTTAATATTTTGAGGGTAGTGGTACAAATCAATTACTGACACTGTTACTGCTTGTTTTTATCAGTTGGCTTGATTATGGATTGTGTAACATGTCAGCAATAACACTCCCTTATTGTGAATAGTGGTGTTATTGACACCACTTACAACGGCAGTAGTGATGCAGGTGGTAACTTCATATGCAGTAATACTGACACTTTCCAAAGAAGTCCTATATAAGTGCAGAATGGGGAGCAACACATTCCCATAATCAGGCAGTGAATTACAATTACCAATTGCAGTAAAGACAGTTCAGTTTGACAGTATATCTGTGTTAGTATTGCCAAACTCATAAATGAGACCCATAAAACAAAGATATAGTTGAACGGTGAAATTGAGGGTGAGTAGATACCATTTTCAAAACTAGGGTATTTCCACAGAGAAGTTGCAATGTGGTACAAGGGCATACTATCGTTGCATAGTGTGACACCCTAGAACTAGCTTTCTAACCAGTACCACTAAACATCCCTCATGATTTAGAAGGATTCTACAGGGCAACAACAAGATGCATCATATACGCTGTGGGAATAAGGCTGTTGCTTCCCCATTGTAATGAAAGGATCAGCTAATGGATTCAAAATGTTAGGTTGAATCGGGTAGGATATTAACAGATATTAAAGCAATGATTATTGCTTGAACCAGAAGTGAAACCAGAAGTGAAGCTGCTCAAGGCTAAATGTATTCAGGAATTGAGGAAAGGTCGGTGTCCTCTTTCACAAAAGTAGGAACAATAGGAAGATTGTCAATATACTATGACGTCAGTAGTGGAAAAATAATGAGATGATTTACAATGGAAAAAAATATACCTAATTGCTCTAGTGAGATAAATTATTTATTCATTTATTTATTTATTTACTGATTTATTGTGATGAGTTCATATGAACCTTTCACAGGTATTGATGACATGCTATCATTTGAAAATGCGTTATAATAAAAAAGATATTTATTGAAATAATTAAATAAGAAATATCATAAAATGCATGCATTTTAAGATCATGATTATATTCAATCTAAAAACAACATATACAAAAAAATCAAAATGTTTCATTCAATATCATATCATCAATTCTCAAATGTATATTTTCAATAAACCAGATATGATGAAGTGCAATGTGCAGAGAGGTGTTCCCAGAATTAAGACAATACACCCAAAATCCATGCTCTTGATAGTATCATATTCTCTGACAAAATTCTCTAAGGTACACATATATACTACTTTAGGAACAATCACAATAACGTGTTTGGCTGTTTCTAAACATGACTTAGCTTACATGTCCAACAGCTTCTTTCTTCAGTAGGTAACTTCAACTGGATGCCATACACTGTTAGAACCAGAAGCTGGTTGATACACAGCATTCACATTATTTGTATGTACGGCAGGATTAGGGATTTGCATTAAGTGAGGTTGCCTGGTCTTATATTTGTGAACTACAAAAGAGACTTTCTAAACTTTCTCGTAGGATTTTAACTTAGTTAAGTGAGCGTAGTTCTGATTACAATCCCATAGGTTGATTTCCTTGTTAAGTGCTAATTTATGGAGGGAATAGTTTTACCCATTTACAATCTCAGGTTCTCAGTCAATGAGATCAAACAGTTCTATGTTGAAGTCTTGAACATTTCGGGATATACTGGTAAGATCAGTCCCCGAATGTCCCCCAATCCTAAACAGCAACTGCCATTTCGGAGAATACTTGGATTTAATATATATAACTCCCCTGCTTTTTTTAATGCCTGACTACGCAGCGATATAAGTCCCAACTCCAAACTAAGGAATTCCATGGAGGGTAATGGGGGAAAATTAAGAATTGTATGCCAACTTTTCCCTTCAAGTCTGTTCATCCAATTGATATCTCTTAATGACAGGGTGCCAAGCCATACAAAATAGCCAGACAAAAGCTATGCTTGCATAGGGCAAGAATTCTTTCAAGGCTATAGCCGGCAGTCTACCTTGCAAAGTTTTGAAAGAGTGCACTAAGCTGAGTCACCCTTATACTTTTGTTATAATTACTTCAACATAGTCAACCAACATACTCCTCTCGATGACTGTCCACATGTTCAATCATTCTGGCTGGAGAGGCCAAAGCAAGCCTATTTATGTTCTTACTCGCGAACAACATGTCCTTTGTCTTTTCCATGTTTATGGTAAGGTCATTTTGAACCGCAAACGACCATAGTTCCTTTACGGTTATTAACAACCCTGTATAAGTGTGGTCAAGAAGAACCAGGTTGTATATGTTAAAAAGAAATACAATGGGCCCCATTCCGAGTTTGGAGGTAAGTACCGGACATTACCGGCATGGTACAAATAGCATGTCCGAGCTGGCAATAGACCGCTAAAAGCGGCCTATTACGACTTTGCGGGTACGACCTTTGCGCCATGCCGGTAATGCACCTAGCACCATGCTGCAAAAGTGCCCCACAAAGCCCTTACTACCATCAAGTGCACCGTACATAGCACTACCACCATAGAGTAAAGCGGCAATAGCGGTGACGGTAAATAGCGGTGACCGTAATCAGCGGTCACCACTATTTACGGTCACCGTTAAATAGCGGAACCGGAAACAGCGTCATCACATAGGAACGGGAAGGAGCACGGCGGCCATCTTTAAAAACACAATCCATTGCCATCCTCACCACACAGGACGCAGAGCCATTTACTGATTACAGACATCGACCGTCAACACCAGCATCATGCCGAAAGCACCAAAAAAGGGAGCTGCCCGCCTCAGGAAGGAGCGCTTCAGCCGGGGTGAGCTCCAGATGATGGTGGATACTCTCCACGAGCATTCAGACACTGTTTTCAGCGGTGACATGCGGAGGGTGGCGGTAATAAAAAAGAAAGAGATCTGGGCCATGGTAGCACAGAAGGTGAGCGCCGTGGGCAACACCCCCCGCACCACCAAGGACTGCCGAAAACGGTGGGACGACCTGCGGCTGAGTGTGCGCAGCATCCTCTCGGCCAACAGAAGCCAGGCCCTGGAGACAGGAGGAGGGCCAGGTTCCCCCATGAAATTGATGCCGTGGGAGGAGACGTGTGCGGCCATGATAGGCCCAGAAGCCATTGAAGGGTTTGGCGACATGGAGTGCGGGGCAACGTCATCCGTCAATGGAAGTGAGTGTCCAAAGTCAATACTGCCAACGCATTTGTCATGAAAGTCACTGCCAAGGGCTGGGCAAGGTGTCACGTCATGGTTGGCCAAACCCCCCCCCTTTAAATTATGCCAAAACAAGTGAGACCCAGGCTAATGCCAGATGCAAGGCTGTAACCTTTATGGCACATACCACACGAAAAGGCCCATTCCGTGAGGCACACAGGGCAGTTGATGTAAACAGTGTGCATGTGAGCCAGCACAGTACCCGGCCAACATGAGTGACACAGACATATGCATGCATTTACCATCCAAGCATAGATTAATGTGCTGCTCACCACCCAAATGGCCACAACCCACTAGAATCCCATTGTGATATTGTAGGCATGTCCAAATGCTGACTCTCAAATCATCGCTCATGCCGTCTCTCTCTTCCACCCCTACAGGCAGTGAGCATGACAGCGAGGACCAGGCAAGCAACGGACCCAGTACCTCCAGGGGCAAAGTCAGGGCCACACCACCGGCTCCAGCAAGGCCCATGGAGGGTGCACAACCGCCACCCCTACCCCATCCTGCATTGGCGCAGGACACATGCCCCACGCCGCACTCTGAGGAGTCCAGGGTGGCTGGGGAGAATGCAGCCACGTGCCCCCTCGATGTTCCCAACAGCCCCTCATCTATATGCAGAGTAACTGAGGAGGACACTGATGAGATTTTCAACACCCCTGATGCCCAAACCAACCCCCAGGTGTCATACAGTGACTCCGGTGAGAGTGATACACCAGGGCTTGCAGGGCAAGGAGCTACACTGGAACATGCCAGTCCTGTATCCACTTCCCTTACCGAAGCACCGGAAAGACATGCAAGCCCAATTCCCAGCGGGCCAACCACATCTGCCACATCAGACATTGATGCAGAGCACTCTCAGCAGGTCACAGGCCTCATAAATTACTTCAACTGAGACAATCGGGAGGCAGGGGAGGAGTGGTGGAATGAACTTAGGGCACTGGGCGAGGTCATCACAGTCAGCACAAACCGGCTCTGCGAGGTCCTTGGCCGGATTGCAGATGCCCTGGAGGCAGCACCTCCTGCACGACAACCCCAGCAGGAGGACACACCGTCTCAATGCTCCTCCACCCAGACCTGCCCGCTCTGTCGCTCACAACGTGCATTGCGCTGCCAGGACATGGTTCCCCCTGGCTCTGGGAGCGCACAGTGACAATGCTGGCATACACATGTGGCCTACGTGGTCCCTATGGCACGGGTGTGGGGTTGTTGTGGGGGGAGGGGAGGGGGTGAGGGTGTGTTTGGGAGTTGGGAGGGAGAGGAGGGCGGAGGATGTCTTTGGGAGTTGTGGGGGGAGGGGTGGTGGAGGGTTTGTTTTTCACGTTTGAACATACTAAATCAATACACCGGTTGTACATAAAAAAAAACAGAGTGGACATTCATCATTGCGCATGTGTCATTTAATGTTTCACAGAGCGTAGTGTACATGTATCCCCACACCCAGTGCCCGATGTCCTGACATCCTCACACCCTCTGCTGACTTGTGTATCCGAAATATTGTCCAATCAATGATTGCTGCACGGCACGTCCCTCCTGTGCATCAGCACCGTGATGCTGTCCTGCCACTTCTTCCTCCTCCTCCCCTTCATCATCATCAGGTGGTAGCAGCCCCATGTCAGGGGGCAGGGGTACATTCCGATGGATGCACATATTGTGCAGCATTACACATACCATGGTGATCTTGGCCACCTTCTCATGGCTGTAGATAAGTGCCCCACCCGACCGGCTGAGGCAACGAAAACGTGCCTTCAACAGGCCAAAGGTCTGCTCAATCACCACACGTGTACGGGTATGGGAACGATTGTAGTCCTCCTCGTGCCTGTTATGTGGGTTTCGGACAGGGGTCATGAGCCACGGCTTCAAGGGATAGCCACCATCACCTGCAAGGGAGGGGAATGAAGGTAAGTGTTTGTACATTCATGGCGGACAACTGTACTAGTCTTACATGGCAGCAGGGAATTTGTGCCCATACACACATGTCCATGGATGCATTGGCCCCATTTCTGAACCCGCTATGTGTCCTGTACAATGGGTTGATGGAGTGGGTAGCATCCTAAGGAAGGGTTATGGTGTGCACTCACATCTTGTTGCACGTGCATCATATATTCATGCAGCAGTGTTGGAGTGAAAAACATTGATGTGTTGTGTTCTGTGAGATTTGGTAGTAGGGAGTGTTGGCTGTTGTCAGTAGCATATTTGTACCACGCTGTGGTATCCCTGTTAGGCTCAGTTCAATGCACTCCCAGGGATGACTCTCCGGTGTGGTGATATGCTGGAGGCAGCGACATAGTGCATATGCAGTGCATAGTGCTAGATGCTCTTACAGTGTGTGAGGGCCACCGATGAGTGGTGCATGTGTTGTGGGATGTGGCCTGGTCACCTGTTAGTCATGTAGTGTTAGGTGTTGGCCTTACTTCATCACTGTGGGATTTGTTAGTCATGTGCCGTTTCACTGGCTCTGGGGCACAGTGTTCGGTGAGGTGCACATCGTGCACTGGCGCCAACATTTCCACCCAGGTGGAGTATGCAGGCACCCACCTCACAACCCCGATGCACTGCCATGGCCCAGTCAAGCAACTCACCAAGCAGCCAGGTACGTCGTCCAGCATGTCGCTCCATATAGCGTGGTAGCATGGAGTTCCGCAGGACCAAAGAGTCATGAGTTGATCCTGGATATCGGGCACAGCAATGTGTGATGATCTTGCTCACATTGCATACCATCTGCATGTTGATGGAGTGGTATTGCTTGCGGTTGCGATACGCCACCTCCATGGCATGCAGGACCACCAACTCCACGGGTTATAGGTCAAAGGTTTGACTGCAAAGGGTCCAATGACAAAAGGTTCGAGTCAATAGTCTCCAAAACAAAAGGTTCAAAAAAATGTATTTTTTTTAATATATATATATATATCTTTTTGGGGGGGGGCAACCCCTGTTTTTGTGGTAAAAAACATTTTTTTTTTTACCTACACGGAAACCCAAAAATAAATATATAAATAAAAAAAAATTCAAACCTTTGGTTTTTCGACCCTATTGACTCTCACCTTTTGCATTTGAGCCTTTTGTAATCGATCCTTTGACTGGACACCACTCCACGTAGGTGCAGTCAAGGGCACGTATACAATTTGGCATGCCTGGCAGTGCATGGAAGGCAACCTTTGTATCGAATATCTCCTGGGGAGTCCGTGGTAGGGATATGTAGTCCCTTGTGTGCTTGAGGAGGGCATCCAGCACTTGGTTCAGTGTCTGGGAAAACAAGGGTTTTGATATGCCATGCATGTGCCCCACTGTGTGCTGGTAGGTGCCTGTGGCAAGGATGTGGAGCACAGACCCTACCTTCAGTAGAGGGGGGATGGCGGTGCATATTTCTATGAGGCTCACTATGTCTTTGTGTATCAGGTCCACTATGGTGGTGATGGTGTCACGGTCAGGCAGATACAGAGGGGATCTGCTCTGGTGTTAGGTTGAAGGGGGTGGCTCTGATGCGAGGGATTGGGGCGGCCAGTGTGCTAATGGTGGCCACACTGGTGGGGCATGCTGGGCCTGTCTCACCCTCCTTCTACTCCTGTGTATCCTCTGTGGTGGGGGCTGTGGTTGTTGTTGCTGCTGTTGTTGCTGTTGTTGCTGCCTTGCAAACAGGGCCTCCAGCTCCAGTAATGCTACTACTATTGGTAGCATCTTGGTTTGGGATGGGGTGTGGTGTGTGGGTGTGCTCCTTTTGTGCTGTGCCAGACTCCATTGCCTCCACCTGTGCTGATTGTGTGCACATGTAGCTCTTGGAAACACTGCTCAGGGTTCTTAACACGTTCTCGGAGATACCGGTAATTACTCCATGGCAGTATGGTACTTTTCGGGCTTCAGGAGGCCGGTATTGTCATGTCAGCATTGCTTAGGATCAGCGCCGGTTTACGGCATGACGCTAATACCAGCATGGTGTGTCGTGCGCGCGACCCTAGACTGCTATTTACGGCATCGTACTTTACGGTGCTGTAAATAGTGGTCTGGTTGGTCAGACTAGCCCGTAGCGGTAAGCCATACCGGTAATCCTTTACCAGCATCCTTTTTCCCTTACCTCCAACCTCGGAATGACCCCCAATATCTTTGCCTCCGATCTTAAGGGGACAACTTGCCACAGTACGTAGTCTGGTAGAATGGTCGGCGCGATACAGATTACACAACAGGGGAGACAGCGGGCAACCCTGCATGACTCCGTTGTTGGTAGGCACCAATCCTGAAAGCTGGCCTTCACTACTCATCCTAACTTGTACCTTGGTATCATTGTGAAAAGGTTTGATAATATGTAGTAAATCTACCGGGCAACCCATCCTCTCTAATTTATGCCAGAGCAATCCACAATTGACACAGTCAAAGGCAGCCGGTAAGTCAACGTAGACTGCATATAGTACAGGGCTCCCTTTTTTATCTGGCCACAGAGGACACCCTATCCAATAATCTTATGTTATGTAATGCAGAGGAGCCTGATTGAAAGTTGATCTGAAAGGATCTAAAATACAATTTATTTCAGTCCAATTTTTCAATTCCTTAAGTGCAAATGAAGTAAAAGGCTTCCCCATCATGTCTAACATTGATAACAATCTATAATTGGGCAGAGATGTACAAGGGCCTTTTTCATAGATTGGAATCAGGATAGATTATCGCCATGACTCAGGGATCGATCGACTACTACAAATTTACCATGAAGTTCTTCAGACCACACTTTCAGATTACTCTTAAACACCACATTTGCCAGTCCCTTTAGACCAGGCACCTTAGAGCTTTTTAGTTTGACTATTGCGTCACGATTCTCATTTAATCTATGGTTTTTGACCAGTGATCTCCACCTTTAATAGTAGTAGATTAACTCTGTTCATTTATATTCACGTTTTTAAGAATATGGCTTTTCCAACAATCCTCACTAATGTTATTATTAACTAACTTATCCTTAGCCCCCTTAGCAGTTTCCAGTAGTTGCTACAAGGGCCTAGTTTTGCGTCCTCTTAGGACTGATATCACCCGCTGCCATTCTGCATTTTTAAGCAATTGTTTCCACCATTTTACCCAGTTGCTGTCATTTTTCTTAATGGTCTTTATATGCACAGCCAGGCTAATTGATGGCAGTCTTGTCTTTTGAGCAACCCAAATTTGTTTCTGCATAATCCGTTTTGCATCCCTTATCTCCTTGTCATATTGCTTTCCACCTGTTTTGCTGTTAAAAACCACACAGTGACCTTTGCTAACCTCAATATTTGATGTAATGCATTTAAACCAATTTTCATTGAATCTGCTGTCAACCCTTGTAACATGACCAAAGGAGGATTACCAATGCTGCACTCTTCACAAGTTTGGCAGTGGCCTTGCCGGTAAAACCTGGCAGGCTGCAGCCAAACTTGCAATTTTTCCTGCCACCTGGCAAAGGGGAAATACAGGGCCAATACAACCCTGGCGGATCCTGTATTTCCTCATTGCCAGGGGCCGCAAACTTTTACTCCCCATTCCCATTTGAGCCCCACCAGGCTCAATGGGAATGGGGAGGCCGGATGCACCGGCACCATTCAGAATGGTGCTGGTGCGTCCGACATGCTCTGCTCGTAGGTGCCGGTACGCCTCCCAGGTCCGACCTGGTGGGTGAAAAGGCACCCGCGAGCAGAACTCATAATTTCTCGGTCCGGTAACTACGGTACCGGCAAGCTTACCGTTACCATAGTTACCGGCCGGAAAACTTGTAATGAGGCCCTTTGTGTACTTTAAGCGCTTCATGAATTCTGCCAGAGTTTTAACAGCATTTTAATGGCAGACTGTAGTGTATTCGTGCTGGTAACAAGACAAGACATTCGTCTCACTTTCAGCTCTTGAGCATTCTGTGTCATCTGCATCTGCCTACTGGGATTCAATCCATGAGATGGGATTTACTGGCCTCTGCCACCCATAATATCCCGGTAATACCAGGTAATATCCTGGTAATACCAGGATATCGGACGGCAGAGACGGTAAGTGAAGTTTGCAGCTCCTAATTAGGGCCGTAGGGCCTCATTATAAGTTTTCCGGTCTGGGAACTACGGTACCGGTAAGCTTGCCAGTACCATAGTTCCCGGACCGGCAACCTACGAGTTGTGCTTGCGGGTGCTTTTCTGACTGCCAGGTTGGACCGGGTGGGCAGAGCGGCACCCGCCAGCACAGCATGTCGGATGCACCGGCACCATTCATAATGGTGCCGGTGCATCTGGCTTCCCCATTTCCATTGAGCCCTATGGGGCTCAAATGGGAATCGGAACAAATAACGGCACCCAGGAATGGGCAAATACCAGGTCCGGCAAGGCCGAAAAAAATACCGGCGGCAGCCGTGCCTACATTACCACCAGCCTCTTAGTCTTGCCATTGACTTCATCAGGCATTTTTGTTTATTAATTTCCAGCAGTAAAGGTAACACAACAAGCCTCTAACAAACAATTGGTCTAAAGGCTTACCTTATGTTCAATTAGCCTTGAGACCTCTCCACCGAGCTACATATACAAGACTGTCAGTTCACTATATGATGCACTCGACAGACTTGAAGATGCTGTATTCAATAAGGAAAAGGGTATCCCGACCTGCCAAACCTAGAACACAGCTCAAAGGGCAATGCCCTTCAGTCACTGCTAGCACCAACCTTTTGCAAAGACTCACAGAGGGGTTAGGCGAGATCAACAGAGCAAATATGCATCCGAATAAATATGTATTTTAAAAAATTACTGTGCACAAACCTCACAATGGCTCTGAAAGCTGTATGAATGGGCACCTACCTCACGCTGACCGGACCAATAAGCCAAAGGCCAGCGGCCAGCCAAGCATCATCCCATTCAACCTTCCCGGACTAGGGATCACCGCCGCCGCCCTACAACTTGAATGTACCAGTCTGCTGGAGGGTGTAGCTATACAGTGGTACAGCAAGTAGCACCACTCCTTTCTCCTTCTTTTCCTGCCAATTCAGGAAGCAACGCCGTTGGTTTATCTCTCCCTCCTGCTCAGGAGAGGACAGCACGACGTTGGAGTCTGCAAAGGAGTGAAGGAAAGGATCTAACAACGTGCACAATAGATCATCAAGTCGCACCTAAACCAGCAGTAACGAGCAAGACTGCTTCCGACAACCAAAAACCAAATGTAAATTTGCATTTTGTTGTCACGGAATGAAAATACATAATCACACTGGATTGTAATTATGTACATTTTGCTAAGAATGGAATAGATGTTCAGAAAATAAAACTATCCCTTTGTCTATCAGCAGGGCTTTCTTTGGGCGCATTGGCCATCATTGCGAGGTTGCCGGTAGGCCACTGGTAGTACCAGCGGCCTACAAACTATAACTACAGTGCAAAACATTCACGCAAGTGAGACGTCCCCCATGCACCATTCTCTTATACTGAAAAAGGCACATGCATTTCAGTGGAAAGGGACGGCCAGACAGGGCAAGGAATCATACTGAAACAATGTTACAAGCAGAGAACAAAGTCCCTCTATAACAGCTGAATTCTTACATATAAGACAGTGTTATCAGGAAGGATAGCATAAAGTGATACATTTATTGGAGCTGAATATACTCCTCAATGGTTCACACACAGTCTGAAGCAGGCGAGTACGCTTACAGTATGATGACTTCCACCTACTACTGCCACTTTTCCTAAGAAACAGGAGTCAAAAACACACTTACATATACCAAAAGAGAAACACCTCAGAAGCGAGTGCTGTGGAGGCGAGCATAGCTACATACTAGGCGAAAAGTCTTCATTGCAAGGACATGCGCATTAAAACCTATAGCCTCACCACATACCGGCAAGAGATAGTTGTTTAGACATGGCTGTTTGCAGTACCTACTCAGTGTCGTAATGCAGCAGTATACTAGGGGAGTGCATACAAAGGTTGATTCCATACATTCCCCCACAATTCCCACCCCCTTTGAGGCCTTCAATCCAGTCTCATTACATACATGGCTAGGGGAACAAATATCAAATCCAGGCATATCATAACATTTTATTTCTTGCGGTGCATGACAGTAAAGCACTTGGGCAGTCTGAGAGACTTCAGTGCAGATGGCGCATGCTGGATAATAGAGTTAATTACAAAGCATTGACAGACATGACAGACTCAGAATTATGATTAGCGCTATGAATAAGATCTGGGCAATACATGCACTCAGAGGTCCCAATGCAAGACCCACAGTTCCAGGGAGCCACCAGCCTGCCACGGAGAAGGCTTGCGGTGTGGCGCATGTGAGTGATGATGTCAGTAATATTACTCGACTAACTTAGTATGAAAATACAGCACTAATGCTTCAAGATTGTGCAAATGCCTCCTTGTGAGACCAGGATGATGTTTAAAGCTATACGGTTATGAAGCACCACGATTGGAATGACTACTTGTTCTTGGGATAATAGAGTCAAGGAGGACACACTGGCCTTTGCAATATCCTCTACACACCATGACCATTGGGTCAAACGGTCTCTGTTTATCCTGATCCCAAGGGCTGGTATAAGATATCCTACAATAGAAACAATGTTTTCTCAGGCAATGCTTCTCCTGGGGTGGGGCAGAGTGGGAAAGGTGGGAGTATGACACAATGCAGGAGAACATACCTCATGCAACAACTCACTACCCAATTTATGGGTAGCCAGGGATAAGCTGTGTCCCCATAAAATAAATAGTATGTAACATACCCAAACTGGGAACAATAAAAACTGGGTTTAAAGACGAATTTGACAATATTGATCACTACGCTGGAATTGGTGGAAAACTCAGAATTAGAGCTAATTCCCATAACCAGAGGACCTGGATTGGTATAACATACAATGCCATTTGCCGGGGAGGAAAGGTGGAGGGCTGCTGGCTCGGTATGTACTTGGTCTGGGGTGGGGAAATTCAGAGGACTGGTAAAACACAAGTGGTAATGAGAATCTCTACAGCGTCCTCGGCTTTGGGACTGGGTGACCAACTTAAGATCCAGAAAGACATCCCCCCATTGGAAGGGAACGGGTGCAATCGGGAACTTGGAGGATAAGTCATGAGGCAGATGAGCACAGACCCAGCAGTCAGTAAGATTACAAATACCACCACACTGCCAGGAGAGGTGCCGGTAGGTGTTGATGAGAAAATGTGCCATCATAGGTTATTGAGGAAACTTAGGCTGAAAATCTTTTTTGAGTTTGAAGAAGACCTGGAACCCCTACACTCGGATGGTGGAATGTTGGAAATGCGACCTAAAAGCAACTTCGACCCACACATACAGAACTCTATTCTTAACCTGTTTGAAAAGAATCTATTATCGGATTTAAAGAGAATTAACTACCAGATAACCACACCCTTCAATGTTAAGAAATGCCAATTGGACCAGATTGAGGCATTAGCTAAAGATGAAGATCTTACTATCAAACCAGCAGACAAGGGAGGTGCTATTGTGGTCTTGGACATATGAAACTACACAAGAAAATGCCTGATATTACTAAATGAAGAAAACACACACATCAGATCTGATGGGGATCCAATAATGAGGATAAGAGCACTCATTGAAAAGACAGTGGATGAAGCATTTGAAAATGAGTGGATCAGCAGTAAAACATGTGAATTTCTAATTAATCAACATCCCATCACGCAAGTGTTTTACGGCCTGCCCAAAATACATAAGAACCAAACCGACCCACCCTTGAGACCTATAGTGGTGGGAACTGACAGTATATTTGATCCTTTGTCGATATACATTGATTGATTACTGCAACCATTGATTCAAAACATCCCTACGTATCTTAAAGATACCATTGATTTCCTCAACTGCATTCAAGAAATAACAGCATTGAGCACAGAATGTGTATTGTTCAGCATGTATGTCTGTAATTTGTACACATCCATTCCACATGAAGAAGGGATTGAAGCGGTAGAGAGTTACTCAACTCGCCAGCAACGAGAGGTGATCCACAGTTTATTATGAAACATTATGAAAGTCTTGAGTTTAATACTGAATAACAACTATTTCAGATTTCAGGGTAACTTTTACCTCCAGGCCACAGGAACCTCCATCAACAGACCTTTATGTACAGATTTGAGCACAGGCATGTGCCAAATAATCCTGAATGGTCAAGTAAGATACTTGTATGGAAGCGTCTCATAGATGACATTTTTGGCATCTGGTGTGGGACAACAGAAGAATTGACCACTTTTTTCAATTACCTTAACTCAGTGCATCAGATGCATCAGAGGATTACATTCACAATGGAGACTGGAATGCCATCCTTGCACTTCCTTGACGTTTGCTTGAAAATCAAGGATAACCAGATTACTACCAATGTCTACCCCAAACCCACAGATGTGAATATTCTCCTACACTTTACAAGCTTCCATCCCAAATCCATGCTGGGGAGCCTAGCATACAGCCAAATGTTAAGACTTAAGAGGATCATCTGAGATCCAGCCGGACTTGATGTTGAATGTACAAAACTATTGGATACATTTGAAAGGAGAGGCTATCCACATTCAGTCGTAGGGGAGGCTAAAGATATTTCATCCAGTGTCAGTGAAGATCATCTGCTTACTTCAAGAACAAAGGACAAAGAGACTCCATTGCTCTATATATCCAAATACTCACGACAAAGTTTCCAAGTGGGGAGAACCATCAAGAAACACTGGGGTGTCCTTCAGAGGGATCCATTCCTCCACAAACTGTTTCCCAAATCACCCATGATGGCTTTTAAAAGAGGCCCCAATCTAAGAGATAAATGGGTGAGAGCTTAGAAACCCCCTAAGGAGAAACAATTGCTGCTAAAAACAAGAAAGAAGGGCCCTTACCCCTGCTTGCACTTACCCCTGCTTAGGGTGTACGCATTGCAATAATGTGATAAATGGAGTAACCATTGCACATCCCTACATGGGCAAGAGATACAAATTGAGAGATTTTGCCCAGCAGGTGTCATTTACGTGATTAAGTGCCCCTGTGGCAAGGTATATGTGGACCAGACTACTAGACTGCTTAAGGACAGAATCACCGAACATAAATCAAACATTAGATACAAAATCTCCTCTAGCCAGACACTTCATTGAAAACCAACACACAGTAGCTCAGGTCAAATTCCAAATATTGGAAGTTGTCAAGAAACCATACAGAGGGGGGGATTATCAGTCCATCGTCTCCCGCAGAGAAAGGTTTTGGATACACCTCCTAGACACTTTGAATCCGAAAGGGCTTAACGAAGAGTTCTCTCTATCTAATGATGATTTGACCATTGATACATGTATAGGAGCGATTGCTTGGTATTGATCAGAAGATTATTTCAAATTATTACGCCTGCGATTTAGTGAGCATAGAGTAATGTATAGGATACTTGACCGTTAGACAAGGTGGAACATCTGTTAAATTAGTATCAGTCTTGGTACTGTTCACCGACCCACCAGTAACAATTGATGGAATAATTGATTAACATTGGAATTTTGAGCAATGAGGAGAGATGGTTGATATCAATTCACATGTTAACATAATTTTTGCTGTCTAGAGCACAATGCAATTGATGCAGTACTATATTAAAGATAGACTAACACTCACGTAGCGTTATCTACTGGTATGTATTGTGATAAGTAACAATCATTTAGCAATATGAGATTTCCTCAATTGTAAGTTTAAATTGTCTGTAGAAATCATTATTTTTGATGCATCATGGATTAGCACTTCTTGAGTTTTTAAATAGAGCACACTGGTATATACATCTAGTAAGAACACGCTTACTATCGCATAGTAAAACATGGTGCCAACATTATACCTAGTCTGTCAATAGCATCATCTGGACTGTGTTTAGTCCTTCTTTAGTTTTCATTACTTACACTCCACATAGGGGAGACAGGTGCACGTGCCATTCTCTGGCGTCCTGCGTGGTTCCCTGGACAACAGAGAAGCTCATTAGGGAGCGTGCAAGGGTCGCAGCTTCCCTGCTCGATAGTACGCGCACAGCCTTTCCAGTGCAATTGAAGAGGATACTGACAATGGACGCTGAATTCTCATTCCGTCTTTGAGTAGATGTAGTCAGCTGTACAGGTGAGAGTCACGCCGGGTTCAAATACTGCGTTCTTGTAAGAGACCTCTTTAAGAATAAGAGAACATTGAGTGATCGCCTCTTTGATGTTTTTTGTAGACATCCACCCCGGATCTCTTCTATGTATGCACCGTGGATAGAAGAACGGGGCAAGTACTATAAATATGAAGGGCGTGTAGCGCATTGAAACTTTTCACATCATCCTCAGTGTATTAGAGGTGAGCCTGCATTATGGATACAATAATCATGTTCCTTACTTCTTTTTATTGATCCTAAAATTGACTTTGAGCGAATGTCCACATTGGGAGACAGTGTGAGCAACATTACCATTATTTTCAACAGATCACAAGCACTTTGCTGACACAAGTGATGTATAGGAACTGATGTGGAGGTCACAGCCGCAAGCAGTTTCGAAAATGGCACTTTGGGAATAGAAGATTGCACCAATAATATTGATCCTAGAGAGAATGTATATATCCTGTATATATTAGAGCTCCTCATCGATACATATTCAAATTCTCTGTTTCCAGCAGTGTTTTCCGTCTCAAGACAGGATAGTTATCCAGTCTTGCGAACAGAGCATTTGTGAAATTGTGCCATGGGCTGTCTAGACACAGGCACACAGGGTCACAGCAATACACCAATAATAGTGATACTAGATATCAAGTACTGAGACATAGAACATACACTTGGACTCAGGTTAATTGTAGCTGTTTTGTTTTCACTACCTAAGGTAATAGCACCTTGATGGTAGAAGACAGCTCTGAATTTGCGGGATCAATCCTAGACAGTTGTTTTAGATGTTTTTTCTGGATGCAACAACATTCATGGTACTCCAGAATCCATCACACAATCATATGCTCCCTAGAAATTTGTAAGCATTTATGTCAAATCTGCTGTATCTCTTTGAATGGGTCTCACCCATGATTTCTCATGTCAGTTTGTGCTTTCTCTAAATCTCTAAGTTTTGATTGTAAGGCAAAATGCTTATAGACTTTTCATTTACATTGTTGTTTTACAGTTCAACTTCTGGCTCAAGAAGAGTTGGTTAACTCGAAACGCGTCAGCCGTTTAATTTGAACGTTATACATGCATTGATGAAATTGTTCACACAGTTTGTTTTGGACTTTTTCACATTAAATTACTGTGTTTTTTATCAAATGAATAACTAGTGTGGTGTTTACATTTACAATCGATAAGAGTTAGAATAATTATTTTTGAGTATTAAGAGTATGTTAACCGTCTTACGACGGGATAGTAATAGTGGGCAGGGGACTGGGAGGGTTCCCATTTCTGGATCCTTTTCTCTTCTTTACATATGTGTGTTAGTGGTCCTGTGCCAGGTCCACTTTTCATCCCCTGCACCTTAAGTATTTTGTGAATAACTACATAGGCTCAGATTGCAAACTTTAACATACGAATTTTTGAGTCCTCCAACAATCCCCTTTCACAAGTGTTTTCCCTGTGAACCCAGGGATGCGCAGAGGGGCCATCGTTTTCATGACAGGTGGTGCGAAAAGCAGCAGCCACAGTGAAATGATAATGTATCAGTATTCTGACAATCACAATGATTACAGAAATATAGCTAGACATAGAGTACACTAGGGTCAATCTTCAAGTGTCCAGGTTCAAGTATCAGATCACGGCACTAGCACAAAAGGTTGTGGCTAGGAGACAAAGTTCTGTTCAGTTCATCAAAACAGCCAGTGTGCAGGGCACACATGATACAATTTTGCCAGGCCAGAGCTTTCAGTTCAAAGTTGTATAGGCTCCATAAAGGTTCAAAGGTTCCAACACAAATCAGGTACTGAGCGAAGAATTCCTTAGTCCCAGATTTGTAATCAGCTAATAATTCAAACGACAAATATCTAAAGTACCAGAGCCATTTGCATATGAGAGTCAGTAAAAAGATAAGAATGACCAGCAGGTGATTCCAACAGACCCCATAACTAGCAGGTATCAGTGAATCAACAGTGTTGGCTTCTACTCTGTGCAGTGCACTGCCACCTCAGAGGCATTCATCGTCATTAGGGGACAAATCCAGGGCTGAGTGACCTGGCCAATTGCTACTTTGCTCAAAGCTATTGCTCATCAGGAGCTCTTCCACTGAATTGTAAAGCATATGTTTTGAGGGTTGCGTTGTGAGATCCAGGGGATTCAGACACCAAAGGTGGTAGTCCAGAAGTGGGGTCTGAATCTTGGTCCTTTCTTCAGGAGCTAAAACTGCCTTAATAAGGAGTCTTAGCAATAGCTCCTGCAGAAACCTCACTGTCCGGAAGAGGTTCAGAAGCTGTGGGTCCTGACTCAGCATCTAAGCATACTGGGTGATCGAGAGCCGCACCATGATCCTCTGGTACTAACTGCTCCATTCCAGCAATGCTGGAAGGGTCTTACATCGAAAATGAATGGCAGCATCGCTTGTGGAGGAGTCCGTGGTTGTGGTGGAACTGGAGCCAAGTCGAGGAAGATTATTCGGAGCAGAGGTGGTGTTGTCGGCTGGAGTGGCAATCTTGCGACACTGCGCTTCATGCTTCATTGGAACAAGTGCAGGGCAGTGAGCATCCCATCACAGGGGACTTCCCGCCCATGTCATGTATTTTTTTAAGTGGAACAGCAACTGTATAAAATGCTGCTGACCCAGTTGAATTTCTAGCCCTGAAATAGAATGCCTCTTTTTTCTCATTTCACTGTGCTGGATCCTGCAAGCATCCATCTGGGTACTGGGAGCATGGTAGGGTTGGGAGTACACTTCTGACACTAACGTATCAATGGGACTGCACAGCACATCTTTTGTGCTGCTTCCTAGCCCCACAGAAATGCGAACCATGGGTGGGATCCCAACACATTAACTGCAGTGTTTGTAGGTAGGATGTCCAGGAGCTGGGCTACACCAACTGGGCTCGAGAGCAGATTTCTGCTGATGGACCGTCACCAGGACCAAGTCTCCTGGCTGTAGAGGGTGTCAGGGCCTAGGATCTGGCTCCAGCCGGGCTTCACAGAGAGGGTGAACGGTTGTAATCAACCTGCAACAGTATTGGAGTAATGTATCATCCTCTAAAGACAACATTTGTATCTGGGAGACTGGCAGAGTGCAGTTCCCATTCTTATGGGACTACCTGTGAGGATTTTGTGGGCAGACAGTTTGTGTTTCCGCACAGATTATTGAACATGGCACACAGAGTCAGGGGCAAGTATTGGGGCCATTGCAACCCTGTCTCTTTACACACTTTAGACAGTCTCAACTTAAGATCTCTGTTGCAGCCGTCTACATGCATGCTAGACTGTGGTTGATAAGTGAAATGGAACTGTTGAGCTATTCCTAGAGCTTTGCACACTTCTTTAATGACCTGACCAGTAAAATGGGTTACTCGGTTGCTGTCTATACTGAGGGGCAATCCAAATCGGGATATGAAGTCTGCCAACAGGTTTTTAGCCACTGTGATAGTGTCTGCCTTTCTATATAGGTATGCTTCTACCCACTCAGAGAATATGCAACTATCACCAAACAAAAGATAAAGGATACCGGCCGGTGCTTGTCACTGTGTAACCTCATTGCAGTACAGCACAAAGGGCCTCATTCCGAGTTTGCCGGCAAACTATGCGTATGGTGGACCACTGTAGATGGAAAATCTGACACCGGTAATCAGACATCCATTGATAAAGGCGTCTGTGAATCTGGCGTCGATGTGCACCAGCTTGCCCCCTAAAGGATTTCAGTAATACGGACGCAATGGCAACACCGCCGCATCACAAGCCTCACCCTGCTGGAAATACCATCAAAAAATAGAAGAGAGCAGGTTATTCGAGTGTGACGGCACAGAACACAGAGTACAATGGAGCGCTGTTTAATAATTGTTGAGCAGATGTCTTGAGGGCTCTCAGGGTACAGTATTCTGACACGTCAGACATGGGTGCAATCATGACACATAAGATGAAAGAAGATGAGGATCCTCTTGCTTACATTTGGGACATTCGAGAGCTCTGGACTCTTGAAACACTTGAGCTGTGGGAAATAACGGTGGCATTATTTTACCACATTTTATGTCAAGGATTGCCCAAGCAAGTAAAGAGGCAACTCAAAAAACAAGTGGGAATGGAAGCAAAGCCATGGGCTGAAATACCGTTCACGATAGGAAGGGGTGGATTCCAAAACAATCAAGGAGGGTTTCAGAATGCACAGAATGAAAATCAGAATGTGCAAGGAGGGTTCAACCAAGGGGAACTATTTAGAAGGCCTCCTCCTGTATGTTGGACTTGCGGGATGACAGGGCACATTGCTCGTGTATGTGGGAGTCAAGGGTATGTAGAGAATGGGCAATTCTCAAGAGGGGGGACAGATTATCCTCCAACATATATCTCACAAGCTAGGGAAGGTTTCTCCCAAGATCAGACAGTGTATCAGACACAAACGCCACAAATATAACAGGCAGAGCAGCCACAGCAAGCGCAAATGAATCCACCACAAGGGCAATCGCAGCATGCCCCTATGCAGATACAGCATAATGCAAGCATGGGACAATTATTGACACCAAGAAAATGGGTACAGGGGTATGTATCTATCCACAATTGGACAGCTTGCATGGTGACTTGATGTGTTCAGTACTATCAGTAACACCAGACCCCCAAGAGGAACCAAGGGTATATGTGACTGTAGGCAGCAAATCTTTTTAATTTTTAGCAGACACTGAGGGAAAATATCCAATGTTGGGAATTGACATTAATGCTCAAGGGTTCTCTGGAGCTACGAGTTGAGTTCATTTTACTGATGAATTATCAGTCTCTATAGGAGAGTGTGACATGTCTGTTCCTTTCTTGTATTCAAGACAGACACCAGTTAACATTTTGGGAAGAGATTTGATGACAAAACTCAACATGATGATTTATTTTACTGACAAAGGGATAGTGTGTTCCACTCCTGGGATACATTACATGAATGCGGGCAAATTTATATTGGCATTAGAGCCGAACCCACAGGGCACCAGGCTGAGCCTAACAGCAAACAGCATCAGAGACCTAACGAACCAATACAGCAAATCAGGATACGAATCCAGATCCAATCCTGTTGACTACGGTCCTCTACTTGTGCCATACAGGAAACCACAGAAAAAACATAATGCCAGCCCTCAAACGATCACCCATTCGTATGGCAAACTTTTGGTTAAAAAACGACACAAATTCAGAAAAGCAAAAAGAACCGCAGCAACCCTCTCTGTGGCAGAAATGAAATCAGCCACGCAAGAAGCTACTAGAAGATATAAAGCCTGGGTGAGAGCACACAGATGGAAGCTACATCAACAAGATGCAGAAGCGATATTGAAAACAATATGCTCCAACGCTAGGAAATTTTGGTTGCTGCTGAACACATCAACATCATCTAATGGAATGTTAATCTCAAACAGTATTAGTGAAGCTACTTGGACATCACACTTTAGATCGCTCTTTCAACTCCCTACTCCCAAGACACTCGAGACCACCCTTCCTCAGCCGATAAAGGAAGGTCTTAGCGAGTCAAACCGGATCCAACAATGGACGAAACTGGATAACCAAGACGACATACGTGACATTCTACGAAAACTGAAGAAATCACGGGCACCAGGCCCTGATGGTATCACCAACTTTGATTTAAAAATCCACCCAGAGGAATGGCCAACATTCATAAGATCTGTGTTCACCAGATGTGCAGATTCTCAATCTGTCCCACCGTCATGGTCATCTGCGATCGTAGTTCCTATATATAAAAAAGGAGACAAACAAGATCCAACAAACTATCATTCAATCGCCCTCTTGGAACCGCTAGGGAAAGTCTGTGGATCACTACTGTTAAAAAAATTCCAAGGATGGGCCTCTGGCCCCGGCCCTGTTCCTAGCCTACATGGGGGATTATCAACACACAGAGGAGCCCATCAGATCATTGCCACAGAAATTAGCCCAAACAAACATCACCAGACTATTTTACGCAGACGACCTCACCTTATTCGATCTGAACCCCATAGGCTTACAGCGTCTACTTGACGACTTACACAAATTCTCCATTGAAAATAACCTGGAAATCAACATCAAGAAGACAAAAATAATGGTTGTGGAACGTGCAACCAAGAAGTAGGAAAAATTCAACTGGTCACTTAACAAGATCACAATCGACAAAGTTAAAAACTTCAAATACCTGGGCGTGGTTCTAGACAACTCAAAAAAGAATGTGACATGCAAGAAGCCCTCCTAACAAAGATCAGAAGCCTGGCAACAAAAGGAAAAGCCATAGACAGAAAATTCAGCAAATTTGCCACCATCCCAGTATTAAACTTTTAAAAATCAAAGGTTGTCCCTACGGTGACCTATGGCTCTGAGGCCACCCACTGCCTACCTAAAGCACTGTGGCCTAAATTGGAGGCTTACTTCTGGAGGACGGTCTTTTGCCTGCCAAAGTCAACTCCTGTCTCACTGATTTGACGCAAACTAAGCTTGCTCTTCCTTCAAGGCACTGTTGAATGTAACACATTTATGCTCTATAGGAAATGCGTTCTCCCCAATTGTACCTTCCTCCATGGACTGGTCATCAAAGAAACCCTAGCATCAAACTGCAAAATGCTCAACCTATGGAGAGACGAAAACTTAGCGCTGCTAAAAAGCATAGAATGCTCAGAAAATGACCCGATATTCAATCCCACAAGGATAACTAAAATAAATACAAGAGCTGGATTGGATCTGTACCCTAACTGAAGCAAACAGCAACAAACTTACATCTCACTTGCCTCCGATATGAAACAAACTGAACTCGCTCCAGAGCTACATAAAAAAATTCCCTAGTCGACCAGCACGAAACACCATAATGAGAGCAAGAGTAAACCTTCTTGACAACAAAATACGCCAAATCAGAGGACTCTCGGTGTCTAACATCTGCAGATTTTGCAATACGGACAACGAGACAATCTGCCATCTACTACTATCCTGCTCTGGCACGATGGAGACCTGGCTTCCCTACAAGAAACATCTACTTAGACAATCGTTAATGACAGACGAAGAAACATGTTTGGCAAGAATGATCAGTGGGGACAGAACATCATGGCAAATAGCGACCTTCAAGATCCTCCAATAACTAACGGAAAAATTAGAGCTCAAACGCAAGGAGACCTACGAAGATCCTCCTTAACTTCCATATTCTTCCTTTTTCTTAGTGACATTGCGCTTCTCAGAGACAACTTTCATCACAACCAAATTGTCCTGAAACTAACTTGAAGATGTTGTAAAAAAATCAATTACTTGATTAAATTCAACAATAAAAATAAAAAATAAAAAAAAAAAGAATATTGGCATTTACAGGGCAAGTGACTCTGTGAGGCGTTCCAATGGAGCCCAAGGTTTTTCTTTATGGGGTAAGAATTCTGTTGACACGGCTACCTGGCTTAGTGGCGAGGACTATGAGGATACATGATGAATTTCTGTTTAAACCACAGATACCCAGGGACAAAGAGGGGGGACAGACCATTCCTATAGAATTAGATGCAGCCATGGTTTGAGGGGAAATGGCAATGCTCAAAGGAACAGATGATGAGGGTAGGCAATGGAGGACAGTGATACCTATTGGAGAAGAATACAGGTTGACTGACATCACTGGCGATGACATGTTTAGAGATGATCCATCAGTTGATGAAATACTGTTCTTTATGAGCATTACATATTGGATTAGAATAGAGAAAAGGGAGATTCCACATTGAATGGCAATGATGCAGCAGCGTCCAGCATTTTTTGACGAATACTTGGAGACAGTGCCAAGCGCCTTATGGACTACAGGCCTTTATGATGTAGGCCTATTGAAGATGACAGGGGAAGTTAAGATAAAGTTGAAGCTAGGAGCAATTTTACCTTGAGCAAGACAGTACACAATGGGCCTCATTACACGGATGGCGGTGAACCATGGCGCTATTAGCGCCGTGGAAAGGGGAATTACTGCCCCATTCCAAGGTTGGCGGGGCAGTAATTCCCCCTTCCACCATTGCCCTTTCCCAATCCCATTTTTGCCCCATAGGGCTCTATGGGAATGGGGAAGGCGCTAATTACGGTACCGCAAATTGCGGTACCGTAATTAGCTCCACTGGTCCATTTGCGGGTTGGTTTTTAAAGCCTGCAAAAAGCAGGCGTTAAATTCCCCAACCCGCAAAGGGACCTCGTAGTAAGGCGTTAAGGATTTACCGGTACCGGTAAAATACCGGTACCGGTAAACCCTTACCGCCATCCGTGTAATGAGGCCCAATGTCTCGAGAGATGGATGAGGGTATTTTTAAAACTATATCAGCACTAATGGAACAAGGTATCATGGAGCTGTCAAAATCATTGTGCAACACTGCAGTGTACCCTGTGAAAAAATCAAAGGGAGGGTTATGGAGATTTATACAAGATGTGAGACTGACTAATCAGAGTTTCCTTCAGTTCCTAACCTAGCCACGATACTATGCAGTATCCCAGTAGATGCTCGATATTTCTCGATGATCGATTTGAAAAATGCGTTTTTCTCAATCCCGTTACACAAGGACTCAGAAGACTTGACTTCATTTACGTTCTGCCAAAATCATCTGAAACACACTTCCTTCCTTCAAGGGTACTGTGATTCCCCATTGATCTTTAATAAGGTCCTGCAGATGGACCTAGGCAAAATTGATTTGAAGAACTCTGTAATACATTGCGTAGATGACATTTTAATTTGTAGCACTACAGAAGATGAGTGCAGGCAAGACGCAATTCAGTTAATGACTATACTAGCAGACAAGGGATATAAAGTAGGCAAAGAGCAGTAACAGTACTGTCAAGAAGAGGTGTTGTACATAAGCTAGTTGATCAAACATGAGGGAAAGAGGAGAGCTGAGGCCATCATGAAGACTGCAAAACCGCACATTGTAAAGCAGATTGAACAGTTTTTGGGGTTATGTAATTAAATTAGAGCATGGGTGTTTGATTATAGTTCATACACAAGACCTCGATTGCAGGCTTTAAAGAAAGCACAGGTGAACAACGAGAAAATAGACTCGACTGAGGACATGGAGGGATGATTTGAAGAGTAGAAGAAAGCAATTTGTACAGCTCCTGTTTTAGGAATTCCCAATTATGCTGAGGAGTTTTTCTTATTTTTGCACACAAATGGGACAGTCATGACAGCAGTGCTTACACAGAGGACATTAGGGTACAAACCTCTGGAATATTACAGTGGGATTTTAGATCCAGTTATGAAAGAGCACTTTCCTTGTGAACAGTCATTGGCAGCCACCGCGTTCGTAATTTAGAAATCTATGAGTATTGTAATGGGTTGCTCTATGGTGCTTTTTGTAGAGCATGCTTTGTTTGCCATATAAGAGAATCCCAAGGGTATGTTAACATCCCAGAGAGTTTCGGCATATGAAGTGATAATCTCAAACCCAATTATTAAAATTGTCTGATGTAATATAGTGAACCCTGGCACGTTTGTACCTAAGCCAGTGGCAGAGGGCAAACATGTGCATGATTGTGTGAATTACATAGAATTTTATGATGATATACCGCGTGTAAAGGAAAATGCACTGTCAAGAGGGGAGATTCTCTTTATAATGGTTCTTCGAAAATGGATCAAACAAGTGGCGAAAGGCATTCTGGCGCAGCAGTAGTGAGGCATAGAGCAAATGGCGAGTTTCAGGTTGTCGCAAGTGCAAGAGTACCGTCTCACTTTTCAGCATAAGCAGCAGAATTGGTAGCGCTCATTGTCACGCTCGAGACTCAAGCAGGGCAGGAAATGACGGTGTACAGTGACTCCACCTATGTGATGTCAACCGTACACACAGGACTAGCACGTCGGAAAAGGAGGGGCTACCTCCGTGCGGATGGCACTCCAGTGCAGCACACATCATTACTGGACAGGCTTATCAAGGCTCTACAACTCCCAGTAGCCATAGCGATAGTTCAATGCACAGCGCATACTAAGAGAACTGACTTCATTTCTTGAGGGAACGAAGCCGCAGATGCAAAAGCCAAAAGGGTTGTGTATTCACCAGATATTTCAGGTTTTGACACTACAGAGATCACAGCGAAAGTCGTGATGATTATGATAGTGAAAAAGGATTAATCATTTGCCGAAAACCCAAATAATGGAGATTCAAGTAACTGCACCATAGGAAAGCCAGTGATGCCAATAGCCTTGTTAAGGGTAGCGCTTGAACAGCTGCACTACCCAGTGCATATAACTAGAGAATATTGCAGCAACAATTGCAGAAGACTGGTCTGTGCCAAATTTGTTAGACCAAGTTGCTTTTTATGCCTCGTATGTCAAAAGTTTACCGCTGGGCACACTGTGAATAATTAGAGGAGCACATATCGATTATGTTGATATGTTGCAAGTATGTAGTTGATACAGGTATCTGATAGTGGTGGTGTGTCCCTTCTCCAGGTGAATCGAAGCAGGTCCATGTACACACCCTGACGCCACTTGCGCAGCAACATTTTTAAGTCTGGAAGTCTTTTCAAGATGGGGAGTGTGTGATGTGCTGAGATCTGATAATGGGCTACATTTTGTTAATGAAGTATTTGAACAGATACATTTATTGTTCAGCATTAAACACAAGTTTTCTTCTGCTTATTACCCGCAAGCGAATGGGATATGTGAGACACTCAACTGCCTCCTTAAATAAAGGATTGCCAAGCTTAGTTGAATGCTGAAAAGGGGATGGCTATATTGCCTGCCCTTACCTTTATATGCCCTAAGGAATCAGCCTGGTTCGGACCACCACTTCAAACTCCATGAACTATGACAGGAAGGAGAATAAGAACGCCTCTGACTCCTCCATCGAGGAGTAGAAGTGATGACCCGAATACAGCAAGCATTTTAGGAAAATAATTGTGATTAATTCACATGTATGACCGCTACTATCTCTCTCATTTCAGATCAACTCAAGCATAAGGGGGGTCGGTCTCAGAACACAGATGAAAACCATTCAGCAACCGGATCTTTAGAATTATTATCAGTGCCTAGACTCTTTGCTGGCAATACCGTGATGATTAAAAACTTCCCTAGGAAGTGGCACAAGCCAAGGCTTGATTTCAGCGTATGCAGATTCGATCGATGATGAAGAAGAAGGACAATAATACTGGAAATTGATTGATTGATAAATGCAGATTTGTATTTGGACAGTGGCTCCCCGTGGACATTCCTTATAGATATTATAGCAGGCGTGCAATCCTTTTGCTTGAGTCACAGGAATCGTTTGAAAATGAACTTTAGAGAAATGTTCACGTATCATGATTATGCCAAAACAATAACACTTGGTTAAGAATTGGAAAAGTGAACAGTACCCCAATTTGTGTCTTACTGAATACTTGTTCGACTGATTTTATGGTCCTCCCAGAAAGTAATGTGCATCGTCTCGTGCTTGCTGTATTTGTGTTTATTCTTCAAGCTTATCCTGCTCTTGTTAGAAGAGATATGGACATCCATACTTTTTTACAGTATCCCAAAAAATTGCCCAGTAATTAGGAGGCTGCTCGTAGCAATAGTTGAGGAATTGGTGCAACTGCCCGATCTACTTCAGTTGCCGGGGTAAAGGAATGTTGAAAATGGTACGATTTTAGAGAATGGGCGGGCAGAAGAGACACCCGAATGTCACAAGTGGTGGGGCATAATATTTGGTTTACGATATACATATGCACCATTATGCTTTGTGCCTTTTTGTTCCTTTTGATTCATTATTTTATTGATCCAAAGAAGGCAGAAGTCCATTTGAGTCTCCCCACTCCAGTAACTCGTGTAGATTTGCCTATTACTGAGAGACCAAAGCCCCTTGTGTTGTCGCACCAGCATAAGGCTGCTTTAGAGTTGTTTCCATGGGCTGCAAAGATTGTATTAGGAAGACACAGGAGGAGTGCAGAGGAAGACAATGATGGGATAAACACATACCTAGATAGTAAAGCAACTTGAGTAATAAGATGTGGTATCAGCATATGAAAAAGGCGAGAGAGAGATGTCTAAGGAGAGTTGCTGTGTCTGTGCTCGTGCTCTCCTACCTCATGCCATGAAAGCCTTATGAATCCTCATTCCTAGAGAAGTTCCAGAGAATGATGCCCGATGCCTTATTCATCTTGCAGAATGTATGACTGGGGGACAGTTTCAAGGAAGTCGAGCCGCTCTTCGATGGGGAGCTAAATATTTGTTTCCATTCCAGGATGATATATCAAGACTACACAGATGGAAAAGGAGCTTGAATGGAAAGACAAAATGCTTATGTATCCTGCTGCAGGTCAGGATGAGGTAATGGTTAAAGAATTGAAGAGGCTGACTGTCCTGATGAGGAGGAAATAGCTTGGATGTCTGGATGCTGGGAACGAGCTCAGCTGCTGTTCTATGTAAGAGTGAAATCTAAAAAGGGATGGGAAGAAGGGCTGATCTCATGCACAACTCATTTACTGAAGCGTGAATATATTCGAGAAGTACAGAAGGTAGGTAATGAGTTTCTAAGTTGTGGGCCAAGTATGCTAAACTATTAATGTGGGTCGAAGATGAATCAGGCCCAATGATGGTGATTCCATTGATGAATGCAAAATTGTGCTTCCGAGGAGAAGGAAGAATTTGTGTGGGAAAGAACAGATGCTTTAAGAAAATAGTCAATGTGCCAGGCATGAGAGAAGGAACAGCTGTCTTAATGGGTCCACTATTGGGTTTGTGGGTCCAGAGCCTACATGACACTGGCCAAGGACTGGGGAGGGATGTGTTCTATAGTGGTTATTCATGTTCCAGCATTAGTGAATCTGAAGAGTGACCTGAACATTGGAGAGTTTCCAAAATCAGATGCCCATTTGAGGAGGAGAAGATCATTTGAATATCTCAACCGAACAAAGAGGGAGAATTACTTTTCAGCTAAATCAATAGAAGTCTTTGATTCTATTCCATAAGAGCACAGGTTGTTCGGCCAGACTTCAGCAATATTTGCAACTATCTTTATGCCAGGTATACAGACAATGGTATATGCAGAGTGCTTACAGATTACTCGCTGGTTGCTGCTGCAGACGATCAACACTACCATAAAGGGATTCAGTGTGATTAAAGAAGAAATGAGGTCCATAAGACTGATGACCCCCCAGAATAGATATGTCCTGGATATGATCACAGCATTGGATGGAGGAGTTTGTGCCACAATCGTAGTATTGTGTTGCACATTCATACCTTCTCATGATGATGAGAATGGGACCTTGACAGAGGCCATAACGTTGCTGACAAAGCTGCATGATAAGATGGAAGATGAGACAGAAGACATTGCAGATGACAGTTGGTTTGCGTCTATCTTTTCATGGGTTCCACAATGGATGGCGAATATCTTCAGGTTCCTTGGAGCAGTATTAGTGATGACAATGTTTGGATTCTGTGTGATCAGGATAATAATAAAACAGTGTAAGAAGACAGCAAAAAAGGCAACAGGAATGAAGATTATGATCAATGTCGAATCAGGGTTTGGACCCAATGAGCTGAACGATGAATAAACCAGAAAATATGTAGAGGCCAGCATCTTAGCACCTGGGGGAACACAGTTCCTGCATCCAAGAAATCAGAGGAAGTACGTGGGACGATGGATTTACTGTAATCTGAAGGGACAGTGCAGTCACATGACCCGCAGTGTTGATGAACATGTAAAATCAGCAGGATCTCTGAAAGGAGTGATAAAGATCTAGACTCTGAAGAAACACTTCTTCAAGAGACGGTCCTAGGATGTGCAGACTGGTGAAGGAGGGGTTGAAGAATCAACCAGAGGAGGGAGAGCAGAAAAGCAGCTGATTGCCTCTGCAGGAAGTCCCGCCCCCATTTTATCTATATGTTGTGAGCCGGAAATTGCGACATGCGCAACGCCAGTGATGGTGCCTATTTCATGAAGAGCCTTTGAGACAAGATATCTGTTGAGAAAACCTTATATGATGTATGCCCGTAGAGATGACAGTCTCTTGGAGGAGATCCCCGAAGAAATATGAAGATGAGAGAAAAAGAGGCTGGTGATGTCACAAGAAGAAAGTGTGACACACTGAGAAGAGCGGCTGAAGAAGAGCATGCATAGACCTTATAAAATATGATAAAGAAGCAAAGAATCAAGAAGACTTTTATATGCGGAATAAAGATTGCATGTGTTAAGAGCACTGCAGAAATTACAAGCCGTTTTATAATTGTACAGATGCTGTAACGCAAGTAGACTAAGTAATCGTAAAGTCTGGCTATACGTAGTAAATAGACTGCAGGTGGTGCCGCCATTATATAGATGCATTATAGAATTCTGGACATCAGTGTCACATATTTAGTAAGCTCAGACCTGCGGAGAATAAAGGATTGGAGGGCTGTGTGTCACATTAAGAAAACAGCGGAAGATCGAGGAGAGACCTGAAATAGATGTCTAGCCTGGTGTCAAAGGATGAAGCAGACAAGAACTGGTTATCTATTCCTTGGAGAGCACTGGACATGAGAAGCTGAATCAGCCCTTGTTAAGGTGCAAGAAAGAACACCATGAGTGCCATTTTTATTAATTCAAGACAATTAAATGCTGCAAAACAGGCTGCAATACGGTCTCCAGTCACGTAAGCTAAGGATGAAAATAGGAGTGATGTGCAGACCTGAGCCACAATAAGGATGTGCGTATACTCCCTTTTATTCTCAGGAGCAATGATACTTTGCAAGGCCAAATTCAAAGGCTATCTGAATGACAGACGGCATGAGTGATCAGAGATGATGGGATAATTAGGCGGGGAGACATGGTCAAGTCCACCCACCAGCACCTGTGGTACCATTTTACGTGCTGATAGCTAGCCGATTGTTCCAGAAGGGTATAAGTGCCCCAACCAATTGTAGAAGGCCACATAACAAAGGGCCTTATAGTTTGAGAGCCAATGATGTACTATTTACTTAATAACTGATGAAGATGACTTGCAATAGGGGCGGGCATAAGTTATCCACCTAACTGTAGAGACCCAATCACAACCCAACTCCTTATAGAAAGTATACTTAGATGTTCCCCTTAAGCCAACCACAATCCCCCATAGGTTTTCTTAGTTTGCCACGTAGTATGACATCACATATGATGAATTGTTTCTATATAAAAGTTAAAAGTGATTTATTATGAAATGCGTTGAGACTATGATGTCCGACGTCTGTTGATGTCCGTTGTAACTCCCTGTTTTAGACAATTCAAAATAAAACAGTCAAGTGAGACGTTTTGCCAACTTCCTGAGTCAATCTCATTATTTGGTGTCAGAGCTATTCTGCATCCCCATCCTTGTATTATGTGTTACTGGTTTTAAAGGGCCCCTCCGTGGGTTCAATTTCACTCCCAAAATCCACCTGTGCAACACATTTCCTACCGCCCCAACCCATCTGAGTGCAATACGTTGCCTCCCACCAAAAATCCATACAAGTGAAACACATTTCCTACAACCAAAACCATCAGAGTGCAATACGATTCCTGCCCACAAACATCCATCTAAGTGCAACACATTTCCTACCCCCCGCATCCATCTAAGTGCGACATATTTGTTCCACCCAAAATTCACCTAGATTTGGGACACAGCAGTAAATGGAGTAGCACCTAATTTGAGACACAGCAGTCAATGGACAAACACTTGAATATGAGACTCAGCAGTGAATTGAGGAACACCTACATTTGAGACACAGCAGTAAATGGAGAAACACTTACATTTGAGACACTTCAGTGGTCGGAGGGACACCTAGAATGTTAGACTGACATGCATTCCCATGAACAAGCAGATCTAGGTGATCCCCTACTGCAAAATGAAGCACAAATGGCAATGCATGATGTAGCTGCAATGTTTCTGACAGAAGCAGAAGAAAAAAGAAAAATGCCCGCAAGAATTAATAAGCAAATTAAATGCAGTACAACAATATATTTTTGATACAACTGTAAGTAACATAGATCCTTATTTTACAATAACAAACTGCATATTATGTTGAAAATGATCAATTTGATCCATTATACTTTAGCGGTGAGGCCTGCACAAGAACAACGCCATCTCAACTCTTGTTCAAAAAGCTTGTAACAATCTATTAGCTGGCATTGTCACAACACCAAAAGGTAATGCTGCTTGAAAGTATAGTGGAATAACTTTACATAGCGTATTCATATTACCAGTAGAGCATACTACAAAATTCAAAATTATATGCTGAAGCAGCATATGAAATTGCCAAAATCTTTAAAAAAAAACATGTACATCCTCATCATTGATGACACAATTATGGCTTCAGATGTAACATTTCCATTCATTTTTTAAAGATTTTAAGAAATTTGAAAAACAAACAATGTTGACATTTTTGGAGCAAGCATTTCATTTTATTTTATTTTGAGATCTATTACCATTGACTGCTGCAAATGGGCAACCAATTGTGAATGCCACAATAACTCAAAGCAATGGTTTAAATCATGGGCAGTGAAAGGAGTTAACATTAGTTAGAAAAATGTGAAAAAGACAAATAAATGACACTGCAAGTTAGAGACTCATCCCAAATGTAAATATCTAAATATTTGCTAAACATATTTATATAGTAAATGCATTGAGGGGGTTAAACAACCTCCATGTCTAACGTCCACATTAGCAGGCTGTGAAGAATTTCAACAATGTAAAGCTAACTGGAGAAAAGCATCTGTTCACACTAATTCAAGCGGTAGACAAAATCCAATCACGCAATCTAATTAAATTGAATGAACAACCAAAAATAAATTAAAACATTTAGAAAAGACTGTGCCAAGAACAGCAGAAGTTGACAGCATACTTCATTTTTCCATAAAGACACAAGTCATGTTGCACAGAAATGTACATGTGGTACAATGCTTACCATGGGTTATCATGTGAGCAACCTGTTTATCGAATCTATCTAAAATAAATAGTTTAACAACATTGAAGAGCTACATGAAATTAAATTAAAGGATAGTTCCGGGACTTTTTTTTTATTGTCCCTACGGTTCGGCCATGTGTTTTTAAGCATAACTCGGTAGATCGTAGAAAACTTTCCTATGGACCTTACCTGACTTTTCGTCCATTAACGCACTCGAAATCAGCCGCCATTTTCTGATAATCCTATCATTTCCCCCCATCGCCCTGGCTCACCTGCTTTTGCGGCACTAAATCAAATCCCCCGCCCCTGAGCCTGACATCAGCAGACGCGTACCGCCCATTTCCCAACGCCAAAGCACGTTTCGTGTCAACAATCGCTGCGCCTCAGCTAATGAAGTGTCGCCATGGAAATGGCAGGACGCCTCTTTCCTCTATAAGTACCGTATAAGTACACACCGTTTCACAACACACAGCAGCAGATTTTCGATTCCATTACTCTCTCTGTGTTACTTTGAGTATTCTGTGACTCGTTTCTGTGCTCTGGTCAGCTACCTTCGCCGCTTCTAGGCCTTGTGAACACCTGTACCATCTCTGTAAATTATTTTACTTTCTTTACCACACAATGGCTACAATAATGCCGTATATGTACGAGCCCGAGTACACCGAGGAAGAACTACTGGAAAGGCAAGCACGCGAAAACGATGGGGATTCGGACGGCAGTTGGGAGGACCAGTCAACGGATGAAGAGCCTGGACCATGTCGCATGGACGGCGTCTCCACCTGGTGCACGTGCAATCGGTGCGAGCTAATGCCAACTGAGGAGGAGAACTGCTGCTGCCGTGTAAATTCCGGGTGCTTGGCCTACATTTCGGAAGGCGAGCCAAGTCCGCAATGCATCACCGAGCTGCCAGAGTTCAGGGAAGCCTGCCTCTCACGGACCGTTTTGAGGATGATGATGGTGCTTATGCACGAACTTCGCGGCACTGTTCGTCCGCGTAATCCGAGTAACGAGTAAGTATACTCTGGTTTTGATGTCAGTGATGCCACTACTATGTCATGGTCGTCTCCCACATATAAAATTACATCTACATATCATTCGAATGCATGTAAATTGGTTCCATATTGTGCATTTTCTAGATAGAATTTTTTTCAAAGCAGAATGACATTTTTTACCTGAATCGACAGTGATAAGAAAGTTTTGTCATTTTAATACAGTTTGCATCTTTCATTTTCACAGGTGGTACAGGCTGGTGGCCTATCGTTGCTTCACTTGGTGGCTTCACGGGAGGCTCGGACACCGCGTTCGGAGAGTAATACCTGCCTGTGCGGTACTTGCCATTAGACAACATTTCCCCAGCGACAGTGGACAATACCGCGGATTTTCCCTGGATGTGCTGCAACCGGAACTTTACAATGTGTAATGTTTATTATTTATGTTCAATTGAAGTTAAGATCTAAAATAAAACCCAACATATATTTTAACAATGGTTGTTTTCATTTTTTAAATGAATCTAGTGTGTCTCCATTGAATAGTCTTCCTGTGCTTTGTCTTGTCACACCACATGTCTCCGGCCAGCATCCTCCCTCACGCTGGCCGCCCACCTTCAATCCACATAACCGTTGAACCCATATGCAGCAGACATACATATGTTATTTTGCGGGTTGGCATCAAGCCTCCTGGCCTTGCCTCCTCCCCCAAAAATACTTACCACACCACTTTGTTCAAGTGTTGGCAATAAAAGGAAGGCCGTTGGATTTTATTGATACAAAACATGGTTATAGGTAAATAATCCATATGGTTGATCATAATAAATCATCCTTTTGGGCACCGGGTACAGAGATGACCCCCTCTGGCCCGTGCCGCCTTGCCACCACAGGCCAGCCTGCTGCTGACTAACTGCCTAGGCATCCAGGGTCTCCAGGGTGAACTGCACCCATATATTCTCCTGGGAGGGTGAGGTATTTATAAACTCACACCCCTGCCTTCCATGTACTAGATCCTGCAGCCTGCCTCTTGCATGCAGTTAGATGGCCTCTCCTTGGTGAGGCCCTGCGGCAAACGAGTCTTGTCTGCACGACCACCGCCCCAATCCACCCCCCGCCCTATCAAATGCAGTTCGCACCGGGGTACTTGTGCTGGCAAGTGGAGCTGTCAGGGAGCGATAAAGGCCAAGAGGTGCCAAAGACCATGTACACTTTAAAGTGGTCTATAGAGCATGGGTTGTTGTTCCCATGTCTACCTCCAGACCCCGTGTCTCCTGCCAAGCAGCCCCCCTCACGCTGGACGGCCCCCTGCAATCCACATAAGTGTGTCTCCATTCACGAGTCTTCCTGTGTCTTGTCTGCACGACCACCGCCCCAATCCACCCCCCGCCCTATCAAAGGCAGTTCGCACCGGGGTACTTGGGCTGGCAAGTGGATTTTTGCAATTGCTGAAAGATATTCATGTTACTTGAAAACAATTCTCAGTGAAAAAGTCATTTGCGATAATTATATAGATATCTCAAGGTCTAAATTTAATCACAGAAAGTGTTCACTGATGGAAAGAGCCAATTTGACCTTTCAAGAGAACACACATTACATGGATTGCAGGTGCAGAATGTTGACGCAAATACAATCATCACAAATATCATGCATTAAAGAATATGATAGATTACAGTATTCATCAGCGGGTCATATTCCTCAAATTAAAATGGCCAAAAAAGTAGCAAGAGGTCGCATAGACAAAACATGTCCCAAAAATAGGCATATAACTAATACCATAAGTACTAAATAATATTGACACTAAAATGTAATCCACCATTAAATGTACCAACAAATACAACTGCCTTAGGAAATAGTCCATCAATTTTCTCAGATGATCTTGGAGTAAACTTGTATGCTAATGTTACATTACATTTACTTCACCTTCCATTCAAAAAATTCAAATTCCTTCAATAAATCACATAAGGTAAATGTAGCAGTAAATATACTTTTAAACAAAATTAATACAAACGCATCTAAAGCTCATTCTTCTACTCCTAATCTCTGTGCCATTCATAATGAATTAAAGCAACACGTATCTACAAACCCGCGAACCGTAAACTCCTTGTGAAATGTTACTGGTAATTCTCAAAAAAGAATATACCCTCTTAATCGTAGTGCTTAAAACATGCATTCATCAATGTAAGTTAATAATGAAAACACTGTATCAATACATATGCCTAAAGTCGAGAAATTCCCTTTTAAACAACTACTTGTAAAAGATGCATATGATATTGTTTTCCCAATGCACAATTACAATGAAAGAACCCACAAGCATAAAACATCATTCGGATTAGTTCATTTGATTTTTATTGCATATTATTTATTTTATTTTATTGGGCATTTGTGAGGTGCTTATATATCATGAAATTGTGTTTCAAAGCGCCCAAAGTGCAAAGGGCAGGGAACAAGGAAAACAGAAGACAATGAAATATACAAAATACAAAAAACAGCAGTCCTACTAGGCCTTGTGAACATTTGGATCGTGCAAGTGCAGAGAGAAGAAGGGACACGGGAAGGGGATAAGTGGTAGAGGGTCCCCAGAGGAGTGAAGTGCCAAGAAGACAGTTGAAAGGCTACAGGAAAGTGCAAGAGCCGGTTGCTAAGGCAGCAGCTAAGGGCCAGGCAGTGACCACTGGATGGCAAAAGGGGTCACCAGCCCATAAGATAAGTGCAGGCCAGTGAGGCAGCACAGGCCACAAAGTGCCCGAAAGCAAGTGCATGGGGCAGGAGGATGCTGCGAGCGATCGGACAGAAGACCATGACCCAGGAGGACACATAAGGACCCAGGCCACCAATCACAGCTACTGGGGGGATTAGCACGGGAGGGGAAGAGGGAAGGAGGAGGAATGTCTCGAGGTGCTTGTGGAATTTGAGGAGATCCTTCTCAAGATTAAGAGAAAGGGGGAGGCTGTTCCAAAGGAAGGAGGCAGCCAAGGAGAGGGAGCGACAGCCCACTCTCTGCTTAGAGAAGTGATTGACAAGCAGAGAGGAGGGATCTGGAAGGAGAGTATTTGGTGAGAGCAAGTTGCAGATGGCCTGGCCCCAGACAGCCTTATAGATGATGCAGAGGGATTTAAATTTGATCCTTGCAGCACCCGGGAGCCAGTGGAGAGATTTTAGGGCTGGAGAATTACAATCCCTGTCCTTAAGGCCAAGGATAAATCTCGGAGCCCTTTTTTGGATTAGCTGGAGGGGGCGGATAGAGGAAGGTAGATTAAGGAAGAGGCTGTTACAGTAGTCCAGCCTGGAAAGTACCAGAGCTCTGGAGACACTGAGCTTCTGGGGAAAGGTGAGGAAAGGGAGGAGGCCCCAGAGGAGGCAGAAGAGTTGGATATGGGCCGTGTATCTGTTGTTATTTAATGGGAATTAAGTGAACACGTAGACGTTGGGCATATGATGTGGAGTGTGCAGTGAACAAAATGGCGCCTCTTTGACTGAGCGGAATGCCGCTGAGAGATCTAACGTGATCTTGGATAACTTATCAGAAGTAAGTAGCAACAGAAGTGCATTGACATTTACAAATATGAGCGTTTACATGGAAGTGCTAATAGGCATATTTGGGATTTTGTGGAATACGTTGAGTAATGGAGGTCATCTATTTTCAGATACATATATTTAAGAAACCTTACAGAAGACTACTAAAGGACTATACATTCATAACTTAAGTAACAGTAAGCAAGAACAGTATTAGAACATAAGGTACAGAGTGTGGACACCAGCATGGGTGCAAATTTGGTGATGGGTTAAGTAAGTTAAGGAAATCAAGCTCATTACATTATTGATAATAGGCTAGTTTTTGGCTTGTTGTAGGATTGGTATTATTGTGTGGAGTGAGATTGGAAAACCAAGGCAGGCTTTCGGCAAGAGCTGTGCATTGATGATTGAGGGGGCACTAATGTTGCCTTATGCCTTAAGGTACAGTACAGAAGGAAAAAGGAATTGGCATGTACTGTGTATAGAAGGGGGCTTGCAATATGGTTTTGGTTATGAACAGGGAATTGTATTTATATATGTGCAGGGTGATAACAGTAGGTTGAATTTACCTACCAGTAAGGTGGGCAGTGAAGACTCACCACTTGGAGCAAGTGATGACTTGATTCCAAATATGCATTAAAGAAAACAGTTATTATGTGATCTCATGTCAAAGTGTGATTCTACTTTTTTGCACTTTGGGTATGAACGATTATAGGTAAATGAGTTGAATACTTGCCAACTTGGTTATAACTTAAGGGTTTTAGATAGTCTCAAGGTGGTTTGTGCTTGGTTATGGTAACAAGTACACTAAACTGGTGAAGGGGTGTGATAACCCACAGGTTAGAAATGGTGGTCACGCTATTTCTAAGATCAGAATATATCGAACTCTGCAAAGAGGTTGATCAGCAACCAATTGCATTTTGCATTTTTTCCTTGTTTGGGTCTGAAACATCAACACCATGTATGGACTGGCATTTGGTTGTATTATGCCTATTTTTTTATTTTTTTTATTTTATGTAGTTTATTACAAACCTTTAAAATATATTTACATCTGCAGTTTGATCAGCATAAAATTAAATTTCCATTCAGAAATTTGTCAAATTTCTACTCATTAGTTTCAGGCCCCTTTGCCTTAACAAGTTCATTTTCACAGTTATTTAGTCCCACATTCACAATGTCTATAAAAAAATTGAGGGCAAAGGTTAATTTTCTTTCTGTCTCATCAAACAATATTTGCCACCAGTCATCAGTGTTTAAAAAGGGTGTTTTCGTAATCAAATCTCCTAGACAGATAGTTCTTTCCTTTCTAAGGGCCTGGCATAACAAGGTAAGGTGTTTTAAAGTCTCCTCATGCAGTCCACAAAATCTACAAATCTTTGTCAAGATTTTATTTTTCTGCCATAAACTTTTTCGTTCTTGTGTCTTGAGTAGATTTAGTTTAAATTTAAAATACAAATCTCACCGACGTGAGTCTGGGAATAGTTTTAAATAATTTGGAATTTCGTTAAATGCTCGTTTTTCATTAGGTACATTTTTCATCAATTTAAGAGTTCTTCTTTTATCTTCTGTTGCGATCCAGTCAAATCTCCATAATCGTTTTTTACCAGATTTGGGTTAGTATGCAGGGTTTCAATGTCGGTATCCAGATCCTTCAAGATCATCTTGCAGCACTCTACCCAAGATGTCAACACATTTTGTTCATTGGCAGTTTCCATGTTTCGTAAGATCTCAAATTGTATAGGGGTATTTATGCTAGTCGTTTTGGAATAAAGATTTAACGTGTTCCAACAGATTCTGGCTTGAATTGATATTAGGCCAAGTTCATATCTGATGCACGCCGTCCGAGTCCCTTGTGGTAGGTGTAAGACTTTAGTCCAAAAGGTGTTTTCAAGAGTATTCCACAGTTGATAGGAAACACCTAGAGCGCATTCTGCTCCATATATGAGTGCTGGCACTGCTTTTTGTTTATAAAACGCCATGGCCGGAAGAAGTGAATATTGCCCATACTTTTTGTGGATGATACACGCTTGGTTTGCCAATTGTTGACATTTAGATTTTACACTGGCATCCCAGGGTGCATTATTAACACTTGAATGAATGATCATTCCTAGGTATCTTGTAGATGGTGTAATTCGAAGAAAAGTCTTCTCTAGCGACCAATGAAATTTGCTCAATCGACCTTTCTTTTTCCCTCTAAGGTTTTCCAACACTAGGATTTCAGTTTTAGTCGTATTGATAGTAAGGCCGTTGGTTTGAACATATAGTTCTAGAGCATTTCGTTTTCTTTGAAGGCCTACAGGAGTGAGATTGAATAAAATTAGATCGTCTGCATAGAGAAGACGGCTTACTTGGTGACCATTTATTTTTGGTGGAAATTACTGAACCTGATCGAGAGTGACATCTATATCAGAGAGAAATAGATGAAAAATTGTGGATGGCAGAGGGCATCCCTGCTTCACTCCACAATGGGTAAATATGGCATCAGATAGTTTACCAGCTCTACCAAGTCTGATCTGTATATTAGTTTCAGTATGCAGCTCTCTTATTGCTAATAAGAGGCTTATGGGACAGGAGTATAACTTGGTCCATACTATTTCGCAGGCAATGCTATCAAAAGCATGTGCGAAGTCAATGAACGCAAGATATATTTTTCTGCCAGATCATATAGTTTCGATTTTTAGAATATTTACGATCAGAAAGTTCAAGGCACATCCAACTCCTTTCATAAATCCAGTCTGTCTTGGATCTGTTAGATTTGCTGTATGGATCCATTCATTTAATTTGGCTGATAGCATTGTTGTATGAACCTTTCCCAATACGTCTAAAAGTGCAATTGGACGGTAGTCCTTCGGATTGGTTCTATCTCCCTTTTTGACTACAATAGCACTTTTCCAAGACTTCGGGGTGGAGCATGATGTCGCAATTTTAGTAAAAAGTATATGACAGAAACTAGCCCATTCATCTGGATTCTGTTTTAAGGTGTAATTACTCAACCCGTCGGGTCCCGGTTCTCTTGAAACATTTAGGTTTTTAATGATTCTTAAGATCTCACCTTGGCGAATTTAAGATCCCACGATGTCAAAACTGGAAATTCTGGCTCTTTTACATTTTCCTTTTGACTAAATACGCTATCCAGTCTTTTTCTTTCACTGCGTTTGTCAGAATGGCTTGTTGTGAAGTTCCATGTTGGTTAATGACGCTCCAAAATTCTCGAGTATTTGTTTTGGCGAACTTTGATAACATCATTTCGGCATCACATTGTTTAACAATTTACTTGTGAGACTTTAACCAATTTTTATATGTTTGTATAATGTGTTTTTTTATTTTGTGTTTCAGAGGTATTTGATTTCTGAATAGTACGTATTTCGGTTCTCATTTTGCATTTTTGTCTCAAAATTCCCAGGTCAAATGTATGTTTTGTTAAAAAGCCTATTCTTTTAAGGCCATGATTTTTTTCTTTAAATTGAGTGGGAATATGATCATATTCAAGCACGTCCTTTTTGTGCTTATAGGTCAATGTGATGGATTTAACTTTGTTATCTTCAAGTTTCAGTCTTATTCTTGTGGAATCTGTAATGGCAGCATGTTTCCAGTAAGATTGTGGTTCTGCATTTAAATTAGTCAGACACATTTCCAACAAGTTGTGATCACTTTCTTTTTTTTCATGGACTTGCATTGTCTATTTTACTTTTCGAATATGTATTGCAGTCCTGAGGAAGAACTCTTTGATAAGGTTGAAACGCATGTTGGCAGCGAAACCAGTAAACGATATATGCCATACCTGAATGTTGTCAGACTTTGTTTAAATTGGTGTAAATCACAAGTAATGTTATTAGGCTACGGCACAATCGGGTCTAGTGTTTAGCTTCATATTGTACATGGTTGGTAATCTATGGGTTGTCATTATTTTATAAATGTATACTTCAGGCTCTGTGGATTTCAAGGTCTCAACCTCTGGTACCTGGAAAGATTATTGATGGCCACCAGTGCATATTGGCCTGTGAGTAGGGATCCAAAATCAGCGCTTTGGCATTACCAGGGTCTTCTACCATGATCCAAGGATCTAGTGGGGGCTGGGTTGATCACTGTCCCAGAAGATTAGCTTAAGATGCAATGTTTTAGTTGTTTCTCCACTTCTTGCTCAAGTCAAGGAAAAATCAGGCCCTAGTACTGTTTAAACCTGTTTTTAGAGCATATAACATATCCAAGTTAGAAACAGTGTTGATGAAAGATTGGTGCATGATTATGAGAGATTCCCGCAGGAACAGGTCCTCTGAGGTAATTGACACTTTTGAGTGAACCATGAAGATGCTCCTGAGAATATTACACATCTCCTTTGTGTGGTGATGATGAGATTCTAGAAAAGTCTCCCATCACCCACTAACCACTAACAAGGTCCTCTCTTATGCCCCTGAAGTTTTTGCAGTGCCATTCACTGAAAATGTTCAAGCGTGAACATGTACTCTTGAAATTGAAGCATCCAATCCTCAATCTAAAGAGGGTTAGTAGCAGCTTTGGTGCAATACTGCAGTGAATAGGTGCCCATGCATGTACGCATGTCAGTGCCAGCAACCCCAGACCACCACAATGAACTCCTTCTCAATTTTTACCTCATTTCTGGAGGTGTTTGTGCATGGCTGGGGTAGAAGATGGGCACTTTTTCATCATGAAAGTTCTTCTGATCCGGGACAGCTCCTATGCCATGATGCTGGTGTCTACATATAAAGTAAGCCCATGTTGTATGGGTAGCCAGTGCATCCTAAGTTGCTTGGAATGCTTCTTCTTGGCGAGGGCCCCACCAGCATGCATAAGAGGTTTGTGGTAATGTTCACAGTGGTTCAGTGTGGGTGGCATGATCTTGTATAAACGTATTGCAATCGCTTACCATATCAAGGAAACTGCTCATCCGAGACAGATTTTGAGGGATGGAAACAGATCTGATGTCTTCCACTTTGCAAGGGACAGCTGAGATGCCTTAATGGTTAAACAATTAACTAAAGAACTCTACGTGTTTCTTGTCAAATCTCCACTTTTTCCAGTTCAGAGCAAGTTCCTGCTCCTGTAGGGGCTCATCCGTTTCATGAAGGGTATCCTGGGACTGAGTGTTAAAAGATAAGGACGGCATTGCTGACATTGATGACCCCTGGACTACTCATTGTAACGTGATCTGAAAGACCTCTGCCAAGGAGGAGACTTCAAAGCTGGATCGTTTGTATTAGTGTAGGCCAATGTGTGACAAAAAAGCTGTTATATGATAAGAGTATTACTGCAAAGTAATCTTTTGATAACAATGGTTAAGATTCAATTTGGAGAAATGTTTGACATTTTTGATGACTGCGATGAGGTCATTGATGGTTGGGATGGCACGTCATTCCCGGCTAACTGCCTTATTGGGCAGGTGCACGTCCACTGGGCTGCCTAGGCTATCATGCCACTCACGGACCTGGACCCTGGACCCAATGAATAATTTCGTGCTCCTCAACCTTTCGTTGTTTGGCTTCCACTTTGCGGGTGAAACCGTAGTCACCTGTGTTTGAGGTCTATATGCAGACTAATATTTCTTCCTTTTAGGCATCCAGTGCAATTAATCAGTTCTTTGTGGTCTTGAAAAATGTCCAGAAATTCTTCTTCATACGTGCCACATGCAAAATGTTGTGAGAAAGAGCTTACATGGAGTACGCATGTTGTTGTGGCAGAGATTTGTGCAGGGCATTCTGCTAGAGAAGATGGGTTCATCTTCTCTGCATGTACTCAATTTCAAGTTTGTGTTGTGCAGGGCAGGGCATGGCGAGAGTTACCCAAAATGAGAACAGCCGATAACCTTCACTGAGCCTCTGGTGTCAATAGCTGCCTGGATTGAAATGCCCCACACTCACATTCATGAACAAACTAATCCATGCAAACTCTCATACATCCCTACTACTATATGTCCCCCCACTCTTCCCAGCCCAGGCACACGTGTGTGTACGTGTTTGTGTGTACTGACATAGAAAAGCTGTCTACCGCCTTTTTCCAAGCCGGCATGGAAAGAGAAAAGGGACTCTTCCTGTCAGTGATGCACCTTACCTCGTATTGCGTTGGCCTCTTAGAAGTGGTGATAGATGGTGTATACGTTCCAGGCACCGCCCTGCTGAGAGCTGAAGGAACAGCTACTGAAGAGGTGGCCTAGGGAGAGAAAAACCTGCGTAGGTAAAAATCATCTTATCAAACAATCAATCAAACAATCAATAAGGATTATTTTAACATTATGTCAGAAAAACATCGATTTAATTATAAATATCCATGAACAGATGGAGGTACCATTGATTAAAAATATAAAAATATGTATAAGACTTTAAGAGTTCTTGAACATATTACATATGAAAGTCATGCAATTGAGGGATTTTATTTTAAGGAATAAAACATTTGTGCACCAATTTTAAAGTGTTTATTTATCTCCGAATAAGTACTGTTTGCAACCCTGGTTTTGTAACAATATTTACTGTGGTGATGCGGTTAAATCCAGCTAGTGGGACAAGCCAGTTGGCTTTTTAATTGCTACCATAATAATGATTTTGTACATATTGGTACCATTATGGAGGGCTTTAAGTGGGCGGGAGCTAGCCGGGGCCAAGCCCCAACAGTCTTTGAAATAGCTGCCGAGGCCGTTTAGCTGAGCACTGCACTGTTATACTGCTGCCTGCAGGTGTGAGCATTTCAGATTAGAAAAAACAAGAGGCATTGCCTTTTCTTTTTTCTTATGCAAAATCCTGACACCTGAAGTCAGCCTTGTAACGAGTGGTGCTTCGGCTAAGCTTGCTGTGTGATTTCTCTTTTATCAGAAACAGAAGGATGGCTGGCTTTTGTTTCTGTGTAAATTGCTAACTTTCAGCAAGAAACACTTTAACCATGATTGGTTAAATGGCTTCCACTTCGTGTTAGCTCTTTACTCAGAAACAAAAGGAGAGGCTGTCCAACCCAGCCCTCCTTCGGTTTCGGAATAAGGAGACATCACGCAGCAGGCAGTCCATTGAATTCAAGGCGCTGTGGGGCTGGCTAATGAGTGGCGAAAGGACTACCTGGACAATTGCCACAGCACAGACGCTGAAACAAATCTTGGCCCTCTAATTAATGTGACGCAAAACTGGATTTTCTGTCTGCATTTACGTCTTCTCTTTCTGCATTTACGTTTTCTTATTCCTTTTGTAAATATCATTAATTTGATTAAGTCAAGTAAATAAATAAATAAAAAATAAAGTGTTACCTGGGAGTGTCAGCAACCCTGGCAGGCGTTTCTTTAACCAATTCACCTTGAATGCAAGGGCCGGAGTGTGGGCTCTTGTTGGGGGGCATGGCTGAAGCACTCATACTTAGGCCACACCCCTAACGAGAGTCCACCCTCAATTCAAACTTAAAGCACTGTCCTTAGGACTTGCAAGAATATATTTCAAGCAGAGTGGAGTACACACATCTGGCTGCTTTTCACATTGTTTTGTGAGATCATGACTCGTTCTGCTTTGATGTGTGTTCCCCTCCGCCCTTCCCTTCAAACATTCCCTTAAATTGGTCACAGGCTACGGTTTTCTGTTAGTCACACCCCGGAGGCCCCCCCATCAATCGCGGAAAATGTGAATAACTGCTCCAGTGCAATTAAAAGTGCGCATCTTTTGAGAACCTACACTCTAGATGCTGCTCACCTTGTTGCTCTTTCATCAATTCAGATCCCTTTCTGTGTCGCTTGCTTTGATCGTTTCTATCACCGGAAGGCTAGTAAAATATGCTTACTAATTACACAGACTGCACTGTTTTAATTCAGTAATGGACTCCCAGTATTTGCATAGAAGCTTGATAAGACTTCGAGGCTGGCATTTCATTCCCACCAGAACGACCTATAACCGGTAAATGTCAGCGTCATAAATCATAGCAAGAAAGAGGGAACAGGGGGCCTGAACATGTGAAATTGCTACATTAAAGCAACAAAAGATTACATTATCACTTTTAAGCCGTTCTCACTAATGAGCGAACACGAAAACTCCCACAGGGAGTAAGGTTAAAATAGCTATAAATGTCCCTTCTCCTCTTACACCTGGCGTGCTCGCTCGCTCCTTTGCTGGAAAGTTCAGCCGCATGCAGTGACAGGAGATCTTTTTTCGCCTAATTTCTTTCATGTTCCTTTGCCCAAGAAAATGTCCCTTTTTCTCTGGGGGTTTGTGAAACAAGCGGCTGCTGTTCATTTCTTAAGTTGTAAGAGCACTGCAGGCTGCTCTCTCTCTCTCTCTGCCAGCCCGAGACAATGCTCAATAACTGGCAGGACATAAATACATACAATTGTCCATGGGCAGCCGCCATCAGTAATGGGGGTGTTATCCACCAATGGGTTCTGAGCTGATGTGTGGGGTGGGGGCGTCTGAGAGGATGACATACAAAGATGTTCTGTGGGTTCACCCAAATGCCCCATGGGAGTGTCTACAAACATCAGTCAAACATTTTCATTAATAACTGCTGAACCCATATGCATGCATTGGTATTGGCCGAACCCCAAACCCTCTCCCTTAATTATAGGCTCACAACATGTGTCAAGTGTTGGCAATAAAAGGCCGTAGGATTTTATTGTACAGATATGAGTTATGGCAAATACACAATATCACATATCATGATGGTATCATATTTTTGGGCACCGGGTCCTGAGGTTACCCCCTCTGACCCGTGCCGCCTTCTTGTGTCCCACGACTTGTTGTGGGCACTGTACAGTGCCTTGTACTTCTTTTTGTTCTTCTCCCCTTTTGTAGGGTGGGCGGGTTCTGTGGTAAAGAAGCAAGAAGATTTGGAAGACACTGAGTAAACAGTGAACCTCCTGTTTGCTTGGGTCCCCGTTCAGAGTCCACAAACAGATTGTGTTTACTCTGAGTATGCTGCTCATCTTTAAAGAAATATAATTGCTAAATATATTGTGAAATGTTGCATACAAATGCAACATTTCACAATAGTGGATAGTAATCGCAATACGCTGCTGCCACCTTTCTCACCTAGCATCACTAGGGAGCGGGGTCGGACTGGGTCAAGAAATGGGCCAAGACACCTCAAAAAAAGTGTCACTCACCAAAAAAAGTGGCCTTCAAATCCTCATCCGTAAATCATTTCAATTTACAACTTTACAGAAAATGCTACTTATGGAGGGTTAATGGTGTTTGTTGCATGTAATGTTTTGTGTAAACACTTGAGCAAATGAGTGATGACATTCCTTTTCGATTGCCCCATCATTTGATAGTGATTTGTTACTTAAATAGTGCATTTGCCAAAGCACTGTACACATCACATATTTACATACAGTCATTACCTACCGAAGTAGTTGGTACTCATTTATCAACCTCTGATTAACGAAAGACTGAGTTGGCCTTGCTAGGATTTGAACCTGCTACCTGGAGATCATGCATAGATTGCTGCAGCTCCAGGGAACGCTCATACTGGAGTAAGCTATGAGTAGCAAGCAATTCCTTCCTTCTTCCCTCCCATCTTCCATCAGTCCCTTATCCCTCACTCCCTTCCTTCCTCTTATTTTCTTCTTTCTTTTTTCTTTTGTTCCTTCCCTTTTTCTTGCTTCCCCTTCCTCTCATGGGCAGCTTTCCTCTACTCCTTTCCTTCCTCTCTTCCTGTCTCCCTACCATCTTTCCTCTTAACTTTCCTCCCCATCCTTCCATCCTCTTTGTTTTTGTCTTGTACGTTATTGTGCATGGGTCAACAGGCTAGGGTGCACTCAAGTCGAGTGCAATGATGGGCTCTGTAGCATTCTTGAATCACAGCTGATACCAAGGGGCAGCTGCATCAACAAGCACGTAGTCGAGACAGCATGAGAGTGTGACAAATCAATGTTCAGACAGAAGCATTTAATCTAAGCATGCATGAACCCCACTTCTGGGTCTGTCTAGTTATAGCTATCTCACGGTATTAGGGGCCAGGATTTACAATGCTTGTATGTGTTGTCTAGTCCTGCGGGTAAGGTGCCAGGAAAGGGTGATGTCTGCAAGCATCCAGTTTCATATACAACTTAACAATGTCACAATTCACCATAAGCATGGTGTCACCACACACATCATGCCACTCAGACAATCCCCAATCTAAAGCAATGCCAAACGACAGTTACCACCTCCCCAATTCTACCCAATTGTACAGTGTGAGAACCATCCCTCGTTAAATCAGGGTAATGCACCTAAACTAATGAGGTGTGATTGCCGGCTGTAAAAATAGGAAAACCTGTCCTCAGCACACAATGTGATGCTCATACCAGTATGACACAGCGTGCTGCAGAACTGGCAAACATGCCCTACACCAGAAAACACATAATAAACCTTATGTCCCTCGGGCACCCTCCCAGGCACACAAATGGCCCAAGAAAACAGGCCTTGATGCAACTTCAGAAAGGGTCCTCAATGCAGCCACTGAATCTGAACCATTCACAGCCTCTGGGAGGTCCCTTACTGAGGGGCCTGTAACAAAACTCCCAATGCACAGGAAAGCACAGAGAAAACATTGTTTCATATCATTTTGTGTATTGGGTTTCAGCTGTGCAAGTGCACAGGCACAATAAAAGGTAGGATCTGTACATTCAACCATACACCCAATATATATTAAAGCAGGCTGTTTGGAATAAGGCGGGTTCCGATGGTTTGTCGATATGAATGCATCAAATTTTTTCCCCATTTTAGTCTTCTTGACTTTGGGATGGTCGATGCATTGGATGAACACCGTAATTAAGCATTTTTTGGGCGCCAACTATGAGAGCACAACCGGTTCGAGCCCTTGGTTGAGATTGCTGCATGTGGACTTGAACTACCGCAACCACTAGCGTTGCAGTATACACCCGCAATACATTAGACCGCCCCTTACACCGGCATGCGGTTCTAGGCACAGCTGCAACGCATCAGACCGCCCCCCCCCACACTGGCAGGCAGTTCCTGACACAGCTGCAATGCAGAGTTTTTAAAACTTACGTAAGCATGCCGACAGCAAGAGAAATCTAGGTCTCCTTGCTTGATTCCGGGATTTCCTCTGAGGTGCTGCCTGAGCGCCACCCATACAGAGGGGGGGACTCTGAGCCTCTGACTGAGAATCTATTGGCTGTATATTAGGTGAGTGCTATCCCTCCTTTGACAAACGGCATCTGATCGATCTCGGGTTTTGACCTCTTTATAGCCTGAATCTCAATGCGTTGTTCCCCCTGCATAATTGGGCATAGTGTATGCCAGTGATAATGGTTCATGATTACTATACCAACAATCAGTGAACATGTTGGCCGGTTTTAAGCAATAATTAGTGTCCCTCTGGGATACTGAGCCGTGGCTGACATTTAATTTATATCTTAATGTCGCCTTAGTTTAAACAGGCTCCTTGACCTAATGAGGTTTTGATCAGTCGCCTGATATGTTCGCCATTTCATGACGACGCGCTGCTGCACGGCTGCTTCTTGAAGTTGTGGCTTGACTCTTTGAAGGCTGGATTGGTTTAACTCCACAGGTACCGTATTTTGGCTACACTTTACATTTTCAACACTATACGGCCACAAGAGTTACCGGCACGTTGCTGAACCACATCTGTTTCCATTTTTTATGAACACAGGAAACATGCTTCAGTGCCTCATAGTTGCTGTTTAATAAACTGGCAATTGTTGAGGTTTTCTAGTGCGTAATCTTCATCACAGTTTTTTGTGATGGAGGGAGTGCTGTGGTAATACGAGCCTTGCTATAGGTGTGACATTCGGATGGTGGTCGCTAGATGAGAGTCTCATTAGTTGTACTACTTAGTCTATCTTTGGCTTCTTTTTTGTTCTTTTTTATAATTCAACATGTGTCGAGCACTAGATTTCCAATGTGTGATGGGGCTTTGGAGATACCCTATAAATTCAAATGTGTACTCCTCAGAATTGTAATTTAACATTCTGCTGATAGAGAGGTACTATTGATTAGCCTTCTTACCCACACCCCATACTTTCATTGTTCACAGGTGTACAGCATCTACTTCCGGCAGAATCAGAGATCAAGTTGATAGTGAAGGCAGCAACCCGGCTGCAGTTACACCTTTACCTACTGTCTAACCACGACATCACATTGACAGTGTGTATTATTGGTTAGCCCTGGTAGTGACCTGGAAAATCTGAATTTATTAAGACGGCTTTTCTGCCTGTTTTTTTTAGCCTTCAAAGTTGCACAAACAATTGTTTTTGTGAATTGTGGTTGTTTTCTGAATACATGCCCCTGATGAATTTCCCTTTACTGTTTGTGATGTGCTTGTATGAGGAATGAAACATGTTGGGTTGATTGGATATGATGCAGTGTGAGTCTTTATGTACAGTTGAGTTTCATGTTTAATGTGGGTGAATTAATTTTAGCCTTTTGTGTGTTTTTTTGAATACTGATTGTTCCTCTATTCCTAATGTGGAACCTGACTTAAGGTGGTTGCCTTCATTGTCACTGTTCCCGTGTATTATTTTCTTGAGTTTTTCCTTGTGCACTCTTCACATTTCTATTGTATTGTGTTGTTAAATATAAATTGCCTTTTTGAAAGAGTTTTTTTTAACTATTGTTAATCAATTTAATACAATATATATTACAATATATATATTTTGGTAAATCCTTTGCTCTGAATGTATATTGTGCAGTGCTAAAATGGTTGGTTGTTTCCTTACACCAAGGTGGTGATACAAATTTTATCCCCCTCCGATTGTGGAAGTTTGATCCAGCGAGCGGTAGATGCTTCACCTTTGCCATTTCACTGTCCACCAAACATTTTGTATGATATGTGAAGGTTTTCCTTAGTTTTGGGGCTAGTTTGGTGGAGCAGTATAAACACTTCGTCCCCCCACCTCTCCTTGTGTCCATTTGTTTGGAATAGGGGCCATCATTTAGATGTCAGAGAATGTGACTAAAGTTGGAATAAACAAAACTGAGCTTTTAAGAGAGAATAATGATTGTACGCCTCAAGTATTAGCAAATGCAACCATCTGCCAGCACAAATGTTTTTATTTCACACACCCTTGACCTACAAAGGTAAGGAGGAAACAGTGTACAATGTATTCTGGGAAATGTTTTTTTTAAAATTAGTTTTGCTGATTGCCTTAATCCCCATATTCTGGATATATAGTACATTCTGAAATACAATCCTAGGGCTTGCAGAACGCGACAGCCGTATGCTGCAAAGTTTGGAAGCAAGGTCAAACATTAGGCTCCAAAGCCAACAGTTTAGACTGAGAGCAAAAGGACCACATTATGCCAAATGATAGTGCACACTTGTGCTTCCCATACATTATACCTAATGCAGAAGCACTATTGGCAGTCTGTGTCCTATAATTGTACACTGGATTTTAGGAAATCAGCTCTTACAAGAAGCACAGTGTATTGGACACTCCTACACAAGGGCATGCGCAAAATACACATACATGCAGCAATATTTACTACAGTTTAAGGGAAATTTCCATTTCTGTAAACTAAAATAATGAAGCTTTGTCCTGGCCGGTAGTTTGTCCATGTCGAATTTTAGAACTTTTTAGAAGATAAGAGCTTTTGCTCATGGGCTAAAAAGAGACACGTGGCGTGTAAGTAGTTTGTTTTCAGTCTTAGAGAGCTTTCAGAGAGGCTCGATCATGACCTGATAAATGTGACATACATACATACAATCTCACTGCATGAAGGAGCCAGCAGGCATGATAACATAGACCCATGCAGCCCAGGTCGAAACATAGAGCTTCCTGCACATATTTAAAGTGACACTGGAGACACCTAAATACTGTACCATCACCACTCCCTCCCAGGCCCACCCAATTTAAACCTTTACAATTAACTGCCTTCACCGTGCTTTTTTAACACTGACACACTTAGTAGCATCAAATGCCTTTACCACTGAGCAGCACTGAGTTTTTTCACCAGAGAACACCATCACATTCACATGCCTTTAACACAACGCAGCACTGACAGGAGCGTAGCACCTTTGACAGCAGCGTAAACATCTCTTTTGCTGAGTAGCATCACAGAGCAGCATTAATGTACATTAGGCTGCACATTTGGTAACCCTGTCCTGACTTTGCGGCAGCAGATAACCACTTCACAACCAGTACCGCCTGATTTGCCTAAACTGCAGTCGTACCTCCTCCATTTGTGGAGCCCTCCCACCCAGTAGCACCCCAAAGAAGTGAGGGTCCGTGCCCAGCCTAGGCTATCTTAAAATGCATAGACAAGTGCAGACTGTCTCGAACTTGCGACCAGAAACCCAGTGCCGACTATCGAGCATCAGTGGGGCTGCCTCCAACAAACCAACTGAGCTGCAACATTAACACCTTATGCACAGGCGAGCAACATGGACAGCCAGGTCCCTAAAACCCGCTGTGCTCACATTATGAGAAATTGGATTCAATTGAATGCTTGGGGCGAGGCTTGATAGAATATGGAAGGTGGAGACTGGAAGATAAAGGCAAAAGGGGAATGGGAATTTGGAGCAGGTTAATGCTTCAATTAGTAGAATGAAAGACTGCACAATGATACTCTTTCCGAAAACTGCACATCAACCAGGATGCCTAGGCCATGCAGGTGCCACAGGACAGAACCTTTCACCTTTCCCTGCACCCGGTCTGTCCAGGGAAGCACTTCCATGTGGGCCCAGTCCACACTACTTTAAGTGTATTGTTCTGGCATTCATTCAAATTGGCAATCCTGCACGTGCACATTTATGTACACACAAATGGGTTGTTTTAGGATTCAGTGATCCCCTCTCCCATGGTGCATTTTTGTAGGGATAAGGACTACTACAAAGGCTGGCCCTCCACCGCTGTCTAGCCCACACGGAGCCAGGTTTTGCAAGCAGTGTCAAATGCAGACCACGACACGGATCCCTTACGCACTAGCTCTGGATACAGCGCCAGGAACAGCATCGAGTTTAAGTCATCTCATGCTCCCACCACCATATGCCATACCATGGATGGGAGGGATGCTGCTGCCTGCAACGGGTGTTTGAGAAAACCTGATCTTCATTCAAAAGACACTCATTTAGTCTGAATGGAAATGTGATTTTCTTTTTTATTTGTTTTGGTTTGTACAGAAACATCCACTTCTGGTTTGAGTTGCATGTGTTGTTAGTCATGCTGACATGTCGATTGCACAGCCGTGACACACACTGTTTGAGTGTCAGTGCTCTGGCCCTTTCTCGACTAACAGAGATAGTAACAATTAATTACAAACACTTCACTTGACTGTTCTCATTCAGAGTGACTGCCTCTTCTCCGACTCACGACCCCCACTGGCCCATTCAATTTTATGTTTTTATTACTTACTGTGTGTAACCCACATGCACAAATTCTGTCTCCAGAGACTCTCCATTGCATTTCACTGCTGGCCAGGCAGCTCGAATAGGCCCCTCATCATTGTCGGGTGTGCTTTTCTTGAGGCCTGCTCCCTCCTCTGTCATCAACACTTCCTTTCGAATATCTGCGTATTGTTCTGGGTGTGGCACCCAGCAACACACCAACACAACACACCACAACACAACACACCATTGCTCCCACGTGTCTTGAGCATGATTGGCTTCCACTGCCAGCCTGCTACATATCAAGAGGACCCCTGACCCTGCCCTGAGAGGGCGAGGCTCAAGAGTCATCCCCTGGTCAGCCCCACCCTGTCCCTCACCCAAGGCAGGCAAAAGCAAACTCGATGTAGGGCCCACCCCCCACAACAGGAATTGTTGGTGTTTTCTCGAAGAGAACATGAAGATGCCTTCCTGGCACCAGGCAAGTGGATGGCTGGGGCACGGGCAGCCTCACGACTCAAGCTATTGGTTCATTATCAAAACAAAGTTGCCACTTACTAAGTGTTAACTTTTTTTTGATGATGTTCTCCGACTGACACTGTGTGCATTCTTATAATAAATACATCCTGCTGCTGTGCGGCGAGCTGACGGCAGGCTTTGTGAGGCAACGTAACAAGTACAACTTCAGTTACAAAACTCTAGCCCAGTTCCATGGATTTTAATGTGGCTCATAAAACCGGCCCCAGAGTGGCTTATAAAATCGGCCGAAGGGCCATCCAAAGTCAATTTTTATTCTGCCGGTGGCAGAATGGCAGATAGGCCAGTCCGCCCCTGCTAGCGAGAAGCAGTGGCCATGAAACAACATGCAGAAAAGCTTGCACATAGTCTGTAGATCTTATATTTTGCACGGGCCGTTTTGAATTCTTGCACAGTACAGAAATTCTTGTATTATCATATTATAGTAACGGAACAACAAGTACCAACATGCAATATGGACTACGCCTAGAAGCCAGGACTGGCTAATTCACATTTTCTTTCTTGTGTTAATGGAATTACTCTTTGTTATTATATATATATATATATATATATATATATATATATATATATATATATATATATATATATATATATATATATATATATTGTACAATGCACCTTTCATTCATGTATTTATCCAGAGAACGTATGGTCTGGGTCAAATGAGCTGATTTGTTTATAAAATGCTCTTCTAACCTCCATTTCCTTCTTTTATTGTTTTGATACCAGATGTTGAAAAAATCCAGGATAGTAGTTGTGTTATATTTCAACAACATACACATATAACATCAATCAGAGCACATTATTGCAGTTGCTTCTAACCTTCTTTCATGTATATATATCCATCTAACATACTAACACTTGGTCCCTTTATAATCCACACCCTTCCAGCCACACCCTTGCACTGCACCTTACAACAAAGACACAAATCGTATGTATCTCTCTGTGTGTCCACCAGACCAAAAGGCAAATCATCAAGAAAAGTCCCTCTTCTCATATGTTGCCAGCTCACCCCGCTTGTCGGGCCATACATTCTTACTACAGCTTCTTAAGAAGTGACACATTCTTTTGCATTCCTCTAGCTTGGTGGCTCTTCCTTTCACTCACTATTTGAACCTGATCATTCATTGATGACAGGATATGCTCTGAAGACTCCTCAATATTTACTTGGCCTTGGATAAGTACTTGTCAGACTTCTATGGCATGCCCCTCAGTCATTATATGAATGAATCCTTAACCCGGCATGCGTACCTGGGTGCTTCTTTGCACATTCATGTTGGGGATAGTCTCCTTTTTGAGCCATACTGGAGCCGAGCTGTAGGATTTAGTCTGCACGTGTGATAATCCAACTTCACCACCAAGTAGGGATATACAGGTCCCCAGCTCTAAGAGCAATCAATATACATTACAATGTCATCAATATCCGTAGCCCAAAATAGGGTTACCACTCTGCAATCCTACAATAGGTTGAAACATGTTGCCCACCTTGAGCTGCAATTGTATTGCTCAGGATAATACCTGGTGTTATGTATGAGCTCATCAATACCCTGTAATGGATAAATCAATATCTGGTAGTCACATTGTGCGCATGGGTTTCCATGTTGATTCTCATGACCAACTGGTTATCTTAAATCCATCATCACAGGACCACCGGACCCTTTCTCATGTGACAATTTAACATTACTCTGCGCTGTACTGATTAGACCATGAATGTTAGTGTCCAGTATCCTGCAAACTCAGCCGCCTCCCTCAGAAATCCCTCCTAGCACAGCCTCAACACCTTTGGTATCTGTGCATATTGTAATACCTGGGTAATATTTCTGTTTTGTTCCAATCACATGGAGCCTTTCACTACAGATACTTAAAAACTATCTTCACATAATCCTACATTTATTTTTATGCGTCCCAAATTGGTAGGTGTTTGCTATACAGCATTTTCTCTTTGAACACCCTCTCATCTTTCTCCTAGACTCTAGCTGTTACCATCATTGAGCAGCAGCTCACGCTCTTCAGCCTTCTCCAATGAGCAATGCTTTCTAGCATGTCCATTAGCACGTAAATCTAATTCCCTTCCCTATTCACACTAGTTTATCAATCGCTGCCTCCACTCTCCGCCCTTTACAACTAATCCAGAACAGGACTGCGAGACTTGTCCTTGGCCTCAAGCCCTGAGATCGTATCTCTCCAGCTCTGAAATCCCTTCATTGGCTCCCAGTGGATGCAAGGATTAAATTTAAAACCCTTTGCATTGTCCACAAGGCTTTCTGGGGCCTGGGTCCAAAATACCTCCAACTATCCCTCCGTAAATACCTCACCTCTCGGGCCCTTCACTCCTCTACCTCTGACTCCCTCAGTGTCCATCGCTTTTCAAAGAAACGAGCTTGGGTAGATCTCTGTCTTTGGCTGGGGCCTCCCTTTGGAACTGCCTCCCTGCCACCTTGAAACTTGAGGAGAACCATCTACGGTTCCTGGAGCTTCTCAAGACTTTCCTCTTCGCCTCTGCCTTTGCCCCTTTTCTCCCCTACTGATCTGCTTTCTCTCTCGGCACTGTTGCAGCTTGCCACCCTCTGTCCTTCGTGTCCAGGTACCTGCTCACCCTGCCAACCTCATGCACTGCCTCCTGGCCACCCCTTGCACTGGGGCCTGTATCTGTATCCATACAGTCCCCCTCCAACTCTTCTTCTGCACTTATCAGATACACCCTATCCAACTAACCTTGTTATTTGCCTTCACAGGTTGCACTACCTCTGATTTTCTATCACTGTATTTATTTATTTACCTATTATTTATCTTGTTCTCTCCTATGCTTTGCACTTTCCAATTCGCCCCCCCTTCCATGCACTTTCCCCCTTTTCGCTTCCCCATGCACTTGTGCGTTCTCAATGTCACTGGGCCTAGTGAGATGGTTGTTTTTGTTTTCTCCCCTGTTTCCCCTCCCTTTGACTGGTCGCACTCTGAAACACCTGTGTATGAGCGTGATATAAATAAAATAAAAACATAAAAAAATATCATATCATATCATAATATTTCTGTTGTGTTCCAATCACATTTAGCCTTTCACTACAGATACCTAAAAACTATCTTTACATGATCCTACATTTATTTTTATGATTCCCAAATTTGTAGGTGTTTGCTATACAACATTTTCTCTTTGAACACCCTTTCATCTTTCTCCTAGACTCTAGCTGTTACCATCATTGAGCAGCAGCTCACGCTCTTCAGTCTTCAAATGAGCAACGCTTTCTAGCATGTCCATTAGCATGTAATCTAATTCCCTTCCCTTTACTATTCACACTAGTTTATTAATCACTGTGTTACACTTTGTGATGGAACTGCTTTGGAAGACATATGTTATACGCACAAACAAGTGTAATAACTTGCGAACAGTCATCATCCTGGACAGCGCAATTCTTCCTGCTATTTCATGAGGTAATATCACCCATCAGGCCACTCTCTCATCAGTGTTCCAATGGCTTTCTTGTGTTCTGGTGAAAAGGCATTTAAGGATTGAGATGTACACCCTAAACATCCTATATGCAGTTCGCATGTGTTGCAACACTGTTTTCGGCAGCTGTATTTCGATTTGTATTAATGTTTTCAGACTCCAGCCTTGTGTTTTGGGGCAATATAGAAAAGAAGAGGTCTTTTCTTGGACGTTGGTTGAGAGGGGACTTGGTGTTGTGGATCCATAAAAGGGACTGGGGGCCTGAGCAGCGTTTTTTGGTGCCGCTCAGACGAAGGATTGTGTGTTATAAAGTACTTGGTCTCAAAGAGAAAAGTGGGAGTGGTAACATAGGGCAAACTATTGTGGGCAGGGGTTTAAAAAAGGAGTGTAAAAAGGTAAGCGAAGTTTGAAGCAGTGTTTATTGACCAATGGAAAGTTGTGTTTTAAATTGTTAGCATGGCAGATACTACCATTGTTCATTTGTGCAAAACAACCCCAAGATATAAACACAAGATACTAAAATACCATGTTCAGTGGGTTAATGACACAGCAGGCAAGATGTTTATGCCATGGCCTCAAAACGGCTCTCATTGCCACACACAACGGAAAACAACTACAGAACAGATTAAGTATATTAGAACTGTGGAAAATGTTCAAATAATAAGAGGATCAGGAGCAAAGTAAACAAGAATGGATGCTTCACCAGCATGACGGAAATGGTGCAGAGCCCACAGCTCCTCCACCTCCTCTTCCCCAGATTAGTGACCTGTCCTTTACTGTACAGGGATTATATACATTAAGGGCTGCTGCAGTATATTCCAACGACATATATGTGCCCCCACCAAATAGTGATGATGACAGTATGACAGGAGAGAAAGTGAGCAGACAAAGGCCAGCGCTATTACAGGAAGAATCAAATGCGGCGCAGGGTACAAGCAAAGTTAACAGAAGTGGATTAAGAGCACCAGAAAGTAAAAGGCAAGCAGGATGAGAAAGATGAGAATATGATTGAGCCAGACACATAGATAGGAGGGTAGAGCTTTTTAAAACTTGATGGAAAATGTACCGACGAAAGCAAAGAGAAGACTACGGGAGGTAGCGACAGACAGAAGGCAGAGAAAGAGGTTGGAGGAAGAGAGAGAACAAGAAAGATGAAGAGAAGAGAATGAAAGATACAGCAGATGGGGAAGACATGGAAAGAGAAAAGAAATGGGAAGAGAAAGGAAAAGAGAGGAAGGAAAAGAAAGGGAGGAGTGAAAAGATGAATAAAGGGAACAGGAGCGAAGTTTAGAGAGACACTGCAAGGAAGTTAATGACCTCATGAGTAGACGCACAGTGCCAGACAAAGGAGAAGAAGACTTTGTTAGAAGGAAAAGTGACAGCTTATACAGGAACTAAAGGGGCGGCACTAGTATAAGAAGACGTTGGGGAATGAATCAGCAAGAGGAATGCAGGGATGTATTGGAAGAGGCAATAAGTGGGGCATATAGAATAGATCTCCTCAGAAGACTGGAATGTGAGGACGGGGAGAGAGAAGAAGAAGAAGAAGAAGAAGAAAAAGAAGAAGAAGAAGAAGAAGAAGAAGAAGAAGAAGAAGAAGAAGAAGAAGAAGAACCACCATTGGAAGAGGAAGATGATGAAAAAAGTGGGGAAGCGGAAGTTACATGAGTCTCATCTACAGGCACGGACGTAGGGGGAGAGGTAGCTTGGTCTGATTTAAACATTTGTATCACATGTTATGCCTTGAGAGTGTGTTCCCTCACTCCTCTGGTGAGCGTGTAGGCCTATCTGGTCTTGAGATGCATTACTTTTGTCTGTACGTTTAGGACATTTGTTGGTTTTCACTTTCATGGAGATTTCTCATAGATCGTCAGAGAACATGTATTCCCTTTAACCAAAAGTTATTTTTCAATTTTTAATTGTCTTATGCAGTGTGAAAGGTTTTCACAGTCTCTGTACGCGATCTCACTAAATAAATTGGCAATACTGTATCAGAAATGTTTTCAAACAGGAATAATTTAATTTGGTATATCATCTCCTCAATGGTGTTTGCATCTGAGTACATCCTTAGCCGTAAAATGTGGCTAGAAATGTGGTCATGTCAGACGTAAACATAGTTCTCTCTTTGTTTATGTATTGGTCTGTGTGATGAATTGCCCTGCCTGCCTCTCTCAGTATTAGGGATGGGGTGACCAAAGAGGCTGGCTACTGCAATCCTCCATATGATACATGGCCCATGGTGGTGAGTGAATAATTACCTGGTCCACACCACTGTCTCCCACGAGTGTGGCAGACGCTTGCCACGTGTGGCAAAAAACAGCAATCCCATCGAAAAGCCCTGCAACAGCCACTGAAGCAGAATGAACAAGCCAGAGCAATGCCCATAGAAAGATCTGCCCTACAAAGAAAATATACCCAGCGACACACATATCCAACTCAGATTTGTGAGTACTATGCCCGAACAAGACTTTTCCCAAGTGTCTGGAATTGTGAACAGGAAAACATGCAGAGAAGATGGTGCCAGGCCATTATTTTGGTTCACTCTGCTCAGCTGTAAAGGAAGCTGGAGCATTCACATGACCAGGCTGAGGACCGCCTGCACATTCGAATCACAAATCGTATGTGGCAAACAATCATTTAACACACTTGATAACAAAATGGGAGGGACGGGCTACGGGGAGGGCCCAGGCCACTATAGGGAAGGCCAGGTTTTGGCAGAACAGCGTGGGAGTCTGAAAAGAGTTAGCATGGAAGTGATATAGAGATTGTTTTGGAATTAACTTGAGAAGAAAAGAGGAGGTGACTGAGAGTAAGGAAGAGGAGGTGATTTATTTAAGGGCAGAAGTGAGAGAGGCTGGGAAAAAGGAGACCTTGGAGATTGAGAGGAGACTCATCATCTCAAGACATCTTCTGGATCGGATCCTATTTGGAGGACAACATCAACAAGCAGATTGGTACATTGATGATGCTTTATATATGTTCTACTGCAGACGTATTGCACGTCCTTCAAATTCAGTTTTATCCTAGTGTTAGACATGCATAACAGGAAGCCTTTTATATCACAATCAGATTATTCTTAGATTTTATGATAGATTATAAAGATTTTTATGAATGGCATAGAGGGGAGTATTTTCCCACCACTGTTAAATAGTACTGCCCTGAGCTGCTCATTGTCTGCCATTTTCTGTAGAGCAATGTTCCTATGTTCATGATAACATGGTCCTATTTTATCAGTTTGAATTGTTGGAATTATGGATTATTTGGGTGTTGTTGTTCATATCAAGGGTCCATTACAAAGCTATGTGAATGGCTGCTGGTCCAATCGAGGACTGTGCATTAGCACTCTGTGTCACATTGGAGCTGGATTTGAGGTTATTTGAGGTGGAGCTTATTTTTTTGAGCTGCATAATACCTGCTTCAGTGTCATTTTTAAATCATCACTACCCATTAATCACTATGAATAATCAGATTTTGTGTCATGGGACTTAAGAAGCACAGCAATCACAATTATGTGTCCCTCTGGATGTCGAGCAGCATGATGTATGTGAAGTACCACAGCTCTTTCCGACATCCTATGGCAGATCGGCCTCCAGGACCACCTCTTCTTTGATGAGTCTCTGTTTTGGAGAGGAAAGCTGTTGAAAACCTGTAGGTATGCCCCACATATTTTATATCCTTCTGTGGCTAGTGCTTATTGCCATTAGAATTGCACTAACAGTATCTTTTACCGCTTATATCTCATCTATTTGACCTATCATACCTGCCCCTGATTTCAAAGGTTTCAGGGGAATAGCTCAGACCAATGTGCTTGACTTGGAAGCAAAAAGATACAGAGCACCACAGGTTCGATCACTGCGTCCGCTCTTAGAAACCTCTGAGTATTAAGCGCATTATAAATAAACCTATCATATTATATCATATCAAAAGCACTGTTAACAAGCTTGGAAGTTGCTAGAAGAATGTAAATTAATCAGCTACATCTCAGCAGGGTTTAAAAAAGGTCTTATTTGCATTGACATGGCCTTTTTGCTTCAATTGTTAATTGCAGACGTGTGTGGTTCTGAAAGGAGAGTGTCTGTATACCTTTTGTAGACTTAGATAGCATTCAGTGAAGTCCCTAGGGGAGAACAAATGTGGAAATCCCCTTTCAGCTATGATGTCCTGAAAACCACTTTTGGGAGCATCAAGTGACCCATATAAAGGGGGAAAACTTAGCTACAGCCAGGTGGGGAATAGGTTGGGAAAGAAAACCTTGCTTCGCTGTTGAAAAAAGTATTCGACAAACATCTGTTTTAGCACCCATCCGCTTCTGTTAATAGAATAACCATCTGGCAACAGAAAAGACATACCTGCTGATCCTTCTATTCAAATAAATGATAACATTGGCATAAATGTATTTGCAAATGATACTGTTATACTCTCCAAAACAGATTAAGAAGTCAATTAAATAAATTTAATGATCTAAGGGTATGAAAGGCTATGGAAAGACATGCTGAGAAAACTACATTGATGAGACGTGGCCCTGCTAAAAAGAAATGTAGCAATTTGGAGATCTATTTAAAGGGCACTAAACATGAAGAAGTACTTTTTTTCAATCATTTGGAGATCTGGTTTTGTAGACATGGCTCATACAATATACAACATGCTAAGAGCAATGTCATTCTATATCCACACAGTGGGGTTACACAAAATGTTGCAAGATCACGGGAAAAAAGGTCTGTTAACCCAACAATTGAGGTCTATTGAGTGCATACAATATCTGCTGTGCTCCAGAGCACTGAAGTTTGGAGCCATTGTTATTCATCAACACGACCTAAAGGAGAAAATCATTTCCACAAAATGCCCACAAAAGCATATTAGCCCTCCTAATATCCTCATATGTTGTCATCTATATTCAGTGGGAATTGAGTATACCAAATATTTTTAAACTTTGTAGTATTGGATTTGCCTGTTGATGAACCCAATTTTGGAAAAGCATAAAGGTGAATTATCTGAAGTCCTAAACCAATCAGAAGCGTCTTTTCTCCCTTGCTTCAGGCATGCAAGGAAATTAACAACTTTAGTTGGTTTTTCAATGTCTGGGACAATCTAGAACGCATCCATCAATTTTGGTAAAAACAAATGTTCAGGAATTTACCCAAATAGCCTCAGTCGGCCGACTGGGTCTCACGTCCCGCAACGTGTGTCACCCAGACCTCCTGGGACGCAAGAGAGTGAACATTTTACAATAGTTACATATATACAAAATGATCATTTTATTATCAGTAGTGACACATTTTAAACCGCCCATAATGTATCTTTCTTTGCAATGGTTTGATGATTGACAATTATGACAAATATGACACCTTTCAGACATTCATTTAGCAACAGTTTGCAATTAGCACAGATGTAGACACTATTCTTTGTTTTAGGGAACATAATGCTCTTGTTCTTATAAGCAAGCTGCATGCAGGGGAGAGTCACATTCCAAGCCACACTATCTTCAAGTTTCTATTCGTGGGCTAGAGGTCAGCTCGATCTACAGGGGCTCAATGAAGGGGGGCCGCAGAAGAGAGCATAATTCAGCCTTTAACTGTTCATTTCTATAGTTTCTGCCGCTCCAGCGAGACTAGCTGGCAACTGCGTAGTGATTAAATGCCTTGTTGCTTACTTCCAAGGACTTGTGAGGGAGGCGACCGGGGCATTGCTGTCTGGGTTGTCTGGACTGCATTTCAACATGTAACTTGTGGCCTTGCTCTATGCATGAGCAAGAACGAAATTGAATTCACTTACAGCAAAGCAGTTTGAACAAAAGCAAGATAATCAAATACCATCAAAATGGTGAATTTTGCCCCATCAAAATGGACGCTATATGGTTATACTGGTGATTCTAAACTGGCGATAAGAACTAGGTGATGCGGTTGATTTTAGGCCAACATAATATACCGTTTATGCTACGGAAGGGCCTTTTTTCTAGACTCACAAACCCTCCTCTTGACCGTAAACCAAATGCATCATCCAAACATCTCGTCTTCCTCGGACCATGTATCCGATTCTGAACTCTGCATACTACTATAATCGTCATAATTATCTTCAATAGTAATTGACATGAATTCTTTCACTGTTTTCAGTTCATGATTTGTATTTAAATTCAGTCTAGGGTTTTTTTTCTGTGTCACCATGTGTATGCATTCATCACTTACTTTAGTCCAAATTATTGGTAGACAGTGTATGCAACAACAACATGTTAGGAGAACTCCGAGCACTGCAGCTAAAATTGCAACCAATTTCCATCCCCATGAGCGTAATAATTCCCAAAACCAGGAGCTTATGTGTAATTCCCAACTACCTTCTGGAGGATGGAGTTCAGTGCTCAGGACGTGTAATTTCTTTATCGCTTCAAAAATCGTAGGGGAGGAGTCACTTACAAATACGCCACACGATGACCCCACAATTTTACAAACTCCTCCACGATCAGCCAAGATTATGTCGAGTGCCATCCTATTTTGAAGTGTCATTAGTCTGATTGCTTTTTCCTCTAGGGTCATATTATACAATATATCTGTTGTTCCATTTATTGTTTTCTCTAGGATTCTGGACAGTTGTCTTATATTATATGAATGTATTACTTGCCCCCAAAATGGTTTGAATGATTTCGCTATATCTTCTGCAATTAATCCTCCTTCCTCATTTCACCGAGACCTTGATCTAGACAATTTTGCTATGTCTGATGTTTTTGAAAGAAATACCCCCGGAAATAGAATCCCTAAGTAACAAATACCTCCCCAATTTCTCGGCAACCAGGGATAAGCTTTTTCCCACATATGAAATAGACAGGATCACCTACGTATATTGGTTCTTCCTCTCTCTCTCTCTCTCTCTCTCGGATGCAATGTTCATACACCTGGTGAATGTTCCTACTGAATAGGAGCCTTTCTTTTTCAAGCAAAATGGAACAGAGCGAGGACTGTAATTTATTGTATAGGAGGGGGGCACTGTATCTTTGTTCCCTTCTGAGTTCATGTGAAACGTGATTACAGATGATTTATATGGCACATATAATCTACCTTGTGGCATTACTACTGGTGTTATTTGTCTTGCTTTGCGCAATATAGAACAACCTACAGGTTTCATTATTATTTCTTCAAATTCATCCATGTTTGTCCCATCTAATTGACCCGTTTCACTCTTGTTCCATTTCCCATAATATAGTGCACTTAGGGACGCGCAACATGCAGAGCTTAACAGCAATGGCTGCACATACCAACCTATTCCCTTCCCACCATGTTGCGGAATATGGGTACATACCCAACAATTGTTTTTTCTCAGAATTGCAAGTGCCATATTCATTATCAGAAGTAACGTGTTATTACCATATCCTTCTCTGTGTCTTTCCTCCATCGGGGACAAAGTATAGGAAATTACATCGACTGGGCTTTCAGTGACAGAAATATTTCTAATAGGCAAGAACACTCCTAATGGACGTATCTCTTCCAAATACCATAATACCAGGACTATTGTTATTGGTGCTAATATACTCCTAATGCACATGATTATAGTGAGGATTAGCATACATCTTTTACGGCAATTATTCTTCGGCATTTTTACAGTCTCTATATTCACTACATTGTCAGCATTGGTGCAGGAGGGGGCAGAAGCTGGTACAGGAATTTTTCTTGATTCTTTTTCTCCAACAATGTTCGTCGTGAATACCTCTCACCGCTGCACTCGTTGAAATACCAGTAAGTTCAGAAATGTTAGCAAAGTGTTCTAGCCAGATCTCTGCAGCCTGGATTGCTAAACGTTGGGCAAGATTATCGTGCTTTTGCACATTGCTCAAAGAACTCCGGAGCAATCATCAATTGCCTTCATACCATATGAGCCCGCTCGTTCGCACGGGGTGATCAACACATGGATTTTGTTTTCAAAGATAGCACCGAGGAGCCGCATTCCTGAGCTGTCGGATTTGCACAACTCCCACGCCTCTCTCCCCTAGGCCTCCGGTTCCCACTTCATCCGTGATGGGAAACAGAGGCAACAAAGAAAATGAAACGAAGATCTGATCACTTCCTATTTCGGGGATGCAGATTGTACCGTATTGCTCCGGGTACTGTGTGATCGTCGAATAGTGCTTGTGCACTTCCAGATTCAGGCTCGAAGCCAGCCTGCAGTGCAGCGAGAGATGGTGGGCGCCACAGTGATGATGCAGGTTTCGTGTCAACCTGCAGCGATGCAAGTTGTGCTGGATCGGGTTGGGGCACTCTTAGCCCTTTCTCCTTTGTAGCAATCTTTCCAGGCTTTGCATCAGATACAGGCAGATTTTGTGGCAGAGAACTGGCGGCAATTTCCTTTGATTCAGAGGCAGCTGTCTTTTCCTGGTCATCTGGATCAGGTAGTTATTTCAACGGTGATGGAATTCTTTTAGTATGCGTGGCATGTATCCACGCCTTCCTACCGTCCACACGGACCGCCGTTTGTGTTGCCAGGGGAACTTGATAGGGCCCACGCCATCTTGGCGCAAGCGATTATTTTCTCCCGAAGTTTTTTATAAGAATCCAGTCACCTGGTTGCAGAGAATGCCCCGGACCAGTATATCTGACAGGAAGAGCCTCCTGCACCTGCTGATGAATCAAACAAAGCTTCTGTATTAAGGTCTAACAATATGTACTAAGCACAGGATATTCTACTTCATTCAACCCCCTAAGCTGCGGCGCACACCAAACATTAGCCGGCCTCCCCATTACAATCTCATAGGGGGAAAGTCCAATCCTCGCTTGCACAGATGTACGCATGCACAACAAAACTAAAGGCAAGCATCCATCCATTTTAACTTATTCCCTGCACAAATTTTACTAATTTTATTCTTCAATATGCCGTTCTGGTGTTCAATAAGACCCGCACTCATCGGATGCCTGGCGCAATGGAATCTTTTTTCAATCTGAAGACCTGCGCAAATCTGTAATATTATGGCGCCAACAAAATGCGGGCCGTTGTCTGACCATATGACCAGGGGCAGGCCAATATGTACTAAGCACAGGATATTCTACTTCATTCAACCCCCTAAGCTGCGGCGCACACCAAACATTAGCCGGCCTCCCCATTACAATCTCATAGGGGGAAAGTCCAATCCTCGCTTGCACAGATGTACGCATGCACAACAAAACTAAAGGCAAGCATCCATCCATTTTAACTTATTCCCTGCACAAATTTTACTAATTTTATTCTTCAATATGCCGTTCTGGTGTTCAATAAGACCCGCACTCATCGGATGCCTGGCGCAATGGAATCTTTTTTCAATCTGAAGACCTGCGCAAATCTGTAATATTATGGCGCCAACAAAATGCGGGCCGTTGTCTGACCATATGACCAGGGGCAGGCCAAATGTGAAAAGTACTCCTTTAGCATCATTTTAGCAGTGCTCATGGCTGTACAATCCTTCAGTGGATATGCTTCCACCCATTTTCTGAACGCACACACTATCACCAGTACATATTTTAAGTTCTGACACCTTTCCATTTCTATAAAATCAAAATGGATCACCCCAAATGGCATGGAGGGGGGGGCAAACCTACCTGTTGGAGTAGCTTTTTTGTCCTAGCCTTTCCGCACTTTTTCTTATGTGCGTGTTCTGCCACACTATAGCCAGATGCTGAATCATCTTCTTTGCACAAATGTGCGTGGGACTATGGGCCATAGTGCCCATTGCAATTACGTAGGAGTTTGGCAAAATGCAATTTGTACTCTTCAGGTCCACCCAACAACCTTCCAGATCTAATTCTGCAGAGCCCTCAGCCCACTCTTGTAATTCATCAGCAGTTGCATCCGCCTGCATCTCTGACTATAGCAATCCCATTTTCTATCATGCAGGGCACTTCCTCTGACTGTACTGTTAACATTTTGGTGCTTAAATCAGTGGCTGTTTGTTTCGCAATTCTGTATGCAAATGTGTTTTCTTCTCCCACTTTACATGTTACTTTTTTATGTGCCTCGCATTTTATTATTGCTAGTCGCTTTGGACACATAAGTGCAGACAGCAATCGCACTATCAAAGGACCATGTTGAATCCTTGTTCCATGGGATGTCAGGAAACCCCTCTCAGCCCAGAGTCGGCCAAAATCATTTACCACCCCAAAGGCATACTGACTGTCAGTAGACATGTTTACATTCAGGTTTTCAGAAATATTTTAGTATCAAAAATATTTACGCCCCCACCTCCATTGTGCTGACTTTGATTTTGGAAGTAAGGAGTCTGACTCTGATCTTGGTTCTGGTTCTGATTGCTATTCCTTTGATTATTCTGGTTCTGCTGCATATTATTATTTCTATCCTGTCCATGTGTTCCCCGGCGACCTCTGTTCTGTCTTCTTTGACCATACCCATTTCTACCTTGCAAATGTGGACATTGTGCTTGCCAATGACCCTCTCCCTTACAATATGCACACTGATTTAATCCCAGAGGACCTCCATGCATGTTGGAATTGCTTCCTCTCCCATGCGCATTTCCTCTTCCTCTATTGTGGCCCGCTACTTGCTGTAGCAACACCCATGTTTTCAGGTTAACTCTATCTCTCGCTTCTTTTTCCTTTTCTGTGTTCACCCTGTTCTCATAATATTAGGCCATGTGTAATACTTCACTCAGTGATTTTGCTTGCCATGCACTTTCAGATGTCATTATCAAGTTTTGGATTGGAGGTAGTAATCCCCTTACATATATATCAACAAATAATGTTTTCCCCGCCTCTGTACTTACATCTTGTCCACTAAAATCTGTAAACACTTCCTCAAATTTATTAAAATAGTCTGTGGCTAGCTCATCTTTGCCTTGTACACATGCAGTTAGTTTGTCCCATACATTTCTTTTTTCTGGTACTATTTCCTTCAATTTCTGTATTATCCGTACTGGTAATGCTGCCATATTTGACGATGGTTTCTCGCCTGCTTTCCTGTCCGCATCCTCTTTCACTAAATTCTCCCATGTGTTACCAAAACTATCCTGATCATCTACTTTTCTTATCTGCTTCCATATGTCTGCTGGTAAAATTACTGGGAATATTAGATCAATATCGTTCATAGTAAAAATGGATGATTTCAGATATGACTCTACTTCATTACAGAATCCCGCCAGATTTTTTCTCAAATCAGGGTTCGTTTGTTTTACATTATTCACCTCTTGTCTAGAGAAAGGGACATGTACATATTGTGCTGTATAATGCGCTTCTGTTACCTGCGCTGGTTGATTACCCACTGCAGGAATTGAATTTATGATTACTACTGTAGAAGGAAGTATCTTTTCTCTTTCTTTTTGCTCACTTTATTGTTTCACCTCGAGACTCCAGCTACGCACAATCAGATTTAGTACTGATTTATTCCTGGACGCAAAAGGGACAGGCTCTAGACACAATAAAAAACACTAGACACTTTTCAGTTATGCACTTTATATAGGCAATCATCAGCGTGTATAAGGAAATCTTGTTACATCACTTCTTGTACACAGGCACTAACTCATGAAAACAGCAAATATAAAGCACAAGTGCAAATCAACCTTTATTTTGTAGTGATATTCACTGCACATATGATTTGGTAGAACCCTAAGAAACCCTCTCTTGCATTCATTTGTTATTACAGCAATATAAAAACATTTGGATTTCAGACTTTCATGATCCTCCTTTTTTCACTTATCATTGGATGGCTCGTTATACCCCAAGAAAACTGCACCATAGAGACAAACTACCACTGAAAAATGTTAACTCATCTTGTGTCATTAACCTTTGGGTACAATAAATGCTAAGAAAGTATTGCTTCGTGTCCAATCTGACACCTTTCCAATTATCCTGCAAGAGGGATTCTACCTGTTAATTTATCTATTTATACTCGCCAAATGATTTCTTTTTCCTGCAAGTAGGCCTGCCTCCGCGCCCCTGAATCCAACCCCGATGTTCTCCAGCTACGGTCTCTACTGAACTTCTTGCACAGCTGCCCACCAGCACTGACTCCAACGCTGCTCCCAGTCTCGAGTCTCAAGCACATTCCATCCAGAAGGCCCTTCAGTCAGGATTAGACTGAAAGCCATTCCACCAAGATTGCATCCTGACAGAGATCACCTTTTCCTTTTTTGCTATCTCCCTTTTTTCCTTTCACGGCCCTATTTCAACCCACTTCATTCATTGCCACCCATTCTCTATGCTTCTGTAGGTTTTCCTCACCATTTCCTAACCTTCTTCATGATGTCACCTCTCCCACGTCACATGCCATAAACGTCCAGCACCTACCTCACCCTGGGCAAGCAGTGTTCCATTTAGCACACTTTCTTAATAATGTTGTGCTATACTTCCAGCTTTTTCCTTCCTTCCCTCCTGTTTCCACACAAACAATGAGTGTTCCTTTCATGGCCCATCTCGTTTCTGTTACATTGGTCTGAATTTTCCTTCACGTAGCTTTTCTGTTCAGCTTTTCATTTTGCTTGATTTTCTGAACTAAACTATGTTTGTGCATTTGTGGTTATGACTTGATATGATTTAGCATTTGTATTGTGCATATCCGAATGGAACCCATCAGGAACCTGCATCTAGGCGCTAATGTTATGTTATTTTGCCCTCTCATAGGCATTTGATCATTACTGAAACAAAAATTGTTTGAAATTGCAGAGCGTCAGGAAGTGTATTCCACAGACGGGGACCTCTGATCGAAAAGCAGCGGTCTCCCCTAGAGAAGCACCAGGACAGTGGGACAGCTAACATATTTTTGTCTAATGAGTGGAGGGATCATAGGGACTGGTAAGGCTTATGTTTTAAGGCCAAATATTTAGGTGCTATTCCAGAAATACATTTATAAATAAAACAGAGTACTCTGAACTTGATTCTCTTCCGAACCGTCAGCCAGTGTAGTGTCCTCCGATACTTGGAGATGGGGGCTGTTTTAGGCAAACTAAAGACCAGTCTGACAACGGCGTTCTGAGCCACCTGGAGCCGCTGGATTTGTTCCTCTGGTGCTCCCAAAAGAAGGGAGCCGCAATAGTCAAGCCTGAAATTTTTCATTGTCCCTATGACCACTGCACAGTTTGATTCTGAGATAAATGGCAAGACAGGTTTTAACAACCTAAATTGAAAAAATACTGATTTGACCACCTCTGAGACATGGCCTATACAGCCCTGGGATGCTTGCCAGATGAGATTTTTAACAATAGATGGGCAAGAAGTAATGCTATGGAAGATAGCATAGCACACCAGTCGACAATAGATGGGCACGAAGTAATGCTATGGAAGTTACTAAGATGATGTTTTGGCCCAAACACTTTAAACTCTGTTTTAGAGGGGTTGGGTTGAAGCTTACTTTCAGTCATCCTGCTTTGAATCGCATTAGCACAGGCTAGGATACAATCATTCACATCCAGGGCATTTCTTAATCTAACATACATTTGTGTGTCGTCTGAATAGGAATGGTAACTCAAAGAGGGAAGACTGTTATTGCACATGGATGGCCGTCTCGTTTAATAATACTGCAATGCAAAGTTCCTCAACGGAATTGCCAGTGGTTATGAGCAAGTCAGTGCTTCCTGACCACACATTATGTGGGTATTTATTTTTAGTCTCCATATGGAAGGCTCCAGCGCTACTGTAAGTCTTTGGCCCCAGCCGCCATTGTCACACTGGAGCATAAAACTGGTTCTGCAAAAAGGAACAAGGCCCAAAGTCCCAAATGGCAAATAATTCTTTTTTCCAAAAACTATTTGAGCAGTAGCTAAGGTGGAGGGTTTTAAAAAATATATTTATTTAGGAACACTTGTCAAAACCGCTAGCTGCACAGTGAAGTAACTCATCAAACTGGCCCACTGTGACCAAAGAAACGGGCCCACTTTCATCCCAAAACTTGCCCCACATTAGCATGTTGTGCCAGCGCTTGCGCTATTGCCCTATAGACCAATCTGAAGCTACCAATAGACCCCACTCTCTCAACGCTATAAGGGTCCCACTACCCTACCCTTCTGATTTAGATGACTTTCAGCTGTTGCGAAACAAGAGTGGCACATCACTGCAATAGGACTCTTCGCCTAAGCGTATACACGTTTGAAACACTGGTACCTTGGCTCCTGCTCCTCATCCTATTCTTGGCCACATGTTCCATTGATTCATTCTGCTATCCTCAATCCTATGACCCATCATAATCACCGAGAGAAAGATCATGTCTCTGTTCCTGGCTCTGAATCACCCGTTCCACATTCTTCTCCCGCAGTTCTGCTTACTCCACAAGGCAGCCTCCCTTTAGTCCCTTTTGCTTTATTATGTTGCAACTCCACATCCTCTCCCATTCTTCTATCACCCTGTGCCTGTGTTTTAATTCCAGACCCCCTGCCAATTTACCAGTGCGACCCCTCTTTCATATACTGCCAGCTTCACGACAGTCTCTGGAAAAGTAAAACCTGCAGAGCCCTTTTCTGTTCCCTGCTGGGCTACAAGAATCCAAGTAAACTGACAGCTGCGGGGAGAACACACTGTGAACCTCAAACTGCTATTTTGGGAAGAATGTTAACGTCTTATTATTTTGTTTGCATTTTTATTTCAGTCCAACTGGTGATGCCTTCTTGGTTACATGCCTCCCATCCTGCCCCCTCCCCATACTCATCACAATACCCTGCACACTCTTCGAGGGACTCTTCTTCCATTGGATGGTGCACCACCTTTACTACTGTAAAGGCTCACTCCCCGACGTACACATGCATATTCATAAAATATAACAAACTCCAGTGGGGAATGAGACCAGGAGGACAGGTTGCAAGATTTAGTAAGTTTATATAAAGTTGGCATCCAGAAAACTCTGCTCCCTCGAGAGCGCTCTGGCAAACAATATAATTACATGGAATTATAAAGGAAAAAAGCATCATCTGTGACATCATTGCATAAGGGTTTACAATAGCACAGGATTGTACGGGAAGCAAGGTAACATATGTACATGTTGGTGCTGCTTCCTCTGGGTTGGCTGCTCGGTTGGCGGGAGGGTGAGCGTCACGAGGTCCATCTGCCTGTGTCCGGGCGGGGTGAGGGTTAGGTCACGGTGAGATAGGGCGGACATTAACTAACCTAATATGAAAAACTACCACTAGACATACAATAAACAATGATCATTAGTATACCTTTGAGTACATCTGTACACACCTATAAATTGCATGCATGTGATTATACCATCTTTCATTGGGACTTTTACGGGCCACAAGGCATAGAGGGCTTGTCCTCTGTGATAACCTGGGCGACTGGGTGCTTCTTAGCACATCAAGGCAAGTGGGGAGTTGTAATGACATGTGTTGGTTTTAGGGCACAATATACTGACACAGAGGTCTCGGTTTATTGGGGGCACTGTTGGGTGGGCTGCACAGCAGGGTCACACTTCTGGTACATCAAGAGAATACCTTAGGAGGGCACAGGGTTGCATTGGCAGTAATTTTCCAACAGCGGGGGCAAGGAAGCAGAGGCAGGTTTTGTGGAGATGGATGAGCTACAAGGCAAAGTTCGAGCCGGTTCACACACAGGACAGTGATCACAGAGGAAGGGTGAGATGATACATTATGTTATTTGTTTCAATTATCCCCGCATATCCGTGAGAAAGGGAATTGTGAAGCTTTCAGACAGGGAGGAAAAGGTGGGGCCATGAGCGCGCTGTGCGTGGCGCTGCAGAGGGGAGAGAAGCCTTTTCGTACTATCGAAGTGAGGCCTAGTCCAAAGATGGAGTCGAGGGCACACAAAATGTACGCCAAGTGTGTCCCGCAATAGCCCCACTTATGCTAATGTTAGCATACGGGCAATGGAGGCGTCCCCCGCTATTGCACAAGCAAGTGGTCCATAACGTGCAGAATGTGATAGGGGGGCCCAAACGACCCCTTCCTCCCGCACACTACTCAATCAGCTGATGTTGGCATTCTTCATTATAATCTGTTGAATTGAGTAAAGCCACAGCATCATCCTTGTCAGCTGATCCAAAGGTAATACTTGCGTCCAAGTACGAAGATTTAATTTGAGCAGTGTCCTCTTAACTCAAAGAAGTGCATCTTGGTCTTTCATATGAGATCTTTAGCTAAACTGATAACAGCAGATTATTAAAAAAAAGATCTATCATATGGTAACAAATGATCATTTAGGTTTGAACTCTATATTTGGGGTCATTTTCTTTTGTGCCTTTGTCTGCAACACACATCTTCAATTTGAGTTGTCTTACAAAGGTATACAAGTCTAAAAAAACCTGAAGAAGCCCACCTTTCCCTGTCAACCCAAACACATTCTGGACCCTCCATCAGATCCACACATCCTGAAGCAGAAACCGAGAAGCAGTGAGTATTTGGGAACCGCAGGGTCCCCTGAGATTGGAAGTCTGGAATCACCAAAGAGAACCTGTATGCACTGTGCCTCCTCTGGCCACTTCCTATGGGATTGTTGAAGCTTGCAATCAAAGGCAATCTCAGAAGTGAAGTTCATATCTGATTTTAAATATTTATACTAGATGTTCCCCATACTCTGAATTGATAGCAAAACCACCTTCACATGTATTTTTCTCTGTCACATTTCTAGGACTAAAAAAAAAAGGCATTATTTGATAATTGCATGAATCTGTTGTTTGCCCATCAACACAAAATACCCATGTTCTGAAAGCCAAATCGGAAGCTATGCAGTTGGTGGATGGATGGCCTTTGACCTCATAGGGCATAACGCGTGGGACCAGAGCTCTACCAATTCTAATGCAATAGCATGTCGCGTACATATGTTTTGATCTCGTTAGTGCTCTTCAGCTCAAAGTGATTCTTGGCCTTCCATAGCTTAAATGGCATATGTCATCAATTGGCTGACCCTCACAAGCCATGTCACTGAATCCTGACTTTTGGCAAACTGCTTGTGGCATATAGGAATTCAGGTGAAAGACAAGAATGACCTTTCACAGTGGAAACCACCCATACCTGTCAAGAAGGATCTCTCTGAATATCACGGTTTTCTGATGTCTCTTCACCCATTTAAGCATAGAAATTGGGACCACATTTTCAGTATGACTTTCCAAACAATGTACTGCCTAACACGAAGATAACCCGTGGATGAATACATTCCATGTTGGTCACCAAACCCTTGGGAAAACACTGGCTAATCTTTGATCTGAAATCTGTGAACTCTTTTGTAAGAAGGTAACTTTTCAAGGTGGAGACCCGTCCAAAAATAATTCCTCTCATTCTGAAGGACGATTGTTTGGGGTCCTTAGACCTACAGGATGCCTAATACGATGTGGCCATGAGGCCAGTTGAAATATCTCAGATTTGCTGTAGGGGAGAGTCATTTCCAATTCCTGGTTCTTCCCTTTTGGTTGAAGACTTCTCTACGGGTTGTCATGAAAGCCGGTGGCCCCCTGGTGGCACGTCTTCATCCATAGGAATCTACCTTTTTCTTTACCTCGTCAATTGGCTTATCAAGGCACATCTCAGGGCGAGGGCTCAGAACAATCTTCATCTGATTTGTCAGCCGCTTCAAGAATTGGAGATGTATGCAAATTGACAGACATCCCATACTCCAAAACGCTCTGGCCAATATTCTCAGGAAGGAGTCAGTCTTTGCAAGGCAGTTGCTGGCAATCTATGGGCACATGGCTGTCTTCCTGGTTCCCTGGGTTTATCTCCATCTAAGGCTCCTAGTCATGCATCTTCTGACCCAGAGGATACCTGCTTCCCAGGCTTACGGTGCCTGGATTCCAGTGACCCAGGACTTAATGCAAGATCTGGAGGAGTGGTTGTGTGATAAGAGCTAGAGCACCCTATGAAGCCCATCCTTACTACAGATGCCAGCAGTCTCGGGCCAGGGATACTTTGGGTTCCTTGATAGTACAGGAGGAATTGAACCAGGAGGACTTTCCCAGATCTTCCTATTGGAGTGAGCTGCCTACTTTTTATAGATCTCTGCTAAACTTTACTTGGTTGATCAAAAGCAGAGCCATTCTGGTCAGAACAGACAACACCACTGCCTTGGCCCTTGGCATATGTGAACCGAAGGGGGGTTCATAATCAAAGTCCCTCAGTTCCTTAGCCTGCAAGATATGATAATAAACAGAGACTCATCTGCTCTCTATGGAAGCAGTCCATATCAGGGGTGTGGAGAATGTGACGGCAGATTGTTTTAGCAGGATGTACCCCTCCTCCAGGAGTTGGTTCTATCAGACAGAACTTTCTCTGAGATCTGTTGCAGATTTGGGTCTCTGATGCTGGATCTCTTTGCCTCACTTTCTCCAGTAAAGGTCCCAATGTTCTATTCCAGGTTCCAGGTGGTGCGTGCTAGGGAGGCAGATGTCCTGAATCTGGAATGGCCACATGGTCTACTGTATGCCTTTCTTCTCATTTCTTCATCTCCAGTGTGGAACAACAGATAAGCCGAGCAGGGCACCTGCCCTCTTACTGGACCCCTTTTGGCCTTGGAGAGGATGGTTTCCTTCTCTTCTGGATCTTTAGTGTCAGGAGTCTAGGAATATTTTGAAGAGCCCTTGCCCTCTACAAGCGGGTCAGCGGTATGGACCCCACAAGATACAATTGCCAGTTTGGAAATTGAAATACTAGGTTGGCAGAGCGGGGCTTTTTTGATCAGGTGGTTGACACTATCCCTCCTGCCAGGAGCCTGTCCACTTTGAAACCTTATGAGAGGCACTGGGGGAACTTTCCTAAAGGTTAAAATACATCTCCTCTTCATTGTGGTCTCCCTTCTGTGCTTCAGTTTTTCTAGCAAGTTTGGACAAAGGGCTAGCAGTGTCTTCTCTACACGTTAAGGCTCTCAAAGGGAACCAGGACAGCAAAATAGAAGGAAAATCTCTTGTAGGGGAATTCCTGAAAAGTCTTGCTTCATTTTGCTTCTTCTCTTATAAGAGTCATCCTCCATGGGATCTGCCTTTGGTGTTAGATTTTCTACAGGGTCCTCCCTTTGAGCCTAATGGGGAGATTGACTTAAAACATCTGACACTCAAAACAGCGTTCTTAATAGCTATTAACTTGGCTCATAGATTGGTCGAGATAGGGTATGTATTGGGTAATCCTCCCTTTCTGCAAGAACTCCCAGAGGCAATTATATTATGTTGTGACCCAATGTTCTTTCCGAAGGTGTTGTTTAAGTTGAACACGTCTCAAGATCTAGTTCTCCCTGCTGTTTTTCAAAACCCTCAAACACCTGACGAAGAGGCATGCCGCTCTATCGATGTCAGAATAGCCATCCATGTTGGAGTACCTTTCTAGAACAAAATGTTTCAGACGCACAACCTTTTGGGGACCTTTGGATCGGCAGGGGCACGCATAAAGCCTTGGTAGTGTCTATCAGCTGCTGGATACAGACAAACATCTCAATGGCCTATGTGTCTGCAGGATTTCCCATGTTCAAGGCATCCTACTCAATTAATCACATACACTTGCGCGATCTGAATGACACTTGGCCTATTAGGATCGTTGTCTGTTTTCCCTCTGTTCCCCCTCCTTTGCCTCGTTGCGCCTTGAAACACTTGTGTATAGATGCGTTACAAATGCCATACCATATCATATCATATCATAATGGCAGCATCCTGGGTGGACGATCAGAAGGTTTCCCTGCAGGACATATGCATGGCAGCCACTTGCGCTAATCAGAGTATGTTTATTAAACACTATAGACTGAATGTGGATAATCCCAGGGATGGCTTCATTGTGGTTGGCATACTGTATGTTGGCACGGGTTGATGGAATTTCTGGGGAAATTAGGTGGTGATGGGATGTAGCAGCATGTTGGTCTTTTTGCATCTCATTGCAACCTCTCCATATACCAATGCTTTGGTAGGCCTCAGAGGTAAGTACTGGGATGAGGAAGAGGGATGCAGAGGTAATGCCTCAATCACTTATTGGAAATCTTCATCACTCATAGGCCCTCATTACAAGTCAGGCGTTAAGGGTTTAACAGCGCCGTCGGCGCCGTTAACCCTTAAGGCCTGACTCACACTTTAACACCTGCTTTTTGCAGGCGTTAAAGTCCAAGGCGCTAATCGACCTTGGTGCTAATTACGGCACCGTAATTTACGGTGCCGTAATTAGCGCCTTCCCCATCCCCATTATGCCCTATGGGGCAAAAATGGGAGTGGGGAAGGGCAAATGGTGAATGGGGAATTACCGCCCCACTCACCTTGGAATGGGGCGGTAATTCCGCCATCCACCATGGCGGAATCCGGCATGGACCATGGTGCTAATAGCACCATGGTCCACCGCCTGACTTGTAATGAGGGCCATAGTCCTAAAGTTCCAAACCACAGTACTGACGGCCATCCTCTCCCTCCCTGGGCAGGGAAAGTTCATGATCTGGCTTCAGAAAGTAGTATCTAGGGGCTTGTGGGTAGGGAGCAGGTATTATACCTCCAGAAGCAAGACCAAAAAGATTGGATGTGGGCCCCAGGGGTAAGTACTGTGATGAGGAAGAGTATGACTAGGAGTAATGAAGATTACTGGTAAGTGATGGGGCATTCCCATACATTCCCAGAGGAATACCACATTTGCAACACAAAAACGAAATATTACTGGTCTGATCCTTCATAACAGCAGTCCATCCGTGTTCTGTACTCACAATTTCACCCATTTTTGCATCTTTTGGCTGCCGTCCAAAAGTGTCACATTTGGGAATGGTGCAAACACGTGATTTTTAGCATCGAAATAAAGACGGTAGCATTTCTAAATACAAATCTGTATTGTTGAGTCTTCCCTTTCTGCATGAAGCATTATCATAGGCCAGAGAGACAGAGGCAAACATTTGAACAGTCCTACAACAATATTAGAGTTAATACCCCACTTTCATTGCCATGCAAATAACATGCAGTTTGTGCCAATTTCCGAATGGCATTTTACATCTCTTAAGCAAATTGTACTGCTTGTGCCTAGATACAAATATCGGGTCATTAGTCAAACTTGACTGGCATCACCAGTGCAGAAACTAGGGCAGCACAAGGTATGGGCAACCTCTGCTGAGACACAGGTTTCCGTGGTATTGCAGCCTGGTGTATATTTTTAACACCTCCCCGTTGTTATAAGCAGAGTCTTTACATGGCAAGTTCTCAGTTGTAGAAAGCCCACCTAAGCATAATTCTAATGTTGCCAAAGATTTTGGCAGAACACATGACTGCATGGACACCCTGCCTTTCCACGCCTAAATCCACTACACGCAGCGAATGCAAACTGTTTTCCATTGTGTGTGCGTGCTAGCAACTGCTAAAGTTTGGCTATTCCCGCCGCCATTTGTCATGCCAAAGCTAGATTCCTAAATGTCCGCCGGGCAGTTTTGGGAGAAGCAAACCAACGTGCCTGGTGAAGAAAAAATGAAGCCCTCGAGGTGGCTGCCAACACTTTTATTGGATGGTGCCTAAAATGCAATGGTTGCTCTTCAAGGCACAGGAGAGGGCAATTTAAGAAATATCGACCCATCCGCAAATGGCTAGTTAAGCTCCTCGTTCGATTATGCAGACGCTTGAGACGTGAAAAACATTCCGGCGTGTTGCTGCCCTTTTAAAATGCTGCATATATTAACATTAATGAATATAATGTACACATGGAATTTAAAAATAAAAATCCATTTTCTTTTCAAATACATGTTTTGCCATTAATAGATGTGCATGTAATTACACGCGTAGAGCAAAGTGCTCCTTGAAGATTTTAAAGTTATTAATTTCAAGGATCCAATTTTCTTCCGAAGAATTAATTAGAAATGTATAGGCCAGGCAACTCTCATTGCCTCCTTTATGAATAAAAAACGTGGATATCACTGCTTGTTCTTAATACACAATTAGAAATGTTGGTTCACACAGTTTAGGTAAGAAGTAATTCTAAGTGGCATCATTTATTTTAAAACAAAACAAAGAAGCATTCTCCAATCATTGTGAACTGAAGCTTTAAAATGATCTTGCCACTGCCCAAGCCAATGGATAATCAAATCATTCAATTTTTATTCAAATGGACCTTAAATGAGAACTGCATTTTCCACGCCTTCATGACAGATGCCTCATCTCAAACGTGTACGAGCTGCTCACTATATACATGGTCATCTTCGTACTTATAACAACTTTACACGTTTTAATGAGTATATTTCAATACGCTGCGTGTTGAGCTTTAATTTATTCCGGGCCACTTATTGAGCATAGTTTACAACATAACCATCAGCACCTCTCTGTGAGATCATGAGTTATTGGGGTAAACAATGCTGTTTAGTCCTAACTGCTTGCTTTAGTTTTAAAAACCAGCTGCCCCGCCGACATGTTTCGTTACGTGGTGTTCTGAGAAATTCTTCAGGGAGAACCATTATGTAAAGGCCCTAATTATGGGTGCAGACACAATGTCCAAAGCAGTGGTTTCAAATCTGCAGGTCATCTGGATGTCCTTAGTACTGGTTTTCTCTAAACAAAATTTCAGGCACATTTGGGGGTTAATGAATCAATTTGAGTGATAGTTGCACAGCAAACCAACATGCATTCTCTCTGACACCATGCAATGTAATATCTTGCAATATCACAGTGTCTGGTCTCGAGTATTGGAAAGAGCTCTACAAATAACTGCCATTTTGGAGAGACGTTCTTGCCCCCACATGGTGTTGAGGTTGAACAACTACTCATTCTACATAAAGCATGCTAGACTGATTTGTTGTCGTTGGAGCCGCTGATATGAATGAAACCTTTTTATATATTCCGATTCATGTAACACCATTTTGGTAGGTCTGAGCTAGGTAGGGCTTTCTCTGTGGCCCATGTATAAGCATTAATACACAGACTTGGACAATCATATTCTGAGTTCATAACGTTTGTTTAATAAAGCAGTGTTTACTCTTAGTTCTCAGGATGACCCCGAGCATAGTCAATATTTTATGATATTCTTTGCTATACTTATTTGCAGTTTTAACTTTTTGCTTTAGGGATTTAAGTATGATTTATTAATGATTGTGGCATTTATGTATATTTTATTGTGTTCTTTTTTACTCTTTAGGGAGTTTCACTTTTTCAGAATTATGGTTTATCATCTGTGAACTAGCAACATTGGTGGCTCTTGGCAGAACTGATGCATGAAGAAGACTTGAACAATTCTACCAAACCTAGGGACAAACTCTTGTATTAAAATGTTTGCCACTGTTATCGCGTCTGGCTTCATAGAAGGGCAAGCTTCCACCCAACCCGAAAGCACACCCACAACGACAAGGAGAAATAGCCACTTGTTACACTACTGCAGCCACAGAAATAGGGCCATATTGGGGCGGGAGCACCCCCATGTCTAATCTACACAGGTTTACTCGTGTTGTTCTGCCAAGAAATGACACACCTCTGACAGTATTGTTCAGCCATAATAGTAATATCAAGAACAAATCAAGAGCGATTCACAAGCATGACCATCCCGTCTTCAGTCACATCGCCCTGACCCTAATACTCTCTCATAAGGTGTGACACTAGTCTCTTAGGGGCTACCAACTGGCCTTGTTCATCTCTTCATGTAACCAACAGTTTTCTTAACCCAACGATAATTTTCATTTGATGGGGCACTTTCCTGTATAATGGCCAAATCTATCAAGCAATAAAGGACGTACTGTATTGTACAGTCTGTTTTCCATTACTTATCAGCCATACACAATTAAACAGTTTTTATCACCAATCCCAAAACCTTTCCCACAATTGCTTTTTACAACTTTATTTAAATTCATTTGCACATTTACTTGTTTGCAATGTTTTTTTAATGTATTGAAACTTATCTTTTTGCATCAAATAATATATTTATTATTCACAATTAATGCAAAACTTCAAAAATAAATATATCTAGACAGTAAAAACACTGTACATCATCACTGTGCAAAGTATAATGTGCCACTGTGCAAAGATTCCTTTTTTCACTAGAACATCTCCTCTTCTTAAACTCATATAACATAAGACATTCCAATATGTATAGACTCCTAAACCCCAACATAAGCATGTGTCTGTCCTCTAGTACCAACCAATACTATGGACATTGTGGGGGGGGAGGGCATTTTTATTGTATTGTGTAGTGGGGAATTTAAGTTCTTCATTCGATCACACACTATACACGCTGAAAAGTAACAAAAAACATAGTTGTAACTTTTGAGCGTCAATTGCATATGAATCTCTACATATGAATATATTTCAAAGTATAAGGATGGAGGGTGTATCCATAGCCTATCTGGTTTCAAGTACCATTGCTCAAAAACGTTTTCGGGGTGCTTTCACTAGCACTGTTAATGAAGAAGTTGAATTCCCCACTACATAAAATAAAAACACTTGTTTTCCCCATAAAGAATATCCATAGTATTGGTTACTACTATAGGACAGAAACATACATATGTTGGAGTTTAGTAGTCTATAAATATTAGACTGGTTTATGTTATATGAAGTTAAGAAGAGGAGGTGTTCTAGCGAAATATGGAAACTTTGCACAGTGACACAGCATACTTTCCACAGCGATGATTAAAGTGTTTTTACTGTATATCTATATATATATATATATCTCCAAACTTTTCTGCGCCGACTAGACGGCGTAGTGCTGAGCCGCACTCTCGGAGCAAAGTACCACTTTTCAATAACACAAAAATCGTGCTCCACAGATCGTGCAGCAGTCCATAAGAATTCAGTTTAAAAATGTCCTTTAATCAACAATTCGTTTAAAAATGGCATAAACTCTTCCATCCCTCGCCCAGCCCGACGGAAGTCCACCAATGATGACGCGTTTTGCTACTGTTTGTAGCTTGGTCACATGATTTTTGCCTTCACAGTGGAAACACCTTTATTCCCTATCCCCACAGTCTTTCTTCTCTGTTGTGCACAACCAATTGGAAATCAAACAAGGACTGGGAACACTTTGTAGCAGTGCTACCTAACCTCATAATGCAGCCCACCATTACAGAGTGAACTCGTCGTTCTCCCTAATTCACCATATAAGAGGCCCTCTTGATTGTGATGCACTCAGGGTTAGCCTATTATGCTGGTCATTATCCATGCCCTCAAATGTTTGAGGTGCATATTTGAGGTATCATCCCTCTGTAACATTAGTGACATTGCATAGTACAATTAAAAGCCACTTCAGCTCACTTTACGTGTATTCACAATGTTCCAATATACAGGAACCATCAAGTGCATAATACAAATGTGTGTTTTCGGCAACATACCTGTTCATAATATCAATGGCAGTAGTATGATGTGTTATCGACCCATAAATCAGACAAATGCCCGATAATTTGTGCCGATACCTCAATTCTAAAAGGCTTAGTGCATTACATGAGGTGTTAACATAAAGTGTATAGTGCATTCCCTCTTTGACCTATAGAGGTCAGGATGGCCCAATGGGTGCTTATCAACATAACCGTAGGCACAGTGCCTACCTTCGGGGCTCGGCCACAAGATATATGGTTGGGAAAAGGCAGACTGCAAAGTGTCCCAAAAAGGTATACGGGATAGAATAAGGTGTCTAAAGATTACATCTAAAAGGCTCCCAACCATCATTTGATCGGAGAGAGTAATTAAAATATTACAAAAATTAGAAACAGTGTGTAGAAATTGGCTATCAGAATGTTTTCAGTGAATGATTTACATGATTTTTTCACAGATTGTCCAAGCACATTTGCAATAACATCAGTCATTCACCCAGAAACGTATAAAGTTCCTCGTCGATGTTGTGTCCAAACGGAAACTTACTCTCAAAGTCAATAATATATTTAGTCTCTTTTTGCCTCAACAATTTCTCTCTGTTGTCTCCCCTCGGCTCATTATTAATTTGTTGTAACCCAATGAATGAAAAGTCACACAATTTCCCTTTGTGTTTCTTCCAGAAGTGTTTAGCTATAGGGTATGCAAAGACATGGTTCTTAATAGCTCTGATATGCAGTTGGATGCGTATCTTCAGCTTGCACTTGGTACTCCCTATGTACCATTTATTGCATGTGCATTTCAGTGCATACACAGTTTACTCGGATTCGCAGGTAATCCTGTCCATGATGGTGATGGTTTTTTGAGTACTGGGTGTACATATATGGCAAACTCATTCGCAAATCTGCATAACTTGCATTTTGTGCATTTGTAAAAACCCTTCTTTCTTCGATTAAGCCACATGGATTGGTGGGAGATTTTTACAGGTGCCATGAAGCTGCTGACTAGTTTGTCTTTGATGGAATGACATTTCTGGAATGAGAAGTTAGGATAACCCCCCAACGATTGTTTCAGATCTGTGTCCACAATAAGTGAGTTCCAATGTTTCCGGATGATGGTTTTGATGGTCTTGGCAGATTGTCCATACGTTAATATCAGGCGAGTTGCTTCCTCTTTCTCCGCACTCTGTGACTTATTTGTGCGATCCATTAATAACAAAGATCTTTCACATTTGCGTGCCTTCAGATATGCTCGTTGGATAATTTGTTTGGGGTAGCATTGTTTTTTGAAACCCCATGCTGTCATTTTGCTTTCTTCATCATAGGTACCAACTTCCGTACAATTCCTTCGTAAACTGATTAACTCACTGTATATATTTGTAGTTTTGTATTCATTTTGTATTAATTGATGCCTAATTTTGAATAGCAAATATGCACATGTTCTTTACTATTTGTAATGTAAGAATGTGTTAAATCAAGTGCGGAAACTTGTCGTAAGTAAAATTGCACTTGCACTTTACTTCATGCTAATTGCAGTTTTAAATCAAACATTTCTGTAAATATGTGTGCATGTTTCTGTTACCCTTAAATTATGGGTGTGTGATTGCAGCATAATGTTCAATGTACATGATTTATGATGAGCGGATTCCTGTACTCAATTCAGCGAATGGGCGAGGATTTGAAATACCATGGGCACTTTACTGTTCTTTAGTATTTATCTGTTTTGTATATGTTACAGGCAATTACACCTTACAAAAGCTCCTCTTGCACATGTTTGAGTGATGTCTGATGAGGGAATGTGTGCTGCTATTCTTTACTTTGCAAACACCATCCAATGCGAGCGAGGTATGCTGGGATTTTAAGTGGATTTTATCGATTGCACCAGGAGACAAAATACGAATTTGATCACATTGGTGAACGAAGCTTCACAATATGAATGTAATATAATGCTTTTATGTTTAGTCACTTAAGTCACATTACACTACATTAGACCTGCTGGTTAACAAGAAATTGTAAACTTTAACCCATATGAGAGTACACACACCATTCTGAGACGGTGTGAAATGTCGATGGTAGTCACATGATAGAGCTGAGAAGGGAGTGACTAATTGAGCTTCAAATAATGAGGAAACGGCAATCGAAACTGTTTTAATTTCCCCGACGAAGTCCGTGAAATGTATGGAAGGGGTTGTGTTTTTCACCCATGTGGGTGAGTGAATATGCTTATACTACCTGATCCGCTTAGATTGTGACACTGACAGAACTTTGTTAAAGGGAAATTATGGTTAAGTTGCACTAATGTAAACCTATGAAATTCAATTAAGAAACTTTGTTAAAGGGACATTATGGTTACATGTAAAACAGAAGAAAAAAACAGAAATGTTCTGGTTATGGTAAGTCAAGCAACCATAACTCACCCAGCACTGAACATTGCTAAGACTAACAAGCAGGACATCAAAGATGAGATCAAACATGTCATTGATGACATCACCAATGACATCACATATAAAATGTATTGTCATAAAAGGTCTTTACAAGAGGTTGTGTTGTAATATAAGTAACAAGATGTGATGGGGTGATCAAGAGCTATATCATGAACTACTTAATGTATTAAATAATGCATTAATCACAACAAAACATAATATTGTAGTGTTGTTGTTAATACATGAACCTAACCATACATACACATAGGCAATGGCTGCATCCTGCACTATAGAAGTACAATATTTTTAATCTGGTATTTTTTGAAAGTAAAATAATGAATGGTACCTTATCAAAGTTTTCAGTAATGATAAACATGGAATAAATAGCTAATAGCTAATAATTTTTTTTTTTTAATAATTCTGTTTATTACGTTTTAATAACACAACAACAAAACAGGCATGGGTCAAAGGCATACAACAGATCATGACAGTAAGGCAGTTTTCAAAGAGGCCGAGGGAACCCGGTGGGGCCGAGAGCCATCAGACATTCGTTGGGTATGGTAGGTGACCAATGTTAACAATAGTACATTTCTATTTCTTTCGGTACATTTCAGTTAGCGTCCAGCCATTTACCCCATATTTTCTGGAATTTGCGGGGGCACCCTCGTGCATTATAAATCCGTCGCTCCAGGGCCGCGCATCTGTCCAACTCATTGCCCCATCGGTTCACCGATAGGGGGTCGGCAGAGCCCCAGCTAGCCGCGATCAATCTTTTGACTGCCCCAAGTGCCAGTGCCAGAAATATTCTATCATGTTTTGAGAGATCCACTTCACCTCGGATTCCCAACAGCATCATTTTGGGGTCTCTGGGGATTGGTGTCGCCAGGGTGGCAGAAATCGTGTTGGTACAGCTCTCCCAGAAGACCTGTAAGACTCGGCATTCCCATAACATATGGTAAAAGGTGGCCGGTTCTGTTTTGCATCTGAGGCATGTCCCATCATCTAGTCCACCCCATCTGACCATGGCAGTGCGTGAATAGTATGTGCGGTGGAGGATCCTCAGTTGTATAAGCCTGAGTTTAGAATCAATACCTATTTCTCTAGGGGACATTAATGCCTCTGCCCAGTCCTCTGGTTCCATGTGACCTGTATCCCTTTCCCATTTTTCTTTGAGCCCGTCCAGCTGCGTCGCCCCGAAGGAGTTAAGGGCTTGATAGAGCGTGGAGGTGACCCTGGAGGCAATGCGTTGCGGAAGGATGTTAGTCTCAATGGGAGTACAGGGGGGTATGGTCGTCGTGTCAGGGAATTGGGTGCGAATGGCGTGGGTCATTTGCACATGTCGAAACCGGTCCATAGGTGCGAGGTCGAAGCGCTCTTGCATGGTCTCAAAGTCAAGGAGGTGGCCTTCTTGTATCACATGTGCTAGTGTATGTATCCCTTTCGCGCACCAGTGACCGAAGGGGCCCATCTTTACTATTTCTGGGAGGAGTGCGTTGTGCCATAGGGGTTGAGATAGTGTTGGTTTACCTTTCCAGCCTATCAGTTTGTGCGCATCCCGCCAGGCCCGGCAAATGTGACGTGTCATTTTGGGTAACAACGGGGGTTGGTCGTGGGTGGCGTACAGGGTCTGTAGTGGGGTTAGTGGGGTCATGCTCTCCATTTCAAGACGGATGTGGGGGAGTGTGGGGTCTGCATGTATCCAGTCATTTACCACCCCAATCTGGGCTGCAAGATAATAGGTGCGAATGCATGGTAGACCGATGCCTCCCTCCCATACTGATCGCTGCAGCGTCTCCAGGGCGATCCTGGATTGTTTCCCTCCCCACAGCAGTGTGCGAAGGCGTCTGTTAATGAGTGCGAAGGTGTCTCGGGGGATTATATGGGGGGCGTTTTGAAGTACATACAGTAGTCTGGGGAGGGTCAGCATTTTGAATAGTGCCGCTCTGCCCAGTAGTGATAATGGGAGTGATTGCCAGTGGGAGGTGTCCCTAATGAATCGGTCAATTATTGGTTGTAGATTGAGTTGTAGGAACCCCCCCAGTGACGGGTCGAGTCTTATGCCCAGGTATTTGAGTTCTCTAATGGAGACATGATATGGGCAGGTTTCAGGGATCGCAGACTCCCCTCCCTGGATCGGGAAGTAAATGGTTTTGGTTTCGTTTACTTTGAGGCCTGCGAAGCACTGGTATTCTCTGAGGATGCGGGAGACGATCGGGCAGGAAGTACGTGGGTTACTTAGGTATATGAGGAGGTCGTCCGCGTAGAGGGATAGTCGGTCCTCTCCCCCCCCCGGCCAGGCGAACCCTGTCCAAGTAGTGTTGGTCCTAAGCTCAATTGCGAGAGGTTCTATGGCCAATAGAAAAAGCAGCGGGGAGAGAGGGCACCCCTGTCTCGTGCCCCGACCCAAGGGAAATGATCGAGAAGACCTACCGTTCACCCTTACCGTGGCCTCTGGGTGTACATACAGGAGTTTAACCCACGATATGAATGTTTGCCCCAGGTTCATTCGAGTCATGATTGCCCACAAGGCCTCCCAGTCCACAGAATCAAATGCTTTTTCAAAGTCCACTGCCAGGAGGGCCAGTGGGGCCGATATTTCCTTGGCTCTACTCAGCGCCAACTGAACTCTGCGCAGGTTCATGCGGGTGGATTTGTTGGGCATAAATCCGCATTGGTCGGGGTGAACCAGGGTCTCAATAACCCGCAGCAGTCTGTTGGCTAGTGTTCTTGCAAGGACCTTGGCTTCGCCGTTGATCAAGGATATTGGGCGATAGGAGGCATATTCCTCCGGGGGTTTCCCGGGCTTATGTATGACGACTATGCATGCTTTCCTGAGGTCCGGGGGGAGTGCCCCCAGCTCTTTGCTGCGTAGAAACATGCGGTGCATGTGGGCGGGCAGTGAACCGCCGAGGCATTTCCATGTTTCTGTAGGGAACCCGTTGGGACCCGGGGTCTTCCCAGGTTGGAGCTGTGCGAGCGCCTCTTGTACCTCAGTTACAGTGATATCGGCGTTCAGGAGGTCTGTTTGGCGCTGAGAGAGCTTCGGGATCTCAAACCGGTCAAGGTAGCATGTGGGTTCGGGAGGCAGGTGCTCGGCCGGTGGAGTGTAGAGTTTCTCATAGTAGGCGGCGAATGCTGCGACAATGTCCGAGTCGTCTGTGAGGAGCGTTCCGTCTGGGGATTCAATTGCCCGCACATGTCCCTTGGTCTGCTCGCGCCGTTCCAGCCAGGCCAGTGTCTTATTCGCCTTGTCACCTCGTTCATAGATTTGGCTCCGGACCAATTGATGGGCTGTCCGTGCATTGTCTAGAGCCAGGTTGCTAAGGGCCACTTGTGCGGTGACCAAATCTTCCTTAGCTTCTTGGGTGGAGTGTTCCAGGGTTTGTTGTTCGCACTCCAGGACGCGCGCTTCTGCCTCTTTGATCTTTTGGATTCGTCTTTGTTGGTAGGCTGAAACTTCCGAGATAACTTCCCCGCGGAGGACAGTCTTATATGCCTCCCAGAGCGAGATTGGGCAGTCCACTGATCCTTCGTTGTTTTCGAAGTATTCTGTTGTCTTCTTCTCCAGTTCCTCCGCTATTTCGGGGAGACGTAGGTGGTATGTGTTCAGGCGCCAATTACGATCCGGACCACGGCAGGAGTTCTTCATAGACAGTAGGAGCGGAGAGTGTCGCCCAAACATTAAACCTATAACTTTATGAACTTCTTCGGGATAACCCGGGTGTGGTAGCGCGCGTTTGGTCTTAGGGGGCGGCGGCCGCTAAGTGAGCATTTCCACTCTACCAATCTGCGGTTCGGGCCCTTCAGTACAGGGTATTCATCCTTTTCCCGGCGGGGTCCTTGACGCTTCGTCATCCGCTGCAGACGGGGAGCGAGGGGGCGAGGGTCTCCCAGGTCGGGGTCGCTGCGTGGGTGGGCCCGATGGCCCACGTCTCCCGTTGGGTTCCGTGAGGACATGAGTTTCAAGCCAGTCCCATGCATCTTTGGGGTTGTAGAACAGGTGTGTAGCGCCCTCATACTGGACTTTTAGCAATGCCGGGAAGAAGAGGGCATATTTGATGGATAGTGACTGGAGCTTCCTCTTAACGGAGTCAAAAGATTGGCGGGCTTTTTGGACTTCTTTCGTGTAGTCGGGGTAGAAGCCAACCTTGTAGCCGTTGTATGTGATCGGGCCCATGGCCCTCGCCATTTGTAGGATCGCATCCCGGTCGCGATAATTCAGTAGGCGTGCAATCATTGTTCTGGGTGGGGCGCCCGGTATAGGCCGGCCGGTGGGGACTCTGTGTGCCCTTTCCACCGAGAAGAATTTGGATAGCTTCTTCGGGGCGAAGATATGAGTGAGCCAATCTTCCAGGAAGAGTTCTGCGCAGGGGCCTTCCTCTTTCTCCGGTATACCGAGGATCCTGAGATTATTGCGTCGCGCCCTCCCTTCACTGTCTTCGGCGCGGTTTTCTAGTTGGGTCACCTTTTGGGCAATCGCAGTGAGCTGCTGTTCCATGCGGTGGATCGCATCTTCATTGCTGGACACCCTCTGTTCTGCTTCGCCCACTCTGGTCGACAAGTTGCGGAGGTCTTGGCGTATAAGGGACACCTCCGAGGATAAGCCGCCCATTTTAAGTTCCAAGGACGTCCTCGAGTCCCCAATCGCTTTCATGAGGTCTGATAAGGAGACAGGAGGGTCTCTGAGTTCTCCAGGGTTACCTTCTTCTTCTAGAGGTTGGGGCTCGCGTTGGGGAGGGGCCCCCACGGTGTAGAGATCCATCTTGCTCTGTAGCGTTTGCCTCCTGGTTTTCTCCTTTCCCATGTCGCGATTGGGTTCTGTGTAGTAGGGGTCTAGCTGTTCCCCCTCGGGGCGGGATGCGCACAGTGAATCGCGGCCAAGGTCACGTTTGGGGTGTTCGCGGTGTCGTCGCTCGGCCTCACCAGGCGGCGTGATGCTGGCACTTGTCTACCTCGGGCGTACCGAGCGGCCAAAGTGCGTGGGACTGTGCCCGTGTTCTACCGGGAGTGCTGCGCTTCGGGGTGTGAGGTAGGTGGTCCCAAGGGAGAGGCAGGGCTGTTCCACTGTTCACGCGGAGTTTTGGGGTCCACCGCGGACACGTAGGTCGTAGCAGCGCTCTGGGTCTGGTGCTGGTCTGTGGCACACCTGTGTACTGTGGGTTCTGCAGCAGGCTGGTTGCAGAAAGGGGTCGCAGGGGAGAAAAACAAGCAAAGCGTCCGCCCCCCGCTCCCTTGTACCTGTCGTGGGTGCCTCTGGTTGCAGCGTGTCTTCCTCAACAGGGGAGCGCAGCTCACGGCTCCTGCTGCCGCTCGACCCTGGGTCTCAGTCTTGCTGGTGAGGGGGAGGGGCAGAGGTCCAGCGGGTAAGGCTGGTGCTGCAGAGCCCAGGCCGAAAAGCCTCTCCAGATGCGTTGCTCCCGTAGTGTGTAAGCCCCTGTTGTCTCGAGGGTGGAGGAGGTGGGGGGGGGGACCCTCCTCAGCCGCTCAATGGCCCCCGGAGAGCGCCGCGGGGTCGCGTACCGAGCGACAATCTCGCCTGGGAGCTAGCGAACTCAGCGCCTCCGGGGGGAGGGGCGGTCCTCCTCTTCCGCCCGCGCCGCGATGGTCGCCTGTCGTCCGTCGGCGGTCCGCGGGCTGGTTCTGGTGTCCCCCTTCCCGGTTTCTCTCCGGAGTGCGGCGTCAGCAGCTCTGATGGGGCCGCCACCGCTGGTGGGCGGTTGAGGCACGATTAGTCCACGTAAAGTGGAAAATATGCAGGATATTAGCAGCGGCCGCCGGGAGCCGTTGGTTTTAGCAGCGCATACGTCGCTCGCGCATGCGCACCTCTCCTAATAGCTAATAATTGAAGAATGAATACATACTTGTGTTAGTACAAACCATACACATAAAGACCTAAAATGCATACAAATATGAGGCACGTACAGGCAGGCAAACTTAAGTTAGGAGGAAAGAAACAACACCACCAAAAAATGATAGTAACATTAGACTTTATCATGAAGTACACAAATGATATGTGTTTTTGAGGCTTGCTTATTTCACCATGCATGTGTACCATGAACTGAGGCCAAAACCTAAGAAAAGTGCATTAACAACATACCAGAAGGTTAATGTGTACATATGTAGCACCTTTTAATTTGTAAAATTGTCTCTATCAATGAACAAAATCACATGGCCAACATATGTCAAAAAGAAGTGGCCAGATGTGTGATGTCATTGATGATGTCATCAGTACCATGTGTGATGTCATTTTTGATGTCCAGGGTGTTAGTAATAGCAGTGCACGGTGGTGGCACAATTTATGGTTGCTTAGCTTACCATAACTGGCGAATTTCTGGGGGAGGGTTTGGTTTTACTGCAACGATAACACCCCTTTAACAATGTTTTTTGATTGAATTTCATAGGTTTTTATTAGTGCAAATTAACCATAATGTCCTTTTAACAACTTTTTCCCAGTGAATTTCATAGATTTTTATTAGTGCAATTTAACAATAGCGTCCCTTTAACAATGATATTTCAGAGAATTTCATGGGTTTTTATGAATGCACCCTAATTTCCTACAACTAACTAATATCATACTTACCCAAATAAGGCAACATTTTTGTCCAATTTGCAAAGTTTCACCTTAAAACTTTGCCATTTCCCAACTTCTAGCATCATTTTTAACACTTCTATACACTTTTTGCAACTTTTTCCACTGGTTTTTATGTTCGCTGATGTTTGCAGATGTCTGACGTCATCGCAGACTTCCTGGACAGTGTCATGTGACCACGCCTGCGAAAGGGCCCATGCTTCATGAACAGTTTGGAACTGCACCTTTCTGCTCATCTAGGAACTTTGAAGCACAATATTTACCCTTGCACAGCTCTTACACCTATTCTTACTCATTATCCATTACCAATCTAGCAAACAGCACAAACTTGGGAAGAATATTAGCAAAACTGCTATTTATTTTAAAAATGGCATCAGCTATTACCATCCCTCCTCCCCAAGATCTACCACCACCACCTGCTGGGGGACCTACACAACACAAAAAGTGCAGTACTTCAAAAGAAAATGAAGAGGACCAAGAAGATGAGGTAGAGGAAGTGCCTATCTCTAGCACCTAGAGAGAATCATGTGTGTAGCAGTTATTTACCACTGTTGGTACTGTACCAAAGGCTAAAGCTACCAAAGTGAAATGCACTGATTGCAATGTTTTACTCAGTCGCGGACTAACTAGAATTGTACTACTACGGTATCACCTCCTTTTGCCGCCACACCAAATCCAACCACAGAAATGTTCTCAGAAAGGTTGTTCTTTTCTTAGCAAGTAGTAGGCTGTCTTCACCACATCATCTTCCTCAACCAATACTGTAACCACACAGCCTACTTCTGTGGGACACAGAATCCCACCAGCTACCTTGCAAACGATAAAAGAGGATGTTGATCCATGTCTTTGGAAGACAACAGTGCTCTGTATATACTACAATACACTACTCTGCAGTGGGAGCAATTTCAAAGTGCTTTTGAAGCAGTAATAAAAGAGCATGAGAAACACTGCCTGCTACTTTAGATGTAACACACAGGCACATCTTCTCCTGTCCACCTGCCCTCCATATTTGTGGTTAGTTCCTCTTCCCTCATTTCCCTCCACATCTTACTTTCTGACCTCTCCTGCAAAATAAAAAAAAAAATAAAAAAAGGTTCCTTTAGGAGCCACCTTTCACAGTTAAAAAATAGAACAACAAAAAAGGAAACTTTTAGACTGCATCTACTTTACATTTCTCAATAAAGATTCTATAGCCCTATGTTCAAAGGCCCTTGCAGCACTGATTAGGGTTGCCGCCCCTAACTCTAACATCACTATATGCTGAGGATGAGCTCCACCTATTTCAATGACATTAGTGGGCACCGTAGCCATATGTACCTTGCCATCACCAACGTCATAAGGTTATCTAACGCAGAACCAAGAACTTAAACACACACATCCACAACAAACGCCAAACCTTTCTTTTTTTTTGCAAAAATTATAGAAACAGTGATAGTCGTGACCATAACAAGTAGTTTTCATTTTAACACTAAGATGAAAACATTAATTGGTAATACATAGAATTCAGCGCACAAATGGCGCACGCGGCTGGTGCACAGTGTGCGCGTGTGGCAGTCTGCGTGAGCCACGTGCGCCAAAATCCATTTCCAGCCGCGGCGCAGAGTGGCGCAGCGACCCTGCAGCAGCACCAGTTACGGCCCAACCCCTCCCCGTGCGCCATGAACAGTGCACAAATCCCATACATGGTGCACAGGCCAGTGGACCAGCATACAGCCCCCCAACCATGAAAAAGTCCGTAAAAATCCCCACGCACCCCTCCGAATACACATACCACACTGCGTGGGAAGTATTACATGCGATTGGCCCTGTGCAAGCGGTGTATGTGTATTTCGGGGGTGTGTGGAAGTTTCACACGTGATTGGCCCTCTGCAAGCGGGGTACGTGTATTTTGGGGGTGCACGGGAAGTATTACACGCGATTGGCCCTGTGCGAGCAGTGTACGTGTATTTCAGGGGTGCGGGGGAAGTTTCACACGCGATTGTCCCTCTGCGAGCGGGGTACGTGTATTTTGGGTGTGCGCGGGAGGTTTCACACGCTATTGGCCATCTGCAAGCGGGGTACGTGTATTTCGGTGGTGCGTGGGAAGTTTCACACGCGATTGGCCATCTGCAAGCGGGGTACGTGTATTTCTGGGGTGCGCGGGAAGTTTCACACACGATTGGCCCTCTGCAAGCGGGGTACGTGTATTTCTGGGGTGCGCAGGAAGTTTCACAGGCGATTGGGCCTGTGCGAGTGGGGTACGTATATTTCCGGGGTGCGTGGGAAGTTTCACACACGATTGGCCCTCTGCGAGCGGGGTATGTGTATTTCCGGTGTGCGCGGGAAGTTTCACACGCGATTGGGCCTGTGCGAGTGGGGTACGTGTATTTCTGATGTGCGCAGAAAGTTTCACACGCGATTGGCCTGTGCGAGCGTGGTACATGTATTTCTGGGGTGCGCCGGAAATTTCAAATGCGATTGGCCCTGTGCGAGCGGGGTACGTGTATTTTGGGGGTGCCCCAACGAATTGGCCGTGTGTGTCCTCCCAGGGATGCCCTCTCCCCCCTCCCCAGGGCCTGCAGTCAGACCCCAACACAGGGGTACACACTGCACCCCTGCCCATGCCGCACAGGCAGCCCATCCACCCTGCTGAAGCCCCCCAGCCAGCCCACATGTCACCATGCACAAGTGAGCACTGACTTATGTCCGCCAGCACCCCATCCACCCTCCACCCCCATCACCCCCATCCACCCAGCATTGAGGGGAACCTGCTAGCAGACCCAGACTCATGCCCCCCAGCACCCCCATCCAACCAGCATTGAGGGGCACCTGCCAGCAGGCCCGGACTCATGTCCCCCAGCGCCCCCATCCACACAGCATTGAGGGGCACCTGCCAGCAGGCCCCGACTCATGTCCCCCAGCACCCCCATCCACACAGCATTGAGGGGCACCTGCCAGCAGGCCCCGACTCATGTCCCCCAGCACCCCTATCCACCCAGCATTGAGGGGCACCTGCCAGCAGGCCCCGACTCATGTCCCTCAGCGCCCCCATCCACCCAGCATTGAGGGGCACCTGCCAGCAGGCCCCGACTCATGTCCCCCAGCACCTCCATCCACCCAGCATTGAGGGGCACCTGCCAGCAGGCCCCGACTCATGTCTCCCAGCACCCCTATCCACCCAGCATTGAGGGGACCTGCCAGCAGGCCCCGACTTATGTCCCCCTGCAACACGAAAGGAAACTGCACAATCATTGCCCTCATGTGCACCACAATTCCACAGCACGCCACCCCAGTCTTGACATGCAATGATTTCACCAATCCACCACACACCGTCATACCTATGTTACGACACAAATCAAAAGTCAACCATGTACATCAACACATGTCGGTCACACACACACACTGTTTGCCATAGATTGTGCTAAACCACAATTTGACATGCATGAACCCAATGAGCGAATCCCATACATGGAATTAAAATATCAAAATGTATTATTAACAAAATCAATGTAATGAAATGAAAGTCAAAAAAATTATACAAAAATGAAATGAAATGCATGTCCAAAAATATGAAAAATTAAATGTAGATGCAATCCAAATAAATCCAGAAGAAAAATGGTGCAAAATCATTGTCCACCAAAACAAATCCAAAGGAAACGTAAAAATGAAAATCAATTGCCCCATGGTGAAATTCAAAGAAAATGCACACATAAATCCAAAGTCCAACTATGTACAATCAATTTTGGAAGGGTCCATGAGCCCAACGAAAGAAATGAAACCTATCTAAAAAACAAAAGAACTATATATAAAAGTGTGGGACATAGTCCAATCACCCCAAAAGAAATGAAAACGAAAAGGAAACCTAACATTAAAACTATTTACAATGCCGGAAGGCTAGTCCAACGGCTCACTTTCCGATGTCCCGGGCCAAGACATCATCGAACTCCTGGTCAATGCCCTGGAGGCGGTCCTCTTCCATGGCCCCGAGGGTTCGCAGGGACGATGCCATGTTGGACTCCAACTCCCTGCGAATAGCCCCAAGGTACTTAGCCCGCCTCAGTGCCCATCGCATGGAGTTCTCCACCAAGACCATTGTGAGCCGTGCCTCTTCTGCCCGCCGCCGCTCTGCATCTATATGCCAGCCCAACCGCAGCCACACGGAAGACACACCCATTCCAGGGTCCTCCTGCCCTCTGGCCGATGCCTGCCCCTCTGATGCTGATGGCCCCGAGCCATCATTGCTCCCACCTAGAGCCTGCTGCTGCTGCTGTCCATGTGCCCTGTCCAATGATGCCTGCACATCCTCCATCTGCTGGTCTCCAGTTGTTGTGGTGTCCTTCCCTGCTGGACCGCCAACTCCCGACTGTGGCAGGGATGGGATCTCCACCAAGCTGGCTGTGTTGGTCAGGCCAGGTCCACAGGGGGCACTGGTGGAATCTGGGCCGGAAGACGGCAGGGAGAATGACTGGCGCATAGTCTCCACAGAGGAGGAGAGGTCCGCCAGAGTGCGCAACACATGTAGGAACCCACTGACCAGGGCCACTCCCAACAGTGCCACATTGTGACGCTGCTCTTCGTGATGGCGTGCGTGCTCCCCCCAGGAAGCATGCACGTCATCACGAATGTCACACGTGTGCAACGCGACACCAATCAGGACGGAGCCCATACGGTCATGGGACTCCTCGTCCGCAGGTAGTGGAGAGGCAGATGACGTGGGCCTCCCCCCTACCTGCGGACAGGCCTGGGACGGGGCATCCCTGCTGGTGCATGGTGGTGCAGTCACAGGGTCCAAGGACAGCGACATGCACAGGCCCTTCCACAGTGACCTGTGCTGCCTCCTGACCCTGGCCCTCGACTGCACCACTTGCACCAGTGGTACTACCCCCACCAGGCCCCATGTGCAGCTCAGTAGCGGGCTCCTCCTCCTCTGTGGAGACCACCAACCTGGATGTCTCTGCACCGTCTTCCGCCATTGCAAGCCCCTGTGGTGGCTCACCCGGCCCTTCCGCTACAGCCGTAGTGGCAGATGCGGCACCAGTCCCCTCGCTCCCGGATGATGGCAACTCCTGGGAGGGTGGCTGGGCTTTGCGTCACCGCTCGGTGGAGGCATCCCCGCCACTTGCCTCCACAGCGCCGTCTCCGCCCTCTTCTTCACTCGACGCTGCGTAGAGGGAGACATAGAACACAAGCATCAGGGTACAGTACAATATTCCCCTAGACAGGAAGCAATAACACATGAGTGGCACTGTCAAATGTCACTTCAATCCTGTCCCTCCACAACACATGGGTGAATGCACGCAAAACACATGCAGAAACAGGCACGGCGCCTGCAATCAACATCAGCATCCATGGACAAGGGCCTCTTTTAACCAAAATGTTGCCTTAAAACTCACATGCATCATGGCTCATACTGATCCCATGCACACACATCACCGGAGGGTCATGCATCATGGCATGTTCACCACAGACACAGTGGATACAACGGTGACCGCACTGCATGAGTGAATCTACACATCATCACGGACATGTGTCATGCATCCATGGCGTTTCAAAGTCACACACACACTTCTCAGACACACACACATGTGAACTATACATGGACATGAGAGCAGCACCCATCCCTCGCCCCCCTCCATGTCCAAGAACAGAGACTGGCATGCATTCATGTGTGCATTCCACATACTGCTCCCGATGTTGCATTGGAACACATGCACCATCCATGTGGTTCACACATTACTGGTCTCACATGCATGACCATGATGTCCCTGCACACACACATCCATACATGGCCTATGTCACACATACAGGCAAGTATCAGACTACCAGCACACTGCAACATGCCCTGTCTCACACAGCAATGCTTGGCCACTTACCGCTCAACTCCAGACGGGTCTGCCACCAAAGGATCTGGGCTTGGAGCGCTGGGCCTACGCATTCCAGGACTCTCATCTGGATGTTGCTCATGCTGATACGGCACCCCTCTGCATCCTCTGCCTTCACGAGGTGCCGGGCCTTATAGAGGGTCCTGGATCTGAAGTCCTCCCAGTGCTTCTGGACGTGCTTGATGTCGCGGGTTGCCACCCCCGCCGCGATGACGGCAACCACGACGTCCTCCCAGATCCTCTCCCGTCCTTCCTTGTTGGCGCGTGATGTTCCGAAGAGGGCATCATAATGCCACAGGACATGCCCCACCAGGACACCAACTTCCTTCTCACTGAAGCTGGTGGCCCTCTGCCTCTCTGGCTGGGGCTCACCAGTGGTCTCAAATGGTGTTTGCCCCGACATGGTGAACCCCGAGGCAGGTGTGGGTGGGCAACTGGGTCCTGGGGCTGGGTTGTGGAGCGATGGTATCCCAGTCGGGAATCTTCTGTTCCAGCAGGGGTGGACAGAGCAACTGGATCCCTGCAGATGGCTGACGTGCAGGCACCAAATAGCAGGATACGTGGGCAGCAGGCAGGCAGCAGCAGATGGCTGGTGGGAGCATGCTCGGGGCTCTTGGGGGCCAGAAAATGGCCTTTTGGGCAGGAGCGTGGTCTTCCGTGTGTTTTCGCATGGCCAGCTTGATACGGAGTGATTTGGCACGTGAAAAAAGTGCATGTCACCCTGAAATCCGAGGAAAGGCCCTTAGTGCGTAAGCGCGTAAGTGACATTACGCGCGTGGGCGTTCCTCACAACATGGGTGCATAGTGAATCAGCACGTGAGAAAACTGCATGTCACAGTGCTATTGAAGGAAAGGGCCTTAGTGCGTAAGCGCGTAAGTGACGTTGCACGTGTGGGCTGGCTTAAAAGGTATGAGTATCACGCTATTTTCTTTTATGTGCTTTTTGTGGAGAGCAAGCGGGTGATTCTTGTACTTCTTGTCGGTTCACACGCGAATACTTCACAACGTTTCCAGTTCGTACTCCCTGTTTCCTCAGACTGCGTTCTTTTCTTCTTTGGCGGGAGTGTTGCCAACACGCACATGCGCGTCTTTTTCACGTTCTTTTTCAAGGCAGACGGTGAGTCGCGCACGTATTTTCCAACTGTGGTTGCCCCCCTGTGTCGCGTACCCCTTCAGAGGTCATTGTAGGCTGCGTGTAACACGTGTACGCTTATTTTTGTGTTTCTGGGTGCCACAGCGTAGTGAGGGTTCATTTTTCCACGCATGTGGTCTACCAGGGGTTGCTTGCATGTGTACATTTGTTTTTGGGGTGCCTGTGCATTGTGTGACCTGTCATCTTCCCCCAGGGGTCACAGACAGCCTTGCTAGAGCACTAGGGTACGAATTCCATCTAGTACCCTACCCCTTTTATCCCAATTGCCCAGGACAATTGTTTACTGCAACTCCCATATGCACAACAACATCATTGCCATGGTTGGGAGGCGACCAAGCAGTAAGGGAGGCAAAGGTGGCCGATCTCAAAGAGGTGGGCATGGTGGGTGCGGGAGAGGACGTGGACGGGATTTGCAGGGTGCCCTGTCAGGAAAACTTCAGGTCGGCGCTTCTTAGTTTGCAAGAGGCGATAAACTACGATTCCCATGAGGCATTGGGAAAGGTGTAGTTCTCCTATTGCACGCTACAACAGCTGCTCATTAGCAGCAACTGTTAAAACTCGCCGCCACCAGTGCCTCGGTGCAGGTAATTAATGTTTTTCAGCACGGGCAGTGGCAGTTTAGGAGCAGGCATGCAGAAATTCTCAGACTCCGAAGGACTCTTGGAGCTTCTCCGGGCCGCGACGGTGACGAGCAGCTGAATAACCACGGGCCGCGGCGGGGAGCGGGCTCCCATAAGCTTCGGCCATCGCTCTTCAGGGTCCGGATGTCCTTGTGAGGCATCCGGACCATCAGTTAAGTGTTTTTGACCCCAGTGTTCATATTCTGGAGTTGCTATATGCTTATTTGTTTCTTAATTGACTACTTCAACGCTGTAGTGGGTGTGTGAGGTAACACGCCCTAAGATACATGCCATGCATTAGACACGCCATGTGGAGAAAACATGCTATAAAGCTCTGATCGGATAAAACTGGGCACTGGGAAAGATATAGAGACTATGTAAAGAACATGCATGGGTCCACACAGTACAAGGGCATGTTTGTGTGTGTGTTTTTTCCTAAATCATTGTTTGTGGCTTCATTGTGCCCGACGGGCCATGTGTCTCGTGTCTTTCGAAAAAGGGACACCCTTTTGTTTGTGCCATTTAGCTTGTAAGCCAATCTATGTGTGTGTTCAAGAAATGACTGTCCATGTCCTACATTATGTTTAAGCCCTATGTTATGTTCAAGGTCCATGTTTTAGGTTATCCGCTTATGTTCTGTGAGGTGCAAAGTGGAGTTTAAAGAGCTCTTATGATTTGTATGTAACAAGGTCATTACAGGTATAGGAGGTCAGGTTAGGTGATCAGGAAATAGAGGTACAGGTTCAGGAATTTCGCTGTATTGTATTTATTTGCTTGCGTATGTTCCCCTCATTTCCTTTGTCACTCCATCCCCTTTTCCCTAACTCCATCTTCCCCCCATTGGCTGCCACGTGGCTTCCTGTGATATCAGTCATCAGGCGCCCGTGCCAACCACGGTGGGAGGGGTCAATCTATTTGGCTTCTGTGGTTCGGAAGAGGGGATTGAGACCCCTATTCCCTTATAAGTTTGACATGCCCCTTGAGCCCTGAGTGTGGAGGACCAATCGGGGCCACCTATGCCCCCCCAAATGGTTGTGGGAAACGTAGCTGACACCATCCCAGCTCAGCCCTTGTTGGACGGGCCCATTTTGTCAACTGAACTGGCACAGGATGACTCCCAGGCTGACTTCCAGGTCACCAAGTCTAAGCCACGTGTGGCGGTGAAAGTTGCTGTCACCAGGCCACGTGGATCTGGGGCAGCAATGTCATCTGCTGCCCCAAGTAGACAGGGTCGGGAGGCTGCAGGGGCAGCTGCAGCTCAATCCACCCTACTCTGAGTCTCCCAGCCGGGACAGTGTCAGTCTAGGTCCATCACACCGACGTTGGCCCTGCCAACATCACCCTGCAGCCAATGCCTGCACCAAGACCTTTGGTCATTGTGCCTTTAGAGGCTTCAAGTACCCAGTCCACCTATGTTTCTGCCCCTACTGTCCAGAGCGGCGTAAGCCACTCAGGATCCGGACCACCTTCCAAGAAGAAGAAGAATGGTGCTCTAGCACTACAGACTGAGACCCCAGTCACAGCTACACACTCCGGCATGTCAAGGAAGCCTAGCTTTAATGACGCCGAACTTGATGCACTTGTGGCCTATGTGTCGGCACATAGCTGCGAAATGGTGGTGACTGCAGGGTGCAAGACCACACCTGGTCAATGTAGGGCCTACTGGCAGACCATCGCGGACCACATTAGTGCCCTTGGATTTGTGAGGCGCACAGCTGAAGATTGCTACAAGCGGTGGAATGACCTGAAACGCAGAGTAAAGAACAAGCTGGCTTCAAATCATGCCTCTGCTCTGGTGACTGGCGGTGGGTCTCCACCAGAGGACGACCTACTCACTGAACATGATTCTGTTGCTGGAACCTTCGTCAGAGAGGAACAGATCCAAGGCGTGAGAGACCTATCAGATTACGAAGCATTGTCTGGTGATTGCCCATGCATGTGTGTGTAATCCATGTGTATGTTGCCTTGGTGACGTATTCTAATTGAGTGCCAGATGAGAGTGTGTAGTCCTGAGTGGTATGGGTCACCCATGTGCTTCCTCCAAACCATTGACCGCCCTTGAATTTGGGAATGACAGTATCCCTTCTGACCACAGTAGCCAATTACCACCACATTACTGCAGTTGCCCTTGAAATGTCATCTTGCAACAACATTGTTCAGAATTTTCAGTGTTCATTCAGCCTAATTGATTCAATCCTCCCATTTTGCAACACATTTTTCAGCCCTAATGCCACATATGTGACATGCTTCTGTCATATATTACACCCCACAATGGGCAACATTTATTACCTTGTTATGGGAATGATTTGACCATTCAGGCTGATTGAGTAAGGGCCTGCTCACATTGATCTTTGGGGCCTGTTTGAATGTGGAACATGATTGTCATTTCCTGTCATGTTGAAGTGACCAGCCATTGATGTATCCATCTGCCTGCCATCACAGTATAATTGTACACTGGATGTGCTGCATTGTGTGGCACATGCATATTTTGTCACACAATTTTGCTTTTTTCATCTCAGCATGTCCATCTCACATGGCTGGGTGACAGTACTCATTCAGTAAGATATGGCTGTACTTGTCAAATGTACCATGGCTATGCTACGTGCCATCTGTGTGCTGGCATGTGTCATGTGTGTGGATTGCCCATGCCACTCACAGGCTAATGTGTGCTGCCAGTGCTATCCAGCATGCAGCACATGTGTTGCTTTTCCATCTTGGAGTCCTCAGTATCTGCTTTTTGCCTCCCCTTCCAACTCATTGACAGTACATGCATGCCAGGGTTATAGTCATGTGGGACATGTGTAATTCATGTACTGGATCTCTGGCTTGTCAGGCCTATGTGTGTGCTATGGTGCTCGTGCCTGTTTCCATGTGTTGTCTTTCATGTTTTTGCAGGTGATGATGCACTTGATGCTGTTGAGGTGGAGGAGATGGTGCAGGCCCAGGAGGAATCTCAGCCACGACCGGGCACCAGTGGAGGATATGGGGTGGTGGTGGGTGGAAACCCAATCCTCCTGCAGACCATACTGTCCAGGGGTGTCTCTGGGTGCACCTCCCCAGACCTCTATGATTCAGGTGCTGAATCGGACAATGAGACTTATGTGCTGTCGCAGGTGAGTGTTTCTGGCAGGGATGCTGTTCTGTCCAACCCACCTGCACCGGGGGTAGACCCCTCCATGGGGATGTCAGTGTTGGAAACTCTGCCTTTGGCGGTTACGGATGCAGGGTCGCACTCCACAACATCTGATCCTGTTCCTGGGCCAGCAGATCAGAGGGGGAATGTAGTCCTGCAGCCTCAGGCAGTGCCAGCACAGCAAGGTGCAGATCACTTTGCCCCAAACAGGTGTGGTGCCCGTCGACGCGGTGGCCATGCGCCACCAGGCAATACTGTATGGGAAAACTCCTTGTACAGTATAGCAGCACAACAGGGAGCATCGGTTGAAATGATGGCTCAGGCAATGGATAGGGTGGCCACTTCCATTCTCCCCCCTGAAAAGCAGATGGAGCTCCAACAGCAGGCAACAGAGTCCATTTGGCAATCACACAGGGAGGACATGCTGGTGTCCAACAGGGACCGAAGGAGGGCACTGGAGACTCTGCGCGAAGCCATATCTGTATAGTCCCAGGGCCACAGGGAAGCCCTGAGGTTAGAACTCCATTTCCTCAGGGAGAATCTGGTTGAACTTGAGGCTTCCCGATATTTTAGGGCAGAACAGCAGCTGGAGAAGCTCACACGTTCGCTCTCAGCTGTGCTCCAGGCAACACGTGAGGAGATCCCTGCATCACGCGAGGCCATGCATGCAGAAATGCAGGTAACGCGTGAGGTGCTGCATGGGGATCTCCGTACTATCATCCTCCAGAACCAGACCTTCCACACCCGCACGCTTGCTGCCATGGAGGACCATACCAGGGCTTTGCGTGGGCTGCCCCCCATAGCACCGGCACCTCCTGATGTAGCAGCAGAGGGTGAAGAGAGCGACAGCAGTTCTCCCACATTAGCATAGCCGTGCAGGCCATGAGCCCATGGAGGTATTTCTTTTTCTCGCAAAATCCACGCAGGTGGGTGTTGGGGTGCACCCTTTGCTCGAACCTCCTGGGTAGCCTCCCCCCCTGGTCTACACATGGCCATTTTAGATTTCTTTTTTTCATTTTTTTTTCAGTGTGTTGCCTTGTGTGGCTTCCATGGGCATCCACTGTGTATTCCAGCTGGGCACATGCAGGCTTGTCCTGTCTTTGGGTTAGATGCTTGGGTTCCTGACACACACACCCCCCTCCTGCTTCCCCTTTCCATGCGCTTGCAAAGGGTGTGACCAAGTGACAGTAACTTGCATAGTGACATTGGGCTCCCATGAGCTGTGTGGGCAGTCTGTAGTCAAAACTGTGTGTACATCCCTAGTGGGGATTGTTGTTGGATTGAACACTGCATGGTGTATTGATATGTGCTTGTGCATCCATGTCTTTCTCCTTATTCACATGTACCTTCTTCATGTCTTTACAAGGCCGTCTCCTTTGCAGATGCAGTTCATGTTGTATGCAGTACACTGACACATTTGCCGGACAGCAACACTCTGCAGTTGGAGGGGGTCGATGTGCTGGCTTAGTCAGGTTGTGAGACTTGCACTACTTTGATTTTGTACTGTCGTATTTTGACACTGTTTCATCCTGTGTTGCTGTTATGTGTTGCTGGTAAGTATTTGTGCTGTTTCTTATTGATTACTGGGAGCATATTGTCTGTGGCCTGTTTACATTTGGAACAGTGCACTTTGTGACACTTGTGTCATGTGTTGTGCATTCATTTTGTAGCTTTTCCATTGCATGACATGCCATGGTGTGTTGAGTCGCTCAGATGGGGAGGGGTTGGGTGACGTGGCACTATTTTCATGGTGTATTTTTCAAGGGGGTAGTAATTCATGCAGCATGAATGTGTGTCTTTTTTCACACGGCATTGGTTGTATTTAAGTAGGTAGGGATGCACACAATGTAACACTGTCAGGTGACCAATCTCAGGCTGATATGGTTGTGACATTTGACTGTCCCTTATGTCATCATCATTGATTGTCAGCTGGTATGTGCCAGGGCTTTGTGCACTCCGCAGGGGTAGTATTTTAGGTGAAGTAATTAGCCACCAGCTGTGTATGGGCTGCCTCACCACGTGCCCTTTCACCTCCCATGCGCAGCAGGCGTGCATGTGGTTGGGGATGTGGGGGCACCACCATGTCCACCCACAGGCCCCGGTGGGTTGCAACGTTGTGCAGGACACATGCTGCCACTATGATCCTGCACACTAATGAGGGCGCATATAACAGCTGCCCACCAGAGCAGTCAAGGGAGCGAAAGCGTGACTTGAGCACCCTGAATGTGCGCTCCACTATGCCCCGGGTTGCAATATGGGCTGTGTTGTATCTTACCTCAGGTGCTGTGGTGGGGTTCCGAATTGGCGTCATCATGTGGGTGCTCAGAGGGTAGGCACTGTCCCATGGCGAGGTGATGATGGGTATCATTAGTGTGGTTGTGACATTACTCAGTATCTGACATGCATGCATGTGTAGAGGCAATTATACTCTCCAAGCAGCCATGTATCGACATGCCGCCTAGCTTCTAGGTCCTGGTTTAGGGGTGACATTCTGAAAATGAAACTATCATGGGTGGAGCCTGGATAGTTGGCATATACTGAGGTGATGATTCCCTTGGCATCACATACTACCTGCACGTTGATGGAATGCCAGTGCTTGCGGTTTCAATAGATGTGCTCAGTTGCCCTGGGTGGACGTAGAGCCACATGGGTGCAATCAATGGCACCTAGCACTTTGGGGAAGTGTGCCCCCCGTAAAAGTCCTGGACGGCAGCCTGCCTTTCTGCAGGTGTTCTGGGCATGTATATGTGCCTGCGGACTGAGTGGTGTGCAGTCATGATGGCCAACACCTCGTGTAGGCAGCGTGACTGCATGGCCTGTGAGACCCCCACCACTATGGCACTTGTCCGCTGAAATGAACCAGTGGCCAAGAAGTGCAGTACATTGAGCACCTTTTCCAAGGGGCTCAGTGCTTGGGAGCACAGGGTGGGTGATGTGAGGTCATCCTCCCACTCACTCACCAGGTCGAGTATTATGTGTGGTGGAAACCTGTACCTCCTATACAGCTGGTCATCAGGCATCCCAAAAAGCTGGTCCTGGGTGTAAAAATGTGGGGCCTGGCTATCCTCCTCCTCCTGCGGTGTCCCACGACCACTGCTGCGAGGAACGGTATATTCATCGTAGCGTATGAGCTTGTTTGTTGTTTGCGTGCACTTTTATGCTGCGCGGACCGCATACGCCTGCTTCCTGCTGGCGTACGTGTTCCCCGATTAGCGCGTCTTTTTTGTCGCACGCGTTTCCCCTGTTCGATTCCATGAATACGTGTTGTAGGCGCGCGTATGGGCGTTCTGCGCATTTGCCTCCTGTACTTTCCCCATAACGCCCACATTTTCACACGTTGTTCCCCATTCCGCGTGTTATGCCCCGTGTTACACCCACTTTTGTTGTGTGCGCCATGCTATGTGCGCTTTTGCTGTGCGCGTAGTGCACGGCATTTGATCACGTGTGCACCCGTGTGCGCCACACATGATTTTAGCGCCCATCCCAGGATTTACACACGCACAGACTTCCATTAATCGATGTGCGTGGCTTTCGCACGCTTGCGCTGCGATTTTCTTGTTTGCGCTGTGATTCGCGCGCTTTCGCACGCTTGCGCTGCGATTTTCAGCGCACATTAATTCCATGAATCGGCCTGTAAATTAAGTCCACGAAAACTTGGTTACATTTTTTTAACACAGGTCATAGCTACCGAACTTCGCATCAGTCTCATTTTTAGTTTAACTGTCAACGGTGATCTTCTAACACCAAATTCGATTATCGATCGATTAATCCAAGTATTTGCGTTCTTCAAAAATGTTATCTTCCGTGAAGAACGAGTAATTTACGCACATCACGCTCCATTACAGAGGAGAAATTAGTGCTTTAAAATTGAATTAAATGCAACCATTTTCTCATCTGCAAGTTTCTATACGCTGTACGTTCCCATGTTGCTGCTTGTTATTGCAACTGCAAAAGAACAGATTCTTGTCTGGCAATCATCCCAGATGATCGTTATCACAGATCCATTGTTGATCATTATTGTCCAAATACTGTTGAAGAAGCTGTCATCCCATAGACTGCACCCATGACACGCGCACATCAGGATTATATGACTATGTAAAATTGAGAATGCAAAAACATACTTGAGTAACCGCTTTTTTAATGAATATACACAGTACATTTTTATGTTGATTATATATTTAAGTTACAATTAACACGTACGATGTCTATTCTTTGCGTCAAATTGAACATTCATCTGCCAGAACGTTCATCATATGTCACACAACACTTTTTCTATCCACAGTTGCATAAATATTATTTAAAATCTTGCTTACATTGTGTTTTGGGAATCCATTTTTATGATGTAGAGGAGGACCAACCATGTCAAAACACAGTTTTCTGAAATAGAAACTTTACTTACACGTGCTCTAGATAGAGTTGATTTTTATTGGGAACTCGGGCCTTTTCTGGAGATCCGGTACCACTCCCACTCAATGTATCCAAGCACATTCGGCCACTCGCTGGCCTAGTGGGAAATCCTCCTCTGAGAGGCCTGCTCTAATGATGGCCTCCTCCACGAGTACAACATTTACTATGGCTTGCTTGGGTAAGCCCTTGCAAGCAGGATCCCCTTTCCTATGGCCCAGCTCCTTACACACGAAAAAACCTTTGGGTGGTGAGAACGCAGGTGTCCCAATGTTAGGGTTGCCCATGCTCTTGTTTTCAGTGTGTACAGCTTTGGGGACCTGACTTTGAAGAAGATTGGGTTGGACATTTGTCCTTCCCATCCTTGTTTACTTTTTTGTCCGCCGTTTTCTCTTCTGGTTTGGGTGTGCTCGCCTGAGCCTTTTAGTGGACTCATGTACTCACAAACCTGTTGGCAGCCTTTGCAAGCTCCCTACGGTCTGTGATAGTCTCGTCCACAGGGTGCTGGTGTAGGTCAACCTCACAATTTATTAATACAATCAAATTGTGCATCCTTTTAAATGTGTCAACTTTGTTAACAGTCACCCAACCGCTCAGATATTTCAACAAGTGTGTGAGCGCTTCAAATGTCTGCCACTTTTCTTTCTGAGCTCTCTGAAGCTGTTTATATACAGTTCTAGGGTTTTACAGAACTTCCTGAGGAGGGCTACTTTCATGTTCTCATAAACGGGCCTTTCCTAAGGAGTTAAATGAAGAATTGCATCAGTCCCTGCTGTTGGTAAGTGACTCATCAGGGCTGTAACCCACAGTACCTCATCCACCTCCTGCAGCTGGTATGCCAGTTGGAGCGCTTCAAATCAGTCAAAAATATTGTTCCCCACTTCATAAGCCTGTACTAAATCTTTGGGGATGTGCCGTTTGGGCTGATCCCAAGCACTCCTGTTTGAGCCACTACTGCTGCCTTTGCTAGAGGTGGATCTGTTGGCCTCTTTCTTCTCTTCAAGCACCAGTTTGCGCAGCTATATGGCGGCCATCTCCCGCTCAATGGCAACCTTGTCCCGCTGTTTCTGTTTCTCTAGCACTAGTCTCCTCTCCTCAAGGTAGTGGCAGAACACAAAGGGAACATTCCAATAGAGATCATGCAGCGGCCAAGCACCCAGGATTCCATTTACCCACATATAGGTAGCCAGGGCATGATATACAAGTGGGCAGAAATAAAATCATCCTGGAGTTTTAGCCCACTTTGCCTCTAGGCACTTTAACAACAGTATTTGCAAGGGCTCTAAGATTCAAGGTTCCGTCCAATTTACTGGCTCCAAGGTTTGTTGATGGAGCTATTTAAAGCTAAAGTCAGCAGTGTTAGATTCTTAGGTAATTCTTGGTCTCTTAAAGGCATACCAGTGGGTTGGGTACTAAGCCATCCTTGTTTACGGAGGTGTAGAAGAGTGCATCACCCCAAATAATGGGGCATTGTTGGAGGAAGTTTGCTGCAGCTCCTGGAAGGCTTAAACCTGCAGCCTGAAGTGCTGAGCCAAATGTGCTTTTGCACAATGGCAACTCTAGCTGTAATATCATCTGGTGGCCAAATAAATCCCCAAAGCATTTTAAGTTGTAACACCAGTAAGGACAGTGGTCTTGAGCTATTGTCTTGCAAAATGTGTAGCACATGTACTTCACAAAAAGTGGACAATCAAAAGAAACTTGGGCCTTTGGATCCAGAAGAAAAATGAATGTGTGTCTCAAAGTATGAATGTAGAAGATGACCGGGAGTTATAGTAGTACAAAACCGAGGATGTCATGCTTTCTTCAAAACACTCTGGACACCTGCTCCCACACTGGAACTGTCATGGTCATGAGTAAAGCCGTCAGATGCAATCACCCAAAGGACACACAGACATTGGATCTTCTTCAGAGACTCCCAAAACCCATTTTCTGCTCTAAGAAGCATTTCACCAAACAACCACTAAATAGTGAATCACTTTTTCCAGAAGGCCCAACCTCTGCCACTGACCTTCCATGTCAAATATAATGTCTGGCATTGTCTGCTAGTTAGTACCTGTGATTATTAGAATTTCTATTATCTGCATATTTCATGTTTCATCTCTCCAACTAGTTTGGAATGTGCTATATTGGTTGGGAGGCCACCTTCTCTTCATGCAGGGTCTTCATCCTTGAGGTTGGACAAGCAACAAATGGAATGCTGCCTGTGCTACATTACAGAGACTCATTTGCTTGCGTAGCACCCGCATTTAATGAGGCATCCTGTCACTGATTCACAAGCCCTATCAGCCAATTCTGCATTTCAGAAGCTGCTGCACACCCTGTTCAGTAAAGCTACCTCCTGCTGTGAGTGACAATCCAATGCAAGTGCTGCTCTTTTAGGAGGGGCACACCGTATCAGTAAAAAACCACAGTCAGTCCTTCTTATTATGTTTACGTATGGCTTTTTATGAAGCAATATTTAAAAGTAGTCTAAAATAGTATCTTTCCTAGCTGTGTGCCTTTTTACCCACTTGATATTTTTCGCAGTTAGGCAAACTTATGAGCATGGAGCGCCCATTCGTCAAGATATGTAAATTTCAGCCTATTACAAAACCTTGATAAAACAAAGGTTACAGCAATTAGAAACGATATGAAACATGAGTTATGTTTTCTTTAAAACTTGTCTACTCTCTTCCCACTGGGCAATACCTTCAAGGGGAAATGTGACAATGCAAACATTAATTTCATATCTGTCAAGGATTTCAGGAACACATGTCCGGGTTTTTCATTAGCCATTCCACTTTCAATTAAAATAGGCTTTAGGAAAAAAAAAAGTCTTAATTCATTACAGTGAGGACAAAAAAAAAAAACAAAGGAGACTAGAATGTCTCGCTAATTTAGAGCAAAGCGCATTGATCTCCCCCATGCCCAGGCTTCCTTCCTGAGGGATATTTGCATGTGTAGAAGCTATGACTTCAGCGGCCAGTGGACACCTGGTGTCAACAGCATGTAATGAGTCTCCATCTTGTATCATAATGGCCCTGTTTACAAACGTGTTTTTCCATTGGAAAACCTGATTGAAAAACACTTTGTAATTCAGGATCAATCTGTGGTGACTACATAGCAGCATTTTTTGTGATATTTACAGATGCTCCTCTTTAATGAAATGGCATGAACATCAGACCTCTCGCTGAATATGAAACCCAACAAATTGCTGCTTTCTGTGCACAATAAACATCAACATTTAGAAAGGCCTGCCCTCTGCAAGTGCATGGTGACCTTCCAAAATTCACTTGTCCACAATAACGTGCACATCCCTCTCACCATTCACATTCCTTTTGTTTCTACCCACCGTGATCGGGCTGTTCTGGGTGATGTGAAGGTGTTTTTCCTGACCTTCAGGGGCATCACTTCTATAATCAGCAATAGGTCATAGGGCCACACATTTTGGTCAAGCCGCTGCCAATCCAGCCCATTAAAAACACTGAATGCTCCCTCGGCTGCTTGACCTGGGATGGCTTGAACCCAGAACATGCCCAATGGACCATGCAAGACCAGGGCGTTTGCTTACCCCAGCCTTGCAATGCCCCAAGGCCAGGGTGTTTGCTTACCCCAGCCTAGCAAGGCCCCAAATCAGCAGCACTCCCCATGCTGGTGAGCAGCATTTGGGGATCAATTGGCTTTGATTCATTAAATTTAAGGCCTGCTGAGCCGGTCAGCAAGTGTCTGAAAGCAGAGAGCAGGTATTTGAAAGCTATAAATGAATCAAACCAGAGACCCGCTGGTGAGTGGGTCTCTGGCTTGATTCATTACATCAAAGGCCTGCTCACTTCTCTAAAAGCAGGGGGTGGGTCTGTGTAAGCAGAGAGGGTCTCTGAAAGCAGAGACTTACTGTGCTGGCGAGCCGCTTTACATCTGAGAATGGATCAAGAAGTCAGCTCACCAGCATGTTGACTGATGCTTACCGTGCTGTAGAGCAGGCCTCTGATTTTGGGGCACCCCCTTCCCCTGTGCCCCCAAATCAGAGGCCTACTCATATGACCAGGCCTCTGATGTGGGGATTTGAGAGGAGGGGGCTGCATTGTTTTGCACTGGACATCAATGTTAAAGCAAACATGATATAATGTTTGCTTCAGCAATGACGCCCAGTAAAATAATGCCATTCCAGAGGCATAAAGAGTAACCAGACTGGCTGCAGCAATGCAGTGCAGCATAGCCACATGATAATGACAAATGTGGTTACGAGGCTAGACTGGACTGCTTTGCTGCAGCCAGCCTGGTTACAATTTCTGCCTCTAGCATGGCATTTTTCACAGGACACTTATTTTTAAGTGATATTACGTGGCTAGGCTCGTATTCTGGTTCCACCAGTTTGGCCATTTCTTACTGTCGCATTGTGTTTTACTGACCATTTACGATAAAGTAATCATACTAAGAATTATTTAGTGGGTAGAATGACATTTTGGTGCAGCCAGTCTAGCCATTTCATACTTTGACATGGAATTTTTACAGGGCATCTATGATAAAGCAAACATGGACATGTTTTTTTTATACTATCATTACTGGCATTATGCACAGAGCAATAATGAGTATGTTCTTGTATGGGGATATTGGCATGTATAGATGCTGCCAGCCTGGAAATGTATGGGAACATACAGCGTGAACATGTCTTTTGTATATTGGCATATATTGTGCAGCAAGGAATCATAAACATTGGACATGGGAACATGGGAAATGATCCTGTGCACTATTGGTCACTTGCATCTATTAGATGTTTTCATGCTTTACCCAACAAAACCATTTGAAAACTGTCTAGCTTTTTACCTAATTTTTCACAAAATGTCTGCTGAATAAGTGTGAGGGATTCGACCATCCGCACGGGAAGAGTGCGCTCGCCTGGGCTTTTTTTGTTTATTTAAAAGAATGAATGATGGGAGAACAACCTCTGAAAATATATGGGGCCTTTTCCGCACATATTTCCATGCTCACCGCACAGCAGAAAAATAGTCTTGTACTCTGGGAGGACAGAGTTTACCAGGACCTCCCTCCCCTGGCATGTGTAGCTGACACCTGACAGCCATGGGTACATCAAAAGCCTTTTGCCGTGGGCAGCCTGATTAGAATTTCACGGCCCCATCGATTTGCATCTCCATTGTCAAATGTTCCTGGTGGAGGCAAATACTGAAGAATGTTAATTAGCTGGCCTCAGGGAAGGCCTGGGTGCAGTAAGTGACAAGGGAGACCAGAAGCCAACACCTCTTTGCAATGCAATGTGTCAACTTGGTATTAACACTCCTTCTTGGTATGAAAGGGCAGTGAATTTCCTGCCTGGAACCACTCCTTTCAGAGCAAGGAACTATGGGAATTGTAGGAGATGAAGATCTGCCTGCAACCCCCTACTTCAAGGGATGCCCATGTTATGATCAAGCGCAGCATAGGGCTCAGTTAATTAGGGAGATACTTTGATGTACAGCAGACAGGAAGATGGGTGAGACTTAGAAGTATATGTTGTAATCCTTCCTCTGTCTGTTACCAAGCGCCCTATTTCTGACCTGTAGCAACACTGAAGATTGTTGGCGGAGCACCACGATTGACTCACTTAAATTAGGCTTGGCCTACATGAATCCCTGGACTCCGTTTGGCTTTAAAAGAGAGTTGAGCCCCTCCCTAATGAGATCATCTGAAGACTTAGCAAGGAGTAAGAAAAAGGACTAATTTGGACCCGAACTATGGGTACAGTCTACCTTACATCTTCCGCCAGTGAAGGAAGGCCAGGAGTTCCAAGAGGGAAGTAAGATCCCTCCCCTAAACATCTCCCAGGGAACACAGGGAGACACCAGTCTCTGAAGACCTGTCTAGCAGCTCCAGAACTGGTACCCAACCAGCCCACAGCGTGGCTTGCTAGGTTCTGACAGCACGCTTCCTAGGCGGGAATTGCCGGAGAGACTCTGGACAAAGGACAAGGCCTCTGTCTGCTAACACCCGCCTGAGGTTTGGGCCATCTACCTTGCAAGGACACAAGCCCTGCAAAGAAGCTTGGAGTGGCACACAAGCATCATCCAGCGTCCATCTTTTTAAGGACTATTTCGAGGCAGTCGAGTCCTCAAACCACATCTGGCTGCACCACTGACTGTTGTCAAGCCTCAGTCCCCAGTGTCCGGGACACCTCGACCAGCGTTCTAGATCCGCCAACCAGCACAGAGACAGTGATTCTTGGACGGCCCGCCAGACAGCCTGCAGATGTCCGTCCAGCCTCACTTGCCAAACTGCCTGCCGCCTGGTGCCCACAGCTGTCTCTCATCACTAACTCTGTCTCACAGGCTGCAAAACACCCCAAAACCACCTCAACACTGCCAAGCACCAAGAACTTCTTCAGCACCACGTACATTGTGGTCCTGCCCCCCTGATCCTTCTCTGAAGGCTCCTAGAGACAGTTACAACCCTTTGCCCCTTTGATGTTGAAACCAAACAACTTTGAACAGTAAGACTGATTGCTTTTCCAACTACCCTCCTGTCAGTATCCAGAGTGCATTCCTTTCCTTTGTAAAACTGTCTGTCCTCTGTGTTCCTTTATAGTGTGAGTTGTGAATTGTAGTGTGCTAGAACTGTCTGTTGTAGTAATAATAAAGTAGATATTTTTATACAACCTTGGCTGGACAGTCTCTTTTATCATTGGGTAATAATTGTATTTTTGCTGTGTTGCAACTAACCAACAATCCACGACCTTGCGGAGATAAGCCTGCCATTCCATCCACGTTACCAAAATTGGACACAGAGGTCTTATAATTCACTTGTATTCCAATCTGTTCGGATCTGTTTTGTTGCACTAGACGTATGGGATTGATTGATGGTTTAGAAACCGATATTCATCCCTGGACCACTGGTGCCCCGGAAGTTGATTTGTCACATTGGTGGCAAGTGGTCCGATCGGTTGGAGCCTTGCGCACAGCTTAGTCACCCAATGATAAAAGTACTGTTGCAGGCAATGTTTAGTCACTGTTAGGTAATTGTAATAGTCATGTAACTTGACATGGAAACTATAAAAGGCATGACCAAGGATGTCCTGCGTGTCTGATGTCAAGAAAGGGGACTTTCTCACAGCAGTAAGGTTAATAAACCTGAGTTGCTGACCAGTCTCCAAGCTTGGGTAGAAGCGAGGACGGTTGGAGAGAAGACACCAGGGGATGGGCTAGGCCCTGTGTACACAAACGGACAAGACCTACCGGTGGGGGTAAATCCGAGGATAACTGCCTGAGCAGTGTTTCTCGCCAATCATCCCTCCGGTGGGCAAGTGTGGTTTCTAAACATTCGAGAGTGGCAACGAGGACAGGGGCTAGTGTGGCATACCGCAGGTCCCAGGCCTTAGCACAGTCTCTAAGGGACCCAGTAATTGTTCTGGCTATTAATAAGGTAGCGGCCCTGTAGTTATGGTTACATTGCTCAACTCAAGCACTTTTTGGGCAGCTTATGACTTTGCCCCCCAGATGACTCCTCACCAAACTGTGCAAAGAAAGTATACAGGCCCCTCAGAATGATTTTGTAAAGTTTGGTGCAGTTTAGTCTGAAGGGGCAAAGTTATAGGGGGCTCTCAAAAATGTGTAGAAATCCTCATCGACAAAACGGAAACCGCTGGACGGATTTTCACCAGAGTTGCGCCAGGAGCTGTGGCTTGGTCCCGAAAGCATGCTTTTGTAATTTTGGTGTCAATCCATCCAGTAGTTTTTAACAGAAAATTGACAAAATGTAGGTCACAAAAAATGTGTGATATCTGGGTCCAGTACACAGACTGATTTCCTTATTCGGGGTACGCAGACGCCACAGGACCAATCAGAGAGCAGCGTGATGGTCGCAGACAGACATCATATGGGCTTGCTGATTGATCAATTCAAAATGTGAGGTGCATCAGATTTTTTACAAGGGTCGCCCTGTGGATCCACAGACAGCCGCCGGTGTCTGCGTAAAAATAATGGAAAACACATTTGGGGTTATTTTGTGGCCGAAAGAGTGGCTGCAAAGGGTGAAAGTGTGGAATAAAGTTGACATGAAACTGTATTTATAGGTGAAAAAAAGGTCTGCAGGTACCACTGAGTAATATGTGTATCGTAATGATAGGTACTGTACGGAGAGTATACAGTATTTGAAATATGGGTGAATAATTTAATTGAAGTGTATATGGTATTTATGATAGTAGTATAATTGAGGATTGTGCTTATGGAATATGTAATTCTTTCTTTGTGAAGATAACAAATAGGATAATACTTGGTGTGGTTACTTAGTTGCATACGGTAATAAAGCTGGAATCTCTGGTTCTTTTTCTGTGAAAAGAACAATATAATTTGTTAAGCAGAAAAGTTTAAAAGCTTCAATTGCATACAATTTGACATACACATTTACTTTTTTGACCCACATAAACAGTACATTCTATGTACAATGTGTGGTATAACATTAGTGTGTGCTACACTGTTGTTGTATTGACATGAAATAATCATTGGGTCATAGGGAAAAGAAATCCATAGAGGATTTTTAAAACAAACCACTGTAATGATGCAAGTGTAAGTGCGATAGTCTGATTGTTTTAAGTGTGCTGTAATTAACAATGTATTCTAACTATATTGGACTTTACAAAAGGTTTTGCAGTAAGAATAACTGTGATGGCATATTTGAAGTGTGTAGCAATGAACGGTATTTTAGAAGTAGTTAGATACCTGTTGGAGTAGTCTAACTATCTTGGGTTTTAAAAGTACTGTTGTATTATTTTGGATGTAGTTAGATACCATTTGGCTTATTCTAACTGTTTATTGTACTACAGTTTAGTGAGTAAATTTTGGGGTGAAGGAATATAAAGTACGGATTAGTTAGATATGGTGGTAACGTCACTTATTCTAATTATATTCAATGTTACAAGAGGTATTGCACTAACAAGAACTGTTATGGCATACTTGAAGTGTATTGATATGAAGGGTGTTTTTGAAGTTGTTAGATATGTGAGAAACCAAAGTGTGTCTTACCTACTTGTCCCCAAGGATCTCTCTCTCAGGTGGCCAGGGCACAGCCATCACCTTTTGATCCAGACCCTGAGTGAGGACCTGTGTGGGAGGATCACCTGGGTGAGGGGTCTTCGGGGAGTGGAGGTGAGACGACTGAAGGCGAGATGCGGTATTCCACCCTTTCCTGCATCCCTGACCCCTCCTATTTCATGGGATTCTCTGATGTCCCAACTCCCCCCCTTTTTCCGCACAAACACTGGGCCGAAGAAGAGGGTGGCTGAGAGTACCATGACTAACCTTAACACATCCCATTGGTCATGTCCCGCTAATCGATCAGGCAAAGTCAGGCACTTGACTTTAACCACACACATCTGATACCCATTAGCTCTGCCCACATGGATAAAAGGCAGAACATAGAGACACACTCTGAGCAAGGTGAAACATGAGAAGTAGTAGAACTTCCGGGGTGAAGGAAAACCTACTGGAGCAGAGTGACCAATGGAGGGATGAGAGACAGGAGTGAAGAAACCCAGGAGTTACCTGCAGAAAGTTGTTCTGGTGAAATGGAATATATTTAGAATTTGGTATGCATACATGCACACATAGTTCATTAGGGATGTACTCTTGTGAAACATGGTTGCATAGAGTGCACGTATTTCTCCATGGGTATAAAATCTAGAAGATTTCATTCATAGGGATGTTTTTGATTTCTAGTACTTGCAGTTAAGTACATTAGGAATTCCTTTGGATCTTCCTGTGTGTTTATGGTGAATTGCACCATTCCTGTACAGTAGTACAATTCTCGCCTTACACCTGAGACAGTGTATATGCTTTCAGGATTATATGTGGCATTTCTATGAAGGATGAGCATTTTCAAAAACACCTGGTGCGAGACGTTCAAGTTAATGGTGTGAACAATTGGTGGCAATTGGAAGAGAAGATTGATTGCTACATTTGCATAGCAATGTACTCCAGTTGTGTTTCTGAATTTAAATGGACCAGTTTCAGGTCCCAGAAATTCTTTCCTGCAGGAGCAGACGAGAAATCGGTTCCATGTGATAATTCCGCCGCAAAAATATCGTGATACAAAAATATTGCCATATTTTTGCAGCAAAATCCACAATGGACCCTGCGGCGGACACCCCTGTAACCCCTGCATAATTTTTTAATGTGCGGGGGACACCCCCGCAACCCCCGCTCCCACATAATATCCCCAATAAAAATATTGCCTATGGCAAACCAAACACCCATATTTACGGCGATATTTTTGTTGGGGATATTAATACCTGATACCGAGAAATCTTCCGGACCCCCTAGGTTCACCCCCTCTAAAATCTTTGAATTCAGAATTTCAAGATTGGCAATGCCGGAGGCAAAGGGGAAGTCGTACAAAATAACAAATCAGATCCTGATAGTTTATCTCTGCCTCTTGTCTGAACTCGATGACTGACTGACCTGTAAACTAATACAATAGTGTTAAAGTGTCACCATTAGACCTTTTCTTCTGTTCCCTTAACTATTTTAACCTCCCCAGAAATCACCATGTACCTGTAAGACTTTGCCACCTGCTGAAAGGCTTTATCCTTTCTACTGCCTCCTTGGATAAACTCTTGGTTTGCTGTGTTGGTTTACTCAGCTTCTGATTCACCACCTATCTGAACTATGTCAAAGTACTTCCCCAAAGATTTTTTGAAATGTTCTGCATTACTTTTGACACAAGCATTCCTTATCTGCCTTAAAACTATTAAACTATTTACACTTTAAGGATCTGCGCTTCGCATGCATGTGTAGTTCATCAGCATGTACCACTTTAAATCTCTTCATTGAATTCCTCTCCTTGCGCTGCTTCCATAACGTGCCACGCACAGCTCTGAAGTTGACACGTGGTACTAACAGGATTCTTTCCTCGTGTTGTATCTCAGACGATCAGCTCTTGCCTCAGATGTTTTTACACGCTCGTAACAAGGGCCCTCTCCTCTTTTCTCACAGGAGAAAAACGACGCTGTCACAGACTCCAATACGTGCTTCACAAAATGGGAACACCTGTTTGGTCATGCACGTTCATCATGGGAAAGTACACTATGGTCCTTTAGGGGCTGTTACAACAGATGAAAGCTTGTTGCTTGCTAAGTGTTGTAGAAATGTGCTGATTATTTTAATTAAGAATGTTTTACCAGAACCTGCTTCACCACTTACATACAGGAGCAGAGGTCCATCATTTTTACAGCTAAACATTTTAGTTGCATGTTTAAAACCATGTTCAATTTCTTCAGTGACTTCTAGGTAAATGGTAAATTGCTCATCATTTAGCTGTGATTTCAGCACTGACAAGTCTTCTTCAGATTCTTAAGATTGATACATGGTATTTTCTACCTCTGTCATGGCTATATGTTCTTCATTTAGAATGGGTGGTTCTCCAAGTGGTTGATGGCTTCCTGTAAGGAAGGTTGATATCCCTCAGGAGTGTCTTTATCTAATAGAGTGTCAATTTCTTTGTCTTGTTGGCGTCCATTGTCCAACATTTCTTTGTATTGTTTGAAATTAACATTTGTTATACTGCTTTCATTTGCTTTGAATGCAGCTTTAAATGGGTCGTGGTGACCTAATAATTGTGCTTTTCTCCAAGGTTTAAAAAGTTACAGTAGGGCCACCTAATAAAGTTTGCTATGTTGCAGAGATTTAAATTATAACTTTATACGATTAATTAGGCTGGGTTTGGTAAGTTTCACTACGCTTCCTTCACAAGTTGAGACTGAATATTCACCAGTTGTCTCATCTGGTGTGACATTGTTTTTCTAGGAGTCGTTTTGGGCTATGTTGTACAAGCAAATGCTTTGCAAAGCAGTACTTCTGGTTGGATAGTATGTGTCAATTAAATTGTTTTGTAAAATGTCCTGGCTGTTGGGATGATTTGTGGTCATTTTTTCTATCGATTGGTAGGATTTTAGCACTCTTTCTCAGGATGAAGCTGGACCAATGTTTAGCCACACAATGTGTTCAGATTTTCCATATAAGGCCGTACCTGTTAAACAGTCTGCAGCTTTGGAGCAACCACATGCTCTATGGTACAGCATGTGTATACAATTTTTGTGACATTGTTTTGTTAGATGATGTATTATACATGAGATCTTTAGCTCTGTTTCCTCAGCGTTGGTGAGATAGGCTGTGACATATCCTGCAACTGCTGTGGAATTGTCTGCAATGTGTTGTATGTCTATATTTACATTCCACAAGAGGGCATTGATTACATTGCAATCATTGATGTACTTGGATGCTTCGTCCCTTTTATTGTTTTTAGGGGATGAGCCCTTTACACTGTGTCTACCAGACGACATCAAGCAATTTACTTGTCCTTATTTTCAAACTGTTCTAGGGAAGCCAAAGTGACATTTGGTATAGTATTGACCTTTTTTTTAATATAAATGTTGGCAGTATTTGCCACACATATTTTTGGAAGTGTAAGATCTGTGTACATAGGTCATTGTGTGTGGTTTCTGAAGGGATGCCATAGGTAATGTATTTTTCAATAAACTGTAAAACAGTGGCATCACTGTCATGAGCAAATTTGGGAGCTACTTCTATCAACAAAAGCATGTGGATGTGTGGTGCTCCTCTGGATTGATATTCTTTTCTCCAAAAGAAGTGTTCCACTTCTTTGAGTGGAGGGGTAGTTTTATTACAGATGAAGTATAGCATGGCAATGAAGCAATGGTAAAAGTACCTTGATATATTGACAGGGTGAAGAGAACAGAGTTCTCCTGCTGTTTTTATATCTATTCTCTTTTTATTTTGGTTTGCAGTGTGTAAGAAGTTGTGCAAGTCATCCCATTCATATTCTTCACAACTTAAATTTACAAGCCCTGTTGGTGGGCCTAGGTTCCTTAGCATACACGTACATCTGTGTAACTTCGCAACCAGTATTATTTTGTACCACACATGTTTGCAAAGAGATTTGTGATACTTGACTGCAAAACGTCATCTTAGTCTTTTATCTTTTGAAGCAGTTGGGTAGCACGCATGTGTAAAACATTAGAGCTTGTTTTTAATGTCTGTGCAACTCCATATCATGAGTCGCTAGTTCACTTACGAACAAACAAGCAGTGGAAAATGTATTCTACATTATGTCTGAATCTGGGGTCTTCAGAATACATTTGTAAAGGGCGATATTCTGATGCAGTAATTTGTATGGATCTTTCATCTTATCTTCCTCCTTTTCCTGCATGAAAGAGTAGATTCAAAGATCGTGTTTCTACACTTTTCTCCCATATGCTCATTGGGAATCCTTTGGCTTGACACACATATTTCTAATGTATATTCTATGATGTCTTTGGAGTGTAGTGGGTGAATTGTATACTGGTCTAAATGTTGGCTGCAGTAACATGTTCTACAAATTCAAATTGCCCAGTTGGTGGTGAATATTTTATTTGGGTGGTTTCTTTTGAATTTTCCTCTATGTTTACATCTTTTTAGTATTGATTGTTTTCTTTGAGATATTGTAGGTCTTGTCTAACTTGGTTTAAGTAAACTAATTATTGCCAAAATGTTTTGTCTTTTCTTGGTACACCATTAACTAGTACAATCAATGATTGATCTATTGCCAATTTACTCTTAGAGTTTCTAGATTTTCTTCACTATCTAATGGAAAATATGCTACTTTGCCACAAATGCCTTTTAATAACTCATATGTTAACAATTTGGTAATTTTTGGTTGAAGGTGTTTTATAGCTTGACATGGGATTACTGTTTCGATTATAATGCCTTTATACAAGTTAAGTTGTTGGAGAGATTTGGGAAGTGGGAAGATTTCTAAATTGTTAGTAATAGCAAGTGATGGCATTTGGTTATTGTCAAGCTTTTTATTGCAGTATGTGCAAACTATTGACAGGTCAGTTATTTTGTATTTTCTTCTGTTGTTAGATATAAAGCTAATTGGAACCATTGGGATTCCTCATTGTGCTCTATTTTGTAGGCCATATGTACTATTTGTGTGCTCTTTTTATAAAAGGTTCTGTGACAACAGACTCATACTTGGTACGGTATTTCAGTAGATGTGTTTTGAAACTTAGCTATTTCTTTTTTGAATGTGCCTGTTAGGAGGTTGCGTTTGTGAGGCCTTCGCTAATGTTTTCAGAACTTACTGAATTTAACTTCAGTTCCAAAATATTTACTTTGGATGTGCTCTATTTCTCGAAGAAGTTCTTTTGGCAGTTCCATGTAGGAGAATGTTGTTTCCATTTTGAAGTTCTAGAGCAGGACATTTTGTATAGTACAGTCTATGCATAAGATTTCGTATAGCAGAATGGTGTATTGCTAACATTTTGATGTGGCGGAAGGTGCTTTTACAAGCAGTTCCAGAAATGCAGGCCAACGAATGTCCTTGCAGTCCAGTACACTGGGCAGTAGTCTATCGTTTGTAAACTTTTATTCTACGTTTGTCTTTTAGTTTCACATAGTGATTGAGGAATTGTCATAAAGATTTGAAGGATTGTTGGCGTACTTTACATATTGAGCTGCACGTCCATTTGTACACTGGACGGTTTGTTTGGGCAAAAGTAACATTTGGTTTTTTCTATAAGGATTATTATGCCATAATGATGTCCCCTACAATTCATACCCTCAGCCATTATAGTCAATGGCAAATGTTTTTTTTTTGTTTTTGTTCTTGTTTATAACCCTCTTCATTGGAATATGGTTTATTGCTGCTTTTGTGAATCCATTCAGCTATATTTCAGAATAATTCATGAGCCTCTACACAGGCCAGTGAACCTGTCAAATGTTAACCGAGCCAAGGCTAACAAGGGACTTTCAGGGGAATTACTTTGCTATTTTACTGATTCTTCCTCGGACCTACTGGCATTTCAGAACACACAGACTGTCGGGAAAAACCGACATTATCTACATAACATTGGAAGGAAATGCAATACAGGTATCATGCATGCAAATAAGAGCAGATACTGTGAGGAAGGTGGCCATCGACCTACTGGGCAACAGATAAGGCTTGAACAGGACATTATCAACACGGACATCAGTGTCAAGCACAACACGAGGGTTAAAAGGCAGACAAGATGAGAGCAGAGCGCGTTATACTATGCTGAGTATGGAACGATCCTGCTTCAAGTCTCTTTGCGCCTTTCCCACCTGACCTTTAATGGCACACACCTGTGAAGAGCTTTAACGCTTCTTCTGGGTCACTGGTTCATTGTTGCCCATGCCATATTTTTTGCACCTTTAACATGGGTGAAATGTGAACCTCTGCAGTGCCTCAGAGCCTACACTATCCAAAGGTTCCCAATTCGCCCAGAAGGCTGTGCACTTCTCTGGGTAACAGGAATATCAGGTGCCCCTTTGGCAAATTTTAAAGGGGGCTTCCCACCTTTTCTGGTACGGAAGCGATCACAAATTCGATTTTTCGGACTAAAAGAACCCAGATAGTAAACTCAACGCAACGAAAATTAATAAATTGCGATAAAGCAGCGCTGATAATTAGTAAGAAAATAAAACCTAGCATTTCCTGTGTCAGCTTAATTCTTAACTTTACAACTCCTTTGGAAACCTACTATATTTGTATGTCTTTTCTATTCAGTTACTAGAGCTTACTGTGTCTCAATTATCACGATTGCTTAACACCTGCCATGAGCAGCAGCAAAAGCGGTACTGAAGCCAAGGGTGAATCTGGCCCTTGTATGACAGGCTCCTTACGTGCAGAAATAGCAGTGACAGATTTCCCATGAATTCCTTTCATGTCACGTGACCATCTCTCTGCGCAGGCCCTCTCTGGGCCTCCCGAGAGACATTTCCTGGCAGACGTTGAAAAGCTCGGTGGTCTTAATGAAGTTTGGGAATTGCTGCCCGTCATGTTTGACTCTCCATCAATCCGACTTAATCTAATTACCGTTCATTTCAGAATGAAAGACAAAAGCCGCGCGCCCACTCGTCCCCTCCCACCGCCCATCCTTTGCCCACTAAGGTTTTCTGGTTTCTGTTTCTTAATACTCCTGCATTTCTACTTCTGCAAGCTGCGTAGAAATCTCAAAGTAATTACATCTAGCTGCAATTATGTTAAATCAGACATTAGCATGACCTGAAATTTCTGAACGGTATTATTATATCACAGAACACAAAGATTACTTTTTAATGACCCTGACAATTCCCTGACTGCCTGTTACCATTAACATGTGTTTTGCCAGGATTACACACAACAAAGGCCATGCATGCCACGCTGACAGGCATTTTTAGAATGACAGTGGGGTCGGGTGCTCCATATGTTATTTGTGTTTTTATTTCCGTGGCACACGGCGTGCACAATTGGAAAAGCAGTGCATACAAGAAGTACTGAATTAGCAACCCTAGAGGTGCAAGTCATACATTTACCCAATGACCTGCAGAATTATTGACATGCAGGTATGCAATGCACCATGGGTTGGTCTTCACCAGCTGCTTTCATGAGGTCACTGGAAATCTTGGGGTGGCACATCGAAGTTGCATTCATTGACTCTAAGAGGCAGGCGAGCTGGTGGGGGGAGGGCAGCATTTTTTAAGGGTGGCCGTGACCCCCTTTGGCCACCCCTAGGTGGCGCCTCTGCAGGTCTGAGGGAGGTCAGAAAGAAAACTGAAACACATTCCATGACATTGTTTTCATCTTAGCTGACTGGTTGCACAATAGTTACGTGTATCACTACTAGAGGTACTGTGGGGATCGACAGGACTGAGTAGATGGGTGCACCTAGGCTAAAATTCTGGGGGCTAGTTGGTAAGCCTTCAAATGTTGAGATAGGGGCTAACTTCAGAGACTGTGGGAAAGGGGCACAGTTACTTGTGTGGGGGCATCTAACTTATTTACACATTCTGAAGAGACTCTTCTGGTGAAGTGCCAATGTTAAAAGCAGTTAACTCTCCCTTTCATATCTAAACTAGACACTTAAGGACTTCTGTGAGAATGAAATGTCTCCTGCCCCCTACGCTTCCAATCACTCCACTGGCATGCAAGTACTAACACCCCATCACAATTACAATTCAGATTTTCAATACTATCATTATAGAAAGTCATGATTCTATCAAAGACAAAGAGGCAAAGGATTACGCTTTTCTCTCATCTTTACTTCTCGAGCAGCACATTATAAACAATAATATATATAACAACAAAACTTAAGCTACAAATCCCATCAGGTTTGAGCGTTTGGTAGTTCATATTATAATTTGTCCTTCAAAAACACGTGCTTCTCATGTCCAATCACATAATCAGTCCCATGAACACTGTGACCTTTCTGACGATATGCTCTTTCTGCCTCTGATCCTCCTTACAACGTTTTTCGCCCCAACCGGTAGACGCTAACTGTTAAGTAAGAATTGGTGCAGTCACACTGTGTGAGACTACACAACACTTATCTGCTTGGTATTAGGTAACCCACCTATTGGTATAGGTCTGTACTACACAAGTTGGTAGTGTGACTGAGCAGCCAGGCCTATCTCAAGAGGGGTAAATGTGAGCTGTAGAGCTGTAGCAATGAAATACGCCAATACAAGTAGCCAAGTAACACTTACACTTAAGGTTTCAGTTATAAATAGGTATTTATTTATTTATTTAATATCAATTTTTAAATTAACGTTCTTTAAAAAGGGCAAGATATGTAACAATCAAATACACTTTAAAATACTTTTCTAGAATCAGCATACGTTTAGTGAATACTCTTTAGAGATACTTTTTACAAACTTCTTACACCCGCAGGTGACTTCACGCATAAGGACAGTAATGGCATTTATATATCACTAGTTATACTTTGCAGATTCTGAGGTTGCATAAAGGAAAGGTTAAAGGAAGGAAACATGCTAAAACAGGTTCTCAGTATAGGTGAGGACAATTAATCTTCCAATGAGATCTAGACAAGCCTTTCCCAGCAATAACAGTTTAAAACAAGTTACCACCTCTGAGGGACAGAAATGTCAAAGTCAAGGGACTAGAAGAGTCTGCAGGGAGCCGGGACAGCCAAAGTCAACTGGAGTACAGTCTATGGAGTTGAGGCACTTCTTAGATAGTAAAAGTCTTGCACAAAGTTAGAGAATTTTGTAGAAATCACTTGTAGGGTCACAAGCTGTTACACTTGTGAAAAGCAGAGTTGTAATCAACTCCAACAAAAGTAGCCAATGCAAGTCTCAGCTGAGAATAGCACAGCTAAAGACACTGAGGTAAGTACCCCAAGTCTAAACAGTACCTCTGTGGTCCAGCTGGATTCGATCCTGTTGCAGCAGTGCAGATCCTGCGTTCCTGAGCCTCAGTCATGGGGACAAGAGGGAGGACGTCTGGAGGTCTCCTGCGGCAGCAATTTGGAGGTTGTTGGCAGGTACTGGCTCTTTTCGTATCAGCCGCACTTCGTGGTTTCAGCGTGTGATAATCAACACCACCACAGATTTGGTGAGGGGACACGAGCTCTGGTCATCCTGCTTCTGGAAGGCCCTTAGGAGACTGCAGGAGCATCTGGCCGGATTGCAGACGTTGCACTCGACTATGGATTTCTTGACCCCTGGCACTCGGTTATTGCAGCAGTGAAGAAGTACAGCCAGTCAGGGATGATGGTCCAGTGGAGTTTGTCTCGGGGTTAGTTGGTCCCACTAACCCAAGGACAGATGTCATCCAATCCGGATCTTCTTTTGTCGATCAGAAAAAGGAGTTATAGCAGAGCAGCAGGGCTTTACCGGGCAGTTTGAAGGTCCAGGAGGATGCAGCACGCTTCGTTCCCGGTCTCTTCATCGGGTGATTCTCCCAGTGGTCGACTCTGACTCTGGTCCCAAAAGCCTAACCTTTTAAGCAGGATTATCCCATTCATGCACAGCCTAGGCTGTCACTCAAACAGCAAGGTGGCTGTCCTGAAAGGACAGCCAGCCAATCAGACTGCTTGCATTCATGCACTCCTAGAGACAAAGGACAGGGGAGTTCCGGGAACCTCCCTCACATTCTGCCTTTCCAGACACACTGGAGCCAGAGGCGGGGTTCAGGACAGAAGCCCGCCAAAAGAAAAATGAACAAAGAGCTCAAACCTGGCTTGCTGCTCAGAGTAAAACCCATGAAAGACCTTGCAAAGAGAAAATGGCAAAAAAAGAAGACTAGGGCCATTTTGACAAAATGGTCACCCATGGGTGCTGTACTGCAGCTGAGGATTCAGGCTGCGGTAGAAAAGCACAATGGTATGAAAAGAAAACCACTGCTACCAGTCATTTAAAGTAATGAGGGTAAAATAAAACAAGTTACATGAGAATGCAGGATAAAGGGCTACTAGGTAACCCTCCAGCACCACACAAAACATGGTGTGTGCTTGACCCACAAAGAGAAAAGGTAAGTCAAGTCAATTTCACTCTACTATTCATGGGAACGGTAGTTCACACAAGAAAAGGTATTTAAACTTTATGAGAAATGTAAAGGATTTCTCTGTGACACTGCACTGAAGGTGCTCTGTGTCACCATACAAAAAGTAGATGGCTCTGGAGTTTGTCAGACTCCAAAAACAGTGGAAACACATAATCCAAATCAGGTCAAAACACAGGAGAGAGTGAGAAAAAGGTCTCACTCACTCCAGGGTTAAAATTAAAAAGTCCTAAAGTACAGCAAAAGTGCTGGGGGTCTCTAAGGCTGTAGGGAATTCACACAGAAATGAGAATGCTCCCTAAAACTAACCACATACTATCCTCCAAACAACTCCTCAAGAGCCTGTCAGTTTGCCATCTGCAGTGTATCCTACAAAACATAATGGGCCTCATTACGACCCAGGCGCTAAGTTACCGCCTGGGCCGTGACTTTACCACCATGGCGTAAACTATGTTTACGCCATGGTGGTTGGCGGACTTACCGCCCCATTCCGACCTTGGCGGGGCGGTAAGTCCCTAATCCCCATTTACCCTTCCCCATTCCCATTTTTGCCCCATAGGGCATAATGGGAGTGGGGAAGGCGTTAATTACGCCACCGTAAATTACGGTGGCGTAATTAACTCCATGGTCCCTTAGCGCCATGGATTTTAACACCTGCTAAAAGCAGGTGTTAAGTCCGCCATGGCACTAAGGGACCTCGTACTCAGGCGGTAAGGGTCGGCGCTGTTAACGCCGCCGTAAAACCCTTACCGCCTGAGTCGTAATGAGGCCCAATATCTCAGTCATTTGGTCTACACAGGGATAATCGTGATACATCATCATAAACACTTATCAAAATCAACATCATAGCATTGTCAGTATATATGAACATTGACATTCACAATTGTTAGGGTGGGATAATCCTTCGCCTCCATGTCTTTAATAGAATTATGACTTTCTATAATGATAGTATTGAAAATCTGCATTCTATGTCAAGACCCGGAGGCTCGGATTATGCTTGTTCAAAGCTTACCTACCACCACTGATACGATCTTCTCAATTGGTTTGAAATAAAGGATCTTAAATGTTGACTTATTCAACCAATCTGCTGACTTCATAATATCCTCTAGCCATGCTCCCACATTGTATGCCTTAGAGTGTGCCCCATAATTTCATCTAGCCAGGGTCGCTAGGCTTACTGCCCCAAAGGATTTCAGTATGATGTGAGCACTTGCATCATTCCTGCGGGCTACAGATCTCTTGTCATGTTTTCGTGAGCTGTTAAGCATCTAACCGGGCATATCTTAGGTTGAATCGGGAATGATTTGTAAGATACTGTTCTCAACCCTGTCTTCGTTCTCTTCATGATGTAAAATGACACTCCCTTAGCAGATATTGATTTCCGGTTAACCTCCAAAGTTCTCAAATTGGCTACTCTCTTACATGATAATAGGCATAGCAGCATTATCATTTTGGCTGTCAGTTCCTTGCTAATTCCATGTTTTCTGGCCAATGTTGAAAACAACTTCAACACCTTATCAACATCCCACATTTGAGAATACTTCAACATAAGTTTGAGGAGTATTATCTCCTTCAGAAGTCTGCATATCAATGGGTGTTCCCTAACAGCTATATATGTTATCCGATGTGTTGCCAATTGCGCTAGGAAATTTGCTACATGTACTACATCCATTCCAGAGAAATGCAAGTTCCTCTCCATAACACCAGCTATGCCATTGTGTCCATGCTGATCTATAGGATTTCCTTGTCCCTGGGTCCCTTGACTACTCGATAATGCATTCAGCCTCACAAGATTAGCCTAGCCTAGCCCAGGATCCCCTGCCATCGGGTTGATGGTGCCTCTTCTCACCAATGGGTGAACTCCTCCTGTGGGATCCCGTACGACTGACTCCCTATTCGGGATAGCTATCGGATTGTCGTGAGCCCTCTCCAAAAGATTGGGGAACCCATCCTGGCCTCTCCAATCTCTGTATCAGTATCAGCGAGGCCTTCTGCCTCTTCGCCTGTGCCAAAGTCCTTACTGTCATTGAAAAAGGTGGGACTGCATACTCTCTGTCTGGACCCAAGCTTGGAGAAACGCTTCTGTCACTTCCACCTTCGGATCTAGTCCCCAGCTGAAAAATCGAGGTAATAGGTTGTTTTACCTCAATGCAAACAAGTCTGTCCAACATGGGCCCCATCATGCCATTAATTCCTGGAATACTCCTACATCCAGCAATCGGTCTCTGGGTTCCCTGAGGAATCTGGAGTTCGAGTCAGCCACTTCGTTCTGATGGCCCGGAAGATATTCTGCTGTCACTGATACCTTTCTCTGCAGGCATAAATGCCAAAAGTCCTTCGCCAATTCTTTGAGCATTTTGTATCTCATGCCACCAAGTCTGTTTATGTATCTGACTGTGGACAAGTCGTCCATCTTGAGGATTAGACAACATTGCACCCTCACCTGTGTCCAACATCTCACTCCAAATGATCCCCCAAGAAATTCTAGGCAGTTGATATGAAGCTCTAGTTCCTTTTCCGACCACCTGCCTCTTGTTGATAATTCTCAGAATCGGTCATCCCAGCCCCATCTGCTGCCAGTGGACTCTGTTGCCATATCCGGGGATTAACCCAATATTGCTCTCCCATTCCAAACATCCATGGGCTGGAGCCACCACTCCAGTTCCACATTTGCTTCCTGCAAAATCTGAACTTTCTGTTTGTATGATATGCCCCTAATGAGATGCTGTATCTTCAGTCTATGCAGGGCCCTGTCATGGAGTGGTCCTAGCAAAATAGCTTGAATTGATGACACCAAACATTGCACCAGCCTGGATATTGAAGAGGGAGAATCAGAACGTGCCCCCTGTCCCGGTAGACCCTTCAACAGGAAGAAGAATCTGCGACAATATGGCCGGCATTCATACAAACTTTCACCCATTCCCACTGCTCCCAATATGGATAATTTGTTTGTTTGTTTGTTTGTTTATTTATTTGTATGGCGCTACGGAACCAGAGGTATAAGGGCGCATATGAACAAGGTTACAAGGTACATTGTAGGCAATTACAAAGTACAATTACGAACATTATACATAATATATACAATTAGCAGATTACAGGTTTATAATATACAAAATACAAGAGAAGGGCATCATTTGAGAATGGTCTGTGACGCTAGTGTTTGTCCAATAAACAGCTGATAACCTGTTTTCTAAAGGGTAGAAACGAGCCGATGGATTTAATGTTGAATGGTAGGGTATTCCAGCGTTGGGAGGCAATGACCGTGAAGCTGGCGCCTCGAGCTCTTTTTAGGGAGAATCTAGGTACTGATAGGCATAATGTGTTGGTGGATCTAGTGGTTCTTGTCGTGGATTTAAGGGTGAATTTGTTGGTGAGATAAGGTGGAGCTAGGTGGTTTAGGGCTTTGTATGTAAGACAGTCAATTTTTTGTTGGATAGTAAGCCATTTGCAAGATAATCTGGTGGTGGCGATGTGCTCGCGTCTTGATATGTTAAGGGCTTCTCGTAGAGCATTATTTTGAAGCACCTGTAGTTTTTTGATAATGGATTTGTTTGCGCCTAGGTAGAGACTGTTACAGTAGTCCAATTTGGATTGTATAAGAGCCCTAGCCAGCGTAAGGCAACTATTCGTGGAAAGGAACTGTCTCCATGCCCTAATCAGTTTACCTGTGTAGGCCGTGGCAGAGGCGGTCATGTTCACTTGTTTGGAGAGGTTGGTGTTGGCATCAAGGTAGAAGCCAAGCGTTTTCACATTTTTGACAATGGGGATGATGTTACCATCAATGATAAAGCTATTGTAGTTAGGGCTGAGTTTCAGCAGATTATTGGGTGTACCGACAAGGAGAAGCTCAGTCTTCTCATCATTAAGGCATAAGCAATGGGAAGCCATCCATGCCTGAATGATGGAGTAAATTTCATTAATCCGGGTGAGGTCGGCATTGTAGTTACCAGAAAGGGTATGGAGTATCTGGGTGTCATCTGCATAATTAGTGTAGGTGATACCCAGATGGTCCAGTTTGTCAAAGAGTGGCTTTGTAAGTATATTGTACAAAGTGGGCGAAACGCAGGAGCCTTGTGGGACACCACATGTGATAGGGGTAGGGTCTTCTGCGGCTACTGGGGAAAAGACCCTCATGGTTCTGTTAGCTAGGAAGGATTGTATACATGACAGCAGACGAGGAGAAATGAGTTGCAGAGGAGAGGTGGTTGCACAGGATTTTGTGGTCGACCAAGTCAATCGCTGCTGAGAGGTCTAGGAGGAGTAGGATGGCAGCGTTACCTTTATCTTTAATTTAATCGATTTGGCTTTTGAGGTCAACAAGGGCAGTTTCTGTTCCATGTTGAGGTCTGAAGCCAGATTGACGTATTCCTAATAGTTGGTTCATTTCAAGGTACTCCTTAATTTGCAAGTAGGCAACTCTGTCTAAGATTTTTAACAGGAATGGGACCGTGGTGATAGGTCTGTAATTAGTAGGTATAGCAGGGTCTAAGGTTTGTTTGTTTAAAAGGGGGAGAACCCAAGATTGTTTCAGATTGCTGGGGACAAGGTTAGAGGAGAACGTTGATCTGGGCAGGGCAGCTGTCCCCTTTGCAGTTAGAAGGCTTTAAGGATGCTATAATTTTTTCTGCTTCCAGAATTGTTATCTTTTTGAATGCGAAGCCTAGTTTGGGGTACCCTCCCAGCAGACTCTACAATCCAGCAGTAGTGAAAATCTTATCCAGAGTGAACAAGGAAATGCAAGATGGAGCTGGAGATGTTTACATGGACTGACTCGATTAAGCTCCAAGAAACCAAGCCACTTGTCGGTAGAGGCACCATGACGACTGGGCTACGTTAGACATGAAGCACATGTGGTATCTGCACACCATGGACACTCATACATACTGAACTACACGAAGAACACAGGTATACAGCTCTATAGTTAGTGGACAGTGACACATACATACTGTCTGCACGTTTATTATTTTGCCATTAGGCCTGCTACAGCACTGCAGTAACGCACGAAGCAAAAAGAGTTTGTGTACATGCTTGCAGATGCTCATATGCAAATAACCCCATGGTGTGGCAGGTGCACTCAAGGGACCTGACAGCCATAATGCCCTAACCTATAGACTAATAGAAGCGGTGTACAGTAGAACCCAGACCATGGCTTAAGAAATCGAACAGGCTGCGATCGGTTTAGAAATGGGGCCCCAAGCCTCACAGAATTATGCACGAGCAGCACTAAACCACCAAGTTCGCAATGTTGCAAATGACGTTCCTCATTCTGAACCTGAGCAACACTGGCTACAGGAGAGGTGAGCTCTCCCAAAAAATACAGAACAATTCAGAGGTCCCGGGCTCACAGGCATGTTCTCCAAGCATGTGATCTTGCTGAGTTGAGGGTCTGCCAAGATTAGGGCCTAAGAAGAGCAACCTGTTCCACCGTCCAGACAATAGCTTCAACAAAGTTGTTACAGTCACGTTACAGAACTGTGTTGGGAATCGGAGCGCGCTCATTACAGCTATGGATTTCACACTGTCATGATGCTGACACATAGTTGCACCTTGCTGATACATAATTACACAAGGCACTATTCACAGGTGTTCCATGGCTAGGAACAGGGTTAGTCCCAGGCTAGGGGGCTCCTGGCTCATCCAATCATAGCCAAGGAACCTCGGGTGGACAGTGGGGGGTCACTGACCAATCACGATGCTTGCTCACTGTAACAACTTTGAAGTAACAACCTTTTGGGAATGGCTAAAAGTACCACCTGACGCTACACGTGCCAATAACATAGCACCTCAATACGTTTCCATATGGGACCTACTACTCAACAGCCTATCCTGAGATAGGATAGGTTTTTGAGACGGTTCCCGAAGATGATGCCAATTGTGATGTCAGATAACTACAAAACTGGCCTGCGAGCCAGGGTCTGTTGAGAGATGCATGGACGTTCTACCATGAATGTGATCCCTGTGGTGCATTTATTACAATAAACCACAGTAATTCCTTGTCTCTTGTGACGTTCTTGATTGGGCAACAGGAAGGAGTTATGCCTTCCACGGACTCGCACCAGCGGGCCCCCAGAGTAGCTCGGCCGGACCAAGGGGGCCTGCCCCTAACAAGTTGGAGGTCCCACTGAGATATGTTGTGGCACCAGCCTTGCCAGAAGCTGCATCCTTAGCTGTCAGACCCAGAAGGCTCCAGGACCCTAGAGGGAATTGCAAGACAACCGGACAGCACAACCCGAGATAGGCCGTCGGGAGACACCTTGAGAAATCTATCCCTCCTGCAGTCGTCAAAGTGTCCATGCAGTTCAGAGGGGTGAGACCAGCGGTTAACGGGGAGCCAGCAGCTGAGCAGCGTCAACAAACACAGGAGAACGTAAGTGCGGTCCACATAACAGGCAATGTGTTGTGTAGGTGGGTTTCATGTAAGCGGGAGGAGGGAGGTGTAATGTGCGATGAATGTTACTGCTGTAGTTGTTTTGACACGTGTATGGTGGTAGGGACCTGAGAGGAGGTAGAAGTCCCTTTTCTGTGTTTGTTCGAGTATCGTGGCGAAGGGCTCTGATGATGAGCAAGGATTGTGGGTTCAGTAGGCTCGGTCTGTGACAACTTGTATATATGTGCTATTCCCATGTGTTGAACATTTTAGTTCAGAACATAGATGACGGATCCCTGTAAGGGCTAGCTGGAGCTATCCTAGATTGCAGAATGTGTTTTGTCTGGTTAAGCCTCCCAGAGAGAAGAGTTTCAGTCGTCAGGCAATTCGTCGGTTGTAGCAAACAGAAAGACTAAATAGAATACTCCACCCCGGGAAGGTGGAAAGACAGCTGTGGCTTTATTTTGGATTTGGGGTGTATTGCGGGGAGTGGCGAAAGTGGGCATTCATCATGTGCACACCATTGTCTCTTTATTGGCTTGAAATTTAGCTTGGTGACGTCACCCATAGGTTGATGCATAAGACATTGTGTTGGGAAGGCAAGGAGTTGGTGTTGTGAAATTGGGATTGAAGGACAGGTGAACAAGCGGCAGTGTGTGGAAGGCGCCTGTGCATGGTTGCGGTGGTGTGCTGCACAGCGGCAGTGCTGGTGAAGGTGGGGCTGACATCAGAGCCCGCTGGGTAAGGTGTAGAGCCGAGGAGGCTCGTAATGAAAAATACTGATAAACAGTGTACTATAACCTTTTCCTCCCATGACAGCAGATATCGAACACTTCAACCAGAGGTCAGGTAAAAGGGTTGATATGTATTTGTATGGTGGGGCAGGGACTATGTATAGCGGGCTGTAACCCCCATATAGCATCTTTGTAAGGCCCTGCCTCAGTATAACGATAAGATAGTGAAGTACAGTATATAATGGTCTAAAAGCACAAAAGGGGAAATAGCGAGGCCATGGCCACCCAACGGCAGCTTCTCTAAAGACGTGCTGCAATCACTTTGGAGCCATTTACAGAGTATGTACAAAGGGAAAAGGTTAGCTAAATGCATGGAAATATTTGAACTGCGGCGTATGTTCCAAGAGGACAGGCCATGGATGATGAGTGCATATATATGATGACGCGGTGGAGGAACAGGGCTTATACCCATTAAGAGAACAAAAAGCAGTAGAGGGTTACTCAAATCCCACTTACAAACCACCCACATATGCCCAAACAGAAGAACCACAAGGGATAGAGCAGATGGCCGATGTCTCCGACCTCGACGAGGAGGGGCTGCAGTGTGCGAAAACAGAGTTTGCAGGTATTGGACCAGAAGAATGGATAACTGCACAGATACTACTAAAACCAAAAGGGGCCACAATGGTGGAAGCAGAAGGTGCAACAAAGGCAATAGAGAATCTGGGGCTGGGACACGGGTGCCATGCAAAGGCAGATAGGTCAGAGGAGGAGGGAAATGAGCAACCTCAAGAGTGTGGAGAAGCAAGACTAGGAAGCGGAGATAAAGCGCAAAGGTGAGAGTCGGCGAGTGAACTGGAGATGTGGGAGCAAAGTCAAAGGGAATATTTGATAATATTAGAAAAGGAACAAAAGGATACAAAGAGAGATGAAGGAAGAAAGACAACGGGAGGAGATGGAGCAGAAGAAGAAAGAAATAGGGAATATGAGGAAGAAAAAGAATTGGAGATGGCATTGTGGAGGAAGAAAATATTATTGCAGGAATCACATAAGTATGAGAAGAAGCGACTGAAACAATTGAGGATGGAACGGTAGGCAAGGCAACAAAGTAGGAAGGAAGAGGAACCGCAGGTGTTGGAGAAGGTAAGTGACCAAGTCAAAATATAACTAGCCACAAAAAGGCAAGAAGAAGACAAACAAAATCAAGGGGAAAGTACAGGTGAGTACAATGGAGGGCTAAGCAGACACGGCACGGCATGCCTGGGAGTGCGGGAGGAGGACATGTGTAAATTAACAAACATCGATTTTAATGTACCACACAACCCCAGCCATATAACATGAAAATTGAACTTCTCAACTAGTTTCTGTAGCAACATGGATGACGAATCTGATGACGGCAATGACCATAGTGATGAGGAGAGGGAGGGACCTAACAAGCTCTATCTCACAAGGACTGATGTACGGAGCTCTTGGGAGTGTAGGACACATGAACAGAGGGGTAAGCTGTGTACCGTACACAGCATAACAAACATACACATGATACAGCAGAGGCGGGAGCCCCCCAGGCACCGTACAGAAGCAGACTCAGGAACCAGATATACAACTCACCATAGTACATCATTGTAGGTTATGGCAACAAAAGATGAAACAGAAGGCAGAGGAGAGGAAGGCAGATGAAGCTAAGCTAGTCCAGAAGAAATTATCCAAATATGCACTGGAAGGAGCACTGATAACGAGCCCCAGTCCACAGGCACAAACAGCAACCTCACAACCATAACCTCAGCTCTAACCACAATAGTCATAGGGCACTGAACCAACATATGCGTCACCCACGGGCGTAGGGTACAAGGTGAGATGTGGATACCCACAGAGTTTCAGAGGAAGGGGAGACTTCCAGAGAGGATGGGGGTTTGGACCATTATCACACCAATATGTGTGAGGGTTCCGGGGCTACACACAGTGAATGAAGCAAGGGCCAGGGAGGGGAGAAGGGGGATTCCCATGGCAGGCAAGGGAGCCACTGCAGTGCCGGACCTGTGGGCAACTAGGGCACATTTCCCGAGCATGTAGAAACAGAGGGGGCCAGTTAGGATGGGAAGAACAGGGGTATATTAGCGAGGACGGAATAACTACTATGTCCAAGAAATACAATAACATGGATCGATACAAAACATGCAGCAGCAGACACAGATACCCCCACAAGTACAACACCAACAAACACCTTCAACCACAGCACCGCTGTAAACGATGGTGCCACAAGTGATGACACAGTGCAGTCGCTTTAGCCAGCTGTTCTTTGTAACCTAGCAACAAAAATACTGGCTATGGTTTTTCCCGCAGAACTTGGAATGCCGGTTAGAACATACTGACAGAACTAAACGAAGGAAACCAGAACGCCGGTCTCCTTACTTCGCTTCATTTTGACTACAGGTTTATACAGGACCGCTGGCGGCACGTTTTTCGAATGGCACACTAAGACGTGTAGGTAACGTCTGCCATTTCTTTCGAAATCTTGTTTTTTTGGTATAAAACAGGGGGCCTGCTTTTGACTCATCAATGAGACTAATTGAGGCATTCTTCTGCTCACAATTTCCACACAGATTTAATTGACAACGAGTAGAGGGTATTTGATCCTGAACAGCCCCTGGAAAATATAAAAAAGAAAGGAAATAATGTGCTTTACCTCGCCCAGGTGACATCTCCAGGAGACATGAGGGTCTGTCAGTTTCCTGCATGATTCAACATCAGCTGAATCCAGGCAAGTTCTTCTACCCGGCCTCTTCTCCATGACCCATCTTTTTTTTGTAAATTTAAAACCATACACAAATATAACTGATTGAGACACTAATATCACAAATCTTCTGGGTTTTCTATTTTTGCCCTCGCGAACCATTTGCAGTGGTACCCAATTGGGCTGATGACTGCAGAGACACCAGGAAGCTACAACAGTAGACAGGTTTTCCATGATGGGTTACGTCCTTCTAGTTTCAGCCGCTCCTGAGGGAACCAGCATACTTTTTTCGGTTCTTGGCTTTCAGGGTAAGAATCATAAAATGCTTAAGTGGGGTTCTTTATTTTGCCCGAAACCCTATTTTTAGCTATATCCTTTTTGCTGATTCATTCATGCTCTCTCTTCATGTGTCGCCACCTTCACACAGCCCCTTTTCTTCCCTACAGGTTCCTTTAATTCCGCCCCAACGAAGGTGGCTTTACCTGCTTAATCTGCCACTGAAATGTGACTACAGTAAGGGGATACAGGTGGTTCTTTTTCCCCATAGATCACATTATATTGAACAAGCAATTCTGCTCCATTCCAGCTAACTTGTTTGCTACCTATTTTCCCCTGCCCGCGTAGGTAGACCCAATGTTTTTTTTTTTCTCAAAAATACAGTGGACACTGACATTTTAAGTGAATGGAAATGATAACACTTTTGAGGTAGACACTAGGAAGTGTTTTTCTTGCATGGACGGTTTCTCTGCTTTATCACAAGAAAACAAAAATGTAAATGGAACCCAAAAAATTCTTGAGTTATGTACAAGATATTGTATTGCCCTTTTGTTTGTTGTTAGCAATTTACTGTTAGACTGGACAATTGGTGTCAAATACTCACATTGCAAATTGAAAATCACAATTCTTTTTATTTATGACAAAATGTTCAAGAGTTTAACTTTGTGATTACAACTAGGAATTTGATTTACTTTTTGGATTCAGTTGCTAATAATTGCTTGATATAATAAGGTTTATGCAACCTGCTCTCAATCCCTTTTATTTCTCTACATTCTATGTGACCAAGTTGGGGTTCATTCATTTCAACTCCACAGTGGGTTTTGTCTATTTTTTAAACCTAAATCTCTCTTCTGTTAAAGTGTATCTTTTTTACTTGACCTATAGAGATTAACATTTTCTGTCAACATGATAAATGGCCATTAGTGCCTCTTCTGTTTTTCTGCATTTGTGATTGACAATGATCAAGTTTTTGTTTTTATTTTCTGTTTTTTTCTGTATGGACCACTTAGATTGCGGTGCGCCGTGGTTTTTTGATTGCTATCTAATGTATAAGAAAATATAATAACTTTCAATATCTTACAAGCTGTGTGGAGGTGGTTTTTTGTGCACAGAAGATAGATTTGGATTGGGATTTGGTGTTTTCTCAAACCCACAGGTTGATACTTTACAAACAGTGTACTACAAAATCATTCAGACGTATCAAAAAGAAGCAGCATTTTTTCTCTATTGTTATTTATACGAGTGACGACACCAGCACAGCATCTAGCACAGGCACATGCTCATTCCTCAGAGCCAATCGATACGACAGCAATGGTACCAATTCAGAAGATGGGAGTGGTCACTATAGTAGAAAACAGCCCCTACACAGGGAACAGATTATCCTTATTTCCCTAATAGGACAGCCCACAAACAAACTTGTTGGGTCCCATCCTGTTGGTTACACCTAACCCTGCAGAGGAAACTCACATAAGGGTGACAAAACGTTTTCCTTTCTTGTTGACACTGCAGGTCATTTATTCTAGAAGGGACTTTTGCGTCGTCAGGCGATGCTATGAACACACAAGGATTATCTAGGGCTCGTGAGGTGGTTCCATTTACTGATAACATCTTCTTATCTATCGGGGAGCACGATATATCGCGACCCTTACTTTACTCCAAATGTGCACCTGTAAATATATTGGGCCGAGATATAATGAGCAGACTCAATATAACCATCTCATTCACAGACAAAGGCATAATCTGCTCAACACCAGGGATAAACATGTTCACAGTAAAGCAACTTCTCCAGGCGTATTGTGTGAAAACAGGGCAGAGGGGGGAACCAGGAGACACCAAATTATTCCAATGTGGTACAGACATGGCCTTGCATGGTTGCCAGGGATAGCAGGGAAGGTAGGGAGAAGACCAGGTGAGTACCTATTCAGACCAGAAACACCATACGATGAAGAAGAAGGAATGGCAGTGGCTGGAGACAATGAATGGATGGTAGTACGACAGCATTGGATCTCAGTGCATACAGTAGATGACCAAGGGAGAGCATGGAGGGCAATATTTGCAGCGGCAGAAGGATGCAGATTGACTCAGGTGACAGATGAGGAGCTCTTTTCAGAAGACAGAGGAGAGACAGAAATGATACTAGAAATGACTGTGCGCTTTTGGCTACACTTCACGTACAGGGAAGTAGCACAGGAAATGTCGATGGCACTGGAAGCTCCACCCCCATTTATGGAAAAAGACCTGGCCAAGGTACCCAATGACTTATGGACCCCAAGTCCTTATGATGTAGGGTACATAAAAGCATAGGTGGAGGTAAAATAAAATTGAAACCCAGTGCAATACTGCTTAAAGTCAAGCAATACCCCCTGACAAAAAAAAAGCAGTGAGGGCATATATGACACAATCCACACACTCATTGAAAGAGGCATTCTAGTACCATCAAAGTCTCCATGCAACACGGCAGTGTACCCTGTGTGCAATGCGAATGGGAGGGCATGACGTTTTATTCAAGATCTCCGTACACTTAACCACATTGTAGAAGCAGAGTATCCTGTAGCAGCAAACCCTGCAGCAATCCTGTGTAGAATTCCAGCAGAAGCCACATATTTTACTGTTATCAATCTCAAACATGTGTTTTTCTCAATACCATTGCACCCAGACTGGCAAGATTTGACCAGTTTTATGTACCGCAACCAGAATTGGAAACACACTAGGTTGCCATGAGGCTACTGTGAGTCATCATCCATTTTCAACAGAGCAATACAGATGGACATAACCAATGTTCAAACAGACAGCACAGTACTACAGTATGTAGATGGCATACTGACTTGTAGCGAAACAGAAAGAGAGTGTAGGAAAGATTCAGTACAGTTACTCATGGTGTTGGCAGACAAGGGGTACAAAGTAGACAAAGCAAAACTTCAGTACTGGCAAAAGGAAGTATTATTATTATTATTTTTTTTAATTTGATTTGGCTGAATTTAATCAACCTTTCAAAATTTAGAATTTCCAATATTACACATATTACAATTTACAATTTACAATTACAATTTTCTGATTATGCAAATATGACAATAACTAATAAGATCCAAATCCTAACTAATTATTAAAAATTAAGAAAAACTAAATAAACCAGGAACAAAAACCAATAAAACAGATCCATCCCTAATCATTTTCCACTTAATTGAAAACATAAGCATTTTTAAAAGTTAAGTTGAACTTTGATAAAATATGAGAATATATCATCTCAACCCATCAATTTAAAAAACGGCATCAACAACAATATTCTTAATCCACCGAATATATTAAACATTTTTACAGGATAAACCCAGCCAACACCACTGTACAATATTTTAAAAATCTGCGTTCTTTTCTAAGCTTAGGCAATCCGAAAAATTAATCGTGGCAATCTGAATTGGCAAATACATAGAACTTAGTATCACCGCCGAACATTGCAAAGATTCCAATCCACCCAAGTACTTACAATGACGTGCAAAATGTACCTCTCTTTGATGTTTAAGTGCCTCACATTCCATAATGAGATGAAATAATGTTTCTTTGTTCTCATAGATTAAACAGAATCGACAAACATTGAATGACTCTGGTAACAATTTACGTTTCACCTGGATATCCTTGGTAATCCAAAGATTGAAATGTAGCCTCAGAATGCCTGCTCTAATTCTAAGGGCTGGAGCTTTGTCCAAATACAGGGGCAATGTCCGCACTTTTTTTGGAGGAAACCAATAGTAATCTGCATCCTTGTACTGGAGGCATCGTTCGTGTGTGCTAATCCAATCTTTTTCATAAATCTTTGCCTTAGCCTTATCCGGATTAGTTAGAAGTAAATCAATCACCACATCGGCATTAACTAAAATCTGATAGACCCTATTTGTCCAATCTGAGACAAAACTATGTTGTACAGAAAAAATATAAATCTCAACTTTCTTTAGGATTGCAGCTTGGTCTATTCCCCATTGGGGTACAATAACCGGATGGTCCATTGCCAGTAGGCATTTTCTAAACAAGGCACATAAACGCCACTGGTAGAGCGCCTGAAGAGAAACCAAACCCAGCACATATCTGATCCAGACAATAGGCATGCATGTTGGTAAATGTAATATTTGTTTCCAAAATTTCGATTCCCAGCCATCAAATTGAAAGCCAGATTTAATTGGAAAAGTTTCTTACACATATAACAATGTCGGGACTATCCTCATGGTCCAAAAGAACCATACTGCTGTGATGGAAAATTTCCCCTCAAAAGATATCCCCAAATAGTTAGTTTACCCTCCACCTGTCCAAATGAGTGGTAGCAGACAACTTCCCCTCAAAAGATATCCCCAAATAAATGTACTCTGGGATAACTTGAAGGGGGATACGATTGATTTCCCAGTTAAATGGTTTGTGGCCTATCCTTGTCGGAGAAAAGGCTACTATCTGTGTTTTCATCGTATTCACTCTAAGCTCATTTATTGTATATATGTATTAAAGGCTGTAGGTAAGTTTTGTAACCCCAGTTGAGTCTTAGAGATGAACACTAGATCGTCAGCATACATCAGAGATTTTATCTGATGTGTATTAAACTTAGGTGAATCTGAGCTGATTTTATCAAAGGTGCCCTTGACATCATGCATAAAATAATTAAACACAGCTGATGCCAGGAGACAGCCTTGTTTAAGGCCTCTCGCAGTAGGAATAGAATCCGATAAAGAGCCATCCAAAGAAAGCTTAATGCGCACCGAAGTATCAGAGTGACGAGCTTGTACAACATCATTCAATGTCGAGGGGAAATGATCCCATCTCAATTTCTCTAAAAGGAGACCACAAGCAATTGAGTCAAAGGCCGAGAGGAGATCCACAAATGCAAAAAAGACTGTTTGCCCTGTGCCCTGACATTGTTCTTTAATTGCATTGAGACTTAAAAAATTAATATTTGTACCAAGACCAGGTACAAAACCTGTCTGCTGTGGATCACACAAATTATTTGCCACTGTCCATGCATTGAAGTCTCACAAAATTAGTTTTGAAAAAATCTTGCCTGGGGCATCTAACAATACAATCGGACGATAGTTTTGTGCAAGGGTTCGATCTCCTTTCTTAAATATAGGGATAATAATAGATGTTATGAGAATTGTACGAGTGACTAATACATGTTGAAAAATCTTAAATAAAATATGTGCCCATTCATTTGAGTGAGTTTTAAACATCACATTATGCAGACCGTCTGGGCTCGCCACTCTTGAAGAGCTAGCAATCATAATCAACTTTTGTAGTAAGTCCACCGAAAAATCTAGGGACCACCTACTTTCAGAATGGTGCACATATTGTGATTTGGCATAATTATCATCAGCATATAGCTTGGTGTAGAATCTAACCCACTCTGATTCCTGTACACCATTAATCTGGGCTTCCATCTAAATATTATTAGAATGATTTTTCAAAAGTTGCCATGGCTCGGCTGAATTTTTACATGCCAAAGTCCTGATCATGTGTTCACTATCTCTTTGGAACATCAGCGCTTTTCTACTTCTAAGCCAAGACTTATAACGAGAATTTGCTGTTTTTATGTCCTGCCACACAGTAGACAAATTGCTTTTAATGAGCAGTTTTTCACACCTCCTATGTTCAGCTCGTTTAAGTTTGACTTCTCGGTCAAATATATGCGTATGACAACTATTTTTGTACGATATGATGACAGTATTGGCAAAAGGCCACAACAGCTCTGAGTATTGCACTTGCCTATTAGCTGATAAGTGACATTCAATGGTACTGTGAAAAGCCTCAAGTTTAGGTAGATTCCACTTCAGCCTATTTTTTGTGGTATTTACTACTAACCCTTGATTCAAGATCGGTCTCTTCTTGTACACTACATTCATTGTGATGTCCAAACATAGTATCCTATGATCACTCTGCACGTGATCCAACACAACCAATGTTTGAATGTTACCAAATGTGTGGGTATCGACATAGATGTAATAAATGATGCCATTACTAATGCCCCTGTGCCAAGTGGCTTTTGGAAGTAAATCCCCTTGGACTGCACGATTGACCATATAAAGGTTCCGCTCCTTTATCAAGGATGACCAAGTCACAACTGCTTTATCTGACCGAGTGACATTCCAACAATCAAGATTGACATCTCCCACAATAATAGTCCTTGTAATCGCTTGCGTCAGTTGAATCAAATCAAGGACTCTAATCAGACCTGCAAAAAGATGTCGTCAGGTATGGCTGTCGGATTGTGATATAAATTCACTAAGGCAACCAATTGGTTCTTACACATAGTTGTTACCAATTAGATATGGGCGCCCTCTGAAGCCCAGGCTGAGATAGAAAAACCCATGTTGGAGTTCACTGCAACCATAAGACCCGAAGAGGCTCTGCCTCTACTAGGTAGAGCGGGCAATAAGATACATTCAAAACCTTCCCAAATCAGAGGTGTTATGAGCCAGGTCTCTTGTAGGGCAATAATATGAAAGGAGACTGTTAAATCTTTAATTGAGGTCTGTAAATGAAAATGCCCTCGTGAGTTCCAACTGGCTATTTTTAAGATTGGTATAAGCCCAAGGGTTGATGGTTAATTAGAAGTCTGGTCATAAATGGCTGGCCATTGGGGAGCTGGAACTTGGCCTCGCATGTAAATGTTTGATTTTGGAATGTCACGTTGAATACTCACGGGCAAACGCTCAGGGTCCTGGGCAATGAGAAAGCCCATTTCGAATAGTGTCATTTTTGCTTGCCAGATAGTGTTCATTACCACTCCCGATGGAACCCACAATCTCACTATAGAAGATGAGATATCTGAAATGAATTCTATCTGATCTATGTCCCTTGAAGTTACATCTTTAAGTAAAACAACATCACTGAATATATTTAGCACACTTTGCCTGTTTAAATCATAAGAAGGGTACGGCTCTTCCCTTCATTTAAGTATCACTGAATGGCACAAGCTCTTCACAAGTGCAGACGCTCTTACCCAAAGCATTCTGAGCAGGAGATCTAAAGATCCGCGTCCCTCTATCTCTGGTGTTATTTGTTGGCACAGGTCGTGGTAAATGCAAATTATTCTGAGCCCTCCCCTGATCCAACCACTCAGCATCCAGTGAAGGTGGCATCTGCAAGCACTCACTGGTCAAGCTTAACTGCACACCCTGTTGCTTTGAAAGAGCATTTGTAAAGCGTTCAGCTATATATATATCCACCATGTTTTTCATATCTTCCATAGCAATTGTGGTTTGCTGTTGAATAGGGACCTAAGGAAGAGGCTCTTTTGGATGGGAAGAGACTACCTTCTTTACAAGCAAGAGGGAAGCCACAATTTTAACGCTTTCTTCTTGCTGTTGAAAGATCTGCACTAGATCCGACAATGGTGAGCCAGAAGGATGGCAAGTATTGATGCCTGATGTATCAGAAGAGAGGCAGGGATTTATGACTGGACAAGGGGCATTAACTCTAGGTGCAACTGTCAAAGCTATTTTGGGTACACCACAGGGAACTGAGCGCTCAGACTGTAGGTTTTGTTGAATATCAAGGTTATGTATAACTTTTGGTTGCTGACGCCTCGATGAGTTATTTAAGACTCGGAAAAAAGCATCAAGATAATTTTTTATGTTTTTTTTCCTTCCCACAATATTTTTTGGTTTCTTTGTGTAAAAATACGGGGCCCTTTAGAGGAGACACCCGATGACTTATTTTTACGCTGTGGTTTTCCCACCCTTCTTATGCTGTCATCTTGGGAGAGGATCTGCTCTCCAAGGTCCAGGGTAGTAGTGGACAAAGCAAGTGGGCCATTGGTTTGCCAGTCATTTTCATCGGTGGTCTGTGTCAATGCCGCAAATTATGCCCTCAATTGCCGGCAGCTGACATGGAGGATCAAATCGTGCCAACGCTGTAACCCCAGCATCCAGTAATTACACAACAGAAGCATTAAACTCGTCACTATCAGTGACTAGTACAGGCTGCTCTTGATGCTGGAATGCATCAGTCCGCTCCTTACAGGGCAGAACAGGAACGTTTGTCTTTAACCATTCTGCTAAATCTGCTATCTGAGCGGATTGTTTAGCTACTTTGGAGTCTAATGTGTCAAATAGCTTCAACATCCTCATTATCGTGGTATTGATTGCTGTAAGAGCCGGTTGTAAAAGGGTTAGGAACAAAATGTTGTCCCCATTAGTAGATGGTTTATGAGCTCTTGGAGTTGGAAACACAAAAGAATGTAATGGGGATTGGGCCTGTGGTGAAGTCGAATGCAAACTCGTTGTTGAGTTCTGGTCCTCCAAAATTGTTATTGGTGACTCACATTGACTGGCATAAATTGAAATGCCAGATGAATCATTAGAAAGAATGGGAAATCTAATCGGAGAGCCAGCAAATGTAAGTGGAGGAGCTCCTCCATGGCCTTTTGTAGAATCTAACAATGTAGTATCAGAGACGGACTGCGAAGAGGGCCGCCCACATACAACAGGCAACTGGGTATAAAGAGGATTTGAGTTTGTTGAATGAGAAACCCTTTAACTGGACTCACACTCACATTATTCTTTTTTTTTGGTGAGCCAGGGATACAGGATATATTTGCACCTGTGCCTGACGTGAGGGCCCCAGGGCATATGAGGGTGTAATATTAATGGCCAATTGAAATATCTGCTGACCCGTAGGCACAGCTGTGACCAATGAATGCAGGCACGATGAAGACATACTGTTAGTCATTCCAGTAGTTAATTTAAATGCAGCAAAGGCCATTGACAAGCATGTTAAAACCACTCACAATAGAACAGTGCGGCTTACACACACACACTTACTTGCAATAAACAAACAGGCCGAAGTAAAAGTACAATTCAATTACGAATGCCCTACAGCCGTCCCCTGCTGCTGCGCGGCTAAGTAGCAAAGCAGTACTTAGACGGTACTTGCACATAGGTGCGTGCGCTGTGTGCGGCCGTGTCTGTCTTGTAGAACGAGTACCGCGAGGCAAGGGGGCGGTCCGCAGGTTCGGCCACTCAAAGAGCTGGAAAACAAACAAACAGTGATCACTCAATGATCTCGGGATGGTCCAGACCACTTGTCTGTCTCCGCAGTCCATAGATATCAGTCACCTTGAACTGCAACACACATTTTCTGACAGGGAGTTGCACAGGAGTCCCAAAAAGAGTCCACCAAACAGCAAACAGCACCATCATGTATCGGCGAAGCAGTACTTAGATGGTACTTTCACGTGTGAGCGCACGCTGTGCATGGCCGTGCCCGTCTTGTAGAACGAGTACCGCGAGGCAAGGGGGTGATCCACAGGATCGGCCACTCAAAGAGCTTGAACTGCAACACACGTTTTCTGAAAGGGTCGCACAGGAGTCCCAAAAAGAGTCCAATAAACAGCAAACAGCACCAGCATGTATCGGCGAAGCGGTACTTAGACGGTATTTGCACGTGTGTGTATTATACATTGGGCAGATAATATCCAAATACGGGAGACACATAGCCTCGAAAAGAGCACAGACTATACAAAACACTCTCCAGCCTAAAACAGTAAGGGAACTGCAGCAGTTCCTCAGATTATGTAACTATTGCATAGCATGAGTCTTCGACTACAGCTCTTATACATGTCCACTTCTAATGGACCTCAAGGAAGCGTAGAGAGAGGCAAAGCCACTAGGATGGACAAGAGAAATGACTGATGCTTTTAATGAATTGAAAGAAGCAATAAGCACAGCACCAGTGTTAGCGACCCCAGATTACAACATTTTCTTTTTCCTCTTTTCCCACACCGATGGAGTGGTTATGAAAGCTGTACTGACCCAAAAGACAAGCATGGGCCATAAGCCAATTGCATATTACAGTACACAGTTGGACCCAGTAATGAAGGGACATTTTCCATGCAAACAACATTTGGCTGCTGCAGCATTCACAGTAGAAAAGGCATCATGGGATGCTCAACAACACTTTACATGGAGAATGCGCTCTTTGCGATACTGCATAAACCAAAAAGCACACTAACAACCCTAAGAGCAACAGGGTGTGAAATGATATTATAAAGACCAGAATTGAAAATAGTGAGGTGTAAAGATTTTAACCTCGCACAATTTATAGCAGATATCCATAAACCAGGTCACTGGGCTCATGATTGTACACAAAATATTGAGTTCTTCCCTGAGACACGCAAGGTAGAGGAGGATGCACTTGAGGGTGGAGAGGTACTGTATCTTGACGGGTCCTCAAAAACTGACCAAACTGACAGGGTTAGGAGAACTGGAGCCGCAGTAGTAAAGCAAAAGGAAGACTGGACAAGTGAAGTGGTGTACAGTGTCTGTTTACCCCCTCATTACTCGGCACAAACTGCAGAACTAGTGGCATTAATTCAGGCATTACAAAATAGCATAGGGAAAAGAGTGACAATCTATTCAGATAGTGCTTATGTCACCTCCACAGTACATTCTGGGCTAGCAAGATGGCTCAGAAGGGGATTCAGAAGGGTAGATGGGACCCCAGTGCAGCATGCCCTACTCCTGGGGAAATTCATAAATGTGATAACATTCCCAGAGGAAGTAGCATTAGTGAAATGCCAGGTATGTCAAGGGTATAGTTACATGATCGTGGTGGTCTGTCCCTTCTCCAGGTGGGTAGAGGCTGGGCCATGTTCCCATACTGTTGCCCTGAGAGCAGCAAAATTCCTAGTTAGAGAAGTATTCCCAAGATGGGGCGTGTGTGAGGTCCTGCGGTCTGACAACGGAAATCATTTGGCCAATTAACTGCTCCAACATATTGCTACCCTACTAGGAATAAAACACCCATTTGCTGGTACCTACCACCCGCAAGCAAATGGGATATGCAAGCGCCTCAATGGTCTCCTGAAAGAGTGTATTGCAAAGTCTCAACACAGCACAAAAAAGTACTGGCTTCACTGCTTGCCTCTTGCCTTATTCGAATTGCCATGTCTGCCCTCTCCTGAAAAATCTCAGATATTTCCAGTGTTCTGTTGCAATGGGAATCATTAGGTAGGCATCCCTGAGATCTATCCTGGTTAACCAGTCTCCCTGTTGTAATATAACCCTCAGGAGGTGGATATCCTCCATTTTGAAATGTCTGTATATTATGAAGCCATTCAGCTCTCTTAAATTGATAACTGGTCTCAGCTTTTGTTTTCCTTTTACCAGGAACATATTGCTTAGAAAGCTGTCTGCAAACTCTGCTACCTGAACTATGGCTTCCTTTCTCTCTAGGTCTCTTATCTCTGTTCCCAGTAATTGCTGGTATTCTATGCGGTCTCGAAGGTTTTGTTTGTACTGGTACGGTATCAAAATCTAGGTGAAAACCTTGGCCTCTGTTTAACACCCATGTATCCCCTGATAACAGTTTCCAATCCTCTAAGCATTATGCCACTCTCCCGCCTACTGTGGGTATGTTTCTGCTTATTACTTGTGCTTCCTGGCTTGTACCTGCTCTCATCTGTGGTACGCTATTTCCTTTCAGCATGCCGCCAGCCGCTTCCTGTGCCTCTTCCCCTCAAGGGGAAGAACGGGTTTGGTTTGCAGTCATCTTGTTCCCTCCAGTGGCTTTTGTTGCTGTAGGACCTGCCACAAGCATAGTGCCTGGCAGAGTGGCCCCTGCCTCTGAGAGCCGCCTGAAAACCTGCTTACAAAATACCCTATTTAGTGATGCCTATGCTTTATCTAATGCAGCATAGGAATTGGCAAACCTGGTTAGCTCTTTTATGAAGGAATCCCCAAATGATTTACCTTTGGCAGCCGCAGCCACTTTCGATGTGGCTAGTACACTTCGTTTTGGGTAAATTGTGACTAGTATAGCTCTCTGTCTCTCTGTAGTAATCACACTGTTGGCATTCCCCAACAGGCAGATGGCTCTCTGGGCCCATCCTGTCAGGATCACAGGGATGATGCTCTCATTCTTCTCCCTAGCTTCCTCTACCACCTACCCTCTCCTGCTACTCCTTAGATTCATCTACCACCTGGAGAATTTTTGTTATTGGGACCACAATGTGCAGCATTTTATCTTGACATGAATGCCAGGATTTATCCAGACCCTTCTTCACATCTTTCATGTATCTGCCCATAAAGGGGACCATCCTTTTGTTGATCTCTGGAGTTTCTGCTATCCCGTTCGGCAGATTTGGTCTGGGGAACTCTGATTTAAGTCTGTTTCTAGCTTCTCGTTCTAGCGTGTCCTGAATCTCTTCTTCAGTTATGCCACAATTTTTGTTGGCAGCTTCCACTCTGATAGCCTTGCGTCAAGGAGGGAATCAGGGTCAAAGTCATCCCGTAGACCTCTTCATCTTCTTTTCTTGGGAGCTTTCCTGTGTTTTCCCTCACTGGAAGACGATATTGTCTCCACCTCATCCTCTGTAGATTGCTCTTGCCATTCCTCGTCTTCCTGCTTTCTCTGGGCTGCTGGAGGACATGCCATTCTACCTGCTCTCCTTCACCCTCACCCTCACTTCCTTCCGCTTGCTACCTTTCACCTTCTGTGGTGTGTCTGGGGGGCTGGGCATCCTGTGCCCTACAGGCCTTTTTTCTCCCCCTTTCTCTCTCCCAGGCTCACCTGCTCCTCTGAGCTCCTCCATACCTCTGGAGAATTTCAGCCAATTCAGCATAAGGGATTACTGCTGAGACCTCTGTCCCAGACTGGCCCCCATCGCCTTCTGAAGAACCTGGCCCATGCTGGGATGCACTCTTATTTGGTTCACATTAGCTATTCCCTTCTCACCAGAGATACTCATCTTGCTCAGTGAATGTTCCCATCAATATATATATATATATATATATATAAATTACTGGGTCTGCGGTAGCAGGCAGAAGTTATGGTTAAGTTTCTCATCTCATAGGAAGAGCACTTTTTGGGTGGCATATAACTTTGCTCCCTCTGGACGAATCCTCACCAAACTTTGCAAAAAAAGCATATGGCCGGCTCCGTTTTTTTTTTTGCAATGTTTGGTGAGGTTTGGTCAAGGGTTTAGTCAAGGGGGTGTCCGAAAATGTCTTTTTTTGCCATAGAATGAACGGAGGGAAACTTTGCTCACGCCTACAGCCGAAACCGCTGGATGTATTTTCACCTAATTTGCAGCAGGAGGGGCGGCTTGGTCTCGAAAGCGTGCTTTTGTAAATTTGGTAGAAATTCATCCAGTTATTTTTTTCAAAATGACAAAAAAGTATGTGCAAACAAATGTGTGATATCTGTCTCCTGTCCATGGACACACTTCCCTGTTCGCTCCGCGTGCAGTACACCGATTGGTCAATGGACGTGTGTCATGTCCGCGGACAGGCAACATGTTCGCTGATTGGTTGGAGTGAAGCGTGAGGAGCGTCACATTTTCTCGATGCGCCCGTCAGGTTGGATCCGCGAACAGGGCAGCGTGGAACAGAGCTGGAATTCAATTTTGGGGAGTGTGTTGGTGTGGAAGAATGGCTGAAGAGGGTGGGGGAGTGAGAGATGGGTCAAATGCTGTATTTGTTTAGGTGGGAAAAGGCTGTTATGTGATTGCGGTGCCCACGGTCACTACGGCTGTTCGCAGACATGCTGAGAAGGGCCCAAGAGGCAATCTGCTGGGGGCTGGGTGAGCAGTGTTAGAATGACAAGGGGTGCAGAGATGGGACCAAGAAGCGGTCTGCTGGGAGCTGGGTGAGTAGTGTCAAAAGGACCAAGGGTGCTGGGAGGAGTCCAAGAAGCAGGGGGCTGGGTGAGCAGTGTGAGAAGCAGCAGGGGTGCAGAGAGGATCTTGCTGTCATTTGAACCTGTGTCCTGTGAATACGTTTCTCAGTTCTTGTTCATGCTCCCATTGGCTCTTTCTTTTGCTGCCCTTTCATAGGCATAATTTCTCTGGGCCAACATCACCCCTCACCCTAGATTTGGTTTGAATCTTTATTGTTGTGCGTTCTTACTTTTCGCCAAACAGTGCAGTGCTGTAATCCAGTCAGTCTCTTTCTCATGCTCTCACTCTCTCATTCACACACACACACATACACACACACACACACACACTCTCTCTCTCACTCTCTCACACACAGACATTCTCTTTCACTTTCTCTTACATACATACATACACACACACACTGTCTCTCTCTTTCTCTCTCACTCTCCAGGTTTTACTTCAATGAATTGGGGGTGGGGGGTACATAGGCTCCAAATCTCGAGCTCCCAGTTCTGATAAGTTTAAAAAGGTTCATACTGGCAAACCATTGACTGCACTACTGGGTATTTTATTATGCTCTGATGTATTGGTTTTGGGTAGTTCGTTGAGTATTGAGTGGAGAGGCCATGCATTGAAGAGTTTGTGCATTGGCTGCAAGTACTGTATTAGTATTTCAAGTGAAGTGGATAGGGTTTGAGGTGGTTGTGTTATGTTTTTGGGTTCTGGTCAGTTGGTAGGTTTTTGCTTGCATGGGTGTGTTATGCTGCGGTGGTTGTGGCCAGGGCCTAGAGTCTTGGATGCATGGCCGAAGGCCATGAGCCTTCGGCCATGCACCCAAGACTTTAGGCCCAAGCCACAACCACTGCAGCATAACACACCCATGCGCCATTCACCCATTGGTTGTTGCAGAATTTGGAGGCAGTTAGATATCTGTTGGCGTATTCTAACTGTTGATAGTTTTGAAGTTGTTGAGATTATTTTTATACGTAATAAGTGTTGTAGGGTTTCCTTAGAAAAATGTATATTGCAGTTGTCTGGTTGTAGTTAGATACTGGTTGGTGTATTCTAACTGTTCATAGTTTTTCACTGTTAGATAGCTGTTGTCCTATTCTATTAGTTTGTGGCTTTAAAGGTTGTTGAGAACATTTTGTAGATGTTTATACTCAGGTTAGCGAATACATTTTGGTTTTAAAAATATTAAGTAAGCATTTAGAAGATTTGCAGGTAATCTTTGCTTTAGAGTAATGGAAGTATAATTACATTCAAACCCTCCACATTTCTTTTTTATGTATGCAGTAAAGTGACCTGCATTGGTTGTGGCTCCTGCGTGGTAGATTATGTCTACTGTTGTGAAGTTTTTCTTACCAAGTGATACTTGTCCATGTTTGAATCCAGTCAGCTTTCAGTTGTTTTTGGTACCATCTGCATTGTAACTTTAAAGCATTACTATTACGTATTCATGGTGTGATTGTATTTGTAAACTGGAACGATTATCAGAACTGCAAGTAGTAAATAATCTGCCATGGTTTGCATTTTGTACAAATTGCTAAAATGGAATGGATTCACAGTTAGGCATGGATACATACACAAAGCGTTCATTAGGGATTTGTTCCTGTGCCACATGGTTGCAGAGAGTGCATTTATGTTTCCATATGTATGAAATCTGGAAGATTTCATTTATAGGTATGTTTTTTTTGTTTTCCAATACTTGTAGTAAGTACATTAGAAATTCTTGTGGCTCTTCTTGTGTGTTTATAGTGAATCTGACCATTGCAGCACAGTGGTCCAATTCCTGCCTTGTTCCAGAAACACTGTAAATGTTGTCAGGATAGTTGGTTGCATTTCTGAGAAGGACTAACATTTGCAAACATAATTGGTCTGTCCTGTTTAAGTAAATGTTTTCAATAATTGGTGGCAATTGGAATAGAATATTGATTGCTACATTTGCATAGCAATTTGCAGAAGTTGAATTTGAAAATTTGAATGGACCAGACAGTTTGGTGTCTAAGACATTTATTGGAACTGTGCCCTGTTTCTTTGAAGATGTTGTTGCTCTTGTTTGTGCAGTAGATCCTTCTTTGGTTGTGGTCATTGATGAAGTATTAGCCTCTTTTAATTTCTTTGGAGGTATGGTTGTTAGATCCTGTATAATTTTAGTCTGAACTAGATTTCTTTTACAAACTTTTGCTTTTTGAGGAACAGGATAGGTTTTGAGATGGGGTGCGTAGAGAGCACGTAGTCTATTGTATTCTAAAATGCAATGAATATCAGCATTTACTTTACTTGCATCAAAGTTGACTAGAAATAGTCCTTCAAGTGTACATAGGTGTGATAGTGCTACCTAGCTCATGTTTTCTTTAAACACTCTGCTACCAATATCTATCAATGCTTGATCTAGGGTCAGACCTTGTGATTTATGAATGGTGACTGCGTATGCTAGATATAGAGAAAATAGTTCTCTGCGTACATACATGTCTTTGAAAAGAAGGAATCGGGCTGTTGAGCGTCCTATCCTTTTCACTTCTGATAGTTTGTCAAAGTGAATTTTGACATACTGAATGTTGTTGTCATGTGGGTATGTTTGAAAGCCAACAACTGTACCAAGTGCTCCATTAACTAGTCCTTGCTCCAAGTCAAGGTTACGTTTGAACATTACTTTAGGGTGTAAAGATAATTTTAATGTTTTCTCTAAACCAGCTGTGTTAGAGATAAAGTGTTCTAAGGTATTTAGTTGTGCTGTGGTTTGTTCACAGATGGGTAGTGTCATACCCTGCATGTCCAATGTGTCTGTAGAACAAATTTCAAAATTGTTTCATTGAATTGTGCACAGTTTGCAAGAGTTGGCATCAAGGACATACAGTTTACATTTTTGTGTGCCAATTGTTCCATGACATCAGTAGCACATGAGTTATGGCTGTATAGGTCATGGATGCATCTGGTATTCAAGTTACTCTGTGCTTCGTTGATAGATCACCAATTCAAATACATTTCAAAATGTTGGCATAGGTGAGGTCTGCAGACTGACACATGTTTTCATTTCATTCTTGGTATTGGAAATGTTGTCAAAGATTGACATTTCCTATGCTGCCAAGAGCTTTATGGCACAGTTTGTGCCCTAAGGTTTTAAAAATAGGTTCACGTTTAACTGGTGTTAATTGAAGAAGATCTCCGAAAACAATAATGTGTTTTCTGTCCAAAGAGCTCTTCGTAGTCTGTTTTGAGGACCTCTTTTAATCTGAGGTGAATTAAAGCCAACATTAGGTTGGAGACCATGCTCACCTCATCTATTAGCAGAATATTCATTTGTTTCAAAACTCTGCATAGTTCCATTGCAGCTTCTGGAGAAAGTTTGTAGTAATCTAATTTGTTTTGGTGTTCTAGTGGAGTACATCGGTGACACTGCCTATGTTGTAGGCAGCTAAATCTGTGGGGGCAGTTACAACAGCTGACAGTTTGTTGTTTGTCAATTGTTGGAGGAACTTACTGATGATTTTTATTAAGAACGCTTTCCCTGAACCAGCTTGACCACTCACATATAGCAGTATAGGTTTATAGTCTTGGCAGGTACAAGTTTTAGTTTTGTGCTGCATACCATGTTCAATTTATTTGTTATTTCTAGGAAAATGCTATGCTGTTCATTGTTTTTGAGGCACAGCTATCCTGGGAAGTGTAGTTCAAAAGAACTACAGGGGTCACAAGACTGTAATACCGTGCAGCCGCTAGGTACATGATCGTGTGCTGCTTGGCTCAAAGAAGAACAAAAGTCAGCAATGCCATCTATGTTAAATCTAGATGGTATGATAAATGTGAAGCAGATACTAATCTGCACAGCGCACCTGGTGAGGAGCAAAAGTAAATAACAGTCCTTACTGCTGGAATTACAATCAGTACCACGGAAAGTCACTATCAACACAGGTACAATATTACAAATTACATTTTGAAGAGGTCACACATACAAACAGTATGGTCATCTCTGGCACAGTCAGTCAGCCTCATTAGCATACAATGTACAAAATACCTTGCCATAACATCATCTAACCTATTAGTAGAACAGAAACTGCATCATGTCGCAAAAGATAAAAGAGGAGGTGAATATATACATTAAAATAGAGTTTCAACCATCTGTTATCATTGGAAGGATCAGCAGTTATTCTAGCTGACCACCTATGTATTTGTGTGCAGGAAACACGGTTGGTTTCCCCGGTGATCCTTAATGGCTATTCGTTGCACCAGTCGTTTGCCAAGAAGG